>NC_032009.1:20022466-20172170 GCF_001865875.1 Lupinus angustifolius
TATATATATATATAATATTTCTTTATATATTATTGTTACAAAATTAATTCTAATTATAAATTTAATTAAATATTATTGTTCATCTAAACTTTAGATCAAGATATGCCATTGCTTACCTTTTCATTAATGAAAATGATCCTAACTCTTTTTTTATACATTAACTAAAACACTTGTTTCCCTACTTGTTAAGAAACACTATCACACACCCTGCAAAAGATTAGTTCCTTAGCCATAAAAAAAGATATATCCTTGATTGAAAACAATACTTATTGCGGGCAGTCACATATCCTAAAATATATTAGTTCATTATCCATAGGATATTAGAACTTTCTGTTTCCGGTCTATGGGAATACAAGTGTATTAAATACTTGGTATGGAGAATTTTATTAAGAGAATGGACACTCAAGTTGAAATTAAGGAAAGGATAAAAACTTGGATATATAATATCATTGATTAGATATCAACATAAAGTAGAATTGACACATAGATGAGTATTTTTGTCAATAAACTACTTCAACACACCATAAAAGAGAATTTTTGTCGTGTAATTTTGGTATGGAATATACTAACATGAAACAACTAAAATATAAGGTTATTCATCAAGCATAACCCATGTATAATATAGTAATATAAATATATAATATAATATAATGTAGTATAATATAATTTAATTTATTGCAATATAATTAAATGTTAACTTTTGTTGCGGAGAAATATATATTTTATTATTATGTAAAGTTTTTAATAAAATTATTGGGTGTTATAATTAATGATTATCTTAGGAAGGGAGAGACAAATTGTATTGGGTCTTAGAATAGTCTTATGTAGAAATATTGAAAAAGGATGACTTAAGTTTAAGAATTCACTTAAGACTTATTACTACTTTATAGTTAAACACAACTATTTAGCTAAGACTTATTATTATTTTATACTTAAACACAACTCTTTAGCTAAGACTTATTACTACTTTATACTTAAACACAAATATTTAGCAAACTAAGTAGGTAGGTAAGGACGATAATAAATTTGGATGAGTTTGGATAGTGCAATACACAGATTCGTTTCACTACTTTTTTTTTACCCTAGCCCACTTTGATATCCATTGGGTTTGCTAAATATATCACACATATGAATTAACAATATAACATGAATGTTTAACAATATTCTCATTATGTTATGGATTAACAAAATATTACATTTATGGATTGATAATGTAGCATTACACTTATGACTAACAAGAAATTACTAAAGAGAAAGTGGAAGTGCTATTCTTTTCATTACTCAATCATGTATATATATACAATTGTTGTAGCTTATTATGAAGAAAAAATTCAAGCATATTTGGTATTGATGACCCTGGTTTGTTGCCACACTTTGAGGGATTTGTTTCCTTGATAATTGTTGCATTTCTTGGATTAATGTTATGATTACCATAATTCAAGGATTCTAATTTTGTTCCTTATCAATCCCTTTCAAGCTGGAAGGTGGTGCAAAATACACGCCAAGCTTGCTGTGAAAGAGGAGAAATAAATGCTTAGCAACTGGTTTTGCAAAGAAATGTGGGCTATGCGGGCGCGTCTGTGGGCAATGCCCGTTTTGTCATCTATACTTCCAAGTCCCTTTTCTTTAATACTTTTTTTATTTTTTAACATCCAAAAGGAAAAGGTAATAATTGACATTTTCATTGGCATACTCTTTCTTTACCGAGATATATTTTATTTTATTGCTCATGGTAATTGGTGTATTAAATTACTAAATCAGGTTATTACAAATAAGTATAAAAAGTTATCGTATATACAATGACTCGATTGATCTTAAGTCATTTAACTAATAATTGTTATACTAAGTGGAATTTGGTGAGTAATTTGATTGATTGATTTCATAAATAAACTAACTACAAGATATAATAAACTTATGAAATAAAAGTTTGGAATTAGACTTTACTATTCAACTATCTATACACACTTAATTCAATAATACTTATTCATTAAATTATAATTTTTTCACTAACAAGTTAAAACCTCAATGATATTAACCATTAATTCCTTAGATGGTTAATGGCCTATGAATAAAGCTCTATTCCTAGGAACTCTACTCACAAGATGAAAAATATAATCCACAGACAAAGTTGTTTTCCTAATAACTATGCTTTGTGAAATTGAGAATGGTGCTTAATATTAGGGGTGGCAATGTGGCCCGGCCCAGCCCGCCATTGGCCCGCCAAAATAAGGGCTGGCTCGGCCCGTATTGTTAAAAGAGTTTAAAATGTCAGCCCGACCCATATTTTGTAGGGTTGGCATGCTGACGGGCTGGTCCGTTTCCCCCCTCCAAAATGTACATAATTAAAGCTTTTAGACAAAAAATAATCAACAAACTTGATAGATGCCTTCTAAAACAAAAAATCACAAACATAAGTCTACAATATTACAATAACAACATAACATCTTAGCTTAAAACTTGTAAATTCTAAAGAAGAAACCAACATTCGCACAGCACAGTGTCACACACTTTAGTTTTTTATTTTTTAATAATGGCCCGTCGGCCCAGCCCGGCCCGTCTTGGCCCGTCTAAAAAACGGGCTATTAAAACGGGCTGAATATGGGTTTTTGGGCTAAAATCCTCAGCCCGACCCGCTAAAAATAGCCATCCGAACGGGCTGGCCCGTCGGACCAAGCCCATATTGCCACCCCTACTTAATATCTCAATTTTACTAATTGCTCCTTAGTCAAATTAGTAGCTTGTCAATATAACTTTGTTCCTAATAACTATACTAACAAGATGAAGACTTATGATCGATTAACATAACTCTATTTCTATCAACTTATGTTAACCAAATCAAGAATTATAAGTTATTAACATACATCTATTCTTGGTAACTATACTGACAACATAAAAAATGTAACATGTTAATATAAATCTATTCCCAACAATCTCAACTATTACAAATCAGATGTAGAACAGGAATTCATTCATACATTCACTATCTAAGTCCGTGTTGGACTCATCTACACCGTCCAACCAGGGCAATCAAGTGCAATCCAATGACAGTAGAAGACTTGAGGCACCTTATTTACTGTACACGAAGAATAAGGAAAGTCATTCAATGCGAGAGATGGAAGGACATAGAGCAGAGTCACGTATTGTCATATCATGCCCCTTCCCCTGGCGAACATGATAGCCGTGAACGCTCCAATCAGGCACTTGCCTAACAATATGCATAGTCATAAAGATCGGGGACGGGCCATGAAGCACCAACTGTCGCAAACATTCAATAGTTGCTCGGTTCCAACACACAGGTACTGCATCCTCATGCCAGGTTACCATTCTCGCCCATAGCATTGTTGAACTCAAGGTCAGAAGCATCTAAGTCTATCGACAAGCCAGACCTCCGACCACACTAATAATTTGGACGCAATTGTTCCATCCCGATTAAATGGAGTCTTATTGACCAGACCAGACAACTCAATATTGGCCGAGCTCAAGCACTTGGCAAAGCCCTAAGTCGTCAAGACACGCCACGTCAACTGGTCAACTAGGCTCCCTAGGGAAATTGTATCGTAACCCGAGCGCCACCTCATGCCAACACAAGAGCACGCCTCTGTCGCCCACATGACATGCTACCAACACTTGCTACACGACACCTGCAACTCTCACCTAACCCTATATTTTATAGCAAATGCAAGCCTTAATTGTGGCTATCACAACCTAATGCAGGCTATACGTCAATTATGCATAGAGTACGATCTTACCTAGCCGCCCGACATGCATAAAGCAGCCCCTTGCTCTTCCAAAGACAGACCAAACAAGCTTAGTTGGTCGGCCATGCCAACAGTATTCAACAAGGAACCCTCTATCTGCATCCACTATAAGTAGGGGCTCGTCCCCTCACTTGCAAAAAGGATCATCCCTCATCATAACTCAAGAGAGATCACTCATATAACTCTTGAGAGAGCTCATACACACTCCGTCGTTGGTCACTCCGCTCTCTAACCTTACTATCTATTTTCTTAAGCATCATACTCTCTTATACCATGAATTATGGATTCCCCTCCCATTACCGTTTACTGACTTGGTCGTCGAAACATCATTTCAGGTACCTCCCCCAGCGGGCCTGAACATACTCCAAGTGACTTCGACCCTCATCCAACACAAGCAAACTCCCCCGGAGAGCATCACATCAACCCTTCCAACCCATCGACCTCTAATCAGTGATGCATTCACCCACAACCAAAAACCTCGAGCCATGACCTAACCCGACTCACTCTTGTGACAAAGCAAACGAACAAAATCTAATCTCAATAAAATATGATTTTTTCATTAAACTTGGGTCAATTTCAAACAAATATCTATAATCCATTGTGATTTCTTATTTTTTATAGTGTACCAATTTGATCTTTAAAAAAAATCCAAAACAATATCCATTTTTTTTTAAATCGTGAGTCAAATTAATCTTAATTTAATATCTGATTTTTGACCATTCTAGATTTTGAAGGGGTAAAGTGAATAACCTAACCTAAGTAAGCCGAAGTAGTAGTTGAAGTTCGTCACTTTCATTGGTAGTGTTGTTAATGGCTTCTTCTTTGAGCAAGAGTAGTGGAAGCAGTTTCTGTCGCAATTCTTCAAAATCTTCATCCAATCCTCAACTCAAACTTGGTCCTAATTCCACTTCCTTCATCTCTTCTGGAATTCCCGACCTCGACAGTAATTATTCATTTCCCTCTTTGATTACAATCCACTATATCTTCAATTTTCTCATATTTAATTGAATTTTGTATACAGAGATATTAGGTGGTGGTTTTAGTGTTGGTAGCGTGGTTATGATTATGGAAGATGCTGAAGCACCTCATCATATGCTTCTATTGAGGAATTTTATGTCTCAAGGACTTGTTCATAAACAACCACTCTTGTATGCTAGTCCTTCTAAACATCCCAAACTATTTCTTGGTACTTTGCCTAGTCCTAATGCTTCATCATCATCCAAACATGATAAGTCTCCACATCCAACTCATGTACTTTTCTTTCTCCCTTGCATTTTTATCTATGTATATGTCATTGTTTTTAATTTTATTGTAATGTAATTAAAAAGGATGGCCGAGTGCATGAGAGTGAAGGACTTTCCGAGGGGAGGGAGGGGATGACTTCGGGGAAAGACTCTCGTGTTTGGAGTTGGGGGAAAGAGAGTGAAACATAATCCTAGTGGGATAATGGGATCGTAGGAGGGTAGATGCGTGCAGCCTTACCCCTCCCAGCAGTGAAGTTGTTTCCAGGATTTTATTGTAATATAATTATGCGTATAATTTCAGGAGAAGGATCTGAGAATTGCTTGGCAATACAAGAAGTACTTTGGAGAGCCAAATCTAAACATCAGCACTAATAATGGTACACTTCTCTTTACTTTTTTCCATATTCTTTCTCTTTACATGTATTTGTATCATTGCTGCTCTATTTCTGGTATTAATTTGTAATCTAGTTATTTTAACTAAATTGTGAAAAGCAAGTTTTCAGTCAAAAGTGTTGGAAGATCTAGTAAAGGTGAAACTCTATGCTTTATAAGATGTCATTTAAAGATGATGATATTGTGGTGGATTGTAACTGCAATACTGCGGCAACATTAGGTGATGCAATCTGCAATTTAGAACCCATGCTGCCTAATATAGATTATGGACCAAAATAGTGGTTCACCGCTATAGCTAGGACCTGGCTGCCCTTTTAGTTTAACTTATGAGTATGGTAAAGCATGTTTTCAGTAGTTCCAATGAATCACATTGGCAAAAAAATTGAAGGACAGATGATTAGATATTGTTATTATGTACTTGTAATCAATTTGTATAATGTCCAATGAAATGAAAACAGTTTGCATATTAATGAAAATGGCAAATCAGGTTCTGTGATGTATTGAGTTGAATCATACTTTCAATGTGCAGGTGGTCAGCATGATTACTGCAATGATTTTGACTTGAGGAAGCCCCTTGAAAGGCATTTTTATAGCGGCACGAATGTAGATTGTGTTAGCATCCAAGACTCCCCAAACCTTGATGCTCTTCAAGATCGTTGTGCTGGATTTCTAGCTCAATTGTCTAGGTATGTTGATCTCTAGTACTATTTTGGAAATGTTTTGTTGGGAGATATACAATAATTTCTTGGCCTCCTCCTAATAGCTAAAGACTTTAGTAGTTATATCTTGAAATTTTTCAACTATTTATTCATGTCATGTTTGGTTCTCTGTCAAGCTTTTCTCAACAGAATAAAATAAAATAAGATAGAAGGAATTTGAATCATCAGTACAATAGATCTTCCTAAACGAAATTTAACTGTATCTTGTTATTTTTAGCATATGCAATTGAAGTATCTTCGTTCATTTTTCTTTAAAACCAAGAGCATATTGAGACTGTACAACAATATCAAAATCTCTTTCTGTGTTTAAACACTTACATTTTGCAGTTGTTGGCATTTCATTGTCATCACTGCCATAGAGTATTAATGGTCTTATATCTGTCTGGTACAGTTATCTTTTGGGTTTGATAAGCACTCTGCTATCACAAACATGATACAGGGTTTATGCATCTGGGTGGCTGTAACTATATGCTAGTTCTGGAAGTGCAAACCTTTTTGACAATTGGCTTTCCAAAATAAATTTTAATCACCTGAAACTCCCTCCAATCTCATTCTTCTCTTGAATGCTGGAGCAAAAAAGCATGCTTAGGATTGCACTATTGGTGGCTTTACATACGTATTGTTGATTCTGGACCTTTCTTTAACATTACATACATGGGCATTGGGCACATAATCAAATTTTTAAGTAATTGGAGATTTACTTTTTCTATTTAGCCTTTTCTATTTCTGTATGAATTTCTAGTTTTGCATCAGTTAGTTTGTGTCAACAACAACTTTGGTGATTTCTTCTGAAATTTATCTAAAAAGAAGAGCTTTCGTTATTTTCAATTCTCACCCACATTATGGATGGTATCAACAGAAATGAAGGCAACATTTCCTCTGCTGGTCGTATTGCAATTCAGTCATTCTGCTCTCCTCAATGCAAGTACTCGGACATGGTGAGTTAATTTATATTTTCCTTTGTTTCCCCTTCATATGGTTCTGAACTAAGTTTCTCCTTTGTCTTTCAACCGTTTGTTATGTTTTTATGATTTTCATATACCACTCTCTTTATAGGAAAGTATGTATCTGATTGCAGATCACCAAATGTGATCCTTGTTGGATCTTAGTAATTGATAAGTGTTCTCTTCTACATTCTTACATTCTATAAATTATTTTATATTTTCCTGATATGAATGCCTGCAATATCATTATTGCAGGAGTGGCACATGCTTTCCTTTATTAAGTCTCTGAAAGGCATGACCCGGTCTTCAAACGCTGTAGTTATTGTAACTTTTCCACCTTCACTTCTTTCTCCATCTTGTTCAAAAAGATTGCAACATATGGCAGACACCTTGCTTTCTGTCAAGGCTATTCCAGGTTCATAGGCGACTTTTATATATCATTTATGTGGTTATCAACTATCTCAAATTTCACTACAAAACTAGATTATTCATTTCAGATGAGGATAAAGAACTGGCGAAACTCCTCACTGGTTATCAGGACATGGTTGGGTTTTTAAATGTTCATAAAGTTGCAAGGTTAAATACACAGGTAAATCTCATGCTTTATTTTGCACATTCTCATCGCCCTCATCGGTTCACAATGTAACATGCATACAATACAACTGTTTACACCATGTATACCATTTTTGGTATGCTTTTCCATTCTATTCTGTGTGTGTGCACATTCATATCACCTTCAACTTGTATGCCTCATATATCCCATGCTTTACCAATAGCTTTTAAAATTGAATCATGTTATTCTCACACCACTTTTCTATACCCTTTTTTATTTTTATAGTAAGTACTTCACAATCAGTGATCAATAGACTATTTTGCTATGGAAACAACAAATAGTAGAGTATAGGATTTTGGTTTTAAAATGGTGTGATAAAAAGGTTTAGATGAACATTTCCCTTTAGCATTATGTGCATTAACGGCCATCTTTATCAATTATTTCATCATTGATTATTTGATTTTGATGGAACATTTGATAGCTTTTACCACTACATTTTTGTAAAGCCAAGCCAATTACAAATTTTATTGGAGTAAAAATGAATTTCTATAAGCTATCATTTTCTTTCATTCTGTCCTATCAGAACTAGCTTATGTAGATAATCTGATTTTCAACTTGCAGGTTCCTGTGATTCTTGATGCCACAACATTCTCAATAAAATTGGAAAAAAGAAGGTATTTGGTTTTAGAATGTCTGAATCAGGCCCCAGTTGATGGTTCAAGTGGAACTTCTTATGGTACATCTGGTAGCTGTTCTGGATCAACTAAATCTGGGTCACTTGATTTTTAGACTACAATAACTTATTTATTACTCAAAAGTTTTTTTTCATCACCAACACTAGCAATAGTCAAGCTCAAAATGTTTTTTTAGTACATGAAATGTAGCTTTTGTTTTATTTATCAACCAATTTCATCCATTTTCTATGTACATATACTTTCCTTTTGTTTTATTACTATGTTTTGCATTTTACAAATGAACAAGCAGCTTTCATTAGACTCCTTCAAAGACCAAACTTTGTTTACAACAACCAATAAATATATCTTCATCTTGATTAAAGAGCTAGTACACTTCATCATGAATCTTTGCTGCTTAATTTCATCAAGATGTAAGTCTCACATCGCCAACATCGTTATTTCGATAATGATTACTTCTCTCATTATCAATTGGTTTTGATATGGAACCTTAACAACTTGCGTTACAAAGACAATTACAACCTTGTTGATTGAGTATACAAGAATTAATGGCTGTAAAAGAAGTGTTGGGTTGAGTATTGTTGCACTAATATTTTTACTAAGCTAATAGAAGTGAGTTATTTTAAAAAGTTGGAAAAAAATGCTTGGAATGATAAAGCTTAGTTTAAGGGAGCCAATATAAAAGTTTAAGACAAAAAATAAATATGTATCAAATATTTAGGAGTATGATAATATCACCACTTATCTAATAAAACTAAGATGATATAGTTGTGAAATAAGTTTGAGATTATTAAATTAAGTTGATATACACAAATGGTTCTTTTTTTAATAAACAACATATAGTATAGTCAATAATGTAAAGGAAAATGAAATGACTAACAATACTTATTAAAAGGAGAATTATTGATACATATTGATTATTAAAAGAAGATTATTCAGAAAGAGGTGAAGCAATCATCTTCAGAAGAATTTGCATCATCACAAGGAATGTGATTGTGTCTTCCTTCATAGGTAGTTATAACCATACGACAATCTTCTGAGAGTCGTTCAACTCTTTTCTTCACTCTACAATTGTTATGAGTGCAACGATAGTAACTTCTGTGGAAATAAATTATAATCATTTCAATGTGGAAACAAATTATTGAGATTGTTTCTTATAATTATTATTATTATTGCAAACAAAACACAACTTACTCCAACTAACTTTTCTAGTAAAGTGAGATATCATTAAGTTAATTGGAAACTTAACTTCAACTACCCATCTCAACTACTTAAACTGATTCCATGTGGCATAAAGTTAGCTAAGTAATTATACATCAAATATAAACACTTTACAAAATGAGTTTAAAGTTTTTTACATTGTCAGCATATCATTCACTATTGATTTGTATTACTTTTGTTTGATAGTCGATGATGATTAATAAATCAATGGTGGATGATTTGCTGACAGTGTAAAAAACATTTATATTGTATACATATTAAATCGTTACAAAATTACCTTTTTTAATAATAATGTACTTCTAAGTTCTATGTGAGCCGCATGTAGGTTAGATATTATTCTCCTAAAGCATCCAATAAAGTTTTTTATACTAACAATGGTATATCTTACCTTTTGGGTAAGAAACTAACCACTTTCGAGGTGTGTGGTTATCCATCTCAATAAATATCGCTCACATGAATTAAATCTTTGACTTTTTGGTCATCCTAAAATCTAGCGAAGTCTTACATCACTAAATCAATACCTGAACAAAGTTTGGTACTGCATCTTTTCATGACAAAAGTTTTTACACCTTTAAACACACGACCCGTTCATGTTCCTATGTTCCTAAAGTGATCATTGAATTCCTATAACCTTTTCATCTTCCTAACTACACTTCAAACTTTCTAATTGTGCATACCTTTAAGTACAATCTTATAATTATGGTGTGCAACTGAAATCAATTTTTCGGAGCTTCCTTAGGTTTATGATAATCGATATATACTACTTTGCTTATTGTTTGATGAAGAACATCCCATAAAACTGTTAAAACTTTCTTGCCATGCACGCAACATTAACATACATATAATATATTTGTCTTTGGTCTGGTGGGTTGGTCACTAACACATTTAGTTCTTTCTCTCAATTATTAACTTCATCAATTCTAAGTAACTTTGGATTTCATTATACTACTATATGTTAGTTTATTGTTGGGTATATGTCCAAATCCTAAACCATCATTAAATAGTGTTTCCTAGAATCTATTCTCTAAGTTGATTTTTTTTGGAGGATAATGAATGAAAAGAAAATATTTGAGAGATATAAAATATATTTGTAAGATGAATCTCATGTTTTACATTTTTTTTATTCAGAATCATGCCCTTAAACTTTCAATGAAACAATATAAAATTAATACAAGGTTGTTAAAAATTAATAATAGTTGTTGATAATATTTTACTGAATTATATAATAGATGTTGATGAATATATTACTAAATTATCTTTAGGTTTTTTGGTTGAAAAAACAGTCACATTAAGTTCACCGGATACCATTTTTTATATATACTTGGGTTGTCAACTAATTTATGCTTAAAATATATTATTGAATGAGTTTTTTTGTATTAATTAATGATATTCTTTCCTAAGAGATTAATTCTTTTCATACATGATTATTAATAAGTGTAAAAATTATATTACATAATAAAGATAATTGAGCACTTTTTGCTCTAAAATTTTAAATTACATTACATAATAAAGATATTTCTCTCTTCTTACTTTCTTCTCTACAACCAAATGAAGCATTAAGGCTTTGGTTTCCTTGAGAATGAGGAGTTAAACCTCTTCAGTTCAGGATTAAATATAACTATTTAAACTCGATGTATATAAAATTACTATGTGCTTTTAATATTGTTTCATTGTTTTTCATGTCTACTCTTGTTTCTAATGCTTATTTGGTGAGACAACTCAATGCATGATTTAATGTTTGAATATGTGTAATGAGAATTCTATATCTAAGCTAGACATAGAGTGTGTCTTGCAATAACATGTTACTTCTAGGAATGAAGTTAACTAAACTAGTCATTATAATATCCAATTTATTATGATTGATTAATTTGTCAAGGGATTGAGAATTGGTTAATTAAATTATTGATCTCTTTATGCAATTAATTGGTAAATAGATAAAAACTAGTGGTGAGAAATTCATATGAATAGTTATGGGTGAGCATGGGTCGGGTTGAGACGAACTAAGATTTGTCCTTACCTAGCCCTAAATGTTGGTATGGTCATTTCTTAAACATAGACCTGACCCTAGACACGAAGCTAACTCAACCCTAAATATCGACCGAGTCAACCTTTAAACATAAACCCGACCCTAGACCCGATTAAATATAATGCATATTTATTTTAGATAAAATATTCTCAATATTATTTATTATTATGAATATGTAATTTGACATATAAAATTATACATGTATATATATTATTAATCATGTATATATGATAAAAAATTAGATAATCAATATAATTTTTGACCAAAAAGGTGACATTACTATGTACATATTTCAACATAGACACATACAACAATGATGAGTGAGTGACAATGGGACAGGTCGGGACGAGTCATGTTTGGTCCCTACCAAACCCTAAATATTGATTAGGTCTAATCTTTGAACTCGAACTCGACTCTAAACTCGATGAGACCCGACTCTATTCGTGTCTAATCATAATCTGGCGATACCAGATTAGTGGATAGGGTCGGGTCATGCTCACCTCTATGAATAGTCATTTATATTATGTCATTATATATTAGATATTAAAAGTTGAGTAGTATAGTGAAGTCAAATATAAGGTGTTTCACCCTTAATTCAAATTTATCATTCTTACTCTAGTTTTACTTTTATTTACATTGATTAAATTTTCCAACCAAAACCTTTATTAATCCAATTTAAGTAGGTTTACTAAATAATTAATATCAATCAAACTATAATACTTTTTATACATCTTTTGACAATATGTTTAGTCAAAATAACAACTAATTTGACAATTAGTAGTTATCCCTTGCAGCAAGACTTGTTCTCATGAATTGAATATTAATATTTGAGATATCTTATATAATCAATAACATCTTATACCAACGGATCAATTCATTGCTGGCATTATTGAATGAATTTAAGTGTGATGTGTTGCACCCTTAAAATTTATTAATTTATTATTAAATGATGTATTAAAATATTTTGTTTTTTAGTAATATAGTTATAATAGTCAATACATTTAATAATACATCATTGGAAGATTGTATCAAGAAATTTTACATAGATAAATTAAAATCAAATCCATTTTCAATTTAAGATTGTGTATCTTAGATTATACATTTCAAATGGATGTAGTCCGGAGTGTATCATTCACACATAAGGATTAATGTGTCCTTTCAAAAATTTAAAACCCCAACATTTTAGTTTCTAATTTCTAACACATAAGAGCTTCTCGAACAATAATTTCGTTAAGAACAACGTTAAGAATAACCATTGTGGTTGCTCTAACTAAATTTAGATGTAATCGAGCTGATGGACATGATCAAATTGTATTTTGGTATTGGTTTAATATATTGTTTAAGGGAGACCTATAATAATGTATCTTTTGTAAATTGGCACATACATGAGCCTTTTTAATTGTATCTTGTATTTAAGTTGATCGCTTTGATAAGTACTCATACTACTCCACTATAGTGATCTTTTTTATTAGTTAACTATAATAACTTTAGTGTTATGTTTGATTTAGAATATTTACGTTTGAGTTGGGAATATCAATCACATGATATGGTTAGCTAATTTTTCTTAGAAGTATTTTTTTATGTTTCTTCATATATTAGGATCAAAATTCATATACTGAATTCAACCATGCAGTGTACCATAAAAAAGCATGTGAAAAAGTATTTTATTGGGTGGAAATATTGAAGATATTGTTATTGTTTGAGTGTGATGTACATAAATACGAAATATGAGAAGCAATAATACAATAAACATTATCCTTGAAGGGGACCCAATGGTATAGCTTATTGTCAAAACTCCAATAATATATATTCCACTAAATATTCTGACTAATAATATATCTTTAATTTCCTTCTTATTTGCCATCATTTTTTATCAGAAAATAAAGCCTTAGGCTCAGTCTGTACCATCAATTTTCTCTAGACATCTTCAATAATCATTCCTTCATTTTTAGCTCAAGATTCTCTCTCTCTCTCTCTCTGAGTGTTTATATATTTTTTCTAAGATAAATAATTACACCTATATATGATGATTCATTCAATTGTTCACACCGACACACTTTTTAATCAAAAGAGACATTTTACCTATGATGTAGCCAATGCACTCAATTATACATGTAACATTTGTATTTTATAAATAATTACATTTTTAGATGTCAAATATAGCAACTAAAAGGTTAAATGGATAGAACTTTGTTAATAGATATTCAGGCCTTTCCATAACTAAACATATATATCAAACACATGTAATGAATCATTAATCAGATTAATTACCTTGGATGAAGGCTATTCTTGACAACTTTCTGGCCATATTTTCTCCATTTGTAACCATCATCAAGCACATCCACATCACTTCTTGTTTGGAAACAAAACCTTGGCTCTCTAAGCTGCCTCCTCATTTTCACCTTGTTCTTCTCTGACCCTGCACTTCTCCACCTACCATTAAACAGATAAACATATAAATTCTCAATATGTTTCTTCATCAAGGTTAACAACACTCTTTCTTAATTACATCATTAATAAATTAATAGCTAACATCATTAAAGGCTAACTCATATGGTAGGGTTGCATAAATTATTATAACTGGTTCATCTCTCATATCCTTAAATTGATGTAAGATTTTATCACTTAACAGATCTCTCGGTTGTAGAATAGGTGATGGAGTAGTGGATTCAAGTATCAATGAGTATCAAGACTTTTGATACTATAGAAACAAGAGAGAGGTAGTGGTTATTATAATTTGGTGTACGAAAAGCATAAGCACTTCCATATATGGCTATAGACCTTTAGATTCTTCTCAGAATTATAGCCTAAAGAATATTTACATGCATGCACTGAGAGAAAGAAAAGGAATGAATATTTACCATGTGTTGTTGCCATCACTAGTATTTCCACTGCAATTTTCATCATTATTAACACCCTTCGGATCCAGGGTTTGTACCTGAGAAAGCAAAATTGTTTAAGAGAATAGAGATCAAAAAAGGGTTACACTAAAATTGGAAAATTGTTCACCTGTTCATTATTCCAAGAATTTCTAGTGACAAGGTCATTATGGCTGAATTCCAGGGTTGTGGGCCTTGTGACAGCGGCGGCTGTGGTGGTGGTGGTGGTTGCGGCTTTAGTAGCAGCGGTGTTTAGAGGTTGAGAGATCTGAGAAGATTGGGATTGAGCTGAAGGTGCTAAGAAGCTAAGAACATGATTTTGTTCAAATTGAACAAAACTCATATCTTGTATAGGTTGAGGTGTGTTTGTGAATGAAACTTGGAGTTCATAATTAGGAAAACCTCTCTCTCCTTCCATAACCAAATTACTTTGTTTTTGTTTTTTGTTTGTTTTCTTCCAAATACTTAGAGTGGTATAGAACAAGTTCTAGTTCTAGTTCTAGTTCTAGGTCTTGTAAGTTAAATGTTAGAGAATAGAAAAAGAGGGTGATTCAGAAGATGGGACATAGAGTGTGTAGTTTAGTCAATTGTTATCTAATGAAATTTGGAAGGGAATGTTTCTTCCAAATTATTCCTTCTTGTCTTTAGTATCATATCTATACATTATTTTAGTGTAAATATTAATACATGTTCATTATATTATTTACTGTTCATTTGAATTACTTTTTTAAAAAACCAATAATAATAATATAAATAATATATGATATAATAACAACGTGGATACATTTTTTCGGTTTGAACTCGGTAAATTGTGATTGAAAGTGTAGAGACATTAAATTTGATATGCTCCTCTCCATTAACTTCATTAGTAAAGGGAAGTTGAGTATAAACATAAAAATATAAATATAATTAAAATATAAATATAATTGCATATAATATTTTCTTCAATTTTTTGGTATCATTTGTTGAGTCTCTTAAAGAAGTAGTCTATTATTGAAAGTATTGTACAGACTCTTTCTCTCTCTTGAATACACGTGCAGTGTCCAACAAGTGTTTTTCAATAAAGGGAAACTATCTCATCGTTTAAAGAATGAAATTAGTATGTATTTTAAAAGGAAATTAGTATATATTTTTAGTATGGGTGATTTGTATATGTTTTAAAAGGGGAGAAATGATTTCTATAATTTTACTAAAACTCGTGAAATGTGAGTGTAATTTACTATCGATATAATGAAGCCAATAGTTTTTTTATCCATGATCTCTTTGGCTTTTCTACTGATTAAATAAAGTTAAACTTATTATTGACTAGCATGGTACTTTAGTAAAATACGTATGGTTGTATTTCTCTGTATTTAATAGATTTCTTAATCTAAGTATTGCAGTAAACAATGAAAGGCGTGTAAGATTTATAGTATGAAAGTTTCTATGTATTCAACATTTTTATTTACTTAATGTTTTCTATTATTTTGAGAGCAATACTTAAGTATAAGAGTTATAATTAATTTTGTTATGAAGCTTTTTTTGTTTTGATGAAGATTTTTCAAAATTATCTTGGTGTTATTTTATAATAAAAATAAGAGAAAATAGTCTATATACTATAAATAGTGGAAGAATAAACCACTAATATATTTATCATAAAAAAAACTATAGACCGATAACAAAACTATAAGTTTTTTCTCGTTATTTTATTTTCAAACAATAGACTAAAATACTTATTAGAGAAACCCATTTGAAAATAATTATGGATGAATAACAAAATATTTCATAAATAACTTACAATCAATCATTTTAGCACGTTCAATGATTTTAATTAATTGAAACGAACTTTAGCAGTATCCTTCCATGCATTTTAAACAATTCATTCACAATCCTTAAATTAATTATTGTCTTCTTTTATTTCTCTTTCAAACATTCAATAATTGTGCCTGTCTTCTTAGGCACAAAATCGAAATAAAACAATAACAACAATTAAATAATTGAAACAATTGAAAAATAATTGAATAATCTAGTTATTTACCTTAATTGAGTTGGATAACTTTTGATTATGCAGTAGTACCACATTAACACGCAATTCCTTGTCATCATGATCTATGACTAATTATCAATTGTTTGTGCCCTTCGTTGCTTCATACGGTTCATTTGTTCTTAAAACGTAGTTTTCACCAAAATGATCTGAAATGATCGTAGATCTTCAAAATGATATAGGCAGAATATGTTAAATGCAATTTTGAAACAAACTTGAAGAGTAGAAAACAATACTGCTTTTATTATATTTTTAAGGTACATTATTATTGTATGGGCAGCAGCATAATGTTTATTATTGCCTCATATAGGAATTCCGAGACTAAACTTTCTATCATATCATATAGATATCAAACATTACCCTATATACATCTATCAATTACAACAAATATCTCTAACTAATTATAGCAAATATCTATACTAATTAAACAATTACTAAAAATAATTTTTTTCTTCTAAATAACTATCCATAATAATCATCTCCAATACCCCTCAAGTTGGCACATGAGGGTCACAAATACCCAACTTATGTAGAAGAAATTGAAATTGTTGGGGACGGAGTAGCTAAGTACCATGGTGAAATGTCAATAAGTTTCTCTCTCATAGAATTATAAACTATTTCGATGTGCTTGGATCATTCATGAAAGCAGGATTCGTTACAATCATTGCTATCGCAAGATTCTTTTCCTTAGTTGAAGATCGTTACATATATTTTTCCTCCTTTTCGTCTTCTAGGAGACGGGATATTGCCCAAGTTTGATAAAGTATTATGTTATTGTTGTGTAATTGGGCAGTTTGTTCACCCAAAATCGTGGTAAACATACAACTTTATATCGTTATTTAATTTGTACGCAATAATATCCCATATCTAGGGTTACCCTTGAAGTAATATACTACATGTATGGCTTCCTCAACATGTGTTTGAATCCATTTATAAGACAATATTTTTTACTTGATTAATGTTATATTATTCTACTAAATCCTTTTTACTTGCGATGATGTATCCTTAATAGAAAGTTAGAAACATGTAATTAGCTTTGTTTCTTAAAAACTCTAGGGTTTAAGTTTCCTCATATGATGAATCATACATATTCACTATCGCTTTCTTTATATCAAAACTAAGAACCCAATACCGCAATTGATAAACCATATCTAGCACTTACCAAACAAATCTATTATAACCAAAATATCACAACCATGTTTCCTTCTTATAAATAGCTTAAAGGGAGTGCTTGCTCCAATCTCTGAGCAAAATGCATGTCCAAAAGAGGATGCAAATTTTATTGGTGATACACAGTAACACCCACCAAATTCATAAGAAAATGACATGTTATATTAAATAATTGTGTTCCTTAAATTATCCTCATCCCTTAAACCACTATTTCTTCATTCATTTGAAGAAAACATGATTAGAAATAGATCATTGCTTCATAAAATGTAGGAAACAGTCACAAACACTAACAATAGCATTTTACTATTAAGCAATTAGGGTTTTTATTTCCATAACAAAAAGTCACTACTTTTCACTGTTTCTTTTCTCCCTTCTAAATCAGCCCAATTATATTTTACTAACAGTTGTTTCTTAGTTTTTTGGTACATGTCACTTTTCTACTCTTAGGAGAATTTATAGATTAATTTGTCATGGAGTGATATGATTTTTCTATTAACAATACAACCATGTATTTAAGAAGGTTACTAGTTTATAAGTTAATAATTATGTAAATGTTATTTTTTGTTCTTTATTTTGTATGATTATTAAAGGAAGAAAAGGGACAAATAGAATTAGAAAGAATTGAAGGGCTTAGGGCATAGAAGTCTATAGAACAATGAGTGGTGGGGTACATCAAAACTTGCATTAAGTTTGAAGAAAGAAAGAAGAAACAAAAAACATAGGCCTTCAAATCCATGCCAAATCATATTCCAATATGTACACATGTGTCCACTCATAAGACCCTTGTCTTAAAAAGAGAACACAAAACCCTGCAATTATAACCCTTCCCACTACCCTTCTTCTATTCTTGTTCTCACCAATAACTTCACCTACAGTCTCTCTTATGAAAAAGACCCTCCCAACTCCTTCCACAATAACTTGCTTACTTTCTTTTCTCTTTTCTTTTACCAATTCAATCAATTTCTCTAACTCACTCATATAGAATCCTTAGCTGAAAGGAGATTGTATACAAAAAGTGAAATAGAACTTTCAATTCAGCTTACTTTACCATGCCCTGATTTTCATATTACAAACATGATCTTATGTAGTTCATGTTTTTACAACCATCATAAAATTGCTTAAATATGATCTTATTATCTACTCATGTTTTATATAGGCTTAAATATGTTGTAATGGAAAGATTTTTTTTGGTTTCAGTAAATTACATTAACACACTTTTGTAAGATTACATAAATTATTCTCTTAATTTTTCTACTTATATAAATACCCCTAATTTATATACATATATTACATTAACTATTCCTTCAGAAAATATAAGTGTATGTAATCATTTAAATAAAAAAAAACGTGTGAGAAATGTAATTATGTTAAACAAAATATGATATAGCATGGATAGAAGTCCAAATAGTTTGAGAGTTAATATTTCTTCATTATTTTTGGTTCGTTACAAAACATATCAATGATTGTATGAAGATGTTGTTTAAATAACTCTTATATTGTTTAGTAATGAACCAAAAATAATGAAGATGCAATGACTATTATATTATTTGAATTTGTCTGTACAATATATCATAGTTTGTTTATCTTAATTACATTTATCACCTATTTTTGTTTAAAAGATTACACTAACAGCTTCGCATGGGTGGTCATGGTAATGTTGTATATAAATTAGGATGACTTATGTCGGTGTAAAAAGAAAATGATAATTTATATAATTTCACTAAAATTTATAGTGTAATACTTATGTCGGTGTAAAAAGAAAATGATAATTTATATAATTTTACTAAAATTTATGGTATAATTGTAATTTACTCTAAAAAAATATTGTTGAAAGATGAGCATAAACTGATAGTTGGGCCAGCCTAGTGAAGAGTGTTGAGAAACTAGTTGAGCCGAATTGTAGGAGGCACAAAGTTGGTCCATTAAGAATGGGAGATTATGTTCCTATGTAATTTTGTTCTTTTTAAGGAAAAACTATCAATTAAGATAACTTCAATTGTATGACTAACATCCTAAGTATCGTTTGCTTATTGTATTTAAGACTCTTTTGATGCCTATTATTTATAACATTCTTTTTTCCTTGTTTATTATTCCCAATATTTTAATAATTCTAAATCACTTGGTAGCAATAACCTCCCAATTTGATAATATTAAACTCCTTTATTTCTCCTCTTCCACTTGTTAGTCATGCTATTGGTTTGGCCAAATCGATTGAAAGTAAATTAAACTCGTTTTCTAAGACCCCTAACACAACTTGTTGCACTACACCCCAACAAATTTCTCATTAAACGTGTAACTACAACTCAAATGCAGGAACGTCGAGCATATAGCCTATGTTACAATTGTGAGCATGAGTGTTAACCTAAATAAGTTTTGCTCTTATTGGTGGATGGATAACATAGTGTGCAAGGAAGATTATTGATGTGATAAGAATCAAATACAAAATTGAAATACATTATATATATATATATATACATATATAATAAAAAACAACATAATACAAGCATAAATGACAAAGCAAAAACACTACCAACTAACATAACATAAAAAACTTGAAGCAAAATAAATGGGTTTACACGAACTTTATCCAATTTTTCGAAGTACCAAAATAAACAAACTTCTCCTTATAAGATTTTTAAAAAAATACCTTATAGTCTATAATGTAATAATGAGTATAACCATTTTCTTAAATAGAAATTATTAGCAGAATTATCTCTACTCTCATCCACTCTCACCATATCTCCATGGATTTAATATGTATATATCACTAGTGTAAATATTTTTTATATTGTCAACAAATCTCCATTATTGAAATATTAGCTACCATTAACTTTCAAACAAAAGTATTACAATTCAATAATGGATGACATACAAACAAAATAAAAAACTTTTACACTGTTAAGTATTAATACATAGATTGTAAACTCATTCGAATTATATTAACCACCATTCATTTGTATTACTTTTATTACAAACCCCAAATAAAAAATGAATGGTAAAATTGTAGTAACAGTCCAAACATCTTTTTCTCTTTGAAGTGTATCTCTTATGGCCCATGTTACTTTAAAAAACTAGTTTCCCTATCAAAACATGCATTTAAATGCCTCAAACAACTTCATAAACAAAAAAGCATAGCAGTAATGAACAATGAGGACACAAAAAACATATCTGGATTCAACAGAAATGATTTAAGCATACATAACATCCAAACCATAAAAGTACCAAACTATATGAAAGGTCCACAATAACCAAAACAGGTAGAAATTCAAATCAACAACCTAAGGCAACTTCTTTATCATCAATCATGAACTTTGCATAAATTATTCATAGATCCATGAGTGGAGGGCACTTTTCCATTCAGCAGGGCCATCAGGGAACCACAATGCAATTTCCTTCGCGGCACTTTCAACCGAATCACTTCCATGGATAACATTCCTGCACGATATGTAACATGACCGCATTAGAAATTACACACAACACACTTTAAAACCAAAGACATAAAGCAAAGTGCAAAGTGCAAAGTTCTGTTCCAACTTCATAATAATTCAAAGCAGAATATGAATCAATAACTCACTTTACACAGTAATATACAGTGCAGTATTGATAACCATTGAAATATACAACAAATGTTTAGATTTAAAAAAAATGAAAGCAAGTGGACTTCTTTTTTGATATCTACTCTCCACTATGATTTTCTCGTGTGTTACCATTTGCACTTTATACTCTAAAATGAACCTAGCAATATAGCATGATGAAATAAATAGTTCAAACACATGGCTTAAAGTTCTCCTTCAATTGAACTCATGCAGTAAAACAAATAATTTGTAAAATAACAAGCTCTAACAGGAAGAAAGATAGTGAAGAGATAAAGTCTATACCTCCCGATTTCAACAGCAAAGTCACCACGAATGGTTCCGGGTTCAGATTGTGCAGGGTTTGTGGCTCCAATTATCTTACGGCCAGTTAGCACAACATTCTTACCCTCCCAAATTGTGGCAACAACAGGGCCAGAGATGATGTAGTCCACCAACCCATTGAAGAATGGCTTTGAAGACAAATCAGCATAGTGCTTCTCAGCAAAAGCACGGTCCACAGTAACGAGCTTCAAACCTGATTTCAAGTCACAACAAACAATCATTCAAAACAACTTCAAAATTAATAAAAGAACAGATCAGAGCTTGTGTAACATTAAATCAAATTGCAAAACAAAATGTGGAATGGAAAATCATGCAATTTCCAGAGATATTGAATTCTGCAATAGTGATTTTCATTAAAAAGTGATTCTTGGAGAAGCAGAAAATATAGCTTGTAAAAAACTTAATTTCAGCTTATTGTGAAGAATAGATATTTGTAAAAGCCAAACCAAATTATTATGAACATGTAAGAAGTGGTTTTCTTAATCAAAATAATTACTTTTGACATGAATTGTCCCATAAATAAAAGAGTAAAAAGACTTCAACTTTCAAACAATCAGGCTAATATTAATCACAAGTTTAGAAGAACAATAAGCTCTCAGATTCATTTTTATTATTGATAAAAAACAATGGATTAAGTTAGCATACACTCTCAAAGAACAAACTTAATAATCTATGAAGTATTAGATAGATTTTACCTTTCAAGTAAAAACCCTTCTTCTCAAATCTGCTAATAATCTCACCAACCTGAAATAAAACAAAAAAATTGTGTCAAAATCTTACTATAAATTCTGTCTAAAGAACAAATTAACCTTCAAGTTCAACAGCTACACATACAGCAAAATTTGAAAAACATTAATACAAGCAAAACAGTCATCGACCCATTTTCTAAAACGCCGCAATTCACAATTATCCATTCAAAAAAACAACTTTTGGAAAACCATGTTCAGATTAAACAATAATAAAATGAATTATTAAAAGGAATAATAGAAAATGAAAAGAAAGAGACATACAAGGCCTCTTTGAACACCATCAGGCTTGATCATGATGAAAGTTTGCTCAGCCATTTTGCTCTGTAGTTCTTGATGCTTGCTTCAGATACTGTGACTCTGTGAGAGAGGAAATGAGGCTATATATAGGGCTGCAAGTAACATAACCTAACCCTAATTTTCGCACACGAATATTCGATCGGTAATGTTTGGGAATTTTTTATTATTTTTTAAGATTAGATAATCTGTTTTTTTGTTAAGGAACTAGTCTTTTTTGTAAGTTTGTGGTTGTTCTCCTAATAAATGCCGCTTATAGAAATCGACCATTGACATTTTTGGTGTTTCTGTGAATCTAGTGTGGTCTTATACCACTAGATCAATATATTGTTAGTGATAATATTTTTTTGATACTACCAATGATATTCATTCACTTTTTTAGTAATGAACTAATCATTTCAGAATGTGCGACTTCTCAATAAATATCGCTCTCAAAAATCAAATCATTCATCTTTTAATTGTTAGTGATAGTATAGTGATTTAATTGATGATTTGCTAATTAAATTATATACAATAACATTTAATATACATATATATTACTCTAACACTCACGTTTAAAAACTAATAAGAGGATGATAAGTATTTTTTTATTTTTATCATCTTTTCAGTCTTCTATTATCGTCAAGGACATTTTGTTAATAAATAGAAATTAAGTCAATTTTACCAAAAAAAAATCAATTGATATATTTGATTTTGATTGATATAATTATATGATGAGTATAATTATTCTATAATATGGTTAAAGTGAATAGCTCACTAGTTTTATGGTTGAACTAATCCAACTAAACTTCATAAATATATCCTTAAGTCATCTCCATAATGTCTCAACTACTAAATATATTGGTAGGATATATTAATTTGAATTTATAGAAGCAATATAAAACTAAAACTATGAAAGTAATGATATATGTTTCATAAATAAATACAATCATAATAAATATATAAGAAGTGACAAACTTTTTTGTTATAGCAGATGTCAACTTGAAATTTAGATTAAAGATGAGTACTTTTTTATACCCTTACGAACAAGATATAGATATTACAATTAGTTAATTTAAAAAATGGTAGATAAAAAATAATTGATCCTTATGGTTTATCATTATGTGCAACCTTTTTCAACAACAATAGACTAAATTGCCATTTTGGAATAACAAATAGAAAATGAAAATTGAACATGGGTTATCCCAAGTCCTATGAAATCGTTAACACCTTTTGCTCCACATGAACAATTTTAGAGAAGCCAAAAGATATGGGGAAAATGTATTGATTTGGGAGTCAAGAGTAGGAAGGGGATGTTATGTCCAATGTTCCCGACCTAGACCCTGTCCCGTCCAGTAATATTTTGTCACATCATTTAAAAATACACCTCATATTTAACACCTCTAAACAATGTTAACTTTTCTTAAAGGGTATTATTATTATCCTTTCTTCTTTCTTGCCTTCTCTATGTGTGAACATGTTCTACTATTTCATCTCATCACATAAGAGTGCTATGCGCGAGAGAGATAGAAGAACGGTTGGATTTTGTTGATGATATGGTTACCATTGCTGTAGAGAAGATCGGAGGACATGTATATCTTACATAAAGCTTTGTCTTTTCATAAACAACTTTTGATTCTGGTCAAACAATTTCATGTTATCTCTTAACACCAATAAAATTTTGATAACATATATAATTGTTGTTAGTTTTTAAAAAAATAATTAAAGAGTTTAAAATCTATGCAGTAAGTGTATCAAGACATCATCTTTCGTTGATTTGTATTTCTTTTTTATTCGACAGATGAATAATAATGACTAAATTAATGATAGATGATTTACTAATAATATAAAAAAACACTCACAACTATGAGTATATACATATTAATTTAAATCCATGGTTAAATATACCCAAAAAAATATAGTTTATTCTAGAGAGATACACAAAGTATAATGTCTTTGATTCTTGTATGCCAAAGCTTAAAGCCTTAGAGTATGTTTTTGGGTTCATCTGTCACAAACATGCAATCTCCTTTCACACCACACCACCACTTAGGCTTCCACCACTCTCTTTCTTCAATCTCTCTTTCATTCTCCTCTCTTCCCTTTTCTTCCAAACCATGTTCCACAAGCCTCATAACAGCTCAAGCCCACAAACCCCATCAAAACAAGAATGGTCCTAAACAACCTTTGAGAGTTAAGGGCAACAAGGAGAATATTTGGAGTGTTGATAACAAGGATGCTGCTGAGAAAGACAAGGGTAGAGGGATGAAGAAGAGAGGGAGAAGAAGAATGGTGAAGAGGAAGAGACAAAAGGGTGGTAGAGTCATTATCTCTGAGGCTATGTTGGTGGAGGTTGAAACTGTTCTTCAGACTCAGGTACTTTTTTTTGTTAACTGGTCTCTTTCAAAATGTTATCTTTTACTTTGTATGAGGATGATAATTAACATGGGTCATTGGAGTTGAGTAGTTTTATTGATGAAAATGGAATCATTTTATGAAATTGTAGTTGAATTGTTGAGTGGATTATGAATTTGTAAGAGGTGCTATTTATATGAACTGATGGAAGTTGAGACTGTTCTTCAGCTTCAGCTGCCATTTTATTCAATTGGGGGTCTTTAAAATTGCAATTTTGAAGCAAAAATGTTATCTTTTACTTTGTTCCAAGAAGAGAATTCAGGTAAAAAGTGTTTTTTTAATTTAAAAATCACTTCTGACTTTTATATGTGTGTTTGGTTGGACTTTTAGGTTTTCAGCTTCTCATGAATGTGCTTCTGAGAAATGGATTTTTGAGAATGGAAACGGGGTTGAGTAGTTTTATTGATGAAAATGGAACCGTTACTTTGAAATTGTATTTGAATTGGTGAATGGACTATGGATTAATTCTACTTCTGTAACTAAAGGAAAGCAAATGAGGCCAAGGTCATTAGGTCATTCATCAGTTATTTTTTCTCTCCAAAAAATGGCGTACAGACACAGTATTGTGAGTAAATGTGTCCAAATGAATCAATTTTGATAATGTTAAGTTCTTTAGTCTATGACATGTTACAGTAGTTTTGCACGTTCCTGTTAAAAGATGACAATCATGTAGTTGAATTGTAGCTTTAACCACATTCGAACGTTTCTTTAAATCTCGAGTATATTCAAATTCTATATGGAGATCTGGAAGGAGGAGAGTTTGTGTGTGGTGTATTTTGCGGCTTGATTTTGTGGCAGCTGGGTCTTTCGAGTTTGAAAGTAAAGAATGCAGCTATAACTTGGATAGTTTCTTTCATTTTGGTCATTCATTTATTTATTTATTTTTTGTGAAAAAACTATGTGAAAACAAAGAGGAATAAATTCCGGCTATTGTTTTGTGGATATTATTCAATTAAGTAGAAATCAATTTCCTCGCATCGTGTTATTCTTCTCCTTAACTTTTTTTGCATGTTACTGATGTCTGTGTAAACTGTAGAAAACTATTACTATTTCAAATTGAAATGAACATCATATGTGGACATTCTTTCAGGAACCAGTGATAAAACCAGTTTGGAACACATTTTCTAGCAGTCTCAGCGGAATTTGGAAGGGTGTAGGTGCTGTGTTTTCTCCTATCACGGCCGAAATGGAGCCAATTGAAATAGGTAACAGGAATGAAAATCTGTATGACTGCTATACTCTTTCTCGTATAGAGGCTGTTCCGTCACCTTCAGGTGAACCTAAAATCCAGAGAAAAGTTAATTGGGTGACTTTGAATCCTTATGGTGAAATACCACAGCATATTGAAGGCAACAACATAGCTAAAGAAGGGTCCAATTCTGGTAATGCTCCTATGCTCAGGAAGCATAACACCAGCCAAAATGGAACAAATCATGTTTTGCCTACATTTGAATCCTTTGACTTTGAAAGAAGTGATGTGATGGAAGAAGATGCATTGGGATCTGAACCGGGCCTTATTTATTTTGAAGTAAGATTCCTCCCTTTTTCCATGCTAGTATACTTTTTCTATGGATACCGAGTTATTATTTACAACGAGGATATGCAGTATTTTTTATAAAGCGTCACCTTGTAGTTTCCTCGCAGTTAAACCCCCGAAATTTTGCATAGTAATAAATAAAGCATACATTTTCTGTTGTCAAAAGATATCATGATGTCCACTAGGTTGATTCTTCTTCTTACTTTGTAGTTGTGAGACTTTTACCTCCATCCTATCCTGTTTATGGTCTTTATTTTTCTTCCATGCCATCCTTATTGATATATGTCCGAATTGAGGATGTATGATGAAACTACTATGTTCCACATTTTTTGTAAGTTGCTGCAATGGACTTGCACAGTGTAGTTAACTTGCAGTCTCAATTGAGTCACATATGCTGTTAATATTTAGTTAAAATACTCGCATCTATGGCTTTCTAAGTGTGTCCTACTTGTAACTAGGATGACGGTTCTTTGTAAAAGCCAAGTTTTCTATTGATTTGGTTTGGCAGCCACAGACTAGTCTGAAAGGATTAGCCCCTACGTTTTTTCACTTGCCAATCCGATCTACAGTACGTCACTTTCATTCTGACGCTGAGTAGTGTGTATACTCCTCTGATTGGAAACTGGAATCAAGCCGGTAGTATTCTTGAATATTCACATGGGAAATTCCTTCTCTACTACTGCTTTTGACATAATGAATATCTAGATCAAGTTTTATACATAGACAAAAACGGAAATCTCACAGTCGGAGACAAAAACAGAAACACAGAGACAGTGCATTCACTTCAAGTGCACTGCCTCCTACCTTCTCAATCCTCCGTTCCTTGCTTAAATCTCGCTTACCCTGAAGCTTGTTACAACTTGAATTGGTCTCATGCTTATCACTCTCCTTTCCTCCATTTCCCACAAGAACCTGCTTCTAACTCTCTGCTATCATTCCCTTTGTTCTTAACATACACCTAAAGATAAGTGGTTGCCTAACAAATTTTTGCACCTATTTATATATTTTTTACTGTATAATTCCTCTCAAGCTGGAGCTTATGTTCGCGAGCTATTAACTTGCTAAAACGTACAAAATAACCTGACCCATATCGAAAAAATTTCAGCTTCGTACAATAAGTTGTAAACCTACAATGTCAACATAAAACAATTCTCTTAATAATATAAAAAGGATATGAACAATTTACTCTGACTTGAATAGCTCTGCATAATGGGAAAGTAATGAGACGTACCAATTGACAAACAAGGACAACTTTTGAAGAGTATTCAAGTTCTGATTTTGGGCTTCCCTATCAGGAAAAAGTGTATTCAAGCTCTTAGCTAACATAGAGGGTGAGCCTCGGTGTAACTGTAAGGTTGCTTGCCTTTTGACCCAGAAGCCATTGGTTCAAATCCTGGAAACAACCTCTTCGCTTGTGAAACATCTACCTCTCCAGACCCCACTTGGTGAGAGGCTCGTGCACTGGGCTGCCTTTTTTGAAGTTATGAGATAATATGTACCATTTATGGTTGAGAAAAATGGCTTTTAACCTTACAGAAGACATGCAGTATTGACTAGCATATACCTAAATTAAATTTTAACGAAGGTGATTTTGTGTTGTGCATAGTTATGTTTAGCATCGAAGTGATCAGCATATATATATATTTAATAGACTGCTGATAGTTCGAGTTTGTTATCCCTGTTGTATTCTATCAATAATTATGGTTAATATATTGCAGGATGGCTCTTATTCTAGGGGTCCTATAGATATCCCTGTGGGTGAAGATGATGATACAGACTACTATATCACACCGACTTTCAAGTTCGAACAAGTATGTCAGAATATTATATTTATAGATCCTTCTCTGGTGGCAGTTATTATTAACACAGATCATGCATTTCATATTTTTAGAGGCATTTCCCCCACTTAGATTGTTGCATTCCACAAATTCACATTTACTTGTATGAGAAAAAATGAAAAAAATTGAAATGGTTTCTCAGGTATTCTGCTTACATGTTGTTTTGTATGTCAGTGCATGAAAAATTTCTACTTTAATACTTAGCACCATTTAAAAAAATCATAAGGCTCTGTGATATAATATATGGCTCTCATTTTGATTCTGAATACAAGCTCCCGAAATCGGAGTTATACATTGAAATGCCGAATTACTATTTCACCAGTAACATTTTTTTTTTATATTTTGTGAATTTTCCCTTTTTCAGTGCTTGGTTAAAGGCTGCCACAAAAGGATCCGTATCGTCCATACCATAGAGTTCAATAATGGTGGTTCAGACATACAGATAATGAGAGTTGCCGTGTATGAAGAAGAATGGGTCAGTCCTGCATTTGTTGATCTTGATGATCAAAGGTATTTGTGCTTTATTTAGAATTTGTACTAAAGTTTGCAACTAATCAGCACTTATTTTTAAATCATCTGATTGGAAGTATTTAAGTTTATGAAAATAGCTTATGACCTTCCTATTAGCTCTTTTGAGCTTATTTCAATTAGCTTATCAAAAAAGCATATGAAAATAAGTTTTTTTTAGCTTATTTAAAAGCAGGGATGTCCAAAGTGATTGGTTTCTAAAATAGTTAAAATGATTTGATGCGATATAACATTGATTCTGGTCTTATCGTATGCATATGTTCATAGTTTCTGTGACTATGCTTCAAATTCTGCACAATTGTCTTTCCCTTCTCTTTCATAATATTCAAGAAAGTAATCAATGCCTATTGTATTTGTAACAGCGATCCGGAGTTTGATTTAAAGCCATTTTCGCAAAGGAAACGAACCCAGCCAATAGAGCTGACGGGGTCATGGAAAGTCTTTGAGGTCAGTGCTACTCCAGTGTATGATGAAGAGGATACAATAAAAAATGGAAGCAGTGCCTTGTATGTATACCTATGTACAGAAACTCTAAAGAAGAGGAGCCTCCCGGGGAGTTCGAACTTGTTCGGGGAGGAGGAGATAGTGGACATGCAGGATGTGTCGATGTTATGGCTTCCAGGGGGAGTAACTTGCTATGTTGACATTACTAAGGATGGAATTCTTTGTATTGGAGTTGGTTGGTATTCTGATGAAGGAATCAACCTTGTGATGGAAAGAGACTATGGTATGGATGGAAAACTCAAAGAGGTGAGGTGGAAATCAGAGGTAAAGAGAAGGTGGTCTAATACACCATTAGATCAATGAATGAATGAAGTTTCTAAGTATTAGAGACTTGACTTGTAAATTATTTACTATGAATATTTCAAACAAGACTCAAATGTTGAAGTATAATATAATATTCAAAAGTGGGGTGTATCTACATTTTTATTACCATTGTGGCTATTTTTGCTGATAATTTATTTGGTCACAAGCCCCCAACAATACCCTGTTGCTTGGAGGTTCAAGTGCAGCAATGTTATGTCTCTTATAGCAAACATTTTGATCTTCGTTTGTGCTGTCAAGAGAAGACTAAACTGACTTGACAAGTCTCCCAATTCCAAGCCTTAACATCTCTAGTAATGAAAGCTTGTATTCTTGATTTCTACTTCAAATGATTCATAACAATAAACATAAGTAATCACACAACTACATTCTTTAAACAGCAAGCATCAATCATGTATTTGTACTTGAGCATTACATGCTTTGTCAAGCTTATCTCAGAAAGAACTTTTCAACCTCATTCAGCTTCAAGGCTTTATTCCAAAGGAAGCAAAAGTAATGAAATAAAATATGAAACTTCTAAATGTAACCATCTTGCACATGTTGCAAGTTACAGTATCCTAGTTTTCTTTGAAATATAGTCTCATATATACAGCAACCATTGGCATGAAAAAACACTCTCATGTATCAATCCCCTTAAGGTTAAAACAGTATGGTAACAACTGGTTATAAGCCGGTGATTGCTATAAAAAAAATAGCTACATTTTATGAAACTACTGATCTCAGATGGTTCCTGACGCTACAGCCTCAGCACGTCGATTCATCCTTTGCTTCCTCATGATCTCATGACATGAGGCAAAGAATTCATGCCTTAGAACTTCTTCAACACCAATCCTATTTCTTGGGTTTACTGTTAGGCACTTGTCTAATAAATCAAATAATGATTTTGGGATTTGCTCAAAAAATTCTGGCCTCTTGGTTTGAATCTTGCACCAGCTTTTTATGTCCCATGATTGCAAGTACCGATCATCAAATAACTCCTGCAAATACAGTGAATCAATAAACATGACAAATAAGCAATAATTAATCATTTTGCTTCATTAACCACATTCAGAAATTGAGCACCGTGTCAGTACAGAAACTTTAATACAAGAGGCTTTAGATTGCTGCCTAATCACAATATGCTTAAATATATGAATTGCCGACCCAGCCTAATGACATTAAGGCTTGGTAGTTGTTGATTGAAAATAGGTAAAAGCCAAAAAAGTTTGTGCATGCCAGTATGCAACCACCATCTTCAGACATTATCAAAATGTCAGTAAAATAAACTTCTGTGCCATTTTTGTACTGGTAAAGTTTGACAATTTTGCATGAACTTATTAAATCAGCATTGAACATTTTGGTTCATTCACATATTATTTCATTTAAAATGATTTTTTTTCAATCATGTGATTGGGTTTTCCAAATAAGGTTTAAAATGAATTACCAATGGAAAAGATAATTCTCTGTCATGTAACTTGGCCACTTCCCAAAGCTCTTCGGTGCCCCTCAATTTAGCAATCTCTTTTATATTCCTGCAACAACACTTAGTCAGCAATGAAAGCTAAATAAAGGTTAAATCACAAATGAATTTTGCAGCTGATATTTACTGTTCTGGTTCGCCTGCGAAAGGACTTTTCCCAATCACCAAGTAGAGTAAAGTAACTCCAGCTGACCAAATATCAACTTTGGGTCCCTGAAACTGGGATCTGAACAAAACCTGATGAAAATGATAAAGCCTTGAATTAAAACCATTGAAAGAAGCAGGCCATACATGTTCTAATGTGTGCATGTTAATGACTACCATAAAAGTAAATCTTTATTAGGAAATGATATATCATTTATCATTCTTAAAAGGTTGCATGTAAGTTTCCCATGATAATGTCTTGATTGATGGGATACTTAACCTGTACCCTTGGGTAGACATTAAAAAAACCTATATCCAATTATTGGTGAATCTAAAATGAGGTTTTAATAGTATTTTTCTCCAAATATTAATATACCATAAAGGAAACTGCCAAGAACAAAAATTTCAAAACTTAATTTGCTTTCCTTTCATTTGTGATATGGTTTTGCTACATATTAAATAAAAAGAGGTGAGTTTTCTCGGAGAAATGGTGTATTCGTATTTAGTTTTCTGATAAAAACTTGGTGTGTTTCCTGTTTTCATTAATGATTAAAAGTGTCACCCTGCTTTTATAAAGTTATAATAGTTACAAAAATAAATTTTCTTTTTTGCAAACCCAAGCAACCCTTACCTTTTGGTTATTCCATGATTTTTGCAAGTCCTTTTTATGATATTTCAAATTTGCTTTATTTTTAACTTCCACGGCAGTATAAAATCATTATTCCAAGCACTAATATGTTAGTTATTTTTCTCTTACAGACAAGTGTTATTTGGAAGAAAATTAGGATCTACATGTTCATGAAAAAAATATCTGTATGTCGATAGGCAATGAGATCTTACCTCCGGAGCACGAAATCCTTTAGTTCCGACACATGAACCTTCTTTTTTCTGTCTTCCCTCCCCTGTAAAACAATAGCAGTTATTATGTGCAAGGTAGTAATAACTAATACCAGTCCTCAGAAGTATTGAAATTAGAATCACACCTCTATTTCTCAGTAACCCTGCAGCAGTAGTAGAAGAATGTAGAGGCATGGGTGTAAGATAAACAATCTTGTAATCTGCCTTTCCTGAAGGAGCAGTAACCCTTTTTCTTTGAGAAGAAGGACATTTAGTTGAACTATTTTTTGCAGATGGCATAGAATTCTGCAATGCATAGCTGATGAGCTCCTTTCTTCCTTGGGACGGTAATATTTCCCTGAGCCTTTCTGCAGAACCAGCCTTGGAGCTAGTAAGATCTTTTGCAGAGGTTATACCCGAGCCATCTGTTCCTTGTGCTCTAAGTAAAGTGACACCAGCCTTATCCGGGCAATTTTTCTGAGAACCAGTATAAGCCTTTTGCTTTACTTGCCTGTTAAGTTGAGAATTTCTCTTATAATCTGCTACCTCCCTTTTACTAGATGGCAGAGACTTGCTTCCTACAAGGTTTTTGTCTTGAACCAGTGGGGCAGAACCAGAAGGGAGATGAATATTATTGGATGCGTCAAGGCTTGGTTTATATTTACCTGAGCAGATGGACAAGTTGACTGATTATGCTAATTAAGCAGATTATATTATGATAATCATTGATTATTAAACATAACAAAAGTAACTAAGGAATAATTGAAGGAAATCAAAATGATGCTTATTGAAGCAATAAATATGTGTTTCTTTTCGTTAATATCTATAAAGGTATAATATCTCTATTATGTCTTATAATATTTTAGAGTATCATGGATGTTCTCTTATGATTTAGTTACTATTTATTATTCTCTGATATGTTTCCTTATTTTATTAGGACTGGGATTCTATTATTAGTATAATGTGTAACAGGAACTTAGTCAGATTTTATGAAAATTACAAGTGTCAAGAGAAAACAACCCTCAGCCAGCTCTTCCAATTATCTAAAGAATAAGCAAGAGTTAAGTGAATATGAAGCTTACTTCCAATGTTGTACTTCTGCTTTAAATCCTGGAGAGAAAGGGACAGAAAAAATCACAATTTATAAGGTTATATTTAGACTAGAATAATCACAGTCAAAAGTCATGTGAGAAGCAGCAGCAAGAGCAAGAACCTAACCATGGCAAGGTTGAAATCAATAAGGTAGCCTTTGTTTAGCCTTCGAGAAAAAAGAAAGTTTCCAGGTTTGACATCTCTGTGAACGACTCCCTACATTTAATACAATTTGAAAATCTGAGATAAATGCATATTTTGTCTTCAAGTCAGTAACGAGCTAAAGCTCTAAATAAATGAAGTGGAAATTTTACCTCTTTGTGCAAGCATGCAAGGGCCCTAAACATGCAATATCCATACCACTGAAGTTGAATTAAATCAATTTCTTTTTTCAAAACCTACAATTTGAGAAGGGGAAATTAGTTCCATTAAACATGAATTCTAGAAAAGGTTAGAGTATTCTCAGGAGCAAATCAGTTTAAAATCATAAAAGGCATAAAGGGGAATCCATTTCCTGCATATATTAATTTCTTTTTTCAAATCCTAACATTTGAGAAAGTAAAATTAACTTTGTTAAAGACAAATACCAAAGAAGGTTATGGATCTTCTTATGAACTAAATAGCTAATCAGCTTCTTAAATCGAGAAAGGCTGAAACGGGAATTTCTCTCCTAAACTTGATCATTTAATCAGAATGTTTAAACCTCCCAGAAACCTTAAACATTGATTGACCTTCAATATAAAATATAGAAAGAAACAATTACCTCAGGTCTGTCATGCTCAACATGTTCTAAAACAAAGCAGTCACCATTGCTACTTTTGAAAGAATCTTCAAACTTTATTATGAAGTTTTTACCTCTGCATCATAGAAAAATAAAAATGACATCTAGCAGCATGCATTGCAGCTTAAAAATAACAAATGTTGTATCATATGTCTAATACTTACCCAAAACGTTCAAGCATATTCCGCTCATTATTTATGTGGTTTTTGTGAGCATTATTATGTGGACCTGTAAAATCACATGTTGTAGAATCATATGATTGGAAAATATAGGTTAGGAACCCAGAAATTTGAGTGGAAAGTATATGTATTACTTACTAAAATACAGATGTGTTACAAGGAGAAACTAACCCCAGAGCAAAGCTCCTTCGGGGATGCATAGAGCACTCTCTGGCCAGCCTAAAACTGAAAACAACAAAGTTCCTAGCTGATTTCCCCATTCTCCTCACCCCTCTTACATAGACTCCCATAGATGGATGTATATTCCCTTCCCAAGCCTATAACTAACTCGACAGCTCAGCTACCTCTCATTTTCCTTTTTTCAATCCTAGACCTTTTCAGATATGTGTCCCATCAAAACAATTTCTCAAGAACAATCATGCCATACAATAGTAATATAAAAATGATTGCGTAGGAAGAATTCTTTCCGGTTTCCATTGTAAGTTGGAAACTGAACATAAGTAAGAACTGGATTTTTTATGACAGAACTAGCTTCACTTTATAGTACTAAGCATACAACGGACGCAACAACTTTTATATAATTTATTTTATAAAATCATGCCACTACATGACAGCACACAATTAATGTTAAAAATAATAAATAGATGTTGTTTACATTTTATTGCAAGTCTTTTCCCATCGGTCTTTCTTCTAGCACGGTATACAGTTCCATAACCACCTGGACAAGAAAATAAGAAATGTCAATCAAGTTTTAATACAGATTTGTTTCATCAGTGAGGAAGTGGGAGAGAGAAATAGTCCTAATACCTGAACCTTCTTCTTCCTCTATTGTAAAAGGTTCAAAAGATGGATATGTTTTTTTCTCCACCTGCTTCAACAAAATTAAGACAGTAAATAATGTGACCACAAACTATGCACCTTAAGCAGATAATCAAAATAATTAAAAGCATCTCCTAAAGCATATGATATGACGGTAAAGGGACAGAATATCTGAAATTACAGCTGTTAGCAGAAGGAGCTCACCTTAGGGTTTATAGAGGTAGTTTCTGCCATGTTTTCTTTACGACTTTGCTTTAGTTTCTGCCTTGTATTCTGCTCATTTTTACTTTCAGCAACATTCAGGTTTGGGGCATTATCAAATTTATTACAGGCTACTGACCCCGTGAGAATTTGTGACTTAGGGTGTAAATCATTCTTCTGGCCTCCCTTCAATATCGAAGATTTCAGATACTGCTTTGAAGAGGGGTGAGTTATTTTACAGGTAGAGTGAGTCCCTATGCTTCTCGCTGTCTCATCATTGTCAAAATTTAATGCACGCTTTAAGTTTTTAGGTTTCAAACCAGATGTCAGTTCTTCTCCACAAGTTGCCAGATTGACCACCACAGTAGTGTCTTCCTTCTCTCTTTCTGCTCCAGAGCCAATTAGCCCTTCTTTTAAACCACATTTTACTTGCATACCTTCCTCTTCATTAGATTCTCTTATTGTATCTTTGCAAGTAAAAAATTTCGGTTCCAAACAGTATGTTAGTTCTTCTCCACAAGTTGCCAGAGTGACCACCTGAGTAGTGTCTTCCTTCTCTCTTTCTGTTCCAGAGCCAATTAGCCCTTCTTTTAAACCACACTCAACTTGCATACCTTCCTCTTCGTTAGATTCTCTTATTGGATCTTTGCAAGTAAAGTTTTTCGGTTCCAAACAAGATTTTAGTTCTTCTCCACTAGTTGCCAGATTGACAACCTGAGTAGTGTCTTCCTTCTCTCTCACTATTCCAGAGTCAATTAGCCCTTCTTTTAAATCACATTTGACTTGCATACTTTCCTCTTCATTAGATTCTCTTACTGGATCTTTGAAAGTATCAATTTCACAAATACCATGATCTACTGGATGAATATTTTGTTCAGAATATTCATGAGTAAATGTTCCAACGCAATCCATTTTCTTCCCGAATCCACTGCTACCAACATGAGCCTCATTGCATAGAAAGGGATCTTGAAAAGTAGTCAGGAACAAACTATGACGAATCACAGACCTAGAAATCTCTCCTTGAAACATGCTTGTGCTTGCATCATTATCAGTTTCCTTGTGTTCAAAATTCCATGCTGGACAATCTGAACACACTGCATTTGTATAATCAATATGCAACGGTATGGAAGCATTCCCCCAATCCTTAGTTAGTGATCCAAATGTTAATGTAGGGAGAATCTTAGCCTTTGCAGTATGAGAATGACTCTGTTTATCCAAAATACAAATTCCAAACCTTCACACCATATTCATCATAAAAATATATATAATTTTGATAAAATAAATCACTGTACTGAAATGAAAGGACAAACAAATTATACCATCAGACATTGATATACATAAATAATAATTAACCCAGTCTAAATTGTAGTTTTTTTTTTTATTTTCTTTCCACCAGACTAAGAAAATGAAAACCAAACTTAATCAAGTGTGCCACTATCATATATCAGATGTACACTAATCAGTCAACTTCATCAGGCATTGATTTTTGTTTTACTCGATTTGGTCTTTTCCAACAACTTCTTCCTCAAAACTCTCAAATTTCAACCAAAACTCAGAATTCCGGTATCATTGAACTCAGAATGAAGAGATTTGAAAAACCCCTCTACTATTTCTGTGAAACTCTACCGTTAAAAATACGATTTAACCCAAAAAAACAAAACTATGAACTTTTGAAAACAACCAACGAAGTAGCTTTTATAAAATCTAAAGTAAAACTAAAAATCACCTGAAAGGAAACATCTTGAACATTGTTACTAAGTGATAATCTCTTCTGATCTCTTCCATCTGCACACTCTAAAGAACCACAAATCAATTTAAAAAAAAAAACAAAAAAAACAAAATGAGTGACCTAAATAAACATAATAAAATAAAATATGATACCTTGATGCAAAATCAATCTCTTCTTATTAGGCGAAGAAGATTGAATGAAATCAATCATATCTCCCTTCCGTTTCGTGAATCGGCGATCAACAGCGACAGAGAAAAACCTCGCAAAGGCAACAACAACAGATGGAGAAGGTATAACAAATCCGTGAGCAGTAAGAGAGAGTGGAGAATCGGGAAGAGAAATGAGATTGAGAATGAATGAAGGAGAAGCGGAGAAGAGATGGCAATGAGAAGAAAGGTGTTGAGGGGAAAGAGGATGACCAATTCTGAGGAGAAGAGATAAGAGATGCCATGATTTCTCTGATGAAAGAGTGGTTTCAGCCATGGCTATGGAAGAGAGAGAGAGAGAGAGATGAGAGAGAAAGTGAAAGCGGGAAGTGAAAAGTGAGAAAATGAGGGTTTTTTTTTTTGGGTTTTTGGAGATATAATCAACAATTTATTTTCCCGCCTTTGTTTTTATCGTTTCAATCTAAGGGGGGGACATCACTATAGTGGAGTTTATTACTATTGTTAATAACAAATTAATATTGTATCTAATGCTAAATTTTAATGATGTTAGGTGTGATATGATAATTATATTTGAATATGTAATTAGTATCCGTTAAAATTGGTAAAATTGGTTACAACGAGAAAGAATGATCAGATTGTATTGTACTAATGAAAATTGGTTTCGCGCGAAATTTATTTATATTTAAATATGTAATTAGTATCCGTTAAAATTGGTTTGGCGCGAAATTTATTTATATTTTTTAAAATGACATTCATGACTTGAAGATATAGATGTTTGTAACATAGGTGGTAGTTGAGTTATTTCTATAATTAAGATATATATTATAAATAATAATAATAATTAATGCATTATACAAATTAACTATTAATTAATTGTATCTAGAGGAATCACATATAACTTATATATGTACACTAAAGTGTTACACATCACTACCCTTTTCGGAAATGTGTCATTCATAGTGTATGTTTCTCTTTGTCGAAAGACTGATGATAAGATAAGTTTTGAAATATACTATTGTTAATTATGACAATTGATAGTTTTTCCAACTTTATCGAGAAAATGAAATTTGACTTTCATTGAAACAAGTAAGAAGTTTTCGCTCTCTTTATTACTTTCATGAACTCATTCAATCACATGCTTTAAAAGAAAAGTAGGTGAAACTAAATTATTACCTTAAAGTTTTTCAAAACATACTCATTTCACAAAATAACAAATATTTAAGTGATAAGACATGGTCAAACATTTTATTATTTATTAGCAGTAATGAAAATTTAATATAAAAATATATCATTCTTAATTATTTATTAGTTGATTTTACATTAAAAAATCCAATTTTTTATTTGATATCAAGTTATCTATCATTTATTTACTCATATTCAATAAGTCTTAAAATAATGATAACAATGTGATGGTTTGTCTACTATTATTTCGTTTATGTCATTTTTTGATTTTAGTCTAACCACATCAGTAACTACTCATTTAACTGTTGGAGACACAATAAAATATATTGATATTGACTTTAAGTTTGAGTTTTTGAGTAGGAGTGTTCAGATTCAGACCGATTAAAAAAGAAACAAAAAACCAATCCTAGAAACTAAAACAAAAAAATCGAAGTTCTTTACATTGTATTGGAATAGGTTTTAGAAAATGACCAATTTGAATCGATTTTTGGTTCCAATTTCAAAATTCATCAAATTTTGGTGAAAGAGACGTGTGGAATTCATGAAATTTTCAGCGAGAAACACTATATTTAAGAACTGAACACCCATTCATTGAATTACAAATAACCATTGATTGACTATAACAAAAAAGACATGGCCTAACCTTTTCGGGTACAAGACCACAAAAGGAACACGTAAAATTGGCTTAAACACCCATTTTTACAATATTATCTTTTCTAGGTAATATGTTCAAAAGAAGCTGTCAATTAAAAGTGAATTATGTTTTTGACACTTTAATATCTTCCACAAATGCTTGAAAATAGTAGTCCATCCATTATCAACCTGCAAAGAACAAGCTTGAAGATTTGATAGCAATCAAGAATATGAAGACTTTGCTGAGAATATTCCACAACCATCCACCTCCAAGCATCCACCATTCCTTTCGCAGGAATTATATCACACATCATAATAGAAAACCCATGCAATGAATATCTTTCTCAATCGAAGAGCTCCCTACGCCAAGTCAAATCCCAAATCTAACGGCCATTTAATCAAAACCCACAACTATGAATTAACTTATACTTATCCATAGATATAACATAAACAAAAGGAAAAAAATCATTGAGTGATTGAGCATCCCACCATACTTCCCCCCTAAATAATGTACAATTACCACGACCAACCTTCTTGGTTTCACAAGAAAAAAATCAGTCCTCATACTCACCCAACTCTCCATATTACACAAATCCTTCCACCATATAGAGCTATTAGCAGTAAACGAACCTCTCTTCACGATCAATTGAGCAGCATCAAAGTTACCATATCTAGCACGAAGAACTCTTGCCCATAATGACTTTTTTCAATCAGTAATCGCCATCACCACTTGGGTCATCGTTCTATTATCTTGGAAAGTAATTGTCTTAAAGTAATTCATATCTTCGTTGAGGATTTTCAAACTCGCTCTCATCCTCTTGCTCAATTTGTCAAGAACATTTTTTGTTTGCATGCAAATGATTGAGTTATCAATTTTCACCATGTCCTTTGAGAGGGTAAGAAGCTTGCAGACTTCATGTTGAGAACTAGGCCTTCATTACTTATAAGTTTGGGACTATGTGCCTCCTATGGTGGCTCAACTATTAGACTTGGATGATCAACTAGACGTTGATCTAGTAGTGTAAGGTTTTGCTAGATCGAACAATCAAAAGGTTAATAATTCAATTCTTAGGAGCGACACTTTTATTAGGAGGGACAACTACATACCCCGAACGAGATTAGTTCCTTACTGTAAGGTGAATGATACCCTTCGTAGTACAACAAAAGCTAATAGACTTGGATCTCTTCCCATTTTCTAGTTCTTTATTATTTCATGTGTACCAAAAAAATCAAAATTAAAATTTGTGAATCTAAATTCTTGATATTGACACCTAAGACTCCAAATATATGTTCTGATTGTTTTTTTTATAAGTATTAGGAAATTGACATTGGTGGAGTGTTGTTATCTTTGAGGTTGTATTTCCTTGAAGATTCACTATTCCTATTATGTGTACACAACTTTCGTTTTTCTTTTGTACAAATCATGGTGAGCTATCACATTGTCAGATCTCAAACTCCATTAACAAATGCAGCAGTTGTTACACACACACAAACTCTCCATATATTCAACATCACCTTCAAGTGATGTGAAAAATGCATAACAATTAAGACTTGTAATTCACACATTATTCCCTATATTGGTGATTTTTAGGTATTCTATGTTTTCATGAATGTTGCTAGGTTTGTTTATTTTCTTTGTTTAGGGTTTGATACTATTTTAATATATGACCCAACTAATTAACCTAATCTTCTATATGAATGGATGATATATATGGAGATGAAAGATACATCTCAGATCAAATGAAATTCACACAAACTCAACAAACCAAGAAGAAGAAACTCAACATCACACTGCCTCTTCCCTAACCCATGATGAAACCCAAAACAATAGCTGCTACAAACATGAAATGGCTGATCCCACTTGAAACAGTGACTGCTCCACTTGGCTTTGGTGATGTTGTTGCTGGAGGAGTGCCTGACCCAGATGGGGTATAAGGAGATGGGTTTGATGGGGTTGTTGGTGTAGAGCCACCACTCGGGGTGGTTGGTGTAGAGCCACCACTTGGGGTGGTTGGTGGAGAACCACCACTTGGGGTGGTGGTGGTGTCAGAAGCAACAACATTGAGTTGAAGCTTCATGCCTCCAGCACAGTGACCTGGTATGGGGCATATAAAGTAAACATTGCCTGATGTAGTCAATGGAACTTTGGAGTTTCCATCATGATAGTTTTTGATGGAGTTGCTTGCACTGCACGCTTTGTAGCCACTTTCATCAACTTCATTCACTTGGTGGGTGGAATCATATATGAACACTGCAGGTTTTTCAGAACATAACAGATTGGTTAGATTCCCTTATGAGTATCACTTAATATTTGGCTTATAAAACATAGTAATAATAAATGCATATGAATCAGACCCAACTTTTAATTTCAAGCTTAACATATGACTAAACATATATAGAAATTGATTTTCAATCTTGAGAGTAATAAAGAATAGTAGAGTTACCCAAATTATCACCAAGTTTGAAGGTTTTCCCAGAGGCCCAGGTGGTGAAATCATTCCCTAGACTCCATCCAGCACTATCACCAACAGTATGGTCAACTCCAAATACAGTGGGAGAAGCAATAATCAACATAACCATCAAACATAGTGCCAATGCTTTAGCCATCTCTGTACCCTCTTATGTTATGTTCACAAATTCTAATGGTTTATAACAATGCTTGCAAACTAAGATTATAATCAAAATGTATACAAAAAATTAAGAGTGGATCAAAATAGAAGGTGATGGAAGAAGGACCATATATGTATATATATATAATACCAACTCTCCCATATTCATTCCATATTCATCATGCATTATTATATTATAAGTTTATAACCGACTTCTATATTTGCACATACTTTTTTCCCATGATCTCTGACTTAGGAAGCTAACTTACAGTTCACAAATTCACAGTTGGCATTAGCTGTTGAATTGTTTTCAATATGATAAAAATAATCCAAATTCTTTAGTTATATTATGTATGATACATTGTTGGCATAATCGTTTTCATTGACTTACTCTTTCTATAACTTATTATGTCATGTATTCCTCACATAAACCCTAGAAGATGTTTATACGTTTGATGATAAAAAAGAAATGATATTTCCTACAACTTTCTCTTTTACAAATTCTTCTACTTACTAATTAACGCAAAGATCAATTGTTATTAGTTGTTCTAGTTTAATTAGAGATTTTGAGTTTGAATGTTTTAGAATATAGATGCACAATTTTTATCCCAATAAAACGTCCTCTTAATCTCCATACTCAATCAAACTTTACAAAATAATATAAAAATACTAATTTATGATTTTATGATTTTTCTTTATAATTAAAGGAGACTTTTTAATTGGATATAAATACAAAGTAAGACAAGAATAGAGACATGTGATCCCATTATAAATGATAAAATGGACCCTCCGACCTATTTTGCTTATGCCCGCAAAAATTTAATCGGGTGCAGACATGCCCGCATTAGCTTAACGGACAAAATTCAATGCTCTGTCGATTTTAAAACAGGCTAACGAACTTGCAAACGACACATGGATATTGTTAAATAATTAAAAAAATCATGTAATAAAATTAAATAAAGTAGTTGGAGGTAAAAAATAAAAAATACTTTAATATTTTATATGAAGTTTAACAAATCACATTAGATTATAATTTTTTTAAGGGATTAAAAATTTCATCTTATGAACTAGTGACTCACGATATATATATCACTATATTAAGGCATGCACTATAGAAGATATTATTGGGTACTTAATTGGTGCACGAAGTAATGTTATAATTGACAGCACATGCATAATGCAAGCCACCTTAATTTGTAGGACCACCTACATTATTCTACTTATCATAGCTAGGTTCAGAATTGAGATGCTATGATTTAAAAATACATGTTTTCCAATTCAATGCACACAGATTTCAATTACTCCCAACTACAATAACTTGCACTCATAATTCATGAGAACAAGGACAATTACCTTGGTTATATAAATAAAACCCTGATGTTCAAATCCAAACCCCACAAATAAAATATGATTGGATTGTGTTAGATTGATTTCAAAATATTCATATGGTAATATATGGAAGTTTGTCCCATGAGAAAGAAACTCTAAATTTTATCTGAAGACAATACTACTTGTAAATTTTGTCTTCTTCACACATTAGCTTAAAAAGAAAGGGGATATGAGATATTGCTGTTCAACATATTCGTCCAACTAATGTTCAATATACCTCTTGAATTTCCATATCCCATAGTGCCTCACAGGTTCAATCCATTCATCTTTCCTAGGCTATTATTCAAGATCATCTTCACAAGTTCATTTTCAACCACATTCATCATAATAGTAGAGGAAGAACACTAATTCATTGTGGCCAACAAGGGCTACATGACAGCAGCTTTACTAGGCCTATCGACACTTATCGGTTGTAGCCCTTTCCCTTTTGACAACTTCGCTCTTCGTATTAAATACGAACCTCTCTTAACAAGAGCACCACCTGTTATACTTAAAAGAGAGCTCAGCCCATAAACTAACCCATTAAAAGGGAGAACCTCATGGCTTATGTAACTACGACATTGAACTTCCTTATTTACTTTATGTGGGAGAGTGGGACTCATAACAGAATCATTAAAACTAACCCTCCGTTCTCACAACCTTTCAACATGGATACAAACTCATCTCACCAATACATCAGCACCAGCAGAAACAGAACAAAAAGTTGAAAAAGCATAAGTAAAGGTCCAGGAAAAGAAGTACCACATAAATACATTATAAGTGTCTTAAACCTAGAATGGCTTCAATGAATTTCATAGCAAGATAATTCCCTAGGAGGAATGAAAAGAAAGAACATGGCATAGCAAGAATATAAAAAGATTAAACATCCATATACATAGATCTGCATAAAAGAGACTAGATATTTAACAAAAATTGATTCAAGAAATTACACAAAGTAGCTTGCAAAATAATATGATTGTAAGTAGGGCAAAGACACATATCCTTAAAGATGATCAGAATTAGGATCCTAAGTGATGGGAAGGAAAAGAAACATATAAATTGGTACAAACAAGACTTCAGACCTTCCAACAATTGTATCAACTCTATAAATTGGTACAAACAAAGACATATCAAACCCTCAATTGACAGCATCAGCATTATCCTGTGTGTCGGGTCCTGTATCTCAAATAAAGAAAGCAACAAGGTCAGAAAACTATCACACAGACCAGTCCTATACTATAGTTAAACAGGTCGAACCTTAAGGGGTTATTTGCGAGTTGAGTTTTATGGGCGAAGAAAAGGAATGGGAAGGCTTGAGACACTAGTGAGATGACTACAAAGCCTTCCAATTCTCTTATTCCCCTCCAAAATTCAACTCACAAACAGAACCCAATTGATAATAGCATTGTACTTCATCAGAATCAACATTGTCCATTATCAACAGAATCATTATTATTATGTCACTTACCTTCTTCACCTTCTACTTCAATTTCACCTTCATCTTCTTCTTCTTCTTCTTCTTCATCATCATTGTCGTCTTCATCGGCGTAACTAATCCCATATCTGTCATTCAAATAATCAACAGCACCTTGCGTCAAAATAAGCTTATCAGCATTCAAAATATCATACAAATTAAGCGTTCTCGGCGTCAAAATCTTCAATGTGCCAATGTTCCTACTCGACAGAATCACATTATCCGAAACCTCCGTCAACAAGAACATGTTCTTCTCCTTCGGATCAAGCCCCCATCGATTCAACGCCGCAATGAACTCCTTCGTCTTCGGCTTCTCAAACTTCTCCACAAAATCCTCCACCACGATAGTATTGACCGCAGCGCTGGCCATGGCGGTCGAAATCGCGAGCCTCTTCTCCTTCCGGTTAATCTTAATGCTCCAATCCCTCGGCTTGGGTCCGAAAATGACACCTCCGCCGGGTCGCAGAGGAGTCCGGTTAGAACCGCGGCGTGCTCGGCCAGTTTTCTTCTGAGAGTAGGGCTTCTTGCCACCTCCGCGAACCTCAGCGCGGGTGAGGGTGGAAGCGGTGCCGCGGCGCTTGTTCTGGAGGTCGGTGACGACGGCGCGGTGTACGACGGCGCGTGCGGTGTCAGGGGGAGCACATTTGAGGTCGAGGAAGGACTCGCCGATTTTGTCACCGGTGAAGGAGAGGACGGGGAGAGTGGCAACTTTGCAAGAGATGGAAAGGGGTTTAGGTGAGAAATGGAAAGAAGAGAACTTGGTTGAAGAAGAAGAAGAAGAAGAATGAGAGAGGAAGAGAGAAGAAGAGAAGAAAGAGAGAGTGGTTGGTTTTGGAGTGAAAAGGGAAGCCATTGTTATTGTTGTATGCTCTCAAACACTATCCAAATTCCTATCCTTTTAGATGTGGATTTCTGCTTATAACTTCTTTTTTCTTGCCTCAATTTATAACCTTCTTCAAAACCCAAAAACTTATCCGATAACGATACTTGTTGTGAGGAATAGCTACAAATTTCGAATGAGATTAATTCTTTATCCAAAACGACGAATGAATATCCTTGATAATAGAAAAAGAAACACCAAAACTTATGGATACCATCTTAATATTTTATAATAATAATAAGAAAAAATTAACCTCATTCTCAAAATATGTTGAAATTCTCCTTTTCCACTTAACTAGGTTGTAGTTCTCACTAGTGTTGGCATTATGGGCCAAGCTTGAGCTTGCTGTCTCCCATAACATAAAAATTGTATCTGTTTTATGTGATTTGCTCGCGAATTTTTTTAACTAATATAATAGGTCACTCATTTGATATTTGAGAACTTACATATATATTTTCTCACTTGTATTTTCTTGAAATAAATTATGAATTTTATATATTTTTTTAAGTTTCTTTCTAATTTTACTTCATCATTAAATATATGTAATTTGAAAAAATATATTAATCTTTTATAGTTTATGTAATATTTTATATATTTAAAAATTTCCTTATTTTCTTTTTAAATGTATATTGGGCGTTGAATCATCTACAATATTAGATTTTCATACCCTTGTGAATTGTTCTCCATATGAAGTTATTAATTTTGTATAAGTCATCACACTTCCATAATTTACTCCAAATTGGTGAAGAATCAACATTAGTTTTTTGATTAAGAGTAGCATAAGCTGATTTTGAGGTGAAGTGACCATTGCTAGAAAATGTCCAAGAGATGGGGTTTGAGTCTATATTACATGATGGATGAGGCATTGCTGAGATTTCGGCCATGACATGCTCTATGAGCAAATGGATGAAATTATGGTACTTCTAAACTGAGTTTTGCTGATCATAGTAATTTTCCACCGTTTTAGCATCCTCTAGAGAAGAGATAGGTTGAAGTGCAACATCTTTAAGTAAAACCTCTAAGAAAAGCCATTTATCTAAACAAAAGCGAGTAGAATTACAATCACCAATGTTATACTTGAGTCCTTTTTTAAAATACCCCAAATATATCTAATCCATCACTAGACATGAGATTTTTAAAATACCCCAAATATATCATATCTAAGACTGAACAAAAATCCGGAAGGGTGGATCTAATGTCAATTGTTCTGATTTGTTGAGGCTTCACCAAATAAAAGAATATCATTTGCAAAGAACAAATGAGAAATAGAAGGCCGAAAACTTAATTGGCTTCCAAGCACCAACGAAAATTTCATCCATAATTTTATGAGCCGATCTCTCCATGCAAAGAACAAAAATATAAAGCGAAAGAGAATTACCTTGTCTAAGACCTCTCCGCCACAAAAATATAGGAGATCTTTCATCATTGAAACAGACCTGGTATTAGATGGAAGTAACATAATATATTATCAGGTCGAATATATGATCACTCAACCCTATCACATGATTTGTCTCATCAAGAAAAGACCATTTCAATCTATTATATGTTTTCTCCAATTCCACTTTAATTACCACCCAACCCATCATTCGCTTGAGAGTACACATAGAGTGGAAAACTTCTCGAGCAATAACAATGTTATATGAGCTATGTTTTCCTGGAACAAGACTATACTGATTATGAGACACTAGTTTCCCCATAGCACTCCTGAGTCTATTAGTGATAATCTTAGTCATTGTTTTATAGATAACATAGCATAGTATTAAGAGTTTTTTCAAGAGCTTCAATCTTTGGGACAGTAATTGACTCATTTTATTCTAAATAATCATACACTCAAATATCCTTCACTTTTATAGAGAACACCAAACATCCCTTTCTTCATAATTACTTTGAATTCAATTCCTCTTCAGTACTGGAGAAACCAATACTAGAATATGAGGATGAGATTTTTTTGAAGAATTTTTATTTTTTAATAGAAAATAACATGTAATCATCACCATTAAAAAAAAATTCTCACATGTCTTAATCTCATCAAGTACTAGACTCTCCAATAGTGGAGAGGATCCCCGCTCAATTACTTTAGCTCCCTCTAGTACTAAGCTGCCCTAAGTAATCTAAGCTACTATTAGCTTATCGTGGTACATGAGAGAACTGAAACATTGGAGCTTCTCCCTAGAATCGTGCTAATCTCAAAGGTTAATTATCATACTATGTTTCGGAATGAGACTTGGGATATTTCCTATGTTTCTCGTAATGTCCATTATAATTACCAGGATTAGTGTACTATGGATTGTGTACTATGGATTCTATGACGACTAAAGAATCCCCGTCAAAGGTTCATTGGTATCCTTCAAAAATTGGTACAGTTAAACTTAATGTGGATGGTACTTTTAGTCTACATGATCATCAAGTTAGAAGGGGTGGAGTTATTCGCAATAATGACAGTCTCTGGTTATTTAGTAGTGCAAAAGAAACAAGCACTTTTATCAATTAGGAAAGGAGAAGTATGAAAATGAAGACTTGATTATGAATAGTGCTGAAGAAGCAGTGAAAAGCAAGGGAATAAAACAACTTGGTTGGTTGATATGAATCCTGAGTAGTATGTGATTTATTTTGAATGTAGAATAACTAGAATGGTGTTTATTATTATACCATCAATCCAAGGCCTCCACAACATTGCAAATCAATGGCTAAACTATCAATACAAACAAATAGTTGAAGATACTTCCACATGGTTTAACTTGCTCTTAGATAGATTATGATATAGAAGGGAAATATCAGCCCAATTTTAAATCAAAACTGAGAATTCCATTCACTCTAAATAATAGCAAACTGGACATCCCAAAACTATCAAAACACAGTAAAAGCAAAACATAATAAAGGAAAAAGGCTACAATGGAAAATGAGAAAAGTATATCAAGAACAACCTAAATTTACATTGTAACACAAAGGTTAAATAAATAACCGTTCTAATTTAGGAAATCCAAATATCACAGTTCTTTTCCAGCTTTAAGTTCATATCAGAGAACCCAAAATTGAAAGGACAGAGAAATGCCACAAGGGTTCTGCAGAACCTCACTTGCCACCACCCAAGGTTGGGAACTGACCAGGATCCTCAATGGCTGGAGCTGGTACGTTGCGGCTTACATTTCCACTGTAACCTCCTCTGGAACCACCACGTCCACGTCCCCTACCACGCCCACCGTAGTACCTCTCTCCTTCAGCAGGCTTCAGAAACTCATTAATGCTGACAGACTAAGAATATGAAATTCAAAAAAACAAACAAAATTAGTCGAGCAAATGATGTAGCGATACTTGGATTTAAGAGGGAAAACAGAAATGTGAAGTGAATAATTGTTATAAGACCGCTCTTTATACTAACAAAACCCTAAAGCTGTCACAACAATAAAAAAGAAAAGCAAATAGGATCATGGAGATAAACAAATATGACAATGAAAAACCTGAAAATATCCATGCCAAGAAACTTATAATGTAGAGAGAAATACCATGGACTGTTTGACGGATAGAAAATTTATAGCACCAATTTTCATATCCATTAACTGCATCATGTTTTCTTTTTTCATTTGAAAGTCTGTCACCAACTAGGATGCCATACTAGAAATACTGCTAATTAGAAATTAAGTATTTAGGAGGTTTTACACCCCAACTTTGTTACTTTGGAATGTAAGTTATTAAATTATTGTACATTAGGCTACCCAAAAAATGGTAAAAAGCTAGACTATGGCAACTAGTAATATGTCAAACTAAACAAATTGATAAAGAACTTCAATAATTGAGCAGAAAAAGATGCCCCCTCATGGAGCTTCATTTACAAAACAATCAAAGACAAATAAAATTCAGAGTGCACCTTCTTGGATTTCTCCTTCTCGAAAGCATCCTTGCGTTTATCCTTGTCAGATCCCTAAAAGCAATATAAAAAAGCCAGGGGAAATTTAGAAACCACTAATATACAATGACAAGCATATTATTAGATGAGCAAGAGGGGCCAAAAAAATTCACCAATTTAGCAAAGATTTCATCGTTGTCTTTCTTGCTTGACAGTGGCTTCAAGGATTCAAACTCCCTAATATCCACCTTTCTCTCTTCAGTTTTGAGTGCTTCTAAGGCTTTCCTTTTCTCTTCCAGCACTTTCTCATATTCCTCCAGTGTCATTTCCTATCATGCAGCACAAACTCTATTTAGCAAAGAACATAAAACAGCCTATAGAATAATATGTCATCAAATTTAATCACACCCAAATCAAAAAACTATGTTGACAACAGCAAGAATATGAAATGCGCCCAACCCTAAACGTTCTCAAGCACATTCCAAGAGGTAAAACCATATTGGACAAAATCATAACCATGGAATGAATGACACAAGTGAGACTTTTCTTCTAAGTAAATAATGTAGACCCTAATATTCAGTGAGATGCACTTAACAGACAACTTATGCTGAACTTGAATGATTATCATTCGTAAGACAAATATTCTGGTTGTCTCTTGATAATGAAATGATGAAAACTAAGAAGATGTGGCAGCAGGTTCAGGATAAATGGAGAAAGCTTTAATTGAGTTGGACATTACCTTATCTTCAGGCTCCTTCTCTGCATTTTCATTAGCAGGACTCTCCTTTCCATCTGCTGCATCTTCCTCACCTGCAGGCTTCTCATCACTCAAATTCTTTTCATTTTCATTCACCACTTCCTCAGACACCCTAAGTATGATACCAAAAGGAAAGAACATATAGACAATAAATAAAAACCAATTTAAAGCAAAACATATCTACTAAAAGATTGTACTTAAAGTCATTATAATTATTAAACAAATAATTGCTTACTGAGCAAATTCATCAGTCTGTGATCCCCAGTTCCCTCGTCCAGAGCCTTCACGTTTGACTTCATTTCTGTAAATAGAATATCTGATATCAATATTGAAAGAAAATTAGAAACAAAATATGAAGAAATCATAGCGATAATGTCACCCGCGTCCAGTCCCACTGCGGCGTTCAAATGTTCTTTGTGGGCGTCCTTCCTCAACATCACCATTGCTGAAACCTCCCCGACGGTTACCACGATAAGGCCCACGAGGTCCACTGTAACCACGTCTTTCTGAGGGGTTGCCAGCATCACTTTCTTGAAAAGCACCTTGAGCTGGGGCTTTATAGTCAGAGAAGGAGCTCTCATCATTGGGAGAGTCACGACCACCTCGGCCACCTCCATACCCACGACCACCTCGGCTACCTCCATACCCACGGCCACCTCGGCTACCTCCACGGCCGCCATAAGAAGTTTCATTTCTTGCCTCCCTCACTGTCAATAAGGTAACAAAGAAAATTTATGAACATATAAGAGAAGCCACCCACGGAGAATCGTCAACACAATGGTCATTCACAAATAAGGATAAGTCGAACAAAAAAAGAACATATACACTAATAAGGAACAAAGTCATCTTTCAATTCTGGTGATGTCCTACCATATTGCAAATAATAACAAGAATGCTACTATAAGCTTATTGAAGCATGTCTTGAACTGCAACTGCTATCAAATTACAGTCCATAGCCTCAGTAAGAAAATCCAACACAGTATGCAACAACAAATCAACAATCTTACATGGTGAGTTAGAAAAGACCTATCAATTGAAAAAATTGCATTTACAAGATGTTACTACCGACACTCTTCAATAAGTAGACAAAGTAAAACATTAACATTAAACATATGTATATAAACCAACCACACATGTAATCACAGAAAATATCATCAGATTCCCTCTATAAGCTCTCTTACAGTACCCCCAAAAAATATATACAACTTTTAAAAAAAGACAACAATTACAATTTCATATACACGCGCTGCAGATGAGAAATTTAATAATTAATGACAAAAGAAGAGAGAGAGAGACGTTCAAATAAATAACTGGGCAGACACATGATGAATTCAATAGTACAATAGCAGAACCAACCAAAACCTGACAGGAATATATGTCAAGCAAGGAACAGTAACTTTGCAACCGAAAATTAAAGGCAAAAGTGCAAAACCAATAATTTTTCTCAAACATGAAACATACAAGTCTTCGAACAAAACAGCAACATAAAATAGACAAACAAACAATGACAAAACTCTTGGAGCAAAACAGCAACAAAGAAGCCTCTGAAAGGCTATGAATCAAACAATGTGATAATAAACAGATAAATTCAATTATAACTACATTAATAAGCATAAAAAACACATTTTTGATACCCAAAAGCACAAGAGAAAAATGTTAGAATAAGAAAGGCTTTGATTGAAAGTGTGACATTTGAAATGAGAGAGAAACAGACCAGCCTGAGAAGGTGGGAGGGGTTTGGAGGGCAACTGAGGAGCACGACGAGCGGCGGCCGGAGCGGAATCCTTGTTCGGAGCCACCGTAGCAGCCTTGAGTTGCTCAGCCAGGATGAAGTGGGATGGGTCGTCGACGTCATCACCCAACAAATCAAAAGGGTTGGCAGTGGCCATTTACGAATAACTGTGAGGGACAAGAAAAGGAGAGTTAATGATTAACAGAGAAATGAATCCATCATCAGAATACACAGAGATCAGAAAGATACAGAACAAGAACAAGAGTGAAAAACCCTAGCCGCAAGAGAGAGAGAGAGTAACCTAATCTCCAAAAATCCAATTTACTACGCTCTTGCAAGCTTCCTAATATTATTTAACATCTTCAATTGTTACTTCATTATTTCTTTAATTAAATTATTTTTAATAAACCTTCAAATTTGTAAATATAATTATTATTTCAAACATATAATTCATTAAAACATCATATTCCATACTAAATATCATATTCGAATTTGAAATCATTAAAACATAACAGAAATTCCTACAGAAACCTCTTATAATTTTAATAAATAATGAGTAATCCTCACTCCAAACTTACTCTTGGAGTAATAGGAAAAGGTTTGGAATAAGTGGATCCCTCCTCACGAGTAATTGCACATTTTGTATAATTGTCATACCATTTTGATTTTAATGAGTTTAATTGCACATTTGGTATATGGTTTGGTGGCTTATATATAAGTCTAATTTTACATAACAATTTATACAAAAATAACCATTATTATAACTCATTATATTTAATTATGTTAATTTTGAAATCATCTCAATAGATTTATATAAATTATATTTGGTTGCATTGATATGGAGCCAAACTCAAATGGGTGTAGCGTGAAGCTTACTTGAGGAGTGAGAGGCTGACTCCAAACTTAAGAATTGTTAATTGATTGTTCTCACAGTTTTAGAGTGTTTGAAAACTGTGAAAGAACCAAATATAAACAGTTACACTTATATTGAATTGAACTACAAAATTAAACCCAACTACATTTTCTCGGTTCAATTTAAGTTTAATATCATGGATTATAACCTTCAATTAGGAACCTCTTGCACCCACTTTGGGGACCAAAATAATAAACATTTACTTACAAATACCCACATTTTACATTAACTTTGGTTTTCAAATGCTGGGCAATACACTTTTGAACACACTATTACACATTAATGTGGTTACAAAGAGAAAACCCATATTTTTGCTGGTGCTACATGAAACCCACCCAATAGATAATGTGTTGAAAATTAAAAAGTACTGGGAAAAATACATCACCATACATCCCTTTTTCTCTCTAATCTTCAAAAAATACATGAATTCCTCAACTTCAACAAGGAGGAATGAACTTAGGAATTTAAATATGTGGCACTTACCATGCATCATCACACATATATTATATACACTCAAAGATGTGAAGAGGAAATAGGATTGAAGAATGGTAAATTTGGTAATTATTTAAGGTCTAGATCCTTTAGTTGGTTTTTTAAGAGTGCATGCTCATACCGCATCCTCTCAAGCCTAGTCTCTACCATGTACATCTCATCTTTAAGGTGATGAATTCTTTTCTCCATCCAAGCTATGTCTGAAGGATTTCTGGTCATTCCACTTCCCATCTTATTCATATAATCTGCACCAGTACTCACATGTATCTGTTGAGGTCTGGCCAACAGCATAAGTATGCTAAACTGCTGCACAAGTACAAAGGGTTAGCACCAACTTATGAGTAGTTTGGCTTGGACCTATCCTTAGATAAATCAATTATGGACTCTCCCTAGAGTCCAAACCAAACCGCAAAAAAAAACTGAATTTAAAGAATAAATCAGACAGGGAACACAAAATGTTTCAACGTACAAGCAGGAGGAGGGAAAACTTGGGCAACAAAAAATAATTCTCTTAAATCGTCATAATTGAACTACTGAAATACAAATTTGTACTTGATTAGTTTCTGCATTTATTATGTGCAAAACATAAGAGTATTCACATCCCTAGTCTTAAGATAATCTTAACTCTTAAGTCTTAAGTGGAGTCTTAGCTTAAAACTTGTGTCTTAAGTGCAATGTGTCAGTCTTTATAATTTATATGATTATCTCTAGTATTATGACTTAGGAATATATCTGCATATTTACGAACATCTATAGTATTATATATAGAAATTTTTATGAATATATATATATATATATATATATATGTGTGTGACTTTTATGCATATATATATATATATACTAATAAGTAAGATCTTACGAGTCATGTTACGATCCTACGTTTACGATCTTTGACTCTCTTCCCAATCCTAAGTAAAATCTCGATTTTAACTACCATGGGTAAGAGTCTTGGTGAGTGGATGCTCTAATGCTGTTATAAATTTGTTGGTTTAAAAATATAAGGAAATTAGAATAATGTCCACAATAATTTGTTAAGTGAAATATAAGCGACTTAATGCTTTAGCACCTTGATACCAGTAATTGCAAAACTTTATAGAACTTGGTTGTAGTTTCAAACAAACAAGTACAGCTAGTCTGAGCTTGGCTGAATTTTAGGACTAGTTCAGAAAGCATGGAAAGGCAGAAATCTAAAATTATGGTTTAAATTACCTGCATGAAGAAAATCAGGGTGAAAATGGTAACAAGGAGCATTGAAAGATTGCTTTGATTTTTCAAAGACAACCTGAACTTTGTCATAAACTCTTTGAACAAAGATGGAATAGATGTCGTGTCAATGAAATTCCCTTGCAAACTACTGTTGACATTGTGGGTAGCATCAGATACGTTGGACGTAGTTTGTATTGTTGTAGGGTTAATCTGCTCAATTGACGCTTCTGAAGATTCTTCAGTCTTCCCCTCTCTATGAAAATTTATGTTGTCATTTTGAGTTACAACAGCAATAGCACTGCTTTCTGCCACATGGAAAGTAAATCATAAATCTTCAAAATAAGACATTTCAATAGACACTCATTGTAATAGTATCTAGAAGGATTCAGCTTCAAAATATAAGAAAAAATATGGAAAGTTCAAATGTCAAACCTTGTTCTTCAAGGTTTTTCTGCTTTAGCAACTCATGTGCCTGAAAGAAATATTGAAATTTCATAAAGACATGTAAAATAAAGCATGGATCAACATCAAAAAATGTACAATACACAAACACACATGAGAATACCATGTTCATCCATGTGGCATAAGCTTCTCGACATTCATCAATTGTACCCTGTACTATTTTGCCTGTGATTATTCAACCACATCAAATCAAAGAAGATTAAAGTTCATGACAATGACAAGAAGAATACACACTTTACTGCAACTCCAACTATTTGTGTAAGGCAGATAATTTGCACTGAACAATCTTCAGAGTTTGCACAGAATTAGGGAATGGTATAACCATATACTGAAATCGTTGAGTTAAATTTTAGTTGTCAGAATTTCACATGCAAAAATGAGGTGTTTACTTTGAGTAGAAGACAGTTATAAGCCATTTAAGTGAATTGAAGGATTTGATCTTAAGTTATGAATCATACTATCTAAACAAGTAGAAATATAATATATTAGTTAAGATGGGAACCAAGGGAATTTTATTTCAGAATACGTTCAAAGAAGGCACACCTTTCCAAATAGTTTTCTTTAAAAATGCCACATTCACATATACCCGCAAAATGCAGCATTCTTTTGATTCATCCTTGTCTCTTTCTATATCCCACAGCCCCTGGCATTTAATGAAAATAAATTACACGTAAGAATTGGCCTTCATTGGGGAAATGGAATTATTGAAGCAGTGGCATAAAAGAAAGATAGAACTGACTGAAAAATGTTCAATACATGAAGTAAAATCCAACTGCAACCAGATTGTCCAAAATTTTGGTAATTAAAACATGACCTTTAACTATGTAAGTTTCCTTAGAAAACAAAAACCATTCATTTACTGCTTGTTTGATCTAGTGGAGTCAAACATGTTAGATTTTAGCTGAAGACACGTGAACGGTTTTATATATCTAATGCACCTCCTCATGCAAAAGCCCTTTATAAAGGTAAGCATTCTAGTACTCAACATCCAATTGCTGATTGTGTCTTTTCTGATCACCTTGGTCCCTTTTTGTTCATCCTTTTGCTTTGTCTTCTATTTCAATAAAAATCCTAGGGATCACTGAGTTCTGCAACCCTGATTGGAAAAGGCCGTGTTACAGGGATGGTTCAAATCCCCTCCATACCACATTTCAGTACTTTCGGTCCATAATGTGGGTCGTTTGCGACCCAAAATTGAAAAAGGCTATGAAGGAGATATTCACTCTTGTTATTAAAGGCACCTGGGATATAGTACTGCTGGAATATATGTAAATAATATGTAGACTTATTGTATACGCTAGTTGAGTCAACTGAATTATGTATTTATTTAACGTTTTGGATGTATTATTCCAGCTCTATTTCAGCATGTCCTCTTTTATCTTGAGGGGGTTTCTCCGGTTTCCACATGGACAGGTTTTTACTGTCCAGAAAAAGGTAAGATTAGTTGCCAAAGGATACAACCCAAACACCGGGCGTTGACAATCCTGAGACTTTCTCCCCTGGTACTCAGTTCTTAATGGTGATTTGGCTGAGGAGAATTGTATGGGGCAACCACCAAGCTATGTTGAGCTGGGGAAGAATTTGTTGGTATCAGTGCGTGCAGTGGAATACAAAGTTCCTAAATTCCTCTTATGTCTGGTGAGAACGTTACCAGAAAACAATCAAACATAGGCAACACCATAACAGCAGTAATAAGGAGCAGATTTTTTTTCTTAAATAGGACACCACAAACTGTCACTTCCACTGTTTAATTGTGGGTCTACTAGAATCTCATTTCGATAATAGTATAACGGTATAGATGCAGAAGATTGGAGAGCATGTTGTAATGGTGTATTGGTAGCAATGTTTACTTCTACTTGTTTTTTACTGTAAGTGTTCCGTTTAGGAGGGGATATCTTATTATTCTCAACCTCTTCTGTTCACTTTTTCCCACAATAATAAGCTGTCCCTTTTCTTTCGAACAAGTGCAACCCACGAGACAAAAAAATGGTGTAGAGCTTAAAATCATTAAAAAGCCCAACTGTATGCATAAAGATTCAATATCTCAACAAAATTTTACCTCAACGCGAAAATAATCTGAGTAAAGTACATCAGTGACATCTTGCACGGTCTCAATAACCAAATGACTGTATGAAGTAACAAATACATGTCACACAAACAACAAATTAAGAATTCCATATATTATGCGTTGTAAATGGTAACTTTTCAATAAATAGCACAAATACAAGAGCACAAGAAAATAAATAAAAGAAATAAGAATGTGCAGAAAGGAAACAAAAGCAATAATTTTCACTCTTCAACATAACATAATAAAACTCATGACCAATATTACTGACCAGAAAGGAGAAAATAAAAGCAAACATCCACAAACTTATTTATAAGTTTAAGATGTATGTCATTCCAAATTGACAAAAATGCGTAATTTGAGACAAATCCACTATCTCAATGAATAAAAAAGATATCGCTTCTTCTTTCCACCTCCTAATTATCAAGAGTTCTAGAAAATCAAGCATCCCTCAGTTCAATTTCTATCAATTTCGTAAACTCTGACACCAAAACCTACTTTAGCCTTAGGATACACTAAACAGCTTAAGAGACATTTTCTTCCAACCTACTCACCACATCATGCATCATTCATCTTAATTGTGCAGTTTCTCCCATTTCACAGCTATGAAGATAATAATAAAGGAAAGAAAATAGTATGCTTACATCATTATGTTCTCCAACCCACCCCTAACTACTAGGGACATCCGTCCCCATACTTCCATCTAGCTACCTTTCTATCGGAAGGTCCCCAAAACCTTTAGTCAAAAAATGCATTGAAAAAGGGCAAAAGATGAATCGGAGTAAAACATAAATAGATTGGTAAATGAATGTATAGCAACAACCTGGTCCTATAAACTCGATATTTCTGGACGACATGGCAGCCACCGAATTTTGCTCCTGGAAAGGGAACACAATCATATTTACTAACAGTTGGTTATAGAAACAGCTCCGACAATGTTGGAAATGTATGTGTTTTAAAAAGGTAAGATCTAGAGTTAGGGAATAAGGAAAAGAGATACAACATATTAGAATATAGTACATACTGTTCATACTGTAATAATGTTTGTTGTATATCTATTTCTAACATGGTATCGGAGCCTATTATGATGATGGGACCAATCCTATAAACTTCACACTCGAGAAGTCCAATCCTAGGCATGTGAATAAGTATATGAGTTTGTTAAGAAGTTCAAGGCTAGTTACATTAGGACATTAGGTTATAAATTAGGCATTCACTTTTCTCTCTCAAAGTTTTAGTTCAACTTTCATTGAATACTCAATAATCAATAACCCAAAAAATCACAATAGAAAAACAAAACTGAGCTGAAGCCAGAACATGAAATTACAGTGTGCAAGCAACATAAGAGCAGCAGAAGCTATACCAAGATAAAGTTTGATTGGGTGTTGAAATGACACTTCACGAGCATACCCAAACTTCTCTTGAGGATGCCACGAAGAACACACAAAGTCTGAAAGAAAAAAAAAGCAATCCCACCAAAACAATAAGGTATGAAAAGACATCATTATCTTTATCCCTTAATTAAAATAATATAAATGACAATGAGGAAAAAGTAAACAAAACCACAAAATAAAAATGACAATTGAAATGCAAGTTTCATAAGAGTTTCTTGCAGGCTACCTTTATCACCACATCTTTTATGAAATGACTCGAGAAACTTTACACCATCATCTGAAAAAAAGAACCTAAAGAAGTCTTCAACCATTATCTGCAGTTTTTAAATTCAAAACACTAAGAAAATCTCGTAAATTTTAAAAATTAATATCAACCAAATCAATGCATGAAAACTTAAAACGAAGAAACAAAACAAATATAGTAACTTTCGAATAAGATAATACCGGAAACACTGATTCTGCAACACATGTATAACCTTCTGGAACTGCATATTAGAAAATAAACTCATCATCATAATGTTCACCCATATTACATGAACTGATAGCACAAAGGACATTTACACATGAAGTGTTTCCCACTTTTTCATGCATACAAAGTTTCCCAATACAACAATTAGTTTGCATCCACATCACTGACTCGCCAAAGCAACTAAATAATTAATTCATAAATTTTATTCGAGCAATGAGCAGAGAAAGAAAGCAGTGATGTGTGAACTTAAACTCTATAAACTGGTGTACATAATAGCATGTCAGTACATACATGCCAAATGGTGAAAAATACTCATTAAGCTAAATAGAGAATGATGGCATGGGCGTGACTATCATTCACTCAGCTAAATGTGATATACACAAGGAAGCACTGCTGTATTTCAAACTCAATGAAGAACTTGCATATAAATATCCATCCTTTTGTCGATAGAAAAAGAAGTTCATTGAGAAAGAAGAGAATGTGAGGACCGGAGGATGCTGCGCCAAAAAACTACACAGAAACATAAATACAAAAACAGCCAACAACCTACTGAAAGCAAAGCAAAATGGAGCTCAAACTCTATCAATAACATCCACAGGAAAGAAAAAGAAACATTTAGAAGCAAAGATATTGTGTCATATAACGAGCGGATGCAAAACAGAATTTAGTCAATTTACAACAGAACAATATGTCTGTAAGATAATAGCAGGCTAAATTCCATTTCCACCCTATAGATCAAGACTATCTAATCATTCTAAATTTCAGTAGGGGCGGTTTTGTGACAATATTTCATAACAAAATCTTGAAACAACAGCAAAGTAAAAGTTTCTTTTCTATTTATACGTCAAAAGAACCACAAGTTTTCCAGCTCCCCACTAAGAGACATCCATTGAACAATTCAAAACAAAAATCTCGAGATCTTTTTCCTCAGAACAATTTCTAAAGGACTACAAACATTCTTCTATGAACATGAATCCACAACCTATATAATATATGTAGATAATATGTATGTTCCAAAACTCACTTGTTGGGGCATCAATATCGTCCTCCTTCCAGTTCCAACTCACACTTGGGGCATCATTATTCAGTACAGGTTTAGCAACCTGTATCATACTTGATTGCTTCTCTGGAGCAGTCATCAATTCAGGGTCATCTCCAACATGGGATGGAAGCCCCACATCTTTGCATATAGAAGTATCTTTGCTCCTGATTCAAACAATTAAGTAAAGACTAAATTAATTATACACAAAATAACCTTCTCCTTAAGCAACAGTCATTATGATCATGGACATACAGTTCGGAAAAAAGTGATTCTTTGTCTAGTATTTCGGCACTTTTGACATTTTCAATAGCTATAAATCCATTCTCTTGGCTGCTTAACTCGGATATTGATTCCTGAAGTAAAATCAAGAAATGAGGGCAATGTTACAACTGATGAAAATATGACCAATTAATTCACATTTAAAAATCTTATTGCAGAGTAGTGATCAGATTCTCTACAAAAATAAAATAAAAAAATTGAATGCTGAAAAAGAAAGCAAGAGTTGCCAAATGTGTATAACACAATAGGAATGCGATCAGAGAAAGACAATCACAAGTTCTCAACAGGGAATTAACAATGAAAATCATTGCAAAATGTAATCATCCATGTTACTGCTTTAGTTTAGCAATTAGTGGGTGCAACTTTGTATAATATTTGAGAGAAACGGACTACACCTAAACACTAACCCAGATAGTAGACATGGTCTGAAAAGGATCCTTCAAATGATAAAGAACAAAAGAATTAACATTCAACATACATAATCCAGCGAGAAACTGCTCCAAAATACACATACAAAACCAAGGTTCACCAAACACACAAAAACCTATTCCAAGTGAAAATGGGAAAATGGCTGCTACTGCTAGGCAATTGAAAAATAAATGTGCATGTGCTTTTCATTTAAATCAACATATCATAGAGAGGATTACAAATAGGGTTTGGGAGACCAAGAAAAACATTAGGCAAAACCATTACAAGGATTTAGATGTAAATTTAGACTTGATTTATTATAGGACATTATAACATTGTTTGATCCATGTAGATGACCTAACCAAGGGGAAAGACACAGTTGTTGTTCTTGTTTATCAAAAGAAAAGGGTGTTAAAGAGAATCTTGGCATCAGTTGCATTTTGCATAAAATCCCCATATTCTGGAGTTTGTCTCTATCTCCAAGTCTAAATTTAGTCTCATCAACAAGGGAAACATCTACAATAGGAGCGTGAGGGAGCTAAGGCTACATAGGTCTTCTAAGTTGTACGTGTGTTGGTCAAAAGAGAAAAACTAAGGTAAGACTTGTAAGAGATCCTAGATGCAACTCAAGCTTCCTTGGTAACTCTCAAAGTGGTGCTTACTATTTCACCTAATATACATTAAATGATTAAACAGATTAATATAGTTGAGGGGCAACATCTTTCCTAAAATGTACCACGCTAACAGTGTATATAATATTATGTGATACCAAGGGTAGAAAAAATAATAAAGGATTGGTATCAAGAGAAACTTTTTTGTAGAAAATACCTGCTGTTCAGTAATTATTGTGGAACCATTACACCGTCGCAACCATCCATCATTAATGATCTTGAAAGCATCGTCACGGGAAAGGAAGGATGCAAAGAAATGCTGTCAATTGACGAATAAATAAGTGGATCAAGACATTGCAGCATAATTGAACAGAGACGTCAAGTGGGAAAATAATATTCAGGGGACAGATACATTACAATATGCAATGTAGCATATCTAACCCACCTTTCTGCTTCCAGCAATAATCTCAATGGCATTGGGAAAGAGTCCAGCTGTTTTTGCCCTCCGCACGCCTGTGACTTCAGGTAATGGGATTATTCTCTGAAACATAAAATCATTGGCATTTACGTGAGGCAGAGAAAAGTGAACATCAAAATGAATAACTAAATACTCAATAATAACAAAAATTCATATTTAATGGCTTCTACAATAATAACAATAATAGTAAAATCCATATTTAATGGCTTGTACAAAAATTCCAACCCTTCAAATAACCAATTATATCACTAGAAATGTATTTTTGTTTCATCACAAAATGGGCAGTTAATTTCTTTCCCCTGAATCTTATTGGTTATGTATCTTTGTAGGAATAACTTAAAGAATCAAGCTAAATTCTGCCACGCACAATTTAGATGCAGAAGCCAGTTAGGTGGGCATACTAACCTACAACAAAATTCAAGATAGATAGGTGTTTTATGTTGCCTTCCTATGACTAAAGTAAGACATTTTTACAAAGAATAATAGATTAAGAATGTGAATGATTTTACCTTTATATATATATATATATATATATCAATTATATATACACTGTATCGTGGGTAAATATAATTGTAAATCCTTCGTTAAACATGCACAATAGATAGAAGAGCAAGTTTAGATGCTTAGACCATTATGTTAAGCAGCTTACCTTTGTCTCAAACCCAAATATGTTTGAGTAGAAACAAATGAAGTTGACAAAGAGGTACATATGACCCTACAAAAAATAATTAATAAACCATTAGGAAAACAAATGAGCAGGCCAGAAATTAAAGCAAAATATTGATGTTAATTATTTTAATCAAAAGTAAGATACGGCAGTGGTATTCAAAAGTTCAAATCTAATTGGTAATGACATAATGTGCAGTACTTAATATTTAAGACTATAACAGTTTAATAATAATATGACAAGAATATTACCTGAATAAGTATGTTTTCCTGAAGGGCACAATTAAAATCTTCAATAAGAACCTAAGGAAAATGAGAACAACTAAGAAGTGTGTTCAATTATGTAAACAAGTAAGTCTAATCAAAACACTCTAGCTTCGCAAGTATCTGACTCACAAACCTACAAACAAGAGCATTTCTAACATCAATGTGGTTCATGGATAGATGTAAGAAAGTCCTACTAGCTAAGGAAGACATGATTTAAGTCCAGCCACCTCTTTATTCATTTGTCTTGATAAAAGATTCTATAGTGTCTATAAATGGTGCAGAATGATTTTCATGTTTAAGTTAATCATTTAAAAGTATTGTAAAGATGAGATTTACTTCGGGTTGGGTAACATTATTTCTAGGTGCAAATTACCAAAACAAAATATCATACACTGAGTTTTTGGTAAATATATATAATTTCATAGGGATAAATTGGTAAATAAACCCATATGTGTTCTACCCAAATGGACTCAAGGAAAGAGTTTAATTAAAAAATAAAGTTAGGGATTTACGAGTCCATGACTTAAACACCACTTTGACCTTCCAGAATTTATTATGAGTGCCAGACCGGAATGCATTCTAGGCTTCCATAAAATACAATGTATGGAAATTGTGATCCTCTCATCATATCATGAAGAAGATGAAACTATAACACGACCATTAAGATGTTATAAATAGACATAGCAATTGCCCTTCGCCAGCAATTCTATTATATAGTGATCATCAGGAAATGAATAAGCAAACCATTAAGATGTTAGAACAGTTATTATCATGAAAAGTTAAAATCACTCACTTCCTCTAGTGGAAGATGAAACAACTGCCGATACTCTTCACTCTTCAATACGTCCATAGACTGTAACTAAAAAAGGCACAAAGAATATAAATATATCAAACTTCAGTAATCTTTCAATCTCTAACCAAATATAAAATTTAATTAAATGGAACCAAAAATAGAATGTTTCACCTTTGCTAAACTAGCTTTTTGGTTCCAACTCTTTAGGTGGAACCAAAATGTTCTACATTTTTTAATCATGTGGCATGTTCTGTTTTACTTTTAAAGTACACCTAACATAGTATAGAACTCATACGTTGTGTCACATACTGTTTTCGCATGGGCATCCCAATGCGCAAAGCTCTCACCTAGTGACGTTTGCGGGGAGTAAATAGATGCAGTCTTACCACCCGCAAGCGGATAGACTTGTTTTCGGGATTTGAGACAATGACCACAAGGCAAGCAATATTAAGAATCATCCTCTAACAAACCACAAACTAATACACCAAACCAGAAATAGCTAGTTCAATTCATAGATTTTTCTGAAACTGCTATAAAATGAAGTGTTTCAACAATTTTACATTTAAGCTAAATTTCGCAACAGAAAAATCAGTTCAAATTAAAAAGCCGCAAACTCATGTACCAAAACCAGAAATGGCTTGTGCAATTCATATGTTTTACCCAAAGCTACGACAAATTGAACTGTTCCAACAAATTTATATTTAAGCTAAATTTAGCAACAAAAAATAAAATTCAAATCAAATGACGAACTACACGCGTCAACGTGAAACGGAGCCGAAGGTACCTGAATTTCAGACTCTCGCAAAAGATTCGGCGAGGAATTGCAAGAATCATAGCGATCAACGGCGTCTTCGGCAGAGGCGGATGAAGGTCTCGAGGAAGAAGGAGGATCCAGCGTCTGCTGGTGCGGTGGTTCAATGATGCCAGTGGCGGTGGCGGTGGCGGTGGTGGTGGCAACAGCCGTAGAAGCCATAGAAAGTGTAGATCTGAGGAATAAAGGGTGGTTGAGGGGTTTTACGGTGTTTTTAAGAAACGACGACGGAAGACAATAAATAAAGAAGACGAGCCTCGTCGTTTCGATGACGTCACTTACTTTTCTTCTATTAATGATTTATGCTTTTATAGCGTAGCCATTCTGTAATTTTAACTAATAATTGGTTAAAATTAGATAACATTAACACAACTATATATTCTCATCTACAATAACATTCAAATACATACTTTATTAAGCAATTTTTAACTTTAAATATTTTATCAGGTGGAATTAATCATTGCCAGCTGATCGATCTTTACTTGTTATACGAACAAAACATTGATCTAGTGATACAACGTTCTACTTGATCCCCAAGGTTGATTTAGTTCGATTCTTGAAAGTGATATTTGTTGAGAGAGACAACCATAAATTTGAAATGGACTAGTTCCTTACCAAAAAAAAAGTTAAGGATATACTCATAGTAATATAAAAAAATGTGTACTTGTTGTAGTTGAAATAATAAACATTTTTATCACAAAAGTTAATACTTGATGGAAAATTTGTATTTTTATGTGAATAATATTAATATAAAGAAAATATTTTCTAAATGAACCATTTACCTAGTAATGTTTCGGTTATCATCTATCAAGCATGTTCCCCATTTAAACCACTCAACCATCATGAAGTGTTCATGATTTTGTATAAAGAAATACTTAGTAAAACAATAATATTATGGATATCATAAAAAAAGGAAAATAAATATTTTTGGTGATAGTAGTTTAGATAAGTAATTGAACTTATGAGATTAGTGTGATACTAATCAATTATGACAGTATGAAAACAATAATGATACTCTATTGTTACGTTGGAGTACACACCCCTCCTCATGCTACCTGTACCTTATTATGTCGCTTAGCAAATAGGATGGACCAATGACATAACACTACATGTCAAAATGAGCGAAAGTCAATTATTCAGGTACGTGTTAGGGATATAGCGCTAAGCGGAAGCACAAGATCAGATCAATTAGGAACAAAAAAGAAGTGAGTAAAAGAGCAAGAGAATAACACACAAGATTTAACATAGAAATTTGGAGACCAAACTTGAATATCTTGGAGGTCAAGCTTTACTAACTTGCTCACCAAGTAGAATATGAGAGACACATACATTTGAACAATCTCCACCTTGGCTCGAATTTGATAAGTTGCTCATCGCCAAATAAAGCCTTGAAGGACGCTCAAGTGTTGTAGAGACCAACCAAGTCAATACAATGCTGAAACTTGGTATTTGGAAGAAGCTTGGTAAGCATATCTGCTGAATTCTTTGATGTATGAAATTTTTCCACTATAATTTCACCAATAGTAACAATATCTCGAATAAATTGACATTTTACATCAACGTATTTGGTCTTGTCATGATAACGAATATTCTTGGTCAAACGAATATCACTTTGACTATCACAAAATAGTGTAAGAACACTCAGTGTTAGACCAAGTTCATTTACCAAACATTGGAGCCAAATAGCCTCCTTCACACCATGTGTTGCTGAAATATATTCTGCTCAAGTCGTAGACAATGCAACAATGGACTGAAGAGTAGCTTTCCAAATAATAGCAATATTACATATAGAGTAAAGATGTAACCAAAAAAAGATCTTCTTCTATCAATATCACCACCATAATCTGAATCAACATAACCTACAACATCATCAGTTGTAGTCTTGCTTCTGTCAAATACCAAGCTAATGTCAGAGTACCTTTTAGATACTGAAAAATCCATTTTACAACACTCCAAGATTATGCATACATCGACTGACCATGCTAACAACATATGCTAAATTAGGTCTACTGCACACCATAACATATATAAGACTACCAACTAAACTAGCATAAAGAATATGTGACATATGCTCCATCTCTTCCTTTATGTATGGACAAAGATATGAAGATAACTTAAAATGTGAAGCAGGTGGAGTAGAAACAGGTTTGCAATCATTCATATTAAACCTTTCAAGCACTTTATTAAAATACTTCTTTTGAGATAAGAATAGTTTATCAGCTTGACGGTCTCTACGAATCTCCGTACTAATAATTTTCTTGACAACACTTAATTCCTTCATCTCAAACTCAGTATTGAGTTGAGTTTTTAATTTTCTGATTAAAGACTTGTTACATGAAACAATTAACATATCATCAACATAAAGTAACAAGTATATGAAAGATCTATCTGAATTTTTTTTGGAAATAAATACAATCATCAAATTGACTCATGCAATAACTTTCACAGTCATAAAAAAATCAAACCTCTTGTGTCTAGGAGCTTGTTTAAGGCCATATAAAGATTTCTTCAATTAGCAGACAAGATGCTCATTTTCAAGAACAATAAATCCTTCGGGTTATTCCATATGGTAGAAAAACTGCCTTTACATTAAGTTACTCTAACTCGAAATCAAATAAAACAACAAAAGCAAGCAAAACACGAATAGAACTATGACGAACAAGTGAGAATATCTCATTAAAGTCAATACCTTCCTTTTGATTAAAGCATTTAACAACTAGTCGTGCTTTGCATCTCGGATCTTCAACATCGCGAATGTCGTCTTTCTTCTTATAGACCCATTTACATCTTAATGGTCTTTCTTCTTATAAACAAGAGAATAAAGTATATTATCATATTAGGAGATAAATTATTTTACTTTCCTGTAGAAGTTTTTATTTTAAAATATATTATACAAGAAAAAATTATACATCGAGTAACTTGACCAAATAATAAATAAAAGTAAAATAATTATACATATATAATTTGGTTGTTGTTGGTTCATTTTGTTGAGGCGCGTGTAAATGGCTTCGTCTTCATCTTCATGTTGTAAATCTGGTGGTAGGTTTATGGAACGTTACGGCTATGATTTGATATTGGGATCAATTGCTACTTTCTATGTTCTCATGATTCCTTATACTAAGGTTGAAGAGAGTTTCAATCTTCAGGTATTTCTTCATTCATTCATTCATTCCTCATTTCTCATCACTTATTCATTCACTCATTCCTTATTCTGTCTTCTGTTAAAGGCAATGCATGATTTTCTCTATCATCGACATCACTTAGACAACGTAAGTATACATCTCTCTCTCTCTCTCTATTTATTATAATTTCATCGAATTCTAATTTCGATTTTCTGTTATTAGTATGATCATCTTGAATTCCCTGGCGTCGTTCCTCGCACTTTCATTGGTAACCTTCTTTATATCATTACTCACCACACTTTCATTGGTAACCTTCTCTATATTAATTGTGTTATTTGTTAGGTGCTTTCGTTGTGTCAATTGTTGCAGCTCCATTTCTGTTGATTACAACTTTCCTGCATTTGCCAAAGTTTTATGCCCTTCTTATAGGTATCCTTCAAACTTATTGCACATTATTTATTTATTTATTTTCCTTATTTTAGTTTTCTTCATTATATAGTGAAACATTCACTGTTTGACATTATCCTGGCTTTCATTATTCTTTCGGAGTTTCAGTTTTGTGAGCATTTACATGTGAATGTTTGTGTTATGTGTACATTATTGAATGGCCTATTCAAATCAAGCAATTTACATTTCATAATCATAGAACACGGTAACAGGCTTTAACTTATCAAAGATGCAGTCAATTTTCATTCTACCTTGCACTATGTTACTTGAGAATGTGAAGTAATGGAATATCAATTAATTAAAGAATTGCTTCTCTTGTACACCATATTTGATTAATTTTGCTCTGCTGATAGTATGTTATTTCATTTTGGTTTTTCTGTTTTCGGTTCTTGACTTTTCTTATCATTAGCTGTTAAAGGTTCTTTTCTTAATGTGTCTTATTGTTGATATATAGTTCGGATGGCCCTTGGGTGCATTGTACTATATACGCTAAGGTTCTTTCGTCACCAGGTATGTGCCTTTAGCTACTGTTTCTTTATGTTTAAATAAAATCCATTTTGGAAGGCCTTTTTGTCAATAAAGAAGACTTAGAGTTAGCAAATTTGTTATATTTAGATAAGAGATGAAACAGCTCCTTTTTTAATCTTTTTATTTTTGTTTTCATTGACTGGTTTTTTTATAGAGATATGTCTCAAATGGTGTATACTATGTGATAATTGAAGAAAGATAGCAATTAGTAACTTGTAAGGGGAGACTTTGCCAATATATAAAATTTGAGTGGCAGATAAATGGGGGGTTGGAAGTAGCAGGAGGGTGATAAATGATCGGGTATTCCACATCAAAATTTCTGTCTTTAGATGAGATTATTTCCCACCTTTTAAGGTCTTGTGTCCTAAATGTTCGCAAACCCATACATATAATTTGTGATTCCAAACCAATTACAATTTTGGATTGGAGTTGAAGCTACAATTGTAAACTACAATTCCATTTCATCTTCCAAATGAACCCTTAGTGAATTCTTTATTGCTAAATTGTACAAAATAATATCTCCTGGCTGCTAATCATTTAAATAAGTATCAATCATTTTTATACATGTCCCATTTTTGCTATATCATGTTCTTTGTTATGCAGATAAGGAATAAATTTGGGCATCAAGTAGAAGCTTTCTTTGTAATACTAACTGCCATTCAGTTTCACTTGCTGTTTTATAGTACTCGTCCACTTCCTAACATTGTTGCTTTGAGTATAGGTAACTACTTAGCTTTTCTTGCGTCCTACTAATATTATTGTTATTTTAACAATGATGAATGACAACATGGTACTTTGTAACACAAGTGGGATGAACCCAGAATGAAGGTTTTATATATAGGGGTATTTACCTCAAAAGGGAAGGAGATCATTGCATTGCTATCAGACCTATACTTTATACCACTAAAACCTCGAGCTACTTTATTCTTGGGGAATCCTCATCAAATTAATAGCGCCCATCTATCATCCTAGCACTGCCAATCCTCCTCCCAAAATATGCTCCTGAAATAGGTTACAAGATGGTTTGGGAAGATGAGAACATTGAAGTAAATGGCATAAATAACCCCAATAAGAAAAATGGAAATGTTTAACTTTTTTACTTTCATGTGAACTACATAATATGTTTTTTTTAAAACAAAATTCAAGAGTTATTTGTCAACTTCATAAGAATTTTTTGATAACATATTGATATTGTCTACAGGGAGTGTGAATATTTAATAAATTATTGAAGAGTAATTTTTGTTGCATTAAATCAGTTCACTTCCTGTTTTTTATTTACAAGGGAATTTTCTTACGTGCTAGCCAATGCCATGGTGCTGTACTTTCTCTTCATTTGTTTTTGCAGTGAATTTAGCATATGGATACTGGTTCGAGGGGCGCTTTTATGCAGCTCTAAACTCTCTGGTATGAATGTCATATGGCTTTATTTCAGTTTCATATTGGTTACAAAATCTATTTTTCCCGAATACTATAAGCTCTTATATTTTATCTTAACATTAAATCATTACATACTTTTTGGTGTGGCAGAATTTTGAGATTAAATATTCCACACCAGAAATAGTTTCTTAATCTTGACTTTTACTCTAAAATATTCATCTCTAAATGCATCATCTTTTTATTTATATTTTTTGGTGAGAGTGTATCATCTTTTTACTGATAATGCATAGAAAGTTTTTTTTGTTGAATAAGTCAGCTTTTCTGAAATAATCTCTTGCCACTTTCTGATTGTCAGATTTTTGCTACAACTGTATTCAGATGTGACATGCTGTTACTTCTTGGTCCCCTTGGGCTACAACTTCTTTTGGTATGTTGCATTTTACTATAACTTGCTTTCAATTTGTTCTTTTCTCCTTTTAATACTTGAGCTGCAGTATAGAGATCATTCAAATTGCTACTTTACTTAACCTCCATGTTAGATACATGTCCATTCTTTAGATGTTTAGTTTGGAGGATTTCTTATGATGGGTTAACATGTTCCCACATCGGATGAGAATACGGCGAAAATAGTGCTTTTATGGCTTGGACATCCCTCACCCTACGAGATAGCTTTTGGGGCTGAGTTAGGTCTATCTCACAAAATTCTAATATGATATTAGAGTCAAAGCCTAACTGCTCCAGGTTTCCATGGGTCATGAGGAACACTTTCTTCATGGGTCAAAAGTAGCCCATCGTCGGGTTCGTCAGACTTCTGTGGAGGGGATATTGGGAAGTAAGTTCCAAATTGTCCATCTCATTCTTTGGGGCGTGGTTTATATACCCGCTGTGATACTCCTCTCTTGCCAATTGGTTTTGAGATGAAACCTTAACATGATATCAATGTGAGACCCAGTCACGATGTTGGGCTATTGCAGTATTTGCTGTTGGATGTTTGATTTATTCTTATTTTCCAACTCCCCAACCAATGCCAATTAAACTATTGCATCTTATTCTTTATTTTTCAACAAAGTAGTAAAAGATCAACCTCTTATCCCTAATTTGTATGAAAATAATTTTATGGTTCAACTAGAGCAGGGAGTAATTCTAAGTACTAGAAAATACTGGTCTATTCAATATAAACTCTGGGCTTTTGATATCGATGAAATAATGATCGTGATTCCCAATATAGTTCACATTAGTTGTTGTCTTTAGACTATTTTATACTGATGAATGTTAAAACACCTACCTAATCCAGGCGTTCTCTAGTATTGAATTTTTAGAACTTTGTTGCTTTGTCACGTACCTGTAGCTTTACAATTTCAGAGGTTTTAATGATGACTAGAAAAAAGTCTTGGAAATATTCTAATGGGTCAATCATAAAGTGCCTATATACTCTACGTGCATCAACAACCAGAGCCTTTTCCTATTTGGTGGCACACTATGTATATCGGATTCAAAATTTAATTATGGAACTTGGATGCTTTACCTATGCTTATATAGCGGTACCTGATCTTTGGAAAATAATTTTTCTTTGTATCTGGCATTTGAAGGTTTTTATTAATTTGGATTCAATTTGGGCATTTGAAATTAATTTTCTGTTTGTTCACTGTTCTTATAAAATCCAAAATATTGTCTGCCAATTTCAATCCTGCATCAAGCTTTGTGCCTAATAAGAATCTTCTCTTGAAGGGAAGACAAAAGATATTTCACTCTGGGGTGCTCTGAAACGCTGCACTAGCATGGCCTTGTTCTGCATAGGTTGGTAATATTTATTTTTATTATTTAAAATTTGATCTGTAGTCTAAATAAATTTAAATTTGTACATAACAGTGGTACTATCATTACATTGGGGGTTCTCCTCCATACAGGTGTAACCATATTGGTGGATTCAATTATGTGGAAGCGGCTATTGTGGCCTGAATTTGAAGTTTTTTGGTTTAACTCTGTATTAAACAAGAGTTCTAAATGGGGAGTATCCTTACCGGAAGACTTGATATTGAACATTAGCATAGCCGTAGAATATAAAAATGTATGTAATGAGCAGCGTATATTTAATTTTCTTCTGGTTTTCTCATCTGCTATCTTTTCTATATTTGTCAATGGTGAGGCTAAGTCTTGGTTTCAAGGATAATGCGGAGTCAGTTCAGGGGATTTTTTATCTGTTGTTCACTTTAGCGATTGATTTTCTGAGCTGGCTGCTTCTGATTGCTGTGTGGATAGGGGTATCATTAAGGTTATCAAAGTTTGTTTAGAGGACATCATGGTCTTTGACCTTTAGTTTACTGTCTCTTTGGAGAGGAGATAGTGATACTCAAGTGTTTTAAATTGCGGTCACGTTTGCAGTTGTGGTTACTACGATTGTGGTCATTGCAATGTGGATTGCAGCCATTGTGGTGTGAATTATTTTGTGAGTAAAACAATATTTTTGATATCGATGCGGTTGCATTGTGGCCTGATGTGACCCAAATACGGTCCGATGCGGCTGCATTGCAGCTCGCTACAGTCGCATCATTGTGATTCAGCGTCACACTGCAATTGCGGTGTGATACGGTTGCGGCGGTCACCGCAACCGCAATATTGCGGCCGCATCACGTAACATGGTCTGCAATTTGAAACACCGGTGATACTTTTGTGAATTTTTTATATTAATTTTTGAAGCTATATTTGAGTTTATGGTTAATCTGGTGAAGAGTTGTTTATTCCCTTACATCTATATAAACTAGCCCCACTGTCTAATTCAAACACACAGTTTCATCACGTCTCTCTTATCAGGAATCGGGGTTTGAAATTGAGTTTTGAGCGGCTTCTGCAAGTAATATTCATTTATCATAGTAAATCTTCTTTCTGTTTTGCCTTTGGGATATGCACACTGAACAATTTTTAATAAAAATCTACATAATGTTTGTTGCTTTTGATAACATGGTCCCATTTTATTTGATATGATTATGTTCCTTCACGATAGTTTTATTAGACACATGCTTTCCACTGGTACTTCACCTCTGCGCTCCCTCGTGCACTGCTTGCTGCATATCCTCTTTCACTGGTAAGTCTTGGATTACTAAATATCCTCTTTAACTTATGATGATTATGTTATTGTTTGTCTTGAGATTTGTGACAGATAGAGATTTGAGGAAAGCTTTGTTCTTTTGATATGACATATATTGGGTATTCTTAAAATCAAACTGTCTGATGGCGTCTAGTTAAAGTTCAATATTTTCCCTTGGATATGTTTGAATTATGAGCTAATCTAATCATGGAAAATTCCTGGCTTTTTGCTTTGAAAACTTCATTTATTTTATTGCCTACTCTGTTCTCGATTAGTTCAATCATCTAGCATGTGTATGTTCAACCATGAACGTTCTTGAAGACCTTGTTTAAAAGATAATAGGCTGAAATGACTGTGGATAGTTCGTAATGTATTGCACTGAAGATAGGTCTCATGTAACTAATATAGCAGTTGTCCCTGAAGAATGTAAATATATATGTTCCAAAGAAGGAGAGAAATAAATAATTGTCTATTAGGAGACATATATATACAAGATAACTAATTGCATAAATCTACTTCAGCATAAAGTAACTAGTTTATTTGTATTTCCACTTTTACATATATCATCTGCTTTGATTGTCATTAGTTGGGTGTTACACAAGATCCCTCATTTTTGTATTACTTGCCTAGTCTTTAGGAGCATGGTAAGTTCGGTTAATAGCGGTTAATAGCTAACCGATATTAATAGAAAGGTAGTTGTCATATTGGAGAAAACAAAAATAGAAAGGAAAAGGAAAAAGAAGCATGTTTTTCTTCCTAACATGACATACTGTCTTTTCTGCAGTTTGGTCTCCTTGTAGACAGAAGGGTTCGGTCATTTACTTTCCCCGTTCTTGCCTTCATTTTACTTTATTCGAAGCTTCCACACAAGGTACTAGACTAGAATTATAATATGAAATTTGTGCTTTAATTTGTGTCTGTTTTTAAACTGAAACATATACATGCCTCTGTTTTGATGGTTACTGCAGGAGCTTCGTTTTATTATAAGTTCAGTTCCAATATTTAACCTGTCTGCTTCAATTGCAGCTAATAGAATGTAAGGTCCCTTTGCTTATTTAAGTTTTCCAATAAATAGAATGTAAGGCCCCTTTGCTTATTTAAGTTTCAAAGATAAATTTACAAGGATTTTTCTCGCAGAATAAGTCCTATACTTGTATATTTATTTTACCTTAGCCATTTCTTATCTTACTCTTACATATGGTTGAATTGCAATCTTTGTGCTCAAATGTGAACTGGACACGACAAATAGTTAACTTCTGAGTTTTATATGGGTTAATAAAATATAATTGGGTTTTCTCTGCATTATCTGAAGTTATTGCATCATATAACCATATAGAATCCTAGTCCTGATTAAATAAGGAAATAAATAATGAAATAAAAAACTACTTCTAAGAAATCTTCTATAATACTCTAAATATTATAGGACACAATAAAAATATTATAAGATACTTTTCAGGTATTCAGTATTCTAACAACAATAGTCAATGAACCTTCTCTTAGGCATTTGGGAGAGTTGGTTCATGACACAAATATATTTATGAATGGCTTGGCTATTTATCTGTATAGATTGTTTGAAGTAAGTCCCACATTGCCCGACTCATTTTCTTAGGCATGATTTTAAATATCAACTGGTTTTGAGATGAAACCTTAACATGATATCAGAGCCAATACCCAACTTTTCTTCAATTGTCATGAGCCAAAATATGCCCTTTAGTTATGCTGTTATGGGTCAAATGCAACCCTTCGCTTGGTCCAGCGGGGGCTTATATGGAGGGGACATGTTGGGAAATAAATCCCACATCACCTGCCTCATTTTCTTAGGCATGATTTAAATACTTGTTGGACTACTCCTCTCATTACCAATTGGTTTTGAGATGGAAGCTTTAACAGATTTGAAAATGTCAGCCATTTCCTCCATTTTCTTAGTGTATCTGTTTTCTTGATTCGTACCTTTTTGTGTTTTAAGTTGCTGACTTTATTAATATGTATCAGTTACAACAATAGAAAAAAGATTATTTGGAACTTCCTTTTCCTCATTATGTTGGGATTGCTTCTGCTCAGGTTGGTTCATTTGTTTTGTTTAAGCGTTGATGGATATATTCTTTCAAGTACTTATTCTCTATCTTGTAGTCTAGCAGGCACTATCACAACTTTCATGGCATCATACTGGAACTATCCTAGTGGCCATGCCTTAAAAGAGTTGCATGGGGTTGGTGAGTCTTTGAATCCTTAAATCTCCATGTTTTTGCTGCTACAATGGGATTATGGGAATATAATATACCTACCTTTGGAGGTCACAATGCAAAGAGAGCAAAACATGAATGAACTACTTTTCTGAGATAACTCTTTCCTTAGAATATTTTTTTAAAACTTGAAACAAACATGGGGACATGTTATTCCCACATTCACAGGAATAACCCAATGTCCTTTGAAACCAACTCCCCCTAAGAATTCAGCTAGAGTTTTCCTAGAGAAAAATCTCCATGAGAAGGCTGTCCCTGAATTTTGTAAAAATAGTGAAGCCATGGTTTCCTTTTTTTTCATACTCAAAGTTCTTTTAAATTGTTAATATTGTTGGATCTATTGCATTTGAATTAGTAAATATTATTTTTGAATATAGGGGCACTGAACTTAATACCTAGAGTATGATTTCTTGTTTTAAAATATATTGTAGTGGGTGGTATCTATGTTATTTAAGTGAAGTGCTTAGTTTAGACTCATTCTCTAATTAGGTGAGAGAGTAGATTTACGCATCCTTATCTTTGCAAGCAGAATGCTGTTTCCAGGCCATTCCCTGACTAGCATTCTAAGAACTTTTTTGATAATCTCTACCTCAATAGGATATGTAGAATAAACCATGTGGTTATTCGTCAGTGATTTGGGCAAGTAATTTCAGAGGTCAGAGTCATGCTAACTAAGTTTTTACCTTTCTATTTGTTGTGTTTATGGCTTGATGAGTTTGAAAATAGAAGTGTAGCACAAAAAAACACGGACACCACATGGAGCATGGGTACGATATAACATAGTCACAGGGATACGGCAAAAAAAGAAACATAACTGACAAAGAATATGATTAATCATTTTATGCAGAAAATAGTTTATCGTACTTATTTTTTGCAGATAACATATAATGTGAAGGATTAATAGTTTACTGCCGCATTTATTTATTTTTGAGCTGTAATGTTTACTCGTTTTATGCAGAAAATCATTTATCGTACTTTTCAGTGGATAATAGTTGTATGTATCAATTACTTTAGGATTCAGTTTGATATGTATCAATTCATTTTAGGATTCAGTTTGGTATGTATCAATTGCTTATTTGCTTTATTTGCTGAAGTTATTTTGATCCAACAGAAATTAGTAACTCCAATTCAGAAAATACCTTCATTTAAATTATTAAAAGATGTTTCATGAAAAAATTATGAAAAGGCGTTGAACTTTCTAGAAAAAATGGTATCGTACTATCGTATATGCTACTGAAATGATGGGTAGGAGAGTTATGTAAGGAGTTGTTTCTTGTCTCCTTGGTTCAGTAGTACTACTACTCTTAGTTAACTTTTGTTGTCTTTTGATTCTCTAGCAGATTATCATAATGATACAGATGAACAGTGGGTTCACATTGATACATTTTCAGCCATGAATGGGATATCTCGCTTTTGCGAAAGTGATTTCCCATGGAGGTATATTTTGATTCTTGCTTTCGTAGGATACTTATGATGCAAACTAACTCTTTTATGTATCTTAACGAACCTTTATTTGGCCAAAAACTCATACTTGTAGACCAGGCTCAGCCTTTGGCTGATTCAGTGACCAAAGAAAATCACTGTTCTCTTCAATGTCCTAGTAGGAATGAGATCAACTATATATATGTGTGCGTGTGTCAAAAATTGTTTTAAAAATCTACCTTTTGCCAAGAAACTAATGGCAACAAAAGACTTCATTAAACCGCTTTGACACACTTATTCAATACATCCTCCTCAAATGCACATACTTGTTCTTCGGTTCTCCTCTTTTGATACCTGTCTTCCCCTATCTTCTCTTTCTTCCATAACTCTAATTCTATAGTTCTTATACAAGAGGTCTTCCTTTTAACTTTCTTTAACTCATGATTATGAACAATGTTGTTAGTACGTGCTCTATGATCCCTACACATAAAGATTTAGGAAACTAAACAAACAAGTGAATAAATAAGAAAGTTGATGATAAGCATTAATGAAACATTATAAGTATCCTTGTCAGATATTTGTTCCTTGATTTTGTTTGCAGCAACCAGAGTAAGATGCTTTCTACTATTTCCTGATACCAAGTTACCTTTTCATTATTTTCTGGTGTAGGTACTCTAAAGAAGAACAAATTAGCTTGCAAGAGTTAAAGCACAGAAATTTTACTTTTCTAATAAAGTAAGTCATCCATTGACATGTTAGTAGTGTATTCCCAGTACTTTGCTTGACAAACATATAAATTATATGGCACATGCTTTGTGAGAGATCCCGCAAAAATGTTGACAGGAAATGTCAGAATTGTCAATTGAGATAGCATTTGGAATAAAATTTGTAAACTTCATATGTCAGATCTCCCTGGATAGTATGGTTTGTTGATAATACTGATATTAGGCACTGCATTGAGTTAATTTCACTTTATTTCTTCTGTCATCCTTATGCACTTGTATGTGTAGGCGTGCACCATTTAGAGAGAGATGAAATAATGTATTGTATTTTGGAAGTGAGTTTATATGTCACAGAAGATTTATTACTTGAAATTTTGCCATGTTCTGATTTCTTTCTTCTTCATCTTTAACAGTGAACATCCTGTGATCAATGGATTCAAGTGTCTATTTGCTGAGGATGGGTTCTCAAGAATTCTCTTTAAATTTGGCTTTCCACCAATTTTTGTGGTCAGTAGTTGCAACCAGGTCAACCATTAAATGTTTTTACCTTCAAAATTATTGATCTACAGTTTTGATCCTCTTCAGGTTAAAGAGCCCAAAGTGTTTGTCCATGGAAATCTAGGACACAAGGATATTTTCAGCAAAAATTGGCCTGGCTGCTCATAATCATTGGGAACAGACCAAGAAATATATACTTGTTTGCTGAGTTATAAAATGTGATGATCTATCAGTGGATTCATAGGTTGGAGCTACTTGTTTGTAGAATACTAATGATTAAATTTATCTTAAACTATCATAATTAACTAGATTACAAGAAGTGTGTTTTTATGCGATTTCTTAGTTATAGCAAACATGTGTTGATGTGATAGCCGTAACATTATTTTTAATAAAATAATTATGAAGACTCAATGGTGTTACATATATATAATCTTATATTCTTCCTTGATTTCTTATTTCTAAATATATTCCACGTGTATGCATGGAATAATTATACGTGGTTTCCACATCCATAGTTGAAAGAAAAAGACAAACCATATAATACAATAGTTGTTTACAACTTCAATTCAAAGAAATATAAAATAAAAGGTGTTGAAATAAAGAAAACGTGGGTTACGTTGAGACTATATGGTCAAACTAAATATAGTTTCATAGAGGTTTGTTTATTACTACCTTCAAACTTTATATTTAATGAAAAAGGTTTTCTCCTTCTTAAAGGAGAACGTGAACTTAAGTTGAAACAACCAAATAATTTTATATGAATGAATAACAAACAAATAATTAAGTCGACACAACCTCGACACATTATGAAGGGAAAAGTTACGAGTTTCTTTGCTTACGTAGGTTATGTAATGTTTCTTAAATATTTGGGTAAATGCTTTATACAATGTTTGATAGTGACGCAGAATATATTCACTTTAATTGAATTCCAAGTTATAAGATTGTTTTTGGCTTGGTTCTATGAAGGTTCTTAATTCTCGATTTGTGTCACGTGTTCAAATGCATCTTTATTTTAAAACAAAAAGGTTGTTGGTTAGTGGGGTTTTCTTCCTTTTTTTATTTCAACCCAACTTTATTTCCTATTTCATTCTCTATACCTTTATACCCTTTTGTTTTTTTTTGTTTTCAAATGAATATAAGACATAATTTGTCTTCGTTCATTCACATATATATGATGGACTAATATGTGAATAATTTTTATGGTGGGAATGAGAATATTTCACTCATCAAAATGATTCTGACTAAAATGGAAAATCAGAAAAACTAATATAACCAATCATGTCAAAAATGCTTTAACAAACTTATTCAAAAGATCAACTAGCTCTTGCTCTCACCCTTGAGACTCATCTAAATTATCATACAAAGCTAGTGAAGTTAATGAAAAAGGCTTTGGCGAGATAGTTTCTTGGTTATGTAGCCTGCAAAAAAGTGTATAAAGGAAATATGTTATGTAGTAGATTTAATTTTATTTATTCAAGACACATAATTTATATAGCATAGAAAAAAAAAACTGATGCAGAAAAAATAAATTCCTACATGAATGGTATAATGAGCCACATAAGTGCTTAACATAGTATGAAAAATATTCCCCACAACCATATTGACTCTTTATTGCCTAATGAATAGAAACATAATAGATTCTGAGTCATTCTAAGCAACATTCCTCATTGACTCTAGAGCTGCAAACTTCAAGTTTTTGCCATATACTTATTCTAAGAACCGTCAAGATTGAACTTGGTTATGTAAGTCCATTTGACTCCTATACCCTTCTTGTGTTTAGGCATCTCTACCAACTCACATGTCCTGTTTTTTTAATCACCATGAGCTCCTCCTTCATTGCATCTATCAATTTCTGGTCAATTGCAACTTCTTCATATTGTACAATATCTTATGGTGTACTCATAGGTCCTCTAATATTTGTGTGTATTAGTTGCAGCTTCTATGTAGCCTTCCAAGTCTTTTTTTTGCAAAAAAGAAGTCTTGTTTGCTTGCTATATCGGTAGACAATACGTGTATGAGACTTTTTTTCTGGGTCTTCTTTATGTACTACAATTGACTCATGTTTCACAAATCCAAGACAAAGTTTTTGCCTTTCATTTGAACTTTGAACACCTCTCTGCCTTCTGAATATTTAATCATGCAGTCTTTCTCTTCAAAAAAACTTTATAGCCTTTCTCCATCAACTGAGGAACACATAACAAATTTTGATTAATTTCAGGAACATATAAGATATCATGAATTAATTTAAAACTTGTGTAACTTTTAATTGCAACTGTTCCTTTGCCTTTTGTTGCAATATATGCCTTGTTTCCAATTTTGACTTTGGAAATAACAGTTTTGTCAAGCTCTTTGAAAAGCTCTTGATCATAAGTCATGTGGTTTGTACACCACTATCAATGAGCCAACTTTTTGTAGAAATGTTTGCATCTAAACATGATACTACAAACAATTACGTTTCTTGTGGTTGATTATCAACAACGTTAGCTTCTCCTTGTTGCTGTTGAGACTTCCATATCTATTCCATGTGCTCTAACTGATCACACTCAAAACATCTTGCATCTCGCCCCACCAACATTTGTTTTGTTGATGATTAGTTTTTTTTGCAGTAGGAATAAGGTGGAAAGACTTCATTGTTACTACTTTGGTTATTGTATTTGTTGTTTGCATAAATGTAGTTTTATAGTTGTTATTTTGGACTAATTTCTTTGCTTCATCTCCTTCTCATTATTAATTTGTGCTTAGATTGTATGAAAGAGTTGTAATGAATAAAAACATAATAACTTCTGAATTCAAACTGATGCTCACATTCAAGTATCCATGTTGATAATAATATTGGTGAATGGTGATGGTGCTATTTTTCTTTTGGATCGACTTAATAACTTTGCTTTTACTCGAAGCATCAGATTTTGTGTGCTTTGAGGAATAGTTCGTTACATATTTATATCAATGGGTTATGCATTTTATTTTATATATCAATGCACTAAAACCAAGTTTAGAGAAACGTGATTTCATGTTTAAATATTTGTTTGAAGCTTGAGTGAATTATTTGGATTTAGAAGTGCCCTTAAAAGTTAAAACTTGGAGTATAAGTACTTTACAGATAAGGCTTCCCACCCAAGCTTCAATGAATAATAATATGGTGGTGTGGCCTCTTCAAACGTAAAATCATCAACCACTTCTTGTTTAACCTATCACATAATAATGAGTTAATTCCTTTCGGAGTAGATAATTATCTATTTTAACACGAATTACTATTAGAAATCGAACTTTTAATTTTTTTTTGGTGTTTATGGGAATAATTTTTTACTCCAAGTTTCGAGGCCTATCCAAATTATTTTGTTGAAGGTTCAAGGAAACAGCCTTACCGGAAGAAAATAATATTTAAACAAAAAGCACGTTGTTCTAAACTCAGTTTTGAAGCAATAATATAAATATAAAGATACCCATAACCCACTGCTATAAATATATAACACATCATTCTTTAAATTCACACATAACACAAACTTTAGTGGTTTGAGTGACATCAAAGTTCATTCCAAAACAAAAACATCAACATCTCCATCTTCCTCTAAAACATGTCTACTACAATATCTTGTGATTTTTCTTCTTTTGAATCTGTTCAACACTACCTTCTTGAAAATGATTCTGTTGACAACATTCTCATGAGTACTAATACCTACAATTCATTTCAAAGCCCAAGTGGTTCCAATGACTTACACAAATCACCAACATGTGAAGAGGAAGTGGTGCGTGTTGTGAACGCGCCACCAACATGGAAGCACTACAGGGGTGTGAGGCGTAGGCCATGGGGGAGGTTTGCGGCGGAGATAAGGGACCCAAAGAAGAATGGTGCAAGAGTTTGGCTTGGCACTTATGATACGGAGGAGGAAGCTGGTTTGGCTTATGATAGAGCTGCTTTCCAAATGCGTGGCCACAAGGCCAAGCTCAATTTTCCTCATCTCATTGGCTCCGATACAAAATCGGAGCCAATGAGAATGGTCGTCGCTTCTAAGTGGGAGCCTTGTTCAGATGAGTGTCATGTGTCAAATAAGAGAAAGAATGTAATGAATCTATTGAATAGGTTAGCGAGAAATAGAAGCCAAGTATTGTAGTTGCTTGAAAATGAAAAAGATTATGATGATAGTGAATGGTTGAATGAGTTGAATGATTATAATCTATTATGGTGCTTATAAGCTTCAGCTCCTTCAATTAGATTCTTTTTTTTTCCCAATGAATTTTGCATACCACTTTTATGAAATTCATGGGGTATGTTGTTTGAAACACTAAGTCTATTATTTTTAATTGTTGATAAGTTAGAGATCTAATATCTTATGCTTACTTAAATATTTGTTTTAAGTACTTACAAATTTCACAAATAACTTGATTCATTCTAGATGCAATAACTGTTTTTTTTATTACACTTAGGAACAAATTCCTTAGTGATATTTGTATCTCCATTATCATAGATAATCCTTACTAAAAAGAAGCTATTTGAGTAGATTGTATTGTCAAACCAATTTAACCACTGATCAAGGTTGTACACGGTTCTAACTCTTGATCGAATAATAGGTTGAACAATTTTAAATTGTGAAAATTTGGATTAAATTATGTTAATTTGGAATAGCCTGATAATTGAATTAAGTGGTTCACTTAAAAAAACTATGAAAGAAATATTATTCCAATATTCTATTTGATATCATTCTATTGCAAATAATATAAAATATTAATTATATATGATATAATATAATACAATATAGTTTGATGTTTAACTCCACTCTCATAAATTTATTTGGGTGGGTGAAGAGCCAGGCAAAAGATTTCCTTTCCAATAAAAAACTCTATAAACAAGCACACCCATATTATGAGAATATTCATGTATTGATGAGGAAAAATTCATATACAATTATTGCATTATGTAGCTTCTAGCAAGCGCATTTGTAAAGAAAATGGGATAACTGAGAACAATAAATAGAGTAAAGCAATTGAATGACAAGTTCATCTTATTCATCATCAAAGTTCCTCCTATCCTATCCACTCTTAATTACTTTTCATTGTTACTATTGCCTCAACAATGGGATAACTGAGAACAATTATATAGCTTAGCAGGAAAAGTTGACCAAACATTTCTACATAATCTTTCACTTTCAGTACTCTCCATAAACCCCCAAAGAAACAAACAATGTTCACTATCAGTAATACAAACATTGGAGACATGTACAATGCTGCACCTTGGAAATTGAACCTACCTTGTTCATATTTCTTCACACTCTCTTTGTCAAGTGCTTTGTTTGACAAGCTGATTTTCTTCTTCTTCAATCCTAACCCTTTCTTCATTGCCTCTATAATTGCAAATATGCTAGTAACTGATTTTAAAATCCATATTCTTTGTTCATTCCACCACATTGTTACTGAGCCTCCACCAGAAAGGACCTCTATCAAATGCTGAATCTGAGTGGCTACATATAGGAATGCAAACACTGCAAACCAGGGATCTGTAACCTGTAACATATGAAGAATATCATCTTATGCTTAATAAAGGAACTCCTTTTATATATAGCAACACATAGTTGGAAAAATGACCAAATAAATAGGTGTAAGTATTGATGAGTAGTGAAAGAGCATTATAGGAAACTGACCTTAGGAAAGACAGGGATTCCTTTAAAGAAACATATTTGAGGTACAATGCCATAAATGATGAAGACAACAGAATATAGGGATGATGTTGCCAAGAAGCAAAAAGTGAGGGCATGGAAAAAAGGCATTGTTGAAAACCCATATGTAAAAGGGCTGTATTTGGAGACTGCAAGCAAGCAAAGTTCAGATAACCACTTCACCAATTGAAGCATTCCTTCCTTTATGTCAGTAGGGGCACACCCTAAGAAACAAGGTCTTTTTGGGTATAGATAAGCTGATCTCCATCCTCTGCTATGCAGAAAATATCCAGTAACAGTACTCTCCAATAATATCACATATGAGAATCCTACCTATTGGTAAATATATCAATACAATTATCAATCTTATTTTTTAAGATAATAAATATATATGATGTGTGTACACTTGCCTCTGTACCCCATTTAGTATTTGTCTCATAGGAACATGAGGCCAATACTTGAGCTTCTCTCAAAATTTCATCCCTAGGAATATTCTTTTTGGTAGTTTTATGTCCACGGATGGTCTTTAGTGATTCAATGAACATGGTTGATTTGCCAAAGTAGTTTAGGGCATCAAGTAGATAGTCATCTGCAATGATATATAAATCAAAATCCACACCAATTGGTTAGTTAATCACAACTAATTTCGATGTTGTTATCATTACACTTTCACCACAAAATAGAATCCTATTCAAAATCAGTGACTGAAGACTAAACTTTATATGTAGCTATGTATGTACCTTTTTGATTTGGGCCACCAAATAACAAAGAACTTCTGTTCAAGTAATTGCCGCTTCCAGCAAGACCAGGACCTCTTAGTCCATCCATGCCTTGCCACATTGTCTGAATATGAAAAGACCTTGACTTTATAGAGACACATACACATTTAAGTATAAAAAATAGTAATAAAAGTTGTTGGTATATATACCTTAAAAGCACTCCTTGATTGATTATCATAAATGTCTTTCTTGCTAAGGTTATAAAACATTTGAGGGAATTGGACAAATGAAATATAGTTGGATGTTTGAGGATCAAGGAAGAAACACATGGCTTGTTTAGCTGAGGATGGATCATTACAAAACATATCACAATCCACTACAAGTACGTAAGGTCCATTGCTTAATATACCTGACACTCTGAACTGCATGCATGCAACCACAATTCATGATGAAGTGTATGATTACAGAGATATATAAGAACACCATATTATTCATCATAAACAAAGATATATATATATATATATATATAGAGAGAGAGAGAGAGAGAGAGAGAAGAAACCAATGCGTTGAGAGCTCCTCCTTTGAATCTGTGAGGGAGAGAAGGCCTTCTTTCACGACATACGTACACAACAAGAGGCGTTTTTGGTTCTTCATTTATAATCTAAAATCAAATAAAATCAATTACATTTCCTTTCTCCTTTCCAATTCATAAATAAAAGAAGTTTTGTTACATAATAAAGTTACTACAATGTTATAAGGTTGCCTAATAAAGTTACTACATTCTAGGGCTTTCTTTCCAAAATAAAAAAAAAGTTTAAAAGTTTTTATTTTTACTTTTTATCAAGTACTTCATATTTTTTATATGTTCGAATAAAGTGAAAAAATAAGTTTATAAAATTTCCAAAAAAAGCCTACTGGTTTGATCTTCCTAAGATCGTTAGAGAGGACTTTCAATAATGTAGAGATTATTAAAATTACGTATAAAAATATTGGTTTGTTGATCTGTTAAGTATTGGGTTGAGAATGGTTAGGAAAACATAACACGTTTAGTTACATATTGTTTATTGAAATGTTGATGTGTCTCCTAATTAACCACAAACACTATAAGTTGGCATTTTCAACATTCAACAAAATTCATATATAGTTTCTACTCAATCAATCATTATTTAAAATGATAAGTTACTTGTTTTGTTGTACCTCAATACGAGCAGGTCTGTCATTCACAATTCCAATATTTTGAGGCTCTGAACCAAATTTCTCAATATTATTTTGCATTTCCTTGTATTTAGCCTGCAATATATATAAATTTCATTAAATAAAAGTGGATCAAAGTTAAATCTAAAACAACAAAGAATACAAAATGTAAATGTCACAAAGACTATATGAGAGTTGAATTAGTAACATATATATAAATAAAAGTGGATCAAATTTATACATACCTTGATCTCCTCCTGTTCTGCCCTAAATTCATGAGTCCTTATAAATTGTTCTTCTTTCCCCATGGATGAGAAGAAAACCCTAGGAGTCCTTGACTTTATCCCATACTTGTTGCAAAAAGGGACCCACACCTTAGCAAACTCAGAAGCCTCTTTGATTCCATACAAAGTCACCGGACAGCCACCATCATCAGAAAGATACACGGCGAGCTTGTTTGCCGGATAGTCCATTGCAATGGCTGAGATTATGGTTTCCATAACATCAATAGTTGGCTCCTTTTCAGGGTCAATTGTGCACACAAAGATGTCAAGTCCTGGTAGGTTAGAATCCACAGGCAAGTCTTCTACCTTAGCTGACCGAGACACTGGGCGCCACCGGAAGGCTTGGTTGAAGAACCATAGCATTGAAAGAATAAGCTCAGCTGTTGTAAGAAAAATCCATGGTAGGGTTGGTGTGGTAGTGTCATGGATGAGTCGGTAGTAAAAGAGTGAAAAAACAACAACTAAGTGGGAAAGTATGTGAAGTCTACTAAGGAAAAGCCATGATTGAACAGTTTCAGTGTGGAGGGTGAAGGTTATTGCCATTATTCACTACAAGTCAAGGTACACCTTCATGAAAATTAGCTAGCAAGAGTTTACAATAGTTTTAAGGATTTATAAACTTAAATGTCATAAGATTAAAGTATTGTGACATTTTGGACATACACACCTAATAAATACTAAATAATGATAACTAGGTTGTTGTTTGCATAATTATATATTAAGGAAAAACAAAGCACCAAAAGAGCTGGCGTAGCACATGGATAATTTACTTGTCAATGATTGAATATATATAAGTTTTGTTTTTTGCTTTTATAATTTTAAAGATAAAAGTATCATTTCATTATAATTAAAAATATATAAATGTTATTGTATTTTGTTCTTCTTTGATTTTTCACATCATGCACGTAGCTGGCTATATAATAACGTTCTCAATAGCTGAAGTTGAGGACATGTCCTACAACATGGGATTTAAGTGCAACACCATCATCTGTTATTGGACTCTGATTTCTTTTAATAATAACTTTCTCATCAACCTGATTGTGTTTGAGATATTGAGATTTATTTTATACAAATAACCACAAATGATGAACATTTGGGCCAACACATATGTCATTCAATGATTCATGCAACTAAAAATGCAAAACAAAAAACTAAAGGAAATATAAACTATAGGTTGCCTCATCTTGAGCATGTCACCGAGTTAGATTTACTGGTGGAGTTGTATGATCTAACCACCAGTAGCCATATTTTGCTCATAATGCTTGTGATGTACAAAAACCATGTATCACCAATCCAATTTCATCTATAGTAAAAAGAACAACTGGTTATGAAAGTCAACTATACCATGTCTTCTTGAGTTATAGGATAATTGTACAATCATCCACTAGGGAGACCCTCTTTTGGTTGACCTACAACATTGAATTAAGTGAAATGTGTAGTTTGAATTTAAAATTATGATTAGATTACAACGAATAAGATATATTTTTATTAAAGTCTTTGCCAAGAGTCACGATTTGTTTACAGTTTTTCTCAGAAATCATTTCTAACATATCCATCATTTTATTTTTCCATGTAGAAATCGTAGCTAATATTCACCACTTTGTTCTTCTGTCTATTTTAAACAAAATTGTGTACCAGAAGCACCATAAATCCAATAATCGTTTATGTTGACATAAGGCTCGTTAACTAGGTTTAGAAGACTTTATTCTCTTAGAATGTATCAGAATGCTCATATTAACGAGTTAGGAAATTGGTCTGAGGGAACCTTCATTTGGAATCTCACTTAGAGGTGTCATCTTTTTATTTGGGAACTTGAACTAATTGACTGTTTTTTGCAGGAACTTCAAAAAGGTGTGCTTCAGAAAAATGCTACCGATTCATGGGAGTGACAACATGATAATTCCAACCAAATGTGCTTACAATCTTCTAACTCAGCATCATCATCAATCAGATCACAACATCAACCATCTTGGAATAAATTTATCTATCTTTTGGTATAAATTTATCTTTTGTCGATCAAAACAGAAGTCAACTACATGTCTAGTGTAAATTTGTCTAGAAACAATGTTGTGGCAGAAGCCATTTTGACGAAATCTCAAAAGAGGTTATACATTGTTTCTAGACATCTGAAACAAGGCAGTTCAACAAAAGTTAAACACCTTGAATTTTGGAGACAATAATTTGCTCACTTATTCACATAATCATACTCACTCATCACTGTATTTTGAAGCTAATACATGTCACTAGCGATTATCACCTTCATTCAACATCCTCCAATTCATCTTTTCTAGTCTGATAATGAAAAGTGTGTTAAGGATATTTGAAGTAGCATTTAGTCTCAAAGTCAAATTCAGCAAAAGCAAACTAATTGGGTTGATTGTCTCAAAGGATCACACCAAAGACATTGTTGATCTTCTGCATTGCATGGTAATGGTAAGCACCCAATCCTTCTCTTATTTGGTTATCTCGGTAGGAATAAACCATTCAAAAATCACATCAATGGTTATCAATCAAAACTCATGCTCAAGTAAGAACTTGGGGCAACAAAAGTGGGCTTGGATTTTTTGTCGCTACAATCTCCCCTTTTCTATGATCACAAACTATTCTCATTCAACCTACTATCATATATTCTATATGCTTAAAGATCTGGTAGCACATTAGTACAGTTTAATATAAATTCCTATCTTTCATATTTCTGATAGAATTAATTACATTTAAGAGCAAAATAAAATATTGTTCATATCATAGCACAGTTAAAAAGTTCTGATTCCAAAACTATATTGACTGTGCTATGTTATGTTTTTATCTGTTTCAAAATTGTCATAAGCTTCCTTAGTCCGCAAGAAAAGCAAGAAGCTTGAAAGCAATCCTACCATTGAAATGAAACTCCACCAAATGAAGGTCTGAAAATAGCACTTTCTACCAATGCATGTGGTCATTTCGTGCAGCCACTTAGGATCATGCATTAAGCTCCCTGCATTGGAGTCATAAACCAAAGCTGCAAGGAGGCCATAGAGGCATGAACCTAGAGGAATGTTTGTGATGAGGATATTGTGGTTCACACCAACACTGTTTGGGCCAAATAGTTCTGATGTGATAGATACTGCTGCAGAAAACACAAAGCCAGAACTTAGGCCTATCATGCTGGTACATATTTGTAATGCTGCTTTATTGCCAAAATTGGCCAGCAAAATGAATGCAATAGGTGTTGGCACCAGGGCTAATGCAAACCACCCAGTTCTTGCAAACTGTATCTTCCTGCTTTGTCAAACAACATTAGCAAATTAGTTATTGTGTAAAGGAAAATTCAAATTATGGTTAATATTTTCTAGCTATGTAGCATTATATGTAAATTTATGACTACCAATAAGGTCCTATATAACATACCCGCTTAAGAAGTCAGGTGCAGCTGAGAGAAGGCGACCGAAGAAAGAAGATGTTGAATAGAGTGTGACAAGAGATGTGATCTGAGAAATGTGTCCTAATGATTGTGAAATTTGACCCAAGTTGTTGCTGTAAACCAATCCAATTGTTCCTCCACAGAAATATGCTATGTAGTACAGCCAAAAGTCCCATCTACTAATTAACAACCTTGTTGGATGCTCCTCACCAAGCATTGTAACCTTGTCTCTCTCCAACAACACATTCACAAAGCAACGTTCGTTCTCTCTTTCACTTTCTGAACTGCCATTTTTCGTCGCATCGTTCTTCTTACTAATGAGTTCTTCTTTAAGCTCATAACCTTCATCATTGCCAATTGAATTAAACCTTGAATTGTATAGTGAAAAGCTTGTTGTAGAGACAGTAAAGCAAGACCATTCTCTAGAGTACACAATGCCAGGTAAGAATAGGAGTAGTACGAGTAGAAAAATGGCGCCTGCAAGGACAATGCGTGCTGCGGTTGAGGAAGAAGAGATGGGATAAAGGAAGAGGAGGTAAAGTCCTGTAACAAGGGCAAGGATGTTGAGCCAGAGAAAAACAATAGAGTCGCGCTGAATGATCTCGAGGGAATGTGGCTGTGGTTGTGGTTCCTGGAGGATTGGAATGAGAACTAGTATAGAAATAATCACAGGAAGAAGTGCATTGAGGAGGAGATAATGAGTGTGATCACTTGAATTTATTGCATTGGCAATGAGTGTATACAAAGCTGCACTTACACCATTGAAACTAATGCTTAAGGATAATGCAAGTGAACGGTTTGCAGAGAAATGTTTGATACATAAGACATAGCAGATTGTGTTGAACCAGCTGATGCTACACCCTGCAATCAAGCTTAGAAAAAGTACCTGTCCAATGTACACATATGTTGTTTTCTTAGTAGCAACCAATATGGAATCATAAACATTACAAAAGATTATGTAATTAGCATGCACTACGGGATTGTTTTATGCTATAAGGATATACCTTAAGTAAACATCACAGTAATAAAAGGTTTGCTACATTATCAACTAACTCTACATTGTCACATCATTAAAAATATTAACTCTTATAATATAACTAAATTACACATGTAGGAAGTGATATATGATTGAAAGATATTACAAAACTCTTGTAAGTTTAATTAACAAGGTTATAGTCTTAGGTGGTGAAAATTGCAGTTCCTGTCTAGGATGATCTCTGAGAAACTAAAAATGAATTTACCACAACTACTCCTTATACTTCCAACTATAATGAAAGTGTAGCAAAGATTTTTGTTTTACCTATTTACCTGGCTCTATGCTTCATGTATACAATAGTATGTAGAACATGTATGTGTTAGTTTATTTTATGGATCCATATCCTATGATATGATTTTGACTTACCCTCTACACAAATCCTCATCTTTCAATATGATGGTGTTAATTATGATGAAGTTTTAAATTATATTTTAAAATATAGTGTACTATAAATTGGTGGTCCAATAGTTGGGTGAAGTTTTGGTTTAAAGTTGGTTGGCAGCATCTTAAATATGGACCTACATGACTCTGTATCCCACTCAACACCTCCTTTTGTTTAACCTACTGCCAATTTCAACTTGAGGGGTCATCATTTAACCAACAACTTTATTTGTAAGGAATAATCAACAAATAAGCAATGATCTATTAAGTTATATACTCTCTATTCAATAAGCTGATAATATTGACATGTGTGGTTCCACGAGAGTCACGCTTTTGGTGTTATCAGTTGTTAAATCCCCACATAACTAGGAAAATGGTATATCCACCACCCATATGCAACCTTCATAGTTCATACACAGAAACATGTATGCACCAACAATGTATGAGTATGAGTTTTATATGTATCATCTACTATTCATTTTAATTATTATTAACTAAATGAATGGGTTACAGTGTTGTTTTTGTAAACATGCATGAAGATGTTGAATGAAATCCTTAAGAATGAATATAAAAGAGTAAGAATAACGTACGAGAATATAAGGCAAGGTGATGAGTCTGATAAGAAGAAGCCATTGAAGACCATAACCAAGAAGGCCTAAGAAAGAAGAGATGAAAATGACAAAGGAGAAAGGGAAATAGAGAAGTGAAAGACCACAACACCAACCAAAAGCTTTTCCCATATCAGATGCAACAGAAAGATAATTAAGTTGAAGCTGAGTTATATCAAGAACAGTTTTCATATCAGATGAGTATGAAGAGAAGTCAAAGTTTGTTCCTGTCAATGCTTGGATCCATATTGATGCTATCAATATTACCCACTTTCTTGATTCACCAACCATTGTTATTATCACTTTCTTCTTCTTCTTCCTCCTATATATTACAACATCAAACTCAAATAGATAATGCTTCTTCTCTCTCTCTCTCCTTATTTATTCTATAACCCACCAAGCTCAAACTAAATAATACTATCTTTCAACAACCTCACCAATAAAAAAATATTACATTTTATTTCTTAAATACGACGTTATCATAAATAATTATGGACATGGTGTTCTACTTCAACATATATTCATCGAGTGTTTGAAATAGAATCAAAATAAGTATGTTATCACAAATAAATTAATTAATATAACTATACTGGGATGAGTGTATCTACTAAATTATATATGGAGTATCCTTGATATAATATGAAAAATATAAAATGCTGGAACAAATGACTTATCTATTGTAAGGAAGGAAAGAAAGAAATTAATTGATTATTGAGTGAGAATCGAATAATATTTCACATTTTTCATTCCAAGCATAGGGTCTTTTATAATAGAAATAATAATTTGTTTAATCGATTATTCAAACTATTAATCGATTAACAAAACTAGCTAAAAGAACTACATTATTCTTAACACTCTTCCTTAATTCATACTAGCTAGACTAATGACTCCAATCTCGTGTCTCAGTTCTTCAAACCTTCCCTTCTTCAATGGTTTGGTAAACACATCAGCCAATTGGTTTTCTGAAGTGCAGAATTCCAACTTTATCTTTCATTTGGTTACTTGATCTCTTATGTAGTAAAATGTAGTCTCCAAATGTTTGCTTCTTTCATGAGCCACAAGATTCATTGTTAGGTTAAGGGCATATTTGTTGTCTACCATCATCTACACTCCTTCTGTTTCCAGTCTTAGTTCTTCCATCAACATATCTAACCACACAACCTAACAATCACTCATGCTAGCTGCTATGTACTCAACTTCACATGAGGATAAGGCAACTACATCCTGCTTCTTGAAACACCAACTCACAGGAGCATTGCCTAGATGAAATAAGTAGTCAGTTGTGCTCTTCCTATTTGATTTGTCACCACACCAATCTGCATCAGAGTAGACAATCAACTTGTTGTTGCTTCTGTTTGAACTTGCAGGATACAAAATCCCATAACCAATGGTTCCTTTTAAGTACCTCAACAATCTCTTCACTTCACCTAAGTGACTTTATTTAGGAGACTCCATAAACTTGCTTACTAATCCAACTCCATATGTGATGTCGGGCCTTGAGTTGCACACATACCTCAATGAGCCTACCATTTGCCTAAACAATGTCTTATCTACTTCTTGGTCTGTTTCTCCTTGGCATAACACAGTTCCAACCTTAATAGGGATTGCTACTAGATTGCAGTTCATCATTTGAAACCTCTGCAATACATCAGAGGTATACTTAATTTGGTGTATGAAGATTCATTGTTTAGTTCTTTTGAATTCTATGCCTAGGAAATAAGACAATTCTCCTAGATCTTTCATCTCAAATTCAGCCTACATCTCATGCTTGAATGCATAGATATTCTTGAGTTCTCCACCAGTAATGAGAAGGTCATCAACATATAGGCATAGTATGTGAAGGTCAGTTGTGTGCTTTCCCTTCACATACACACCATGCTCATTTGTGCACTCTGTGAATCCTAGTTGCAACAAAAAAACATCTATTCTTCTGTTCCATGCTCTAGGAGCTTGCTTCAGCCCGTAGAGAGTCTTATGCAATTTATACATCATTTCCTCTTTGCCTTTAGTTTCAAACCCTCGTGGTTGAGTCATAAATACCTCCTTATCAATAGGTCCATCAAGAAATGCTGACTTCACATCCATTTGATGGATCTCCCAACCATTGTAGCTAGCTAGACTTATCACAAGTCTTATTGTCTCAATTCTGGCAACAAGAGCAAATACTTCATCATAATCAAATCCATGCTTCTATAAGAAACCATTTGCTACCAATCTGACTTTATGTTTGGAGACCTCCCCACTTGATTTAGCTTGGTCTTAAAACCCCATTTTACAGCTATGGCCTTCTTTCCACTTGGTAGATTTGTTAAGGTCCATGATTTGTTTCTTTCAATGGATATTAACTCCTCTTCCATAGCTTCAATCCAATGTGTTTGTCTAAGAGCATCCTCCAAGCATAGTGGTTCCATTTCTGCCAGCAAAGCCATATGCACAAAATCGCCTTCTACTGTGATTGTGGAGTCTAAAAAAACCTCATAGTCCCTGAGCCTAGATGATGGTTGTATCATCCTTTAAGATGTTATTGTGGTGCTTGAAGGTTGAGCCTCAAATAAGCCTTCCTCACCAGCTGAGTCTTCTTTACCAATGTCATCCATTCTCACTTCACTTTCATTAGGTTGCAGCCTAGTCTCATCAAGTTGCAGCCTTGTTTTAACACCGAGATTATTATCTTCTTGGTTCCATTTCCAGCTTTGACTTTCATCAAACCTCAGATTTCTATGGATCATGAACTTCTGAGTTAGAGGGTTAAGAACTCTGTATGCCCCAGTGGTGTGATAGCCCAAGAAAATCTCAACTTTTCACCCCTATCATCAAGTTTTCTCCTTCTTACCTCGGGTACATGACCATAACAGATTAAATACCTTGAGATAACCCACATTTGGTTTAAGGCCAGACCAAACTTTCTCATGTGTCTTGTAGCCCAATCTTTTAGTTGGACTTCTATTTAGGATGTATGCTAATGTTTACACTGCCTCACCCCAATTTGAATTGTTAAAATAATTACTATGACCCCATTTAAACATTGCAACCCAAAAATTTCTAACATGTGTGACGGCCTATTCAAGAACAAAATATGGTTTAATGGTAAAGTGAAGAGTAAGTGATTTTGGTAACCTATTGGAAATATGGTTTGGTAGTTATTTCTGTGGCTTCATATTCCACTCCCTATAAGATGTCTGTCATCTGAAGTTGAAATGAGTTTATCCCTTCACAACTTATCTCAAAGTTGAACCATGGAGAAAAAAACATGCATTGCCATGGTTCCATGCCCTGGACAAGGCCACTTAATTCCACTTGTTGAGTTTGCCAAGACACTAATTCATCAACACAATAATCTCCATCTTACACTTCTTATCCCTACACTTGGTCCTCCTACTCCTTCCATCAAAGCTATCCTTAACTCTCTCCCACCAAACATAGACTTCAATATTCTTCCTCATATAAGTATTCAAGACCTTCCTCAAAATGTTCACCCTGCAATACACATGAAACTCACAGTCACACACTCTCTTCCATTTCTGCATGAAGCACTTACCTCACTAAATACTCGTACTCACCTTGTTGCTTTAATATTTGATGTTTTTTCAAGCGATGCACTTCATCTTGCTAACCAATTCAATATCTTGTCTTATGTTTTCTTTACCTCTGGAGCCTTAACCCTATCCTTCTGTCTTTCTTTTCCAAAGCTTGATGAGACTGTTTCCTCTCAGTTTATAGACTCAACCAAGACAGTGAATGTTCCAGGTAATGATGCTCACCTCCATTCTCTCTCTCTCTGTTATGCATGTATATATGTTCTTTCGTACTGGGTGAGCACCCCTTATACTCAGTTTAATACAATTTTTCTTTATCGAGAAAAAAGATATATGTATATATGTTTCACTATGGCAATATTAATCATCTAATGGTCGTCCAAAGATACAATAACCACCAAATAAGTAACTCAAGTAAATGGTTGCAACCTAGCATAAATTTTAGTCCTCCAAAGATTCACATGACCATAATAGATTCATACATTTTTATATTGTTGACCCTTAGCTCTTATATATTATAGTTTGTCATTGTAGGTAGCATTATACCTTTCCAGGTCAAAGATCTTGTGGACTTGGTTCTTTATGAAAGATCAAGTGAAATCTACAAAATATATCTTGGTCTATGCCAAAAGCTCTATTTTGTTGATGGTATCATAGTGAATAGCTTCACAGATATGGAAGCAGAAGCCATAAGAGCTGTACAAGAAAAAACAACCTTTGTAGATAGTCCTTCTGTTTATCCAGTTGGACCCATCATTGGAACCGGTTCAACAAGTAAGGAAAGCCAAATGGAGTGTATTCAATGGTTAAACAACCAACCACCAAAATCTGTTTTGTATATTTGTTTTGGGAGTGGTGGAACAATCACTCATGACAACCTGAATGAGATAGCATTTGGATTAGAATTGAGTGGTCAAAAGTTTTTATGGGTTTTGAGAGCTCCAAATAATTCTGCTAGTTCATCTTATCTAATGGGACAAATGGAGGACCACCTGAGCTATCTACCATCTGGTTTTTTGAACAGAACAAAAGAGCAAGGTTTAGTGGTTCCATCATGGGCACCACAAATTGAAATCCTTAGTCATGGATCAACTGGTGGGTTCTTGAGTCATTGTGGTTGGAACTCAACTCTAGAGAGTGTGGTTCACAGTGTACCAATGATTGCATGGCCATTATTTGCAGAACAAAGAATGAATGCAATAGTGCTCACTGATGTTCTAAAAGTGGCAGTGAGGCCAAAGGTTGATGATCAAAGTAGTGGAATAGTAAAGCATGAGGAGATTGCAAGAGTTATAAAGATAATAATGGAAGAAGAGGAGGGCTTGCAAATTCGCAAGAGAATCAAGGACTTAAGTGATGCTGCTGCTGTCGCACTAAGTGAACATGGTTCTTCAACAAGGGCACTTTCTATTCTGGCACACAAATTCCAAAACATCTGATGGAAAAAAATACATTAAAATTAAGATATTATATGATGTTTTATAGGGTAATGCATATGTACCACTAATGTAAAAATTTATACATAGTAACACATCATTCACTATTCATTTGTAATGTATTATTAAATAAATGCATGTTTGATGTTTGTGTTGGAAGCTAAAGGTCATAACGTCTGACATGTCCAAGATCAAGTACAACACTTTTGACCTTCATTAATTATTGTTTTTTTCTCAAAACTAATCAACATTCCCAGGGAATTTAAAATTGATAAGCATATAGTATAATAGTGTATGATTTGACCCAGCACAAGAGTGGCACATGCAGTCATGTTTTGAGTATATCGATCACGTTTGGGCATGGATTTATGAGGTTCTTGGTGTTTCAAAAAGTGCTAGTGAATATGAAATCAACAAGGCTTATAATGAAGGGGTCAAGACTAGAGCAATTGTCACTACATCGCCTTACATATCTTAGTTGCTGCTTTCTTTATTCACCACCCATTTTCATTCAACACTATCCTTTCCTAAAAACTTTAACATAATACAAAAATGTGAGCTGTGTTGGACATACAAGATCAGCTATATTGTGAACTTGCATTCTTATCTATAACCCACAACCTTTTTCCCTGAGAGAATAAATAAATACAATATAATTTTTGTATAGGAAAATATCTACAGGTATAGCAGAAATTTTGTATGGCTCATTCATCTTTCCTTGCTTGCTCATGCATCTTTTTCTGCCCAACTTCCACCAGTAGAGTCAACAGAGCCTCACATACCTGAGACGCATCTCCTTCCTTAGGGTCATCATTTAGCGACGAATAAACCATCCAAGCATGGTCCAATTTTCGTTTAGGTCGTACCACAACGGATCCAGGAACTTCCGCATCTCGGCAAGTCACAAGCCCATCACTCTTCTCACCATACCTCACCTGCAGCAACTGCGCACAAGCAGCCATAGCAGCACCAAGTGGCATCACCACAGGGAATTTTGTAGGCTCGCCGGCTGGGGCAACCAGGGGAAGTTCCGCATGTGCAACATGAGATAACGTGGCTAAAACAGCAGGGGAGATGCCAGCTTCAGTGTGGAAGGAAACAACAGGCACTTCACCGGGCAGATGATGTTCCTTTAAGAATTCTCTTCGTCTTTCGTATGTCAAATCTTCTAAAGATCGCATGTCACCCTTCACCAATGATAGATAATAGACAATGAGTGAAATAGTAACAGGAGATGTTAAATTCAATAATCTCTGGACATTCCAAAGAACTAATGGATACTGACCACACCTAAGACAATAGCATAATTGTGTTGCTGACAAGACAATATTGAATATAATGCAAAAACCAGCAAGTTTGATTAATAACTTACTACATCAAATAAATAGTATCATATGGATAGGACCCAATTGCACCGTATGAGACTTGAACACATTGGAAGTATGGGATTCTAATGTGGCATTTATAAGGCTTTGGGGTCTCCAACTACAATAGCTGGCTTTTGTGGTATGGTTCTCTCAAGGTTCTTATCACATAAATTCTCAGAATTGGATCGGACAGACAGGTCAGACCAACCATGAACCAGATCATTGGCTAGTCTGGTTAAGCGACCCAACCCTCACCCATTGCACCACTAACTTTCTTAAACTTGCAACACACCTCTCAATGACATGATCGCACTAGCTACCCCCTACCTGACTTCAAAAATATCCCATTCCTACTTATTTTATGAAGAAAAAAAACTCACTAACTTCATACATCCACTGTAAGGAGGTACAATCCATAAAGTTTCTATCAGTATAATATTTATAAAATTCAACTTTTAAACATATTTATCTTCCCCTTTTCATCTCTTCCTTTAAACTATGACTACATAAATCATGTAACTAAAAAATCCCTGCAGTCCTACACTTCCTTCACTCAGATCTTAGACAACAATTTAGCTCACAAATATGTTCTGAGAGAACCAAGCAAGTAACATTGCGAATCAAAAAATAAATATATGTTCCCTCAAGTAAAATGAGATTTAATAGAAAATGTATGTCACTAAATAAAATGTAGGAAAATTAAGCAGAGCTTCAATTATAAAGAAAATGGCAGATAAGTCAAGATGTGGGTAGAAGACAGAGAAAGGAAGAAAATTATATCTGCAAATCTCTTCCCTAAGGTGAAGACTCTCCTGTAAACTCCCTCTTATTCACACATAACCTTCATTATTTCTATGCAGCCCATTCACTTGGGGATCAATCTCTACCCACACATTCAAAATATTGTACTGTATATCTTAGCAGATGCCAGATTTCAAGCAATAAAAAATGGTCATAGTCTCTATGGAAAAAAACATGTATGTAGATCCTTTTGCTCTAGTATTTGCAGTTTCTCACACAAGAAGGAAATGCCAGATCAGAAAAGTTGTTCCGAAAACACACATTTTAAGTACAAACAAGGAATAAAAAGTTCGTATTATGATAGAAGAACTGAAAATACCTTTATTACTTTACAGATGAGAATCTCTGTAAGTTTCCTTACGTTTACATAATCTCCAAGCTGTCCTTCTCGCAAAAGATCTGAAGCTATAGGAGTACCACCATAGGGACTTTGCGCTAAAGCCAGCCCAGCAACCTTATCTTTCAAATCAGACCAATACAGCGATAAAGCCGCTGCTGCATCTACTCCTCCTTTGCTATGTCCAAGAAGCAGAACACGTTTGTTTGAACCCCAATAAATTTCTTCAATATAATCTTTTAGTTCTCTGGCATTTTTCTCAACTGAAGCCTAATTAATAATCAATCAACATTTAGTAATAGAACGTAAGAACAGGAACACCAATATGGTCTACACAAAAATTAGTTAGCATTTTTTTGTAAGACCTACAGTTATCACCATTTAGCACTGTTATTTATCATATGACAACTACAACTACTTTGGATTAAGAGACCCACGTGCAGAGCCCATACTACTATAACATACCTCACTATGAATCTTTGCAATATGACAGGTCAAACCAAGTTTTGAGAAACTGACTTTCGTATTGACAAAGTAAAGTGGACCATGGTTACTGAAAAGACCTGCCAAAGTAAAAGGCACAGCAGTTAATAACAAAGAAAGTGTTGCAACAAGGAACTTCAAGAGTTCTACTATTTACATCCTGATCCATCCCAAATGGTCACAAAACACATCTCATTCCAGAAGCTCTATAATTCTGGATTGTAGGCTTTTGCTGTGTCTGTTTTTAATATATATATTGAAGGAGGGAGGCGGTAGTCATGGCTGACCATGACCATAATGAATCACTTTACCTGGAATTAACAAATAAACCACTGAATTTGGTAACCTGTGAACACCATGCCTGACAAAAACAAAATAAGGCAAAACTGGGTTAATAATAAACAATAAATAGAAGATTACGGAAAAATAAAACAATAAGGTACTTACTTGATGTTGTCAAGAATTTCCAGGAACCTCTCTGTTCCATCTTCAACTGGAGGCATTCCTGGAGCTCGCTGAAGCCAACCTATATCATCTGCAGACCCAAGCACAGTCCTTCGAGCACGATTAACCAAGCTGAAATCATGATAACAAGTTCATCATCCCCATGTCAAAAGGACTTCACTGTGGAGTTTAGATGGAGAAACCAACATATATTTACATGATGGGTAAAACACAAAAAACTGTAGTGTTAGTATAAACCAATGGTAGCCTAAACATTAAGTAGATATGATGGAAGAGCTTAAGACATATATATTGGCCGTTTTGGGTAGTATACGACCAATAACACATTTCACAATATTTAGTGCAGAAAAAAATTATACACAAAATTCTTATATATTGTGAGAGATTCTGTATCAAATAAATCGGTTCTAATGCATTGAAGATACAGAAAGCATATTTTTATGCTTATCACAATAATCCACCCAAAAAATGCAATCCATTAAAAAAACTGATTATCAATGTACAACATGAGCTGAGAAAAAATCTCAAAGTGAGACCCGTAAGAAATTTTCAATCAAAACAGAAACAGTCAGCATTTATTTGTAGAGCCTACATACTCCATTTCTTTCCCTCGTTATTAGAATTGCAAAAAGCTAGTTCATAGGGTGACCAATGCCTAAGTCCTTATAAGCACTAGCTTGGCCATTCCCATCCAATGTGGGTTAATCTTAACACATACCCCTCAAGCCCCAAGATTGGACATCTGAAACACAGTTTGCAGGACTAGACATTTGAGGGTGGTCCAACATCAAGAGGGTCATGCTCTGATACCAATTACACTCATTGAAACCCCACTAAAAACAGGGAGGAAATAATTCTGTTTAATTATAGTATCCTAAATAATACTTCTGCTTTGTGCAAGACTCTTGGAAAAGAAATAAAATCATGGAAAAACAACATAATAAAAAGAACAAAAAATGAAAGAAAAAACTGAATGTAGACAGTGATAAAATGTTTTTTGGTACAACAAAAACAATGTTGACAAAAGATGTTATTTTGTATGGGCTTTTCAGGAAAAATCGTAACATCCAGAATGAATTGACAGACTGTACCTTTGGAAAATAGAAATGACACTTTGTCCAGAGCGACTTGATTCTACAAGTGCACTGCCATTTAGTAACGAATCTCTACTAGAAGTCCTTGCGATATCATCATGCCTAGGTGGAGGTGTAGAAGTTGCAGTGTTGAATGATTCAGCAATTGCTAAATGGTTTATGTTAGAAGAAATGTGATGAATTTCAGTAGATGAAGATGCCTCAGCTTCTCCAGAAGAAACTGGCACAAGCTCTTGAGCATGAATGCTAGAAGCACTTGAATCTCTGGGGGAGTGTTCTACTGAAAAGGTAACAAAAGCTTTAAGGTTTAAAAATTTGCAAATTCGAATGCTTTTAGTTAGTAAAACTAAAAAAACATAAACGATACGAAGTCACTCTAAATCAAATAAGATAACATGTTCAGAAGCAAAGCATTACAAATGAGTGCAACTATATATTCACGTTACATAAGAAAAGTCAATCCTAAAGTCATTCAGATTCAACAAAATGTTGGAAGGCCCAATGCACGAGGCTCTCATCTAGTGGGATATGAGGAGGGTGCAGCCTTATCCTCGCAATCGAAGAGCCTATTTCCAGGATTTGAACTCGTGACTTCCACGTTACAAGGCAAGCAATGATACTATGGTATTAGGTTAGCAGGTAAAGGGTTGAAGAATTGGATATAGCAAAAAAGAAGCATACCTGAATAATCAGAGAAACAACCAGTTAGGTATGATGTTGTTTGAGCAAGATAAGAAGCAGCTTCATTGAGAGCTGGCACAGATGAAAATATCTGAGGAATAAACCCATCATCACCATTACCCTGCTGCTGTGGCTATAAAAGAGAAGCATTAACAAGTTAGCAACAAAAGCATTTGAACTAAACTAGCATTAGTTTGATTACCTTTGTTTTCCATTTCCCCTATTCATTCACGGAATTTGAGGAATTGAAATGTACATACACGGAAATGGAAATGATGCAATTTTTTATTATAATTTCATTTTGTAGGAATAGAAGATGTGTTGTTACAAAATAAATGATGAAAGATAGATAGATATATAGATATATATACCAGTAAGGGCGTGGTTGATTCGTCAGTGTGTGGATTGCGACGTTGCATAATCGAAACCAGTTTCTGTAAATTGCGATGCTAATAAAACTGAAACTGTGATTTAGGGAATGAATTGAAATTGAAATTGAATTTGAATTTGAAATTGAAATTGAAATTGAATGAATGATTCGGGAAGGAAGGTCAGTGGTAACAGAAGAGATGGCGATGACAAAAAAGCTAACGCGTTCAACACTACGTCGTTTTTACTCACTTCTCAAAAACTCATCAATTACAATTTATTTATGCCTTTCATAATTCCAAACACAAACAATCCAAATTTATAGATTCACCTTCAATTCTTTCAAATTTTATTATATTTTTCCTTTATTCAAAGCTATTTTTATTAACATTTAACATAAATATATTTTTATACTAAAACATATATAAAAATTAGAAACAAAATATAATTTCATAAATCACTAGGCATGTACATGAGTGATTCATAACCTCTCAATTCCTTTTATTAGAGAAAAGAATTTCCTAAATAAATTTGTATACTCAACAAGTAATCCTATCCATGTTACTTAAAAATAAATAAATTTTATATGATTTAAAATTAGAGTAAATATTCACTTTGATCCATTCCCAAAAAAAATTAAAAAATATTAGTTCATAGCTTAAATATTATACTTCTACTTCATGTTGCATGCAATGTAAACATGGTGATTAATATGAGTGAAATAATTTTTTAATTATAGACTTGACTAAATAGTATATATTCTCTCATTTTTAGACAAAATCTTCTCAATATTATTACTTATTTTTATTACATGTACAAATATTTGAATATGTGTATAAAATGTGAAAATAGTATAGAATCAATGATATATGAAATGACATAGGTAAGTGTTCTAAATTACTAGCAAAAACACTTAAAAACCTTGTTAAAAATAAGATTATAATGGTAGATAGATCGTTAAAATCAAATGCAATATCTACTATAGCTAAAGATATGTCATTATTTTATACAGAATTGAATAAACACATTCAAATAGAAGAAGTTCGGGGGAAGTAAAAGTCAGGACTGGTATGGGAAAAGTCATACAATCTAGCAAAAATGCCTTGGAACCAAATTGTAAGACATCAAATAAAAATATCAAAATATAAGAAATATAAATTGGGAAACCAACCTTAATTCAAACAAACTCAAAGATTGACATGAATACCTTACCATTCAAGTGAGGATGGGATAAACAAATCCTCCAACTAACAAAGCCAAGTAGGTATCAGTAGTCAAATATGGTTTGGTTCAAATACAAACTTTGAAAATAATATGTGAACATCAATACTCACACCAATAAAGTAAAACCCTCCAACAAACAAACCTACAAACTTGATAAGGGTCATAAGTCATAACAGAAAAGCACCCTGAATATGAAACATGCTACTAAACCTATTCTACATAAACTACCCAAAGTTCATTGTAAAGTAAGCCTACCATTATCAAAGTACAGATACCAAAGTTATATTATCAACAAAAGTCAATAGCTGCTAAGCCATTTTGAAGAGCATGATACATCAAATAATGGAATGATTTGGAATCAAAATCTGATAGATTTATACACAGAGACAATTCCTAAAGAATAGTTGCATATGTTCCTCCTAGTAGTGGTCACATAAGTGGATAAGAATTAAGCTTTTTTCATTGCAAAACAAGTCCACTATGTAACACATTACAATGGATAAGAACTACATGTTAATGCTACATTACAACACATCACATCCCATATGTAACACATATAAGATCAAAATTGTTCCAGGTACACTAGTTATTGAGGTACTATCACCATTCTAATCAATATCATCATCACTATCTTCATAATCAGAACCGGATTCATCATAACTCCTTGGTTGCATTAGTGAATTCATGTCAAATGATGGTTCCATTTCCATCTCTTCCATGTCAATAGTATCATAATCCATTCGTTGCTGAAATTTTTCGTCAGAGCAATTAAGCATCCATGCAAGAGAACACTTCAACCCTTTCTTGGTGACCATCTTTTGTCTAGGCTTTACGGTTGACTCCAGACCGTAAGTAAAGAAAGCTGGGAAAGTAACCAAGTCTTCCATAGGTCTCTTCATCTCCACCTTGAAGTAATCGAAGCTAAGTTTCATGATGTCAATGTTTAAAGCAAGTAGTTGAGGGCATCCAACAATCATCTGCCTCATTTGCTGCAAGGAAAATTCACATTCCTTAAGAAAATCAACGTGCTTCAGCATAGGTTCACTACTGAGACTAACAACCTGTGGCATCTTCTCAACGATTCTGCCAAAATCCTCAGGATCCAAATCGAGTACAGAATTGAGTAAACTTCTTTGATTGACAAGCTTTGGCTTTAAGTCAATTCCAATGATGTCAGGATACTGCGCGATTATAGAGGGAAGTGATGTTCTCCTAACATTAAACTCTTCAAGGGATTCGACATTTGGCTTCACCTTCTCGTCCAGCCCAAATCCAAGAATATAAGGCCGTTGCTCTATCAGTCTAGCAATGGCTAACCTTGGAATTCCCAAGTTCTGTAGAAACTCTACAAAAGGCTTGATGATTCTACCAACTCTCATCCCCAAAATTTCAGGGTACCTAGTTAAGACCCCTCCGATTTCCCTCCTTGCTACCCCAACTCCAACCAAATAAGCAACCGATGTGCTCATGGTTCCCTCGAGTTTGAATCCTAAAACTTCAGGGTACCGCTCAAGAACACGAGGAATATCTTCAGGCCTTATATCCATCCCTTGAAGATACTTGACCACCGGCACAAGATCCACAACCACACTAGCGTGGAGCACTTGCGGGTATCTGCGCAAGAACTGTGTGAATGTAGATTTCCTGACTCCTAGTTTACCAAGGTAATCGAGCACGGGAACCATATTCTTCTTGACACTGCAGCCAAGGACAAGTGGATAATTGTTAATGTCTTCAACTGTAAGGCCCAAATTGTGAAGAAATTCGACGCGTTCTGTCATAACCTCAATTGTGACTGGAAGTTCAAGGCCATCAAGCTCATCTGGAACAATGCCAACACTGATCAAGAACTCGTAAACCTTTTTACGCGTGGCCAACATATCTTTCCTCATTTCAGGTAAACTAGGATGAATATATAATGATGAGGAGCCTCCCTTTCTCCTGCGAACTCGACCGGAGTCGAAATTGGCAGTGGGTTGAGCAATTGAAGAACAAGTGAATGTCTTATTAGCAACAGAATAGTGAAACCCTGTGATCCTCCTCACACAGCTAAATGGTAACCCAAACAACAAGTTGGGTTTTGTTATGCCAACAGAAAAGGTCATTACTTTCATCTTTAGAAGGAACAAAGTGAATCTGCAGAAATAAGAAGATATTATCCATAGTTGAACATGACAAAAAAATGAAAGAGTGAGCAATAATAATAGAGAAATCAAAATTGAAAGCAATGAATTAAATAAAAAAGTAATAATAATTGAGAGACAGTAAGTGAAATAGAAGAGGAGCAGCGCCGATTTCACACAACTCACCCTCTTACCAACAACACCACCACCACGATTATAAACTAAAACTCTAAAACCTTATTTATTATTTTTACCTTTATTTGTTGCATTCATTTGGGATTTGGAAAACTTATACATCGAATTTTGAGGTCAAAGACTCATACTTTATGTTTCATTATCTTTTAGAATTTGATTTTTACTTTTTGTTAATTAAATTTTAAATTTAATAATATAAATTATTGTATTTTGTAAGTTGGTTAAGTAAAATTGTATTTTTAGAAGGTTAACCCAGCAAAAACAAAAACCTTAAAATACCTATGTGTCTTTTGTAATCATGAAGCTACTTTGTTATTGTAAAATATGGTTATCATTATGAAAATCTGCTTCATGCTTCATTTTAAGTTACTTTGTACATATTGTTTGACAGTGAGTAGTGAGTACTTATATATTATACCGGAACATACATTTCAACAAGTATTTCAAATGGAGGAGCATACCAATCAACATTCAATTTTTTATATTTTAAATTTTAAGATCAACCTCAATTCAATTCTTTGCGATTTGGTAAGTTTTATATTGGAGGTACTATTTTATGTGGTATTCATTCATTCTAATTTATGTAATAATAGATTGCATCAATGAGTGTTGTGTGATAATTTATGTAATACCAACAGAAAGGAATGTAATTAATATGGTATCAAATGTTAGTAACATTGTTTTATATTGGAGGTACTACTGGGTGGAAAGTTGTAACATTGTTTTATTAGACAACCTTCTTACTAATGCTGCATGGATTAAGATAATGTTTTCATTGTTGATTGCCTCAAGTTCATCTTTTGTTTCTCTGCCTTTTCCCTCACCTGCCATATCTTCTTCTGAGTTCTTGCTGATGCCATTAGTAGTTTTTTCTGCAACTTATTCTGCAACACAACATTAATAATAAATATTTGTTAAGTCCATATTTTCTGAAAGTAAAAGCTTGACAGCTCCAATGTAACTAAAAGTAAAAAGCTAACATCTTGTAAAACTAGTGGATATATAGAGGCTTGTGCTTTGTTCCTCTATCCTCTATAGAGTATATATAACTCATTATGGAAAACTACAACACATCTGAGTGCAATAGATAGAGAACATGCTTACATACCTGAAGTTTATCCAACTCACCCATGGCTTTTCTTGTTTGGTGTAATTGCCAATCATTTATAGCAGCTTCCTTCCTTTTCATCCTATCAAAATACCCACCATCAAATTTATGCTTTATTCTCACTCAAATACATCCATAACTTCAAGTGACACAAGTTTATGAAATTTATGCTTTATTCTCGCCCTCAAATGTTCTCTAAAGAAACAATTTTTCTAGACAATTTGATTTTTTATAATACAAAAGTAATTGTACATTGCATTATAATGATAGGCCATAAACAAAAAGTGATGATTCTGACTTTTGCATGACTTGAACATGCTTCCTCTTCCTGCGTGCATCTCTTTTAGCTTCCTGCTTATTCCTTCTGAGTTCATCCAATAATTCATCATCATCACCTTTTGCCCTTCTTATCAATATTTTCCTTTCATTATTAGTTCCATATCTTGAGCCTTCATATATGCATCTAAGCCGGGTGTGGCCTTGAAATACAGGACTCTCTTCTCTTACTGAAGGTAATGTAATGTTGCGAAGTTCATCCTCATCAACCATACCAAATGTATTCAGTACTGCTGACATTCTCAAATCTTCTTCTGAGCCTTCATTTCGCCGAGAATCAAAAGATTCTGATGAAAACATTTGTTAGAATCAGGTATGGATCCAAATAAATATATATATTAGAGGAAGAGTCAAATATATAAAGTCTCTGGTATGCTTAGTAAATATTTTCATAGGATACTTATGAACAATGTGATAGGGATATATGCTCACATTCATTTTTCACCATGCAAGGTTAACGAGAGAATTGGTAAGTATGTGAGAAACCTGAATGATGTTTGATCCCAAAGTTTGAGGGGTGGCAGAAATTATTGGAGGCATGTTGAAGCCATTCATCAATAGCAGAGAAGCAATTGGAGCAGGTGTTATCAAAGCAAGCCATACCAGAGCTCTGAGATTTCAAAGCCAAATAAATAGATTCATTGGTTATGGTACAATGGAATATTGACACATTTTGAAGAACCTAAAGAGGAAGAAAATGAAATCATAATTATCAACCTCAAAGTGATTTGTTGGAGTGGAGAATTCATTGGGGTTCTGTGAAGAGTGTGAATGTGAGTGAGAGGTGGGAAAATATGGAAGAGCGGTCATGAGAGAACACATGCTCCAAGCACTACCATTCATATCACAGTTTGTGAACAAAGTTCTTGCTAATGCTTTCTTGTCATCTTTATTATCTTCTTGCTGGATTTCTTTCATTTCTTGAATTTTGAGTCACTTTGGCTACTCCTGCATGCATATATGCATCATGCATGCCTTTCACTGAAACAAAGTTAATATATATGCAACAAAGTTACAAGATTGTGGGATCTACTTTGGTCAAAGATCTTTATATATATATATCAGTAACGTCACAGAATTATATATACAAAATAGCTACACTAAACACAATGTTAAAGCATATATATTTAGTTATTTACAGTAAGAAGAAATATTACATAAACTTATAAAAAAAGTTTTGTTAACATGCATATTGTGAAAATGGACAGCATAAAGAAAACATTTCAACACAACTAGTTGAGTTACAATACAACTTTTGTCATATATATTATTTGATGGTTGATGCACAAAAATAATCTTCAATAGTGATGGCGGCAACAACAATGTAGTACTTGTAGCAGTAATAAATTGTGTGATGCCGATGTTGATGAAGACAATAATAAAGATGGTGATGTTGGAGACTATATGATGATGATGTTAAGGTTAGAGCACAATGCGGAAGCACAGGATTGGATCAATTGAGAACAAAAGAGAAGCAAGTAAAGGATAAAGAAAATAACACACAAGATTTAACGTGGAAAAACCCCTCAGTGTGAGAGGAAAAAAAACCACGGGCGATCAAGAGCAAAATTCCACTATGTAAAAAAGAAGAGTACAAGAAATCCTCTTATAATGATGAGGACAAATGACAATATGTTTTCTCACAAATACTCTCTCAAGTAGAACAAGAATTCTCTCCAAGAATGCACTCACAATATATGTGTAAATGAAAGAGATGTTGTGTGTTGTGAAGATGATTTTGAAGCTCTCTATATGTGTCCTTTTATAGGCAAGCAAAGTCTTGGTATCTTGGATTCCAAGCATTGGATGCTTGGAAACAAAGCCATAAAAGTGACATAAAATGCCCTTAAAGAGAGCCATAAAATTGTCATAAAATTCTTTTAAGGCATAGTAATGAGAGGCATCTAACAGATGATTATGGTATGGTTGTTGTGGTCATTTAAGCAAGGATGGTGAAATGTTAATGGTTGTGGTGATGATGATATACCTCAGATAATAGGAGTGATTGTATAATCCTAATCTTTCATAACAATATATAAACATTGCATTATCATAAAAATACATAATCAATAAAAATAAGAGATACATTGACATTATAAAGAATTGTACATAATCATAGGATAAAATTGAAGATTGGAGGTAGGTGCCATTACATAATCACTGTTTTTACATAATTAATGCTATATATATTTAGGTTTTGGTGTTCAATGTATTTTGATGTAGTTTTGTACATGTGTGATGAAGGAGTTAGGTGGGAATAGTGAGAAAAATATCTGGTACATATTATATTAGAAGAGTTGTGTATTCTAACACGTAGACTTATCTTATCTCTAAGTACTTGAATCGGTGAGTTTGGTGTTAGATGAGAGCAATGAAGAAGAAAGTGTGCATCATAGGTGCAGGTATTAGTGGCCTCCTTGCCTGCAAGTATGTGAAAGAAAAGGGCTTGAATCCTATTGTCTTTGAAGCCAAACACACCATTGGAGGATTATGGACTAAAACCATTCACACCACTACTCTCCAAACTCCTAAACCACTTTTTCAGTTCTCTGATTTTCCATGGCCATCTTCTGTAACAACTCCTTTTCCAACACACCAACAGGTTCTAGATTATATTACAGCTTATGCCCAACACTTTGACCTTCTTAACTATATTATCTTCAATTCCAAAGTCTTAGGAATTCAGTATGAGGGCACATCTGAGTCTGATCAAGAATCATGGCACCTTTGGGGTGGAACTGGTCACCCTTTCAACTCTCATGCCAAATGGAATGTTTCAGTCAAAAATACTAACAACGGTTCAACCGAGGTAGGATTCCAATAATTATAATTTTATACACATTTGATATACTAGTTAGTTTAATGTAATCATCACCAATTTCATGAGTACAAGAAATGGTGATGTGTGTGTGTGTGTGTGTGCAGGTGTATACAGTAGATTTTGTGATTCTTTGCATAGGGCGTTTCAGTGATGTTCCAAACATTCCAGAATTTCCAATAAATAAAGGTCCAGAAGTGTTTGAAGGGAAGGTGATACACTCTATGGATTATGCATCAATGGATAGTGAAAGTGCAACTGAGCTGGTCAAAGGGAAACAAGTTACCATCGTTGGATTACATAAATCTGCTTTAGATATTGCAATGCTTTGCTCAACAATAAACGGTAAACAAACTAACCAAATATTATATATACATATACAATCATTTAGTTTGAAATGCCTATATTTGAATGCAGGGGTTAAGTATCCATGCAGAGTGTTATACAAGACAAAACGTTGGAACTTTCCTGACTTTTATCCATGGGGCATACCTCTACCTTATTTATACCTCAATCGTTTCTCTGAACTTATGCTTCATAAGCCTAATCAACCCTTCTTCCTATATCTCATTGCTATTCTTCTTACTCCTTTGGTAACCAACTTCTTTTACTTTTTACCTCTTACTCTTAATTTCAATGAACATTTTCATATATCTATTTTTGTTTCGTGATGTGATCCTAAACAGAGATGGGTATTTTCAAAAATTGTTGAAAGCCATATAAAAAGGAAGCTTCGGTTAGAAAAGTTTGGGATGGTACCAGATCATAGGTTTCATGAAGATATTAGTTCTTGTACACTGGCACTAGTGCCTGAGAAATTCTATGACAATGTGGAAGAAGGAAGTATCATATTGAAGAAAGGTGGAAGGTTTTGGTTCAACAAAGAAGGCATTTTGGTTGATGGGGAAGAAGATTCTCCTCTAAAGACAGATATAGTCATATTTGCTACAGGGTTCAGGGGTGACAAGAAGCTCAGAGATATATTTGTATCTTCCAAATTCCAAAACCTTATAGCTGGATCTTCAAATCAAACAGTTCCACTATACAGGTTAGGAAAAGCCTATAATATTCTCTATTTGAGTCCTTATTCATTTGGTTGTGATGATGATGATTGTGAATTATCAGGGAATGCATACATCCAGAAATTCCACAGTTGGCAGTGATTGGATTCTCTGAAAGTCTTTCTAATCTTTATACCTCAGAGGTGAGATGTAGATGGGTTGCAGAGCTACTAGATGGAACATTCCAACTACCAAACATTGAGGAAATGAAGAATGATGTGAGGAAATGGGAAGAATATATGAAGAAATACACAAGAAATTACTATAGGAGGTCATGTATATCTGTTTTGCATATATGGTACAATGACCAACTCTGCAAGGACATGGGTTGGAACCCCAAAAGAAAGAAGGGATTCTTTGCTGAACTATTTGAGCCCTATGGCCCCTTGGATTATTCTTCTGCATGAATAACTATTTATCAACCATGTCCTATATAACTATTATCAACCATGTCCTATATAGCTATTATCAACCATGACTTTCTACATATTTTATTTTCAAGCGATAGAGAATGAAGTATGAAGCATAATAAATCTTGTGGCCGTTGGGATCATGATAATGATTTTGGAGGCATTTTAAGAATATATGTGTTTATAGATGCTAATGCTAATCTATCTTTTATCTAGATTCGATATTCTGATTACAATAGTGACATAGAAGAGAATTTTGTACATATAATAATGGGGTCCAGATTAAATTGACAGCTTTAATTGTGACAAATTAAGCATTTCAATGTGAAAGTCATAAACTCCAAAGAAGTCGATGATTATTAAGAAAAGAACTAATAATCTATAAGTAGTTGGATAGTCTAATTCAGACTATGTTGGGTGCATTGATACCATAAAATGAAGATATGGTGAGTTGTATCTTGGAGTAGTTCAAAACAAGAGTTGAGAGGTACTTACTTATTCCTAAACCAAATATCACCCTACACTACACTAGTTACCTTGCAAGTCATGAGTAGGAGGATAATGATTATTATAGGACTACTAACCACATGAGCATCAGACTTGTGAATTGTGAAACAGTATAATCAGAGTCAGTTTTTGTCTCATATTGTGGGCTTCAAATAAAGTGGGCGGATTGGGCCTATATCCCTTGCTTCATGCTATTTTTTTATTTTTAATCTTTTTTTGTGGGATTGTTGGTGGACCATTAATACAGTAATACTAATAGTTTGGTGATTTTATATTCAACTGAAAGTGTTAATTATCTAATAATTTCATTAAAATACCATAAAAACATGTATAAGAGTTATATACCTTATCACTATGTCAATTTATTATTCATATTATTTAAAATAATAGAAAATATATAAAAAAATTGTGAGAAATGGATCTAACAGTGGAAATGGTGGTAGAGTTGATAAGGGTGTTGTTGAAATATTAATATTGAATTAAGGTGTTGAAATTGAAGTTGAAGAGAGTGAGTGAGTGACATAACATAAGGTGATAAAGGGTGTTGTTGTGTTGGATCTGTATTCTGTAATGATAGATGATGAAGGGGTTTCATAGTAATAACACAATTGGTTCTTCTTCTTCTTCTTCTTCTTCTTCTTCTTCTTCTTTGTTTTTAATTATCATTATTATCTCTCTGCTTCAACAAGTGAATGGTTCAATCCATGAGTACACAAACGAAGGCTTCATTCATCGCTCAAATGCTTTCTTTTTCCATGGTGGAACCGAAGCCCTCAAACCCAACTCCTCCTTCATCAGGTAGGTACCTAGTAGTAGTAACAACTTGTCTATGTTTATGGTTTAGTAGTAGTAGTAACAACTCGTCTATGTTTATGGTTTAGTAGTAGTAGTAGCAGTAGTAACAACTTGTCTTATTCTGACTTATATATACAACAATTCCAGGTTCGAAAGTGTGACCTTTATAAGGCCAAAAGTTGCAGCGGCTAAGCATGGTGCGATGCAGCAGAACACTGGCTTAGTTGAAGCAATCATACTTGAAGTTAAGGATAGGGACAGAATTGGAGGTTCTTATTTCAACTCTGATTTAATATGTTGTTCTCCTCAACTTGCCCATGATCATAATTGCAATGTTGGAGAAGTTATTATCCACAATAATCCAGATAACCCTCTATTCCCTTCCCGGATCAAATCGTTCTTTCAAGGAACCAATGAACACCTTCAAATGGAGACTCAAACTGTCCACATTAACACTACTGGAATGTACTACTTGTATTTCATGTTTTGTGATCCTGAACTTGAAGGGACAATAATTAAAGGAAGGACAGTGTGGAGGAACCCAGATGGTTATCTACCTGGGAAGATGGCTCCTCTCATGACCTTCTATGGCTTTATGTCATTGGCATACTTATTGCTTGGTCTTCTCTGGTTTTTAAGGTTTGTTCTATTCTGGAAGGATATTATCCATCTGCATTTTCACATTACTGCTGTAATTGCCCTTGGGATGTGTGAGATGGCTGTCTGGTATTTCGAATATTCCAATTTTAATTCCACTGGAACAAGGCCTATGGGGATTACTTTGTGGGCTGTCACATTTACCTCCGTCAAGAAGACCCTTTCGCGACTCCTTCTATTGGTTGTCTCCATGGGATTCGGTGTCGTCAGGCCCACTCTTGGCGGTATTACTTCTAGAGTTCTTCTTCTTGGGCTCGCCTACTTTGTTGCATCAGAAGCTCTCCAGCTTGTTGAACATTTGGGTAACATCAATGACTTTTCCGGTAAAACAAAATTGGTTTTGGTCCTTCCTGTTGTTTGCCTCGACTCCTGCTTTATACTCTGGATTTTCTCATCTTTGTCCAAAACCTTGGAGAAACTACAGGTCGTTTCACTTTCTAGAGACATAGTTTGCGTTTTAAGTGTTGACTCTTACTCTCTCTGCGTGTGTGTGTGTGTGGCAATTTTGATGTCCTTGTGCTTTAATGCTTACATGTGGATTTTATGTTGCAGCAAGATATGTTTTTTTGTTGATAGGGGGTTAGTGGTCAAAGCATTTCGTGTCCATGAATATGGATTTTAGTGATTGGATATGCCAGTGTATATATTATAGATAGGTGGGCATGAAATTTATCCTTACTCTCCATTTATGTTCTTTTTTTGTGTGGATGCAGACAAGGAGAAACTTGGCTAAACTAGAGCTCTATCGAAAGTTTACGAATATGCTGGCAGTGTCTGTGCTACTGTCTATTGCATGGATTGGCTTTGAGGTAGTTTTTTTGAGAATATATTTGATGAATATAAGTGAACAGTTTTAGAGATGCAATGAGATTAACTCTGTCAGAGTACCTTCATTTATGTGTTTTTATGTGAGTCAGTATTCTAACTAGCATTACTTACTGTGTTGGTTCAGCTATACTTCAATGCAACTGACCCGTTGAGTGAGCTGTGGCAAATTGCTTGGATCATTCCATCCTTCTGGTCTTTGCTTGCATATGCTCTCTTGTTGGTTATATGTGTCCTTTGGGCGCCTTCTCGTAACCCTACTAGGTATGTCCTTTTCATTGCCTTTACTTCTACAGTGTTATGGTTAGTCATGTGTGTATGGAAGAATGGTAAAGAGTTTGATGAAAATAGAGAACGAGTAAAGATGGAGTAGGATGGAAAGGTATTTCCATTTATCATTTCTTCATCGAAAGTGGAAAATGAGTAAAAAGAAATCATCACACTTTCATTCTGCCGCAGGAGTACAAAAAAAATTGAGGGTAGTATGAAAACTGGTTGCAAGTATGCAACCTTCACATATTCTTGATGCATCATTTCCACATTTCCACCTCTCGATTTTCCATTTTAAATTTCCACGTATCTGTTATTATCAGCTCAAAATAGCACACATTAAAAGTTGGCTATCTTTCAACTATTTTCTTTGTTAAATTAAAATAGTATGTAATTTGGCTTTTGTGAAGTTTAGAAAATGTAAATCATCTTGATAAAGTTCGGAAATGTATATTTCTGGTCTTTTGAATTTAGACCATATTATTGGATTTAAATTTGGTGCACTTCAAACATTAAGTTTTTTACACCATCAATCAATCATGTCTTAGAATTAGAACACCACATGTGACTTATTATTTAGCTATTGTAAAAGCTTCAAACACTTTTAAAGACATTGTAAAATATGACTGATTTGTGGTGTAATTTTACATGTAAATTAAATCTGTTATAACGTTTCTTCGCTCCACAAACATTTTTTTAAGGTTTTGCTTAGTAGGAGCGATAATGGAAGAAGTAGAGCGGGAATGGGTGTCAATTGAGAATGTATCTGAAGTTCTAAACATATAAGTCAAATTTGAGCACCCCTCCCCAGCGGAGCTATCTGTTTTCATTTTTGTTTCTACGAAGCACACCTTAAGTGAATTAAAATATCTATATTTGAAAGTTTTATCTGTTCATGTTTTCCTAAAGCTTTTTCGTTTTGTCATTTCGATGGGTCTGTTCTTGTTTGTATCTTAAAGTTTTAGATGTACCAGTGAGTGGAAGTTTCTTCAACTCTTAGACGTAAAGTTTCATCTATCCTTCTCTTATATCCACTGCCAATTACTTATAAGTTTGTAATCCATAAATATAATAGGAACATCATGATAATTGAGCAATTCTCCGTGTTTGTCTAAACTATCATTATTCCAGAAAAACAATATAGAGTCTGGTGATATATTCTAAGATGCAGAATTAAATCAAAGTAATGAATTCCGAGATAGATTTGGGCCCTCATATGATGTTTTATTGATCTGTCCCTGTTTACTATGTTAACAGTGTCCTGATAATCAGTCTTGTATTTGCTAAATGACAATGGTGTGCCTCTACTAATTGAAATAATGTTAAACATGTTAATCTATATGTGGGTCAAATAATGTCAGTCTTGTATATTTGCTACATGATATGCATGCACATGCCCGGGAGAGCGCAAGTGTCTGGGTTTGAATACAGGTGCTCACACTTAATGTCCCACAACTTTACTAAGCCGACTACATGCACACTAAGTAAAGTAATGTTTTAGTTATGTTAAAATAATGTGTATATGGATCCATATAATATGCCCCCTATTTGCTATATAAGACGCATGTGTGTGCAATACTTGTAGTAATGTCTGTAACATGTGTTTATTTGCTACATGATGCCCACTTGCGTGTGCACTGCTTGAAGGAATGGTTTTAACGTATACACTTATTTTGGATACATAAGTTCTTGTGTCATTTCCTAATCAACTTAAATAACGAGATTTATTTCAGTCATTATGCATCTTGTACATTTAACTTTAGAAAAAATCAATAATGTTATTTAGTATAAAATTAAACTTTCTCTCTTGCACCCTGCTTCCTTTCATGAGCCTTTATTCTGTTGTATTCATTTATTGATTATTTATTCATAGGTTCATTACTAGGAAAGTAGGGACTTTTACATTACAGACGAGAAACACTTGCATAGGCACGCGTCTGTTAATGCACAATCAATCAAATGTCTCCACTTCATTAAAATAACATTTGAAAAGGACAATAAAAAGCTTTACTTCTATTATTTTTATGATGTGGAACTATTTGATTGGATGTGCCTAATAGGGACCGTGCCTATGTGAGTTTTATTCATGACAAACTGCTCTCTGACTTAATGCTCATATTTCTGGTTCACTGAACCTTTCATGTTCTTTTTTACTCTAATTCTTAACAATTAACTTTTTTAAGTACTTCTAAATCTTGACCTTAGGGCTGGGTTAAATATAAATTTAATGACAAAAACATTACCTCATTTGCTATTACCCTCAGAGTTTTCCTCCCTTCTCTTGTGATTTCTTGCCAGATGATTTTGAAAGATTGTCAATGCTATTTGATTTGCACCATTAAGCACTTATTGCATTCATATATATGTTTGTAGATATGCATACTTAGAGGAAAGTGATGAGTTTGATGAGGAAGGTATCTCTCTGACAAGCAGCGTAGCAAAGATGAGTGTCGATGTGGCAGCGAAGCTAGAGCGGAAAGGTGGTAGTGCTATTGATATTGCCCTGGAAGAAGATATTGAGGAAGATAAGAGAGAATGATATCGAACTTTGTATACTAGTGTTACTTTCATGTCACTTCATTTCTTACTCTAGAGGTCTTAAGATGTTCATATTACATTATGGTAACTGGTTTAATAACAGATTCAGATGGTGTTATAAAAGCTTCCCTAGTTTAGTTTCAGAAGACAGACATCTCTTTATATGTCTTCAATTTTTTGTTCCTTTCTCTTTTGTGGCTTTGGTTAGCATCATTTTCTTGAAGCCTTACCTGCAATTACTCACTTTCATGATTATTTAGGGTTTATTTTATAATTATCATTGATAATTATAATAGTGTGACCATTGATTTAATTTTCTTCTTATTTTCAAAGATTTGTATGAGAAACAAATCCTTGGAAACAGGTGATGAAAATATAGGATCATATTGATAATTAATAGGAAAATAAATGAAAACATGAGGTCACTATGTCTCTATTATACTTATCATGGTAGAAAATAAAAACAATATTTTTCTTCTTCACAGAACCAACATGGATATACTCTGGAAATTAGACAAAGTGCTATGAATCTTTGTTTACAGCTAGCAACGGATTTCAGGTATAAGAGTACATAACATTGTATCATTTGCTCAAATTTAATGCTGAACTTGAAAGCGTATTTAAATGAGTTAATCAATCTTTGGGTGCATGGAGAGATGGAGTTTTTGGTCTTGGAAGATTCAATAGAGGAGGAACTTGTTTGCTTGGGAGGAAGATGATTATGATGATCTCTTAAAAATAATCCTAATTCTAAACCTAAACAACAAAGTGAAGATACTTGGACTTGGTTAAATGACAAATGTGGGAAATATTTGGTTGCATACCATTTTTTGCAAAAAGAGGAAAGAAGCAACAATCTCATTTTCTTCAAGAAGCTTTGGGCGAGTAATGTCCTATCAAATATGAAGTGTCTAGTATGGAAAATTGTTTTGGATGGTATTCCAACTATACTCAACCTAGATCATAGAGAAGGTTTAGGAGTACAAGACTCTCTTTTGTGTGTTCTTTGTGGTGAGTTGGAGGAATCCACTAGTCACTTGTTCTTTTCTGGCCCAACATCCTACATTATTTGGCAAAAGCTCTATTCTTACTTTGGACTTACCTCTATTATTCATAATGATTCTTACCACTTGTTCTCCTAATTTTTCTTTACCTCCATACTCATAATCTTATTACTGATAAAAAAATCTAAGACCTTTTTAAAAAATTAAAATCAACCAATACATAATTTTCCTTTTAAAGAATTGCATAGCCTTAGACTTTTCTATTTACCCAACATATATAGGAGCATGGTCATCCTCTGCCAAACACAAATAGATTTCATAATATTGTTTAAAAAAAAGAAGGGTAAAATGAACATTTTGAAGAATACTATAAATAGTCTTATGATATATTTTTTAATGGGTAATGTGGTGTAAATTAGATTTGGTATGTATATATGTGTGTGTGGGGTGGAAGTATGATTGTACTTGTTATTAATATTGAAATATTTTAATAGAAGAAATGGTTAGTGAGGAAAGTTTTGTCATCGCATAGCAAGTGGATGAAGTTTATTACCAACTAATTAAAGCATTCCTTATAATAATAATCGTTTATGTTTAACCACTAAACACCACAGCAAAGTCAAGTCAAAGAATTACTTTTTTTTAAACTTACACGTAACAATTTTGAAAATAGCCATTGTAATTACCCTGTCAACCGTGTTTGCCTTCAATCCATTTTATTAAAAACTACCACCTTCATTTCATTTTTAATTATCTTTTACTACATTAAATTTATTCCTACTTATCTCTTTTTTATTTATTTATAATTTTTGTATTTATCTAATTAATTAGAGAGACAAATAGAAATGTATAAGTTTAATTTAAAAATATAGCCTTAAAAAGAGTAAAATAGGTGTAGCTATTAGAATTGGAGGTAGCATATAAAAGTTACGGATATGCCTTGGTTGTTGGGTGGGGTAGAGAAATATTAATTATAACAATAGATGTGTGTGTACATATATATTCTTATCTTAAAAAGGTGGTTAGAGCAGTAGAAGATCAGGATGGTTTTATATAATAATATAAGAATATAAATTATATACTGATAGTGTAAAGATTTATATATGGTTTATATTTCATCCATCATTCATATATATTACTTTTACTTTAGACAATAATATTAAAATATAAATAATAAATGATTAATGATAATGTAAAAATCTCTTGCAATATAATAGAAATGAAAGGATTGAAGCAACCTTGTATTGTTGTGATTGAGAACATACTTGCTTGACCGTTGATTAGTAATTACAGCCTTTATCGTACAAGACTTGTTGACTCTACTTGAACCAACAAGTCTCATGAAACTCTTTCATTTGCAGTTTAGGATTTGGAAATGTTTCATTCTCCATAGTCCACACGTATGTAAATTGTAAAGGTCCACTCATCACCATATTTTCGAAGCACATTCATGGAAAATGGAACCATTTATTCACAAGATAGAGACCACATATATTATATAATCTCATTGGACAACAATTTCAACCTCATTACATAAATTTATTAACACACTACCAAGGACAATATTCAAATACGATTCAACAATTATAGAATGGATGTATTCACCTATACTGTAAGTGTATTTATAGTGTAATAATAATTGATTTACTCGTTTTTATTAATATAGGAGTTGGCTTCCTGATATTGATAATTTTCTAATCTAAGCATTGGTAGAATGATGATAATATAACGATGATGAGTAATAATAATTTATTTTAAACTTTTTATAGGCAAGAAAAGTTTATTTAATATGATGATTAGTTAAGTGGTGAGTCAGGATTAATGGGTTTTTTCTGCTGCACTTGTTTCACAGTAAGTCGTACACAGACCATCCCATTACCTTTTTGGATGCACAGACCCACCATGGAAAATCCTTAATGCAAATAAAAATATATTATGTTAATTGAAAATTTAAAACATTATTTTTATTATTTTTGTTTTATTATTAATGATGAGATTAGAGACATCAGATCTCATTTCATAACTGAAAAAATACAACTCAACAGATCTTGCCGGGACCCGCTGCTATTAATTTATTCCTTCATAGAGAGCATATTATCTTCCATATTTTCTTAATCGGGATCATGGAATAAAGAATATATATATATATATATATATATATAATATTAAACAAATCTAATAGAATATAAAAATATGCCCTTTAATATACAAAACTATAACTACTAATAAGATATTGATCTAATAATATAAAACTAATTAGATTTCTAAAAAGACTAGAAGATTAGGAACTTGTTTTCGGTGATACTATAACTCCATAAGAATATATTCAAAAACATAAGTCTATTCCACTTGACCATTTTGAAGTCAGTCGTGTAATACAAAACAAACCAATCAAAGTTACAGAAAGGGTAAATGCCTAAAATTTTGGCTCGTTTCATAAACTCCTTTATATAATATTGATTTTAAAGGTTCTCTAAACTCCTTTTATTTCATGCACATGTGTGGAATGATAAAGAGAAAAAGGTTGGTGTATTTATAGTGTAAAAGCTTTTAATTTTGCAATACATACTCATTAAATTTATAAAGAAATTCAAAGATTCTTATGTTTAACTATCAAAACTTAATATTCTTTAGGTAAAGTACCATAAATTGTAGGATTTTCATTTCTTTTGCTATAATGAAAAGTCTCAATTTTTAATATAAATTAGGCAAAACTATTACCTTTTTTTCCAATTCGATTGGATAATTTTGTTTATTCATTTTGGTGTTACGGAAATTCTTTTTTAGTAAATCTCAATTATAAACTAAAACTGAAAATTTTGTATCATTCAGTTTAGAATATAAAAGTCTACAAAATATCTTTAACAGAAAACCAACTTATAAATTCAATTTGAAAATAAAAATAATGTAAAGAACTCATTTGAAAAAATATATTAATAAAATCTATTTGAAAACATAAAATAACTTAGAAAACAAATCTAACTATTTTGGCAATATGCTATTATACAAAATTACAGGTATTATAATGATGTAGCTCAAGCTCTTCCAACTTTGAACAAAAAGATTATAGATTTTTTTCTAGCACTGCTTCCACTCTAAAGTTGAAGTAAAAGAGAAATAAATTTGAAAATCAGAACATAACCATTCTCTTATTTATTTTTCACTACTTTTATCCTCTTACATCACATTTTATACCATACTTATTTTATGAAGTAGGAGGTAATAGAAGAAAGATTTTTCATCCAACATAGGGCTGAAACTGAAAGAGATCATCACTATGATCTAAAGAACCATATAGGACACCATCCATCACATCCAAGCTTTGATCTAATTCAAGGGTTGATGATTGAGTAACATGCATTTGAGAAGCATCTAAAGTAGGTTGAGGAGAGATTAAGTAATCATCAAAGGAAGACATGGGAATGAATTCCTCTCTATTGCACTCATCCCTTTTGATCATTGATGATGAAGGAAAAGAAGATGATAAAAAGGGACAATCTTGTTTGGTGTTGTCAAAGCTGATAAGGAATATGGAAGAGTCAGAAGGAGAAGTGTTATCAAGTATGATCTCATGGTTTAACTGATCTTTGCAAGTATGGTGCCCACAATAGATGGTCTTATACAAGGGAGGCTTCTCTTGAACTCTCTGCACTTGTTTTGTAGCTTTGCAACCTTGATCTAACTTGTGACTGCACCTGTAATAGTTCCTGTATATATATATTCGATGGACATATATATCATGTTAGGTTCAACTTCAACACAGAAAAGGAGAAAGATGTAGGCCAAATTACTTGGTAATAAAAATATTCATATAATTCGCTCCAGTTTTTTCTGACATGCACTACTATTTTTGACGCATAATTTGAACCTATGGATCATTAAAAGACTCTTTGCTTTTGTAACAAGAAAAATATTTTGATCAGTATAATTATAGAGTAAACAAAAAAGTTATGTTGATAAAATTAGTATAAAAATATCATTTACTATAATGGGAAGGGAAGAGCTTAATGTTTGATATATATCTAACCTTGAATATTTGGCATTTAGGATGGGTTTTTGACCATACTTTCTCCATTGATGGTTATCAATTGTTGGAGTTTCCGACACCTCTTCTGTGGTTTCTGCAGTTCTACTGCACGCAAATTGAAGATTAATATAAATGAATTATAAATCCTAATTATCCATTCCGAAAATTTAACCAAACTATGATTAATTTTGTCCAAGTGCCTAGTAAGTAGTAACGGGATAAAAAAATTAAAGACAGTGATGACTAGTTACATCGTATAATTATTCATCAGAGTTTGAGGATGCTGAACAACATTAGACAAGAGTTAGTAAGAAACAAACAAATAATAAACAACCATTAGGGTATTAAAAGGAAGGAAAACAACTCCTATAAATTAACATTAAAATAAAGTTACTTAACTAAAACTATATTCACTATTAACTATCTAAAATGTTTTGATATCTTAATTTAACTTTCATTAATCAATCATGATTGTACCTTTACTTACCTTATGATAATCATTCATTTTCGAGGAACATTATCCATAAAGAAGAACTTAACTTACTAGTGTATACAGTATTTGATTATCTTAGAGATCATACAATGTTCAGACTCCCATTATACTGGTGAGATGAAAAGTGTAATTGATGATATGATAGAAAAAAATTTAAGATCTAAAAGCTGGTTTATAAAGAAATATGATTAAAATATGATTACATTGAAATCTAAGGCTTAGTGCTTGATTCTGTAGTATCCAATGTTTGACAGAAGTATGAGTTATTAATCTTAATTATTAAAAGTTGTATATATGGGTGTTGAAGGTTATTAATACATGTTAAATTCCCTTCTGATAAGCAAGATCTAAAAGGTGGTAATAAGATGTATAAAAAAAGATGAAGGAAATAAATAAATACCTTCTCTTGTGACACCCCCTTCTGTCCTTTATGGTAGAAGTGTTGGGACTTAGTTGAGATTGAGAAGGTGTAATAGAGGAAGAATCCATGAGTTGTATATGATGGGATTGGTAAGAAGGATATTTGTTGAAGAGGAAGAGTGTGTTAGTAAATGAGTTGAGGACTTTGGTGAGAAGATATTGAGCAAACACAGTTACTGACTCATCATCATCATCATTATTATTATTATCATTATTATTTTCATCAATATTGATGATTTGTCTAAGCTGTTTTGCAAATTCATGCCCTCTCACTAGCTCCTCAAATGCCTTTCTTCCATTCTCCATTTTCTCCATTTTCTCCAATATTCATTCAACTCTTACTTCACTATCATCCCTTTTCTTTCCAATTCAATTCCAGCTACCTTCCTTAGTGCCTTCTCCCTATTTCTATCGCTCACAATAATAACCCAAACCAAACACAACACAAGTGCCACCAAATCAATGTTCTCATCTCTTTTATACATAGATATTAATTACCACTACATAATAATTTTCTTTGGGTCAAACAATCAAATTTCTTTCTATTTATTTCAGGGAATAAAATTTAATAAGAAATACAGTCACATGGCATATAGAAAACACTAAAATAAAGGTAATATATGAGATGTGTGAGCAACTTGCAAATTGTAAAATACAAATGGAACTTAGATGAAACGAACCTGGCCATAAAAATTGGCAAGTCAACATGGGAACTAGAAACTACCCGCGTCGGAGTTGGACGGCCAAACGTGTGCCACGTGTACATGAAATTGCTTAGATTTGGTTTACGTCAGAGCTGATATCATCATAGTGCGTCATGCGATGACCACATTAGACAGTTGTATTATGCGGATCACAACTGTGTTCGATCAAAAGCACAAATGATAATTTTTATGTATTTAAAAAGTATTAGGGAAGAAGAATACATAGTTATTATGTAATGAAGGAAGACCACCCATTTTATTTAGAGTTTTCTCATCACAAAAAATGAGAAACGTTACACAGATAACGAGGAAGTAATTTCCTTAAAAATGTCCAAGGATTGATCTTATCCCAAAAATGTACTACGAGAAACAATTTCCCCCCTTAAAATATACCATATAATGATAAAACCTAACACTATTTGATAATGAAAATTAAAAGAAATGTAATAGCGCTCTATTCAGATTACAAAATGAACATAATATAAAAATTAAAAGAAATGTACTAGCGCTCAATCTGTATAGTTACATGACTGATATTATAAACCCTTTTGATGTAGTTTATAACCTTGTCCAGCACCAGGTCTGCGTTTGCTTCAGGTCTGATTTTAACATGAGAAGCTAGCAAAACCTTCCCCACTGTAATGGCCCATATATGCAGCTCATGAACAGCCACTACTTCTTCCATCTCCAACAGCCCTCTTTCAAGCTTAGTTGCATCAATCTCACGCGGCGTGCTCTCCATCAGGACTTCCAATATGTTTCTCAACATATTGATAGTAGTCCCCAAAACAATTACTGAAAAGATTAAAGTGCAAATCAAATCAACTATTTGCCATTCAGGCTTATACCATATCACTGCTCCCCCAATCATCACCCCAACACTCTGAACAGAGTCCCCAAGTACATGAAGATAAGCCCCCTGTACATTTATGTTCCATTGCTTCTTCTCATGCCCGTCTTTTGATTCACCAAGAAGTGGTTCATTGACCTCCTTGTGATCATGATGGTGTATGTGGTCTTCGTGATCATGATGGTGTATGTGGTCTTCGTGATCATGATGGTGTATGTGGTCTTCATGGCCATGCTTTTCATCATTATGGTCTGCATGGTCGTCATGAGTATGACGGTGCTCAGTAATTGTATGCTTTACATCATGATGGGTAGACACTGAATATCCATGGTTGTGGCCATGATGACCATGCTCATGGCCGTGATGATCATGTCCACCATGGCCATGATCATGCCCCAATAAAAAAGCCATGAGGATGTTAACCACTAGACCAAATGCAGAAACTAAAAACATTAAAAATCCATCCACCTCGCGAGGGCCAGCAATGATTCTATCAATGGCTTCATATACCAGAATCCCAGCAAGCAACCATATCATTTGGATAGAAACCAAAGCACCAAGTATCTCAATTCGAAAAAATCCATATGACTGGCGGGGAGTAGCTTCCCATCCAGCAGCCCATAAAGAAAATAAGGAGATGGCAAAGGCTGCAACATCCGAAAGCAAATGTGCTGCATCAGTCAATATTGCGAGACTGTTAGCTTTGATGCCACCAACTATTTCAACAGTCATGAAAATAATACAAAGGACCACTGCCATCAAAAGCTTTCGCATGGAAGTTGATCGTTCTTCAGAATCATTAGAGATGGATCCAGCATCTGCGAATCCACATGGTCCTTCCCCACAAATCTTACTTTCTTCTGGATTCCTTACATCAGGAATAGGTCCACTGATTTCAATAACTTGGGCATGGTCAGAGCTTTGTGCTTCCATCTGTGATGACTTCTTCAGTTGGAAAAAAAAATCAGACAACAGGAGCATGACTTAACAAACACTAAAATGCACAGGAAAAATAAGTGTAATCTGATGATTCAGAGCATAAAATCAGGGTCAAATAAAACATTAATGCACTGACCCAATTGAGTAAATTATATCAGAACAGATGACAATAATAGATGGCAAGTAGACCTCAAATCCTGGTGCTTAAACAATATATATTTCCAACTACTGAACGGGGGACATATTGTTGAAAAGCCATAGGAAATGCAACATAAAGAAAGAGGTTGAACAATAAGACAGTAGGTGACATCATTACAGATATGAACATTCCTTAGGAATACCAAAAGAAAAACCACTAAATATCTATTATATATGAATTAAATGGATGCTTGGGTCTTGATGCTCTACTATAAGGAGTAAACACTAAAATCACACGGATGAAAGTGAAAAAAATACCCTTCCTAATTTTAGGTGAGTCAATATGAATGCATAAGCCATGAAATAAAATTCCTACTTCGGCAAGATGTAGTAGGAATTGTTAGTGTATATTGTGACTATAAATTGATCTAACCAGAAAGGCATGGAAAGTCTATGGATTCAATTGAAATTCCAGTTGGAGTACTTATAAAAGTGACGACTTTATATTGTATCAAGTAACAACCAATTGATTGCAAATATAAGGGCAACAATTGCATTAGTAAATGAATTTGTTAAAGTGATATCCATTCAACCACAAAGGGTTTAAACTTTGTTGTAGAACGATAATATGACTGATTAATACAACATAATTTATAACTTTACAAAAAATTCCTAATACACAAACAAACATGGTAAGATAGATTTAAAACCTGTGCCTTAGAGTTCCTTTACAAAATAAACAATTCAATAAAAAAATGTCAGTAGACTCCCACCTAGTGGGATCTATGGATGATATATATATGCAGTCAAACTTCAACAAGTGAAAAGGTTGTTTATAGGATTTGAACCCATGACACCTTGATCACTAAGCAGAAACTTAAAGGAACTCGTGACATCTTGCCGAGGTTTACCCTCAAAAATAGATAATTCAATGTAATAATAAAATAAAATTAAATAAAAAATTATGTTTGATTGATCATAACTCACAACTAAAGCGCAAAGGTATAACCATTGTTTGGCCAAAATGAAGAAATTTGAAAGCGAGAAAAAACTTCAAGCAAAATGAGCTTTAGATGAGGCAAAAATTCAGTGACATTTTAATAATTGCTGAGCTCAAAGAGAAATTGACATTGACACTGCAAAGCAAGGATTGAAAGAAAAGTTTCAAAAAATGCATATGGATGCTCCTTCCTTACACCAAAGCACAATATTGGTGACACAAAAAGCGATTGAGCATTCAGACAAAACAAAAGGGATCATTATGATTGAAAAAATAAAAGGGTAATATTGAATTGTAAAAAATGTGGTACCAATTGGTTTGACTATGAGCTTCGCCTTCAAAATTAAAACGCGATTCTGATGATACTCATACACCGCACTTTGATAACAAAAAAAGAAGCTTTTTTGGGAAACAAAAGTAAAAAGAGGAGATTCAGATTGGTTATGTATTGTTGAGGTGATTTAAGTATATACTAATACTATACCCAACTTAAAAAGAAAAGAAAAGAAAAATAATTGAGAAAAAGATAAAGAAGATTCGAAATAAAGGATATAAAAATAGGAGGATAGTAAACATCACATACCAGAATTGGCGATTTAGGAAGGTGGTAGAAAGATTAGGGTTTGTGATTGGTAACTCGTTTGGTTTTAGATGTGGTTGGTTGATCTTAATAACCGATCATATCATTTCAAACTCATCAACATCCCAAAATATATTTTATTTCGGAAGTAAAGATTATCACCAAATGGAATGTAAAGCTTTTATTGGAAGTTAAATAGATATTAGTTTTGATCAAAATATTAAAAAAAAAACAGAGATTCTCCAACCCACTAAATAAATTTTATTATGTGTTGTACTTGAATTAAAAACAAGTTATATCATTAAACCATCCTCTTAAGGTTTCAATTTTTGTGTTTAACACTTATCGGAAAGGATAACTAAAAATTTCGAAAAATATTAGTTTTTTACTCAAAAAAATATAAGAAGATAATAATACCAAAAAAAATATATTATTAAACATAATGTTACTTCTTTTATAATATCTATGCACATACTTTGTAAAGTTTTACATACAGTTTGTGCATCATCCGTCATTTATTTAAATGAAAAATTAATAGTAATTCAACGTAAATAATTGATAGATACAGTGTAAAAATCTTTTATACTACCGATCCAAATAAAAGAAGGGTAATCTTTCTTATCAATAATAAACTTAACTAACCATGAATTGCTCTTTGATAAGATAGAAATAACAAGTCCATTGATGACTAAACCCTAAATGAAGAAAATTAAAATGGCAAGAAAGTGAAATTAGAAGAATGAAAATAACAAAAATAAAATAAAAATGGTTAAATTGTGAAAGAGGAACCAGAGAATATAAATTAGAAGAATAAAAAAACTGATAAGGTAGAGTTTCTATAGTAGTTTCTCTGTCAAGCATAGTTGAGGTGTTAGCAAGTGCTCAACCACAAAGGAAGTTTTCAAATTCATATTTGGTAACACGTTTTCTACATAGCACCATTATTGACACCCACTCAATTTCATTCTCGATTTAATAATTCATATGTAAGCCTTTAATTTGCACAAGTAAACGAGGAGCTATGGTGACTTCATATTAGTTTATATAACTCAAAAAAATTATTGGAACATGTTCTCTACAAGTAACAAAACAGGTTCTTTGTCTATGAACTAGTTGGTATCCAAGTCACCCGTGAACTTTCCTTTGTTCCTATATTATGAAATAATTTATAGGTTGATTTTGGAGAATAATATATCATTATTGAGACTTTAAATAAGGGTAAGTGTCTCATAATGTGCATTATGAGAATCTCTTTAAGTAGTAGGGTGTGAAGAAATTAGATGTATGCAATTTTACTCTTATAATTAAAAAGATTGTTTTTAATATTTGAACTAATAACCTCTAGGTCACAAGTCCAATAACCTTATAGTTATGCCAAAATTCACTTTCTTAAAGGATAATTATAAAGTTATACTTATCTTTCATAATATTTTTTGTCTCTGTCCAATCAAATTATAGCATCCAACATAATTATGTAGTTGTGATATTTTTATTTAATTGAATAACACATTACAATTGGTGGAAAACTGGGAGACACAACATGAGACAAAGGATCTCCATTTCATTAAGTTAAACCTTCTATGACTTTCATTCATCAAAACCTATCACTATGGTAGGGGAATACTGCTACAACCAGACCAACTACCTTTCATCAACTCTACTCCTACTCAAAACACTTATAGCTAGCACTAGCAGGAAAATATTTCCTAAAACATGGTAAGTTTACTTGGTTCATCCAAGAGATTCATTTGAATCATCATATATTATATTTACATCAAATGAAAAAAATATAAACAAAACCATGGCAAAACATGTAGGATACCCAAGATGAGGGGTTGTGATGTGAAGAGACAAGACCATAGCTTTTGCTACTTACTACAATAGTAACAAAAGAAAAGCCTTAGCTTTTTCAACAACTTTTAGTAATAGGAATAAAACAACAATTGTTATTAATAGACACTAGGGAAGTGATTTAGTAAGTGCAGCAATCTTCTTTTCCAACTCTGGCTTGTTGGCTCCTACAAGTTTGTCAAACTCTTTTCCATCTCTAAGAAAGAAGAAGGTTGGTGTGGCTTTGATGTCCCATGAACTGCTAAAATCCTGCAACACACATACCCATGCATGGATCCTTTAGAGTTTTGATTATCCAATGTTTGAAAATTAAGGATCCGTAAGTCAAATTAAGATTAATATATTGGCCGAAGGACAAGGGGAGTTGAATATGCTATTCATTCTAAATGAATATGTCAAGTGGAATACTCACTAAACTAATAGAAATGATACCTTAAGGCATGAGAAATATAAATGTATCCAACCAACAACCTTTAAGTTGAAGCTGAGCCTCAATACTCCATAAATTAATATATTTCTTGTTTTATTTTGGTGAGAGAGCACGAGATATCCCCACATGGGACTAGGCGATTACACAAAATGATCATAATAATAATAATATATGTAGGTTCAGTGCTTACAGCCAGTTCATCCACATCAACTAATAAGAACAAAATGGATGGATGTTTCTTTGATAACTCGCAGTAACATGGTGCGATCATTTTACAAGGATCACACCATGTTGCACTGAAATTTGCAATCACCTGTTCAACATGAAGCTTTAGTGTTAATTATTTTATCCAAACAGAATAAATAATAAAGTAGGCGAGGTGCAATATATACCCTTCAATAGTCTGCACTAAGGTAGTTTAAAACGATATCAACTTATATTTAATCCCTTCAAGTCCCCAAAGGGACCCATGTGATGGCATTTTGAAACTTTCTATGAGACCAACACATTGTGTTACTTTAAGACTTTAAGTCCATGGCAGTTATATATATTCCAAATACCCTATTTGGTGTATCTTAGGAGGACCTAAGTGATGAATTACATCAATGGTAAATTAAACAGTGTTCGACCAAACATCAACAAAATGATAATAGGCCTTAATTAAGATAACATTGAACATTACTGCATTGATTAAAGATTAGATATATAAGATGGAAAACTTACAATTTTGCCATCATGCCTTGCTTCTTCTAACTTTTGGTCCCAAGATTCTTTTGTGGTAATAAGTTGCACGTTCCCAGAAACAAGCTCCACATCATGATCAGAATCATTATCTCTAGCTAGAGGCTACAAGTATTAGAAGTATAATGATTGTGATTGAAGTATAATGATTATGATTGAAGTATCAAAATATTGTTACCTTAGCCGTACAAATCCCCATGTATTTGTTTCGAAGCCACAAAAGTGCAATCTCTAAATAAACTGACTCCTGAAAACAGAAATATCACCAATTTTAACACAACACATTTCATAAATTCAAAGAGAGATAAATGTCTGCAACTCACAAAATACTTGATTAGTGAGAGCAATGAGCATTCAAATTACAACAAAACCAAAGGAAAAGACACATTAGGCAATATGTTAAACATTGTTTTGCTATATAATTTCTCAATTTTGCCTCAACTCCTTCCTACCAAAATTCAAAAGTAAAGAAAATAAAACAAATGGGCAATAGGATCACAAAATCACTTTGGTTATTGATTATAACACACAACATAATAACAATTTTTCTATATCAGGAATTCAAAGAAGCCCATCAATGATTAATTAAATGAAAATTAGAATAGATAATTAAATCGAAACAATACCAGAATGTAAAAATGAGAGAAAACTGATGAATTGCCTCCAAAATTGAGATTTGGAAAAGTTATTAGTTTGCAGATTTGGTTGAGAAATAGCAATGTATGTGAATTAGGAGATAAGATTTGAAGAAGACAATAATAATCTTATTTGTTTTTAATAGCTTCTTCCAAAGTTTGCTTCTTTTTGGGATGCATCAACATATTTTAGTGGCAAAAAATGCAATGAACGAGATTACTTGATTTTAGTAATATTATTTTAGTCAATATATACCACTTCCCATCGTTATACAAGCAAGCAATTGTTCTAATAGGTGAATGCTACATAACAAAGGAAATGGCTATTAAAACTTTATATTTGTTACAAGTGTAAAAAAAAATATTTTTTTTGTCAATTTGAATGATTGTTGAAATTATTAAAATGGACACTTTTTATTTGTGATAGGTATGCAAAAGGAGGTTATTATTGTCAAATAAAATAAAAATCCAAAAATATCATATAAGCATATTATCATTTGTTTTACTATTTTTACTCAAACATTCTCCACTTTTTTGTATTCTCTTTTATCATCTTCAACCCTCAAACTTACTCATAGGTATGATTTTATACTCTTTTAATTTTTTCTTTGTTGACTGATATAATTTATACTATTTCTCATTTTTTCAAAAGATTTCAACAAATCTATCATCTTCAATTCTCATACTGTGATTTTATTCTTATTTTCTTTCAAGTTTTCTTTGTTAATAGATATAATTTCTTCATCATATAATTACTTTTTGCCTTCTATTTACATTCTCTCTAATCAAAATAAACACTATTTCTAACTTTTTCAAATTTTGTTCAACAAACTACTATCTTCAACACTCAAACTCACTTATAAGTATGATTTTATACTCTTTTAATTTTTTCTTTGTTAGTATATATAATTTATACTATTTCTCACTTTTTCAAATTTTGTTAAACAAATCTAAAATATTCAAAACCAGCATACAAAAATGATTTTATTTTTATAATTTTTCAATTTTTTCTTTCTTGATAGATCATAGATACAATTTCTTCATCATATAATTTTTTGTATGATAATTTTTTTTGCCTTCTATAACAATAACTTCATTTTTATCACATGATGAATGTTAAGTTTTTTTCATGATGTATTTATTTTTCTAACGTGGATTGATCATGTTCTTTGTTTCAAATAATATATGAGTGTAGAATAATAATGTCTTTATATTTATTATGTGTTTGTTGTTATTCATTTTCAATTTAAAAGTGTTCTGAATTTTTGACATTCCTATATATGTATAAGAATAATGTCTTTATTTTTTTCATTTATATTTTGTTTAAATTATTTTTTATTTCCAAATTTTAGGTAATCCCCATTACGGAGATAAATTTGCAATCTTATAACTAATAAATGTTGATTGTGATAACTAGTGATTTGATTTATATTTGGTAGAATTATAGATATCGAATATAACGTATGATTTCATCCTATCACGATTTACTCTTTATAATTGATATTAGGATAATTTATTAGTTCTTATATGACACTAATGATTTTATCCTTAAATAATATAACATACGATTTACAACCAATAAAGAAATATTATAATCAGTCATTATAACAACTTTTGAATATATATTAGTTACTAGCATAATTTATTAGCAATTATTTGACACTGATGAATCCATCATTAAATAATATAACATATGAGATATAATTTATTAGTCATTATATGATTTTATTTTTATACTCTTTCAATTTTTTTCTTTGTTGGTGGATATGATTTCTTCATCATATAATTTTTTGAATGGTAATTGTTTTTTTGTCTTCTAGAGCAATAACTTCATTTGTCTCACATGATGTATGTTAATTTTTTTCCAATGTATTTATTTTTCTCACAATAAATATGGATTGATCATGTTCTTTATTTTAACATTTGCAGAAAAGAAAACTCACCACCTCAAATACAATTATTAGAGGTTGCAATTAATATATGAGTGTATAAGAATAATGTCTTTATTTTTATTACGTGTTTGTCGATTTTCATCTTCAATTTAAAAATGTTCTGAACTTTTAGCATTCTCATATATGGACAAGAATAATTTCTTTATTTTTCATTTATATTTTGTTTAAATTATTTATGATATCTAAATTTTAGTCAATCCTCATTATGGAAATAAATTTATAGAATTATAATAACTAATAAATGTTAATTGTGATAACTAAGTGATTTGATTTATATTTTATAAAATTATACATATCGAATATAATGTATGATTACATCCTATCACAATTTAGTATTTATAAATGATACTAAGATAATTTATTAGTTCTTATATGACACTAATGATTTCATCTTTAAATAATCGATCGTACGATTTATAACTAATGAATAATACTATAATCAACCATTATAACATCTTTTGAATATATATTAGTTATTAGCATAATTTATTAACCATTATAAGACACTGATGAATCCATCTTTAAATAATATGACATATGATATCTTTATTTCTTGAATTATTTTAACCAACAAGAAATTTTGGGATGTTTACTTACTATTATTATATTATTTAATTATAGTTATTATTATATTATTTAATTATAGGATAACAATAGTAGATATATTCAGTGGAAAATATAAGTATTTTTTATTAGGAATTTATAAAAATAACAAGATATACAAATTAATCATATTTAAAAATAGAAAATATCGTGGTTGTAATTAATAAAATAGACCAACACTTTTTTGGTATAGCTTTCAACAATTTCGACGCACGTGCCAACACCACAACTTTGGGTGTCACATCCTCCGAGAAGTAGCTGGTGGTACCCAGCACTTCCCGATAAATCCACCAGTAGCGGGAATCAGGGTTGTCTAGACCCTCAAGAATTGAAAACCTATTCGCCCTTTCAATATACATTATCGACATCAACAACCTATTACTAGAAGAAACATCAGACTTAGAACTTGATTCTCTATCCATGACCAGACGCCACTTCTCTAGAAAAGTTGTCTAGTTCATCCTTACAACCCCTCTTCCTACCATTCTCCCCCTCAAACAGGCCAGCGGGGATGGGAGTGTCAGACCACTCGACCTTCCCTAGGCGAGCAGATCCCTGTGACAAGGCGACCGCGAACATAATTGGGAGGAGGTCGAGACGAGACCTTCACCTAATTAGAGCTAGACTCTAGGTCAGTAATGAGGACCATGACTATGAAAGCATAAGGGAAAGAGAGTTACTTAGGAAGAAGACTGAAAAAGAGTTGAAAGAAGACAAGGTTGATCGACAGTGGAGTAAGTTTGGCAGCAGAGAATTCAGAAAGCAAAGTGAAGAAAATGAAGGAGAACTCTCCCTATTTTTAGACGAGGCTGTGCCCAGACCACCCCTCACAACCCAACTCAAAACACATCATACCCATCCTAAAAACACTAAAGTACGATCCAACGGCGACCCAAGAACAAAGACGAAATAGGGCAAGAAATGAATCGGTTGACCACACTCAAGTACTTTGCGCCACAAAACAGTCTGATAACCAAAGCCACAAAATAGTCCAATTACCAAAGAACATTAATGACGACCAGCCATGTGTCACACAACCCAGAAGGCTAACGACACCCTGCTAATCGACCTAAAGTCTATCACATTGCTTGCCTACCGAACATACTACTATACTTTGGGCAATTGTTCTATCTCAGTCATCTAGACGTCTTAACTGCCTGAGATGGCCTCCCCTCTAGCCGAGCAAAGACCAGATATAACTAATTAAAGGGCTTAGCCTAGAGTCATTCACCTGGGGCCAACCCTCCCTGGTCGGGGTCGAGATCACTCTCCGACTGACACACCGCCAACAGCGTACTGCCACGCCACCTGTAATTTCACCTACCTTTTGCCAACACAATAAGAACAGACTACAATACGACTATCAGACCTATCACAAGTATTTGATGTTCTTAATTCTATCTTACGCTAATAAAAATATATAATGTTAATTAAAATATTAAATATTTATTACTTTTTTCAATGTTTTAATATTATTGGTATTGAAACAAATCTTGTTTCCCTCCTTAAATGTTATCATGTAATGAAGTAATTGGTTAATAATTTTTGTATGTTAATTATTTAGGGACTGGTATCATATATAGCATGATAGGTGTAAGGTTTCTTGAAACAATTTTTTGGTACTTCAAGGGTATTATCTCACCTTCTTTGGTAAGTAATTATTCTATTTTAGAGTTCGTGATTGTGTCTTCTCAACAAATGTCGCTCTTAGGAATCGAACTATTAATCTTAGGGATTCAGTGAAGACTACTAGACCAATGCCTTGAAACATTAAAATAATGTAAGGAAGAGAATAATAAGAAATAAAAAAGTGCATGAAAATATTTCTGCACACCAGATATTAATTTGCGTTTAATAGTTATGTACTCTCAATATAAATTTTTTTATACACAATTAATATATTATCTATCATTCAATTGCACTATTTATTTTGAAGAGGATTGAATGTTGGATGATACGACAACAACGTATAAAACTCATATATTGTTATTATATTTTTTTTATTAAATTTGAGTTATATATATATATATATATATATATATATAATGTTTTGTACACGAACTCATATGTATTAGTTTTAGAGTGTACACTTATGTGTAAAGATTTCTCTATCATTGTTTGAATTAATTTACGTAAAAAGTCACTAATGATTAAATATAAATGATAAATGATATATAGTTTTATGAGAAAAAATGAATACAATATTTATACAATATTATTGCATTATCAAATACTCTTTTTAATCATTATTAGTTTTTAAAAAAAAGAAGTAATAATATTAACTATGTATTTTACTAATTTTAGTACACTATTGAATGTATCCTCCTATCTTTTTGGATAAATAACTAATCTTTTTTGGGTTCGTGACTGTCCCTTCTAACAATTGTTGCTCCCAGGAATCGAATCATCGACCTTAGAGATCCAGTGGAGCCTTACACCACTAGACCAACACCTTGTAATAGATATCACACTCTAATTTTATACCACCAATGTATAATATCACACTCTAATTTTATTTAAGATATATAATAATTTTTTTCAGATATATAAATATTAAACTCGTTACATTTTATTTCTACCAAAAAAAAAAAACTCGCTACATTTTATTCTACAAATAAGTGCATGAATGAAATCATTGTAATAATAATATACAAATTGAAGTGGTACTATTACTTATAGGAGAATATTACTCAGCAGCAGGTATATTTAATGAGCAGGAGACTATTATTTCTTGGAAAATTGTATTAATTGGCGCACTGTGCTGTAAGAGAGCCATTTCTGTTGGGTGGATTGGGATCGCTTTATTTACTTCTGCCATTTGTCTGCTTTGAAGCAAATTACAGTCTAAGATTAAACAATCATCAAAACCACAGTGACTACTTCTACATGTAATCTACTTCTAAGCCATTTGGCTTATTCATAATCAATTACTAAACTTTCCTATTAGTCATCAATTCTATGGATATCTTTTAGCACGCTAAAGTATCTATCCATGAATACCAATATCATTGCCCTCTAAGCAAACCCAATTATTAGCAAGTCAATGACAACAAAAGGAATGACCAGTCTTTTACCATTTAAAAAGGAAAAACAGTCTAACCAAAATAAGAACACCTTAAGTTTCCAAGTATCCTTTTTTCAGGAGCAATGTTTTGTAATGGAACATTCATACCATGTTGGGTATAAACAACATTCATAGTAATATGTTATCAAGTTTCAAGTTTCAATTATCTCCAAAAAGTATGTTGCAACAACATTTTATTCCTTTTCAATGGAACATACATCAACATATAGAATCACTTTTGACAGCTACCATTCACACCACAATGAATCATAAAAGAGATAACAGATATACACAAAAATCCTATATTACCAAATGCAAAAACCAAAGAGCCTAAGCAAACAAACCAGGTGAAGCGGAGGACACCACCAAAAAGAGGTGTCTTGAGAAGACTTTGTGAATGCAGTAGTAACTGAACTTGAATATTAGTGGAACAGCAACAACTGAAGATTATGCACAAAAATAGGGTGCCAGTCATGGTGTATATTCATGTTCAATGGTGGGTTGTGTTCGAGTGACAGTCGCAGCGGGTGCTCTTGTATCCCCTATCGAGGCCATGTGAAGAGCTTCTCCCACATCTGCAGCCCTTTCCATCTGTTGTATCTTCTTCTTCTGTTTGTATTTGTGTGCCCACAAAACCAACAGTGACAACAATGCCAATAACGCTAGTCCTCCCAAGACAGACCCAACAATAATCCACACTTTCTTCTTGTTACTCTTGCTTTCCCCTTTACCACTTGGCTTTAAATTTGGCGAGCCACCAGAAGGAGCGAGAGCAGGAGGCAATGGTGCTGGTGCTGGTGCTGGAGGAAGAGCAGTGGACTCAACTACTATTGAGTAATGACCCTGTTGTGTAGTCGAACAAGTATTGCCTCCTGTTACATTGGTGAAATTAGACGAACCCTGTAAATCAAACCAAACACATTTGGCAACAGTGCCATCAGGAGCAGATTTCACATCCTGGAACTTGATATTGATGGGGTCAGCGGAGGCCTTGACATTGAGCTCTGGTAAATTAGTAGCGGACAAGTTGGAACCATCGTAAGCGAGTAGTCCGAGCACTGGAGCCAAGTAAGTGTAATTGGGCAAGGAGTAGTAGCGTGTGGACAAATCACCCAAGTTGTGGTACACGAGAACCAACCTTGTGACATATGGTTTCTCAATGATCCCTTTTGGGATTTGAAACTCATTGTACATTGAAAAACCTCTCCTCCTTAAACTTCCACTCCTTAATCTCAATGCGGCTACCTTAACCCCGGTGAAATTAGAAGGGAGGTTTGTTGCATTGTAAATGGCACCTGTTATGGGTGTGATTAAAGCCATGTAAGCATAGTGTTGAAGAATTGCATCGAGGGCCTTGGCTTGGGTTGTGGTAGCAACAGCAGTAACAGTAGTAGTAGTACTAGATAGAGAGTTGAGAAGATGAGGAAGGGATATAAGAAGAGAAAGCCAAAGAAGAAGCCCCATTGATGATTAGGCAATTCAGCTCAAGGCAATGCGGCCTGCACTCTATCTAACAACCAATCATAATCAACACACACAACACAAACTTTGTTGACTTCAAAGGAAAGTAATTGAAAGAATAAAATCAAGTGAGATAGAGTTGGAGGGAGGCACGTTTGTTTGTTTATGTAATGGAATTAACAAATGAAAACAACAATTATACTATTATTCCTCTCTAAACAATTATACTATAATTCCTCTCTCTCTCTATATATGTATATATATAGGTATACTAGTTTCACAAATAGAATGAATTTATAAACAAAAAAGGGTCAATTGAGAGAATTATAAAGCAAGGAAGCAGAACGATCCAGTACCTGAAATGGGAGTGGGGAATTGAGGTGAAAGACCTAAAAAATGAACCTCGAATTTACAGCCTCCGATGAGTGAGAGTGAAGAACTAGTGATGAAGTGCCCCATTCCCAGTCCCATTCCCATTAAACTGCTGCATTTCAGAGAGTGAGGGGTTGATTCTACTCAATTCAAAGATATTTCTTTTTTGCTTTGAAATGGGAACAAAAGAATAATTAATAATAATGGAAAGTGGAAAGAAGGAAGAATGGGGTATTTTTAAAAATAAAAGCAATGGAAATGGAGAGAGAGAGAGAGAGAGAGAGAGAGAGAGAGAGAGAGAGAGAGAGAGAGAGAGGGGGATTGCTTAGAGAGAGAGAGTATTGCTGAGGTCCACTCCAACAAACGAACCACAACAACACAATCATGGATGCATAAAAGAAGAAACCCGCTGTGTTTTTTTTTTGTGTGGCCCATCACTCTAATTGAAATTCCAAATCTATGTCCTTCCTTCACTATTTCTTTTCTTTTATTTTCCCTTTTCTCAAATCCTTCCTAATACATGCTATTATGTATGAATACATCACTGAAGAATGTAAAATTACATCTAAGTAGAATGTATGAGCATGAATGGATACATAAGTTTAAGAATATATGAATAACTTTTTTTTAAATGTAGATATGTATGAATGAATAAATAAGTAGAAAAATGTATGAATTATATATATATATATATATAATAAGTTGATATATGTATGAATGATGTATTTTCTTTTTGCATAAGCCAATGAATAAAGAATCTTTATTTTTAATGCAATGAATGCATAAGTCAATCAATAATTTTTTTTTAATTTTTGCATGAATAAATGAACAATAAGCCAATGAATGGTGATTTTTTCTTTTTCTTTTGTATGCATGAATGAGTACATTAGCTAATGAATAAAGATTTTTAGGTTTGAATACATGAAGAATGAGTAATTTAATGAATGAGTGAATGAATAATTTAATGAATATTTGATCATATATTTTTTCTTTTCTATATGCATGAATGAATGAATAGATAAATAAGTAGAAGAAAGTATGAAAATATTGTTTTTTCCTTTTAAATGCATGTATGTATGCTTGAATGATATATTTTTTTCTTGAGTTAATGTATGCATAGATATAGATAGCAAAATGGGCAAGCGGGCATATAATTTTTGTGTGGACAGGACATACAAATTTTGCTCATTTGTCCGTTTTGCCCTGTCCGTTTTTCCCGCCAAGCCCAATGACATTTCAGTTGAGTAATGCGGGCGGCCCACGGATATCCCACGAACAAAATTTTTTTTAGTTTAGTTTTATTTGTTAAATGATTTTTTAATTATTCAACAATGTCTGCAGGCCGCCCACAAGCCTGTTAGCCCGTTTTAAAACGGGTAGGACATTTAATTTTGTCATTTAAGCCAATGTAGATAGGCATGTGCCCGCTTAAGTTATTGCAGACATTTACGTGCATAGGCAAAATGAGCCGAACGACTCATTTTGCCATCTCTATGTAAAGATGGAGTGTGCGATAATGCAAAAAGCATGTCTCTTAGGATAATGGACCTTATCTTCAGGTGGTTTAGCCATCACTATAACATATGAAGTGACACAATAGATTCACATTTGTCATATAGTTCATGCTAATCTGGAGTAAAAATGGGTTACTATGATTTTTATGATGAAAACTACCCTTAATACGATGAATATCTATGTGCAATGATATCTTATACCATTAGGGCTTAGAATGACTCTTAGGTCACTTTATATAAAGGACAAGTGTCCCAACTTATGGTATGGTACAATACAATATACTTCTCAAGGTTTATAATGGGTACACCTATAGGGTTTTTGGAATGTCTAAGAAATAACATCTTATAGTAGAGTTATAAGGTATAATATATTCCTTAGCAATCTCTATACTCCCTATAAGGTGCATAGATTGTAACGGTTCGAAAGAAGAGAAACCCAAGTATTATGGGCTTAAAAACAAGAGTCATGTTTAAGTCTCTAACTCACAATGTTTGGTAACAATCTGAGTAATCCATATCAACAATACCAGGAACGATGAAAATCATGGCCAATAAGACTAGTATCACTGTTATCATAATATCACTAATACCCGAGTACATGACACATGTGTATGCTAAAAGTTAGTGTACTATACTTTGTTGGGAAACATATGACTTTAAACCAAACTATTGCATAAAGCTATAATAATAAAAATAGGCAATTACTTAATCACAATAATAACAACTACTACTTAAGTTTTGTTGGTTTGATTTGTATATTTTCAGATTGTAATGTTTAATTTATTTATTGATCACATTTTTATGAAATATTATAGCTATTGATCGCACCATGTTATATTTTCTAAATTTTAAACTCTCCATTTTATTTAAATTGTAGTAATATCTAAATTTACATGGAAACAAAAATTAGAAAAAATCTATACATTGATAGTGTATAAGTTTATACATTGTTACTGACTTCATGTTTAATTATTATTGATTCTTAAAAAAATAATACAAATGAATGATGAACGATGTAGTGAGTGTTTATAATTTTTTTGCATCGTAGTACATAAATATTATAATCAACAAACATTTCTATTATTAATATATTTTATTGAAAAAATTAGGTAATAAAATAAAAATAATAATTTATAAGGAGTAAAATTAAAATACATAAGTTATTTTGTTTCCAAAACAAATGATATGAATGAATTGTAAAATGTTTAGAAAAATAATAAGGTATAATACCTAGAATCTGATTATGAGATATCCAGAGATTAAAAGGAATGGAGTTGAAAGTCAAAGTGAATAGCGTGATTAGTTGTTGGGCTTGGGCCCCGGAGATGTTGAAAGCGAATAGAAGGTGGACACGTGTAAATGAATGAGATGAGGTGGTAGAAATGAGGCGAGGGCTTTTGGCGCTTCTTTACACTCAATTCTCTTTTCTCTTCTTCTCCCGCGGCGCCTTTCTCACTGTTAAGGTACTACCACTGCTCCCTCCTCTCATTCATTATCCTAACCTTTTTTAGTTTATTATTAATATCGTCATCATCATTTTCACCCCTTTCTTCTCTTTTTCTTTATTAATTTTGTACTTTGTTTGTAATTCTCAAACCCTATTATAATAATTATTATTATTCAAGAATGAAGAATACTAGACTGAATCCTTTTCATTTTAAACATATTAATAATAATATGTGCCTGCAGTTGCTTTGGCTAATGGATTCTATAGCTTGTCAGAAACAAGGTGATGATGTTTCGACTAAGAAGAACCTGACACCTGAGCGTGTAGTTCCGAAAACATTGAGAATTACTAACAAGGATGACGCTGAATCTCTTTCATACGAAGACATGTTTGAATCAGTGCACCAGAATCTCATGCATATTATTCTTTCAAACCAGACCGAGGAAGGGATTCTTGCACCAGATCAACTCTCAGATGATTGTAAGACGCCACCTCCTTCTTCCCCTCTCCTCCGAGAAGATATAAATACTTCTCCTGGTGCTCCCATCAAAGTCAAACCAGGAGACAAAAGAAAGAACAACATTCAACTTGGATTATCCAAGAAGCTTGAATTCTAATTACAGAACCAACCCAGGTTTATATATATCCAGATATGTAGACTAGATAGATTAAGATCACATTCCTTCCAGGGATAATTTATTCTTGCAAGGAATAACTACATCTGACCAAGCTCATAGACGTAGCAGCTACATACATTGTATAGTAGACATTTGACCTTTTAGTTTATTTCACAATGGATTATTCTCTAGTGTTACTGAATCTACTATAATTTTAATTATGGTTTTAAATCATGCTTCTAAAACAAATAGTTGTTGTTATCATGTGTTTACTACTATATATTGTTCAAGTTTGATTGTTGATTTTTCTCTGTTCAATTCGTCATGTTTTCCCCAGTCGATTGATTTGTTATTTCTCTGTCCACCGGGTGAGGAATTTTGCTTAACATTGGGAATGATTATATATCCATTTTTCTAGTGGGTAAGTGATGTAGAAGGTAATTCAAGACTCAAGAGTCTTCCCTTTTTAGGGTCCATATGTTTCACCGCTCTCATTTTGTTTTCCTAGAAAATACAAAAACTGTAAGAGGCAAGAAACATTCCTGGTTCACTTTTGTTTTTTGTATGAAAGATCTTGTATGGTTGTAAAGGAGATAATACTTGTTATCTTGACTACAGGTGACTTGAAAGTTCACCTTTTTAAATGCATCATGCTCTTAAAGTTGCTCCGGAAAAATTGTTTCCCTTGCTTACTGTTCTGGACTGTCTTTGCTTACTTTCAATTTCACGATATCTCGTAGTATGGACTGGCCTTGCATGTGGTTGGAAATTTATTATTCAAAGATAAAGTTACAAGAATTACAACCAAAAACCTAAACATATGACAACCATTTTGAAATAAGGGTTTTGTTAACCAGTGCACTAAGGACAACATATAAGAAATCAAAAGTTTAAGGTTTATCTTGGAAAACTTAAAATGTTGACTCAACTTAAATGAACAACTTTCCACATTAATGTTATATCTTTAGATTACAAAACCTGTAAAGTAATTCACTTTTGAGTTGAAACACATGAATTTAGAGTATAATATTTATGTACTGTCAGTGCAAAAATTTATAATTATAATATTTATATCATTCACCATTTGTTTGTATTACTTTTATTTGTAAGAGGTTCCGATTTAATTGCGAAACCGGTGGAACCGAACTAAACCTAACCACAAAACACAGATCAATTTCATGGTTCAATTCAGTTTATTGTTTGGAACTATTTAAGTTCGGCCCGGTCTATGGTTTTAGAAATTTAGGAAACATTGGAATCGAATCAAACCACAAATTACATAATATATTTTTTATTTTAACATTTAGACAGCACATAAGTCGAAGCACTAGAGACATTAAGGGTCAGGGTTAGATTCATCCTCACCGTCCAAAAGAAGCACTCAAGTGTAACCCAACGATATCCCAAGGATCAATGCAACTCCTTTATAACACATGAAATGCTGGTACATAAGGGCTCTACACTTCACCTAGAGGGGTGAGGTGGGGGATGAATAGGTGATTAGGTACATGATTATCGTTATTCAATTTACAATTTTTTTTACAAAATTTCTCAATGTTTAATAGATTAACTAATGCTTTAATTGATTAACTGTTTATGCATATAATCAATTATCTCAAGGACTTAATCAATTAATCAATTCTTGTTTCTTGAGAAACAATTTTCTTTAATCACCAAGATTACTAAGATTCAACAAAACTCGTATACATTCTTATAGATGATAACATAGAGTTAATGCACATAACAAAATATGTACTTAACATTGAATGATGTGAATGTCAAGTTAAGTAAATCAAACAATGCGAAAACATAAAGATTTAAGGGATAAGAAGAATGAGACGATGATTTTTATCCTGGTTCGTTTGCTTATCCACATGCAAACTACATCCATGCTTCCCATTCTGATCTTGGGAGATTTTCTTCACTATGAAAATCAATGTTTTACAAACACACTTTCACCAAGACAATTTTGGACTTCAAGCTTCTAATGATTTACCTTCACCCACTTCTAATGGCTCCTCACTACTTCTAATAGACGACCCAACTACTTCTAATTTCTCCTACCAAGACTCTTGTTTAACGAACCTAGCTTCTAATGGCACCTAGCCACTTCTAACCGGGATTTTCCCAAACATTTTCTCTTCTACTTGGTGATACCATACACCTAAGAGAAATGTTGATACCAAAGTCAAAATGTATATAAAACAAGTAATTGCTTCTCAATGTGCTGAATATACACCCTTCCAGAATATAGGAATCTCTCTACAAGTCTTATAAACGCAAAGTATAGAAATGTTAAATGCATAGTTTCTTTGTAAAAGATTTGACAATATAATTCTTGAAATATTCTGTAAAAATTCATGAAGTTTTTCTATTTTCTCCATTTACTTTCTTTATCAAAAACACTTAGGAAAATCTATCTTTTGATATGAAAGTGTATGAAAAATTTAATTTTTTAAAATTGGGTGGATGATTGTAATCAATAATGCAAATGATAAAAGTTAGGTTAAAATACAGTTCTATTTTCTAGTATATTTAATCGATTAACACTCTACTTAATCGATTAATGATTCTTTAAAAATCAAGATTTTAGAAACTCTAACTACCATTAATCAATTAACCTTTAACTTAATTGATTAACATATTCCCGTTTTCGCATCGCTTAATCGATTAACTAAACCTTAATCGTCTGTAACTCAGTAGATCAGTAAGTAACTCACACTATAACTCAGTATGTCAGTCAGTAACTCAGTCAGTAACCCATTATGTGAGTGAGTAACTCAACCCGTAACTCAATACGTCAGTCAATAACTCATTCTATAACTTAGTAGGGCAGTCAGTAACTCAGTCTGTAACTCATTACGTTAGTCAGTAATTCACTCTGTAACTCAGTAGGTCAGTCACTAACTCACTCTGTAACTCAGTACGTTAATCAGTAACTCAGTCTGTAACTAAGTAGGCCAGTCAGTAACTCAGTCTGTAACTCAATACATCAATCAGTAACTCAGTACGCCAGTCAGTAACACATTCTGTAACTCAGTACATCAGTCAGCAACTAAGTCTGTAACTTTATAGGTTAGTCAATAATGCAGTTTGTAACTCACTCAATCAGTCAGTAACTCACTCTATAACTCAATACATTAGTCAGTAACTCACTCTATAACTCAATACGTTAGCCAGTAACTCACTTTGTAACTTAGTACGTCAGTCAGTAACTCAGTCCGTAATTCAGTAGGTCAGTCAATAATGCAGTCTGTAACTCAGTATGTCAGTCAGTAACTCACTCTATAACTCAGTAGGTCAATTTGTAACTCAGTCTGTAACTGAGTATGCATTCAGTAACTCATTCTATAACTTAGTACCTGAGTCAATAACTCGTTCCGTAATTCAGTACATCAGTCAGTAGCGTAGTCTATAACATACTAGGCCAGTCAGTAATTCACTCCGTAACTCAGTACATCAGTCAGTAATGTAGTCCGTAACTCAGTAAGTCAGACACTAACTCGATCTATAACTCACTAGGTCAATCAGTAATTTAGTCTGTAACTCAATAGGCCAGTTAGTAACCCAGTTTGTAACTCAGTAGGTCAGTCAGTAACTCAGTCTATAAGTCAGTACATCAGTCAGTAACTGACTCAGTAACTAAGTATGTAACTCAGTACGTCAGTCTGTAACTCAGTACGTCAGTCAATAGCTCAGTTTGTAACTCAATACGCCAGTCAGTAACCCACTCTGTAACTCAAGACTTCAGTCAGTAACTCACTCTATAACTCAGTTCGTCAGTCACTAACTCATAGTGTAACTCATACGTCAGTCAATAACTCAGTCTGTAAGATAGTACACCAGTAAGAAACTCACTCTATAACTCAGTACGTCACTCGATAACTCAATCAGTAACTCAATATGTCAGTCAGTAACTCACTCTCTAACTCAGTACATCAGTCAGTAACTCACTCACTCTGTAACTCAGTACGTCAGTAAGCACGTCAGTCTGTAACTCAATCTGTAACTCAGAAGGTCAGTCAGTAACTCAGTCTGTAACTCAGTCTATAACTCAGTATGTCATTCAGTAACTCACTCAGTAACTCAGTACGTTAATCAGTAACTCACTCTGTAACTCATTACATCAGTCAGTTACTCAGTCCGTAACTCAGTAGAGTAGTCAATAATGTAGTATGTAACTCAGTATATCAGTCAGTAACTGACTCTGTAACTCAGTAGGTCATATAGTAACTCAGTCTGTAACGAATTATGTGAGTCAGTAACTCACTCTGTAACTCAGTAGGTCAATCAGTAACTCACTCTATAACTTAGTACGTCAGTCAGTAACTCATTATGTGAGTCAGTAACTCAACCCGTAACTCAGTTTGTCACTTAATAACTCACTCTATAAATCAGTAGGTCAATCAGTAACTCAGTCTGTAACTCATTACATTAGTCAGTAACCCACTTTGTAACTCAATCACTAACTCATTATATAACTCAGTACGTCAATCAGTAACTCATTTTGTAACTGAGTAGGTCAGTTAGTAACTCAGTCTTCAACTCAATACGTCAGTCAATAACTCAGTACGTCAGCCAATAACGCAGTTTATAACTCAATACTTCAGTCAGTAACTAAGTAGGTCAGTCAATAATGCAGCATGTAACTCAGTATGCCAGTCAGTAACTCACAATGAAACTCAGTACGTTAGTCAGTAAGTCACTCTGTAACTCAGTACGTCAGTTAGTAACTCAGTCCGAAACTCAGTAGGTCAGTCAATAATGAAGTATGTAACTCAGTACGACAGTCAGTAACTCACTCTGTAACTCAGTATGTCATTCATTAATTCTGTCTGTAACTCAGTATGTCAATCAATAACTATGTCTGTAACTTAGTATGATAGTCACTAACTCATTCTGTAACTAAGTACGTCAGTCAAAAACTCACTTTGTAACTACGTACGTCAGTCACTAACTCAATTCGTAACTAAGTAGGTCAATCAGTAACCCAGTAGGTCAGTCAGTAACTCATCCTGTAACTCAGTAGGCCAGTTAGTAAATTATTCTGTAACTCACTAGGTCAGTTAGTAATTCAGTCTATAACTCAGTACGTCAGCCTGTAACTCACATTGTAACTCATTATGTAATTCAGTAACTCACTCTGTAACTCGGTACGTTAGTTAGTAACTCACTTTGTAACATAATACGCCAATTAGTAACTCAATCAGCAACTCAGACTGTAACTCACTAGGTTAGTCAGTAATTTAGTATGTTACTCAGTATGCTAGTCTGTAACTCAGTACGGCATTTAGTAACTTAGTCCGTAACTTCATAGGTCAGTCAGTAACCCAGTCTATAACTCACTAGGTCAGTCAGTAAGTTAATCAGTAACTCAATAGGTTAGTCAGTAACACAGTACGTCAGTCAGTAACACAGTACGTCAGTCAGTAACTCACTCAGTAACTCAGTACGTGAGTTAGTAATGCATTCTGTAACTCAGTCAATTAGTCAGTAACTCAGTAGGTCAGTCAGTAACTCAGTCTATAACTTAGTAGGCCAGTCAGCAACCTAGTCAGTAACTCATTTCGTGAGTCAGTAACTCAACCCGTAACTCAATACATCAGTCAGTAACTCACTCTATAACTCAGTAGGTTAAGCAGTAACTCTTTACGTTAGTTAGTAACTCACTCTGTAACTCAGTTGGTCAGTCACTAACACAGTCTGTAACTTAGTAGGCCAGATAGTAACTCAGTCTGTAATTCAGTAGGTCAGTCAATAGGTCAATCAGTAACTCACTTTGTAACTCAGTACGTTAGTCACTAACTCAGTCTGTAACTCAGTATGCCAGTCAATAACTTAGTCCGTAATGCAGTAGGTCAGTTAGTAACCCAGTATGTAACTGACCAGGTTAGTTAGTAATTTAGTCTATAACTCAATAGGTCAGGCAGTAACTCAATATGTAACTCTATAGTCAGTCAGCAACTCACTCTGTAACTCACTACATTAGTCAGTAACTAAGTTCATAACTTAGTAGGTCAGTCAATAACACAACCAATAACTCATTACGTCAGTCAGTAACTCACTCTATAACTAAGTTGGTCAATTAGTAACACAATCTATAACTCATTATGTGAGTCAATTACTCACTCTGTAACTCAATAGGTCAGTCAGTAATGCACTCTATAAAAAAGTACGCCAGTCAATAACTCTATGAGTAACTCAATATGTGAGTCAGTAACTCATTATGTGAGTCCATAACTCAACCCGTAACTCAGTAAGTTAGACAGTAACTCACTCTATAACTAAGTAGACCAGTTAGTAACTCATTACATTAGTCAGTAACTCACTATATAACTAAGTAGGTCAATCACTAACTCATTCTGTAACTTAGTACATCAGTCAGTAACTCAGTTTGTAACTCAGTTGGTTAGTCAGTAACTCAGTCTGTAACTCAGTTGGTTAGTCAGTAACTCAGTCTGTAACTCAGCACGCTAGTCTATAGGTCAGTCAGTAACTCACTTTGTAACTGAGTATGTCAGTTAGTAACTCAGTCTATAACTCAGTAGGTAGTCAGTAACTCCCTCTGAAACTCAGTAGATCGGTAACTAACTCACTCTCTAAATCAGTACGTCAATGAGTAACTCAATATGTAACTCAGTAGGTTAGTTAGTAAATCAGCCTGTAACTAAGAACGTCAGCCAGTAACTCAGTAACTCAGTCACTAACTCAGTAACTCAATAACTAACTAAGTACGTTAATCAGTAACTCACTCTCTAATTCAATACGTCAGTTAGTAACTCACTCTATAACTCAGTCCCTCAGTCAGTAACTAACTGTGTAACTTAGTACATCAGCCAGTAACTCAGTCTGTAACTCAGTACGTTAGTCACTAAATCACTATGTAATTGAGTACGTTAGTAATTCAGTCTATAACTCAATAGGTCAGTCAGTAACTCAAAAGGTCAGTCAGTAACTCAGTCTGTAACTCAGTACGTTAGTTAGTAACTCACTCTATAACTCAGTCCTTCAATCAGTAACTCACTCTGTAATTCAGTACGTGAGTCAGTAACTCACTCTGTAACTCAGTATGTTAGTCAGTAACTCAGTCCATAACTTAGTAGGTCAATCAATAACACAGTTTGTAACTCATTAGGTCAGACAGTAACTCACTCTATAACACAATAGGTCAGTTAGTAACTCAGTCTATAACTCATTATGTGAGTCACTAACTCACTCTATAAGTCAATACATCCTTCAGTAACTATGTCAGTAACGCATTACGTGAGTCAGTAACTCAACCAATAGCTCAGTATGTCAGTCACTAACTCAATCTATAACTCAGTAGGTCAATCAGTAACTCAGTCTAAAATTCATTACGTTAGTCATTAACTCACTCTGTAACGCACTAGGCCAGTCACTAACTCAGTCTGTAACTCAGTACACCAGTCAGTAACTCAGTCTATAACTGAGTACGCGGTCAGTAACTCACTATATCACTTAGTACATGAGTCACTAACTCGGTCCGTAACTCGGTCCGTAACTCAGTACGTTAGTCAGTAGCGTAGTCTATAACTTTGTAGGCCAGTCAGTAACTCACTCCGTAACTCAATACGTCAGTCAGTAATGCAGTCCTTAACTCAGTAAGTCAGACACTAACTCGGTCTGTAACTCACTAGGTCAATCAGTAATTCAGTTTGTAACTCAATAGGCGAGTCAGTAACCCTGTCTGTAACTCATTAGGTCAGTTAGTAACTCAGTCTATAAGTCATTACGTCACTTAGTAACTGACTCACTAACTCAGTATGTAACTCAGTACGTCAATCAGTAACTCACTCTATAACTGAGTACGTTAGTCAATAGGTTAGTCAGTAACTCACTCTATAAGTAAGTACGCCAATCTGTAACTCAATTAGTAACTCATTATGTGAGTCAGTAACTCATTATGTGAGTCAATAATTCAACCTATAACTCAGTAAGCCAGTCAGTAACTCACTTTATAACTAAGTAGGTCAGTCAGTAACTCATTACGTTAGTCAGTAACTCACTCTATAACTCAGTTGGTCAGTCACTAACTCAGTATGTAACTTAGTACATCAGTCAGTAACTCAGTCTTTAAAACAGTTGGTTAGTCAGTAACTCAGTTTGTAACTAAGCACATAGTTAGTAGGTCAGTCAATAATTCAGTTTGTAACTCAATAGGTCAGTCAGTAACCCAGTCTGAAACTCAGTAGGTCAGTCAGTAACTTAGTCTGTAAGTCAGTACATCAGTCAGTAACTAACTCAGTAACTGACTCAATAACTTAGTCTGTAACTCAGTACGTCAGTTGGTAACTCACTCTGTAACTCAGTACGTCAGTCAGTAACTCAGTACGTCAGTCAGTAACTCACTCTGTAACTCAGTACATCAGTCTGTAACTCACTCTCTAACTCAGTCCGTTAGTGTTGAAAGGGTAATTTAGTGTTTTTTATTGGGAGTTTATCCCCCTCAAAAAATCATCCTGACAGCAGTGCCAATTTGTTGAGAGGTTATTACTCTCATTTTCGTTATGTTCTTTTTGTAAGTAAGAGAACTCAATTTTATTCTTTGTTCGCCATCTTGGCTTTGCTGAAATAAATTCTAACGCCGGTGTAATGGTTTCAAGAATATTCCAGTTACAACTTATTTTCTTAGTAATCATGTGAATAAGTCATTCCTTCTTTGCCCCATCTCGGCTTTGTTAGAAAAAATTCTAACGTCGGTATAATGGTATCGAAGCAATTACCTATTACATAATTATTAA
>NC_032009.1:20172270-20173268 GCF_001865875.1 Lupinus angustifolius
TCATTATTGTAATATTGAAAATGACATGAACAATGACGAGATGCACGAGATGGTAGAGGAACAAAAAAGTATATAATCTGTGACACTCTAGTATTTTTGTTATTTCCCCTTAATTTTGTAAAGAAATCGTTCATTATAAGTTTTTCTACCTAATGTTGAGCAAGAAGTAGCACAATATTGATTTTATGTTTTTTATTTTCGTTTTACCTCGTGGTTCATGTATTTTGTTGTACAATATGAATTATATATGCGAATCATGTTGAGATTGATTTTTTATTTATAGAAACTATAGAAGGTAATCGACAATCATTTATTTTTCATCACTCAAATAGATAAATATAACGGAAACTCATGTTATGATTAATCAAATTCCACCCCATTCACCAATAGGAATGTCGCTTTCCATTTATTTCTTCCCTCTCTTATTCATTCATTGTATTTCATTCTATAATTTAATCTTATGGTTGACATTTGTCGTCTTATAGTAATATTGATAATAATTTGATTGTTTATAGACTTAAATGCTATGATTATATTTAAGTTAATATTTAAAATAATTTTGATAATAATTGTGTAATGATATGTGAGCATTAATGTGATATTTATGAGCAAAAATTTGATTTCATTCATTGCAATTTAAATATGAATAAATGGACAAAAACTCAATTTGATTCTAAAAACTTGGCAAGTGAAGATTAATGCATCATTGAAGATTTGGAGCAACTAAAAAAATATTTGGGATCATTTTGTGTTGAATAAGAGGAAGTTGGCTTTAGATAAACTCAAATAAAATGAGACCAACTAAATTATAGATAAGATAATTTTTTATCAATTTAAATATCCATTAACACGTCCCTTGAAGCTAAAACTTAGTAAACTTTAAGTTTGTTACAAATAATTCCTTTAAAATAAAAAATAATCAAATGAATATATGGGCTCCACACAAAAATTGTTAAACGATGTTGTGAACGACAAAATCTTTAGATTTAATTAACATG
>NC_032009.1:20173368-20175228 GCF_001865875.1 Lupinus angustifolius
GTGCATCACTCAACCAAAAGAGGCACTACTCAAATGATCGTTAGTAAGAAGAGAAATGATAGTTTAATAACCATCGGAATAATCGTCGATGAGAAAAGAAATCACCAGTAACATAATTCATAAATAGGAGAAAGGAAAAAAGGTATCACTAGAATGATCATCAGTGGAAAAAAACTCATTGATATAATCACCATCAAAATGACCATGGATAGGAAAAGAAATCACCACTAAATTATATGATGGTAAAGATTGGTCAAACTCAATTTGAGTTAGTCCTAAACAATTTATTATATAAATAGAAGTTGTTAAAAACGATAAGATGATAAGCTCAAATAATAACTAATAGATAAATATAAATTATAGATAAACTCAAATAAAGTGAGACTAACTAAATCATAGATTCTCTATCAATGTAAATATCCTTTAACACCTTACATGGTTTTCTAGATTGTGGCTCAAGCAAAAACCAGTTAACGACGAATAAAAAAGAAAACTAAAGAGGATAAATTATTATAGGTATAAATGGTTCATATTAAATTCTCCTATATATTAATGACTTGAAATTTAATAATTTATTTCAATTCAATAATAAAAAGATAAGCTAAAATTGTTGGTTCCAAACCTATAGCAACAAGTCGTTAGTGTACTGGTGTAAGGCCTCACTGGATCCCAAGCTCGAGAGTTTGATTTTTGAGAGCTACACTTGTTGGGAGGGGCATCCACGAACTCCGAAATGAATTAATTGCTTACCCAAAAAGGTGAGAAGATACTCTTTATAAACCTATATAACTAAACCTATACTAATCTATTTACTATATAACAAAGAAAAATCCTTGCCACATCACCTATGACATGTGTCATTACCTCAATAAAGTTTTTCCCTCCAAAAGCTCTCTACCCCTTCCTATACATCCCGACACATATGATAACATGATAATCCCCTTTACTATTTGTTTTTTATATATCTATTTATTATATATCCTTATTTTTATTACTGATGCCATTGAATTGAAATAATGACCAACGTAAATCATGGCCAAAAATATCATAGGTGATGTTTTAACTTCCCGAAAACAATTTTTATTCTGATGTCATTAAATTGAAATAATGCCCAAAATAAATCATGACAAACAAAATTATAGCTGATGTTTTAACTTCAAAAATTAATTAAATTATGGCTCACCTTCAATAGCATTTATAAATCACAAATAAACCACTTTTGAATTTCAGTTAAAATCTGGATGAATGAATGATTTACAAAATGACTTTCTTCATTTTTTCTGGAAATTGTTCCACTTACTGTTTCGTTACATGCCTCTTCGTTTCTCTAATTTATTTTCACATTCATTGTTTGCTTCTTTCTCTAACAAAATGAGGAACTATTCTTGATTGTTGTGATGTGTATAACACATACCTATAACATATCATTTTTCCTTTCTTCATTTCTGTCATTTTGTTCTACTTCATTTTTTATTTATGAGTTTGGAATGTCATTTGCCCCTCTCATTTCATTTTTCTTATTTATTTTATGCGTTGTGTTCTTCTTCATGTTTATCTTTTTAATTTTGCTTTATATTTGGTGAGGCTCTTTGATTTTGAAAGAAAGTAATATGTTTAATTTTACCAAGGATTATAAGTTGATCTTCTTCCAATTTTTTTGCTCTTTGTCTTCTTATTTTTTTATATATTAACTTAGGTTCTTTGTTTTTTAATCTTAACCATGGTCATATCCTTCATTGAAGAGTTACTGTTATGATGTAATTTTTTTTATACTTTTTTTGGTTCATGATATTCATCTTCCTTTCTGTTTATTGTTTAATGCTTTCACAATTTTTTTTATATATCTTACCTTTCGTAATA
>NC_032009.1:20175328-20177727 GCF_001865875.1 Lupinus angustifolius
TTAAGGGTAATCATGCATCTAATTTTTTTATCAACAAAAAAACAATTGATTAGAGAACATACTCACAAAGCAATAGTTTACAATCCTTAATACAAAACACTCACATGAGCTAAGGATAGTTAGGATTCTTAATAGTAATTCATAACATATAATTGGTGTGTAACCATCTTTTATAAGGGAGCTAAGCATGATTTATGTTGCATCACTTGGGGGCACATACACCACTTAGTGGTATGGCGCTGTGTTAGGTATCAGTGGCCTAGAAACACCTAGAAGGGGGGTTGAATAGGTGTAGCGGTTATCGATCACTGCTTCTTGAACCAAAACCCAACTACTAGAAACAGCCTAGTTAATCGATTAACAGCAAGCTTTAATCGATTAACTATTGCACAAAATAGAATGATGAGACATGCAATTTGCACAGTAGTTAAAACAGAATTGAACATATATAATACCGATATTTTTATGCACAATTATTCAGCATATGACAGTAAACAAATATCCAGAATTTCAATTACAGATTCAATTTATAATAGCAAAAAACTTACAGAAGATAAAGAGAGAAAGAACAGTGCACAAAGGATTTTTATCCTGGTTCGTTTCAGGTCTACTGCAAACTACATCCAGGCCTCCCCTTCTGCTTCAGGGAGATTTTCTTTCTTCACAATATTGAAATATGGATACAAACACCAATTCAATTACAAGCACATAGGACGCTCCTTTCTTGAAATCTAGGACCTCTAAATCCTTGGTTTGACTCTACCCTTCGCCTGAGAAAACCTTTCTCGCGAAACAGCCCCAACCAAGATTCTTGTCCTCAAACCAAGACCTCCTAGCCTTGGTGAAGAACCTCAATCTCTGTGGTGATCTCACACCAAGAGACAAATCCAGAATACACAAAAACACGTTAATCAGCAAGGTATACTAAGCACAATAACGCTTGGAATATAACATGAAAATGACTCAAAGATTAACCCTCTTACTAACCACTTAAGCCATCAAGAATCAAATGAGTTAATCGAATGCAGTATACAAATAATTTATCTCTATCAATATACTCAATGCATGAGCATGTGACCAAGATAAGAATGGATACAAAATTATGCAATAACAGTAAGCATATGATAGCAATCAAAACATCACAAGTATGCAAAATGCTCTCTAAACATTCGTATATAATAGAATGAAATGCTATGGTTATCTGAATGTTGCCTCCTATTTATAGCATAGAAAATAGGCGGTTACATTCGTTGCAAAACAGTTAAATAGTTAAACCAGATTTTAGTTATAACAAATAACAGACTAGTTAATCGATTAAGACCTCTCGTTAATCGATTAACGAAGCAACAAAATGACATAGAATACAGTTCAAACAGAAAACACACATTTAATAAAAAAGCAGTTGCATTAATCGATTAAGTTACCACGTTAATCGATTAACTAGAACATTTATGCATATGTTTCAAAAGGTAAACTTCTCATATGTTATGCACAATATATATACATGTTCTACCAATTATATTATTCCTAATATGCACATATAACATGTATGATAGATGCATGAACATACAATAAACTAGATGATATGTGTCATGGATATGATATGACAATTAAGATGGCTTAAGAGACTAGCACCTAGGTTCACCTAACCTATACTCACTTACTACGACACACATCCCAGACTACTTAGATTATAAATTCAAATTATGTCCTAGTCTAGATATGACCAAATGAGAATAAGGCATGTTGATTGTTGAGCCATCTTCAAGCTTGGATAGAACATTGTCTTCATCAAAATGTAGGCAAAGATATGCTAGTGCTATCCTTGACACTTTGCACTTTCACGTTAATCCGCTATTGAATCAATTGTTCTTACCAGATAAGTTAACTAGCTCTATCAAATGTCTTGCCTCTTTTAGGTTTTGGAAATTAATCATTTAGAACAAAATTAATGGTTTGTTGGAACCATATTAGGTAATGTCTTGCCTATGTTATGCTGTAAAATATTTTTCTTACTTTTCTTGGTTCATGATATTCATCTTCGTTTGTGTGAGTTGTTTAATCCTTTCACTAATTTTTTTTATATATCATACATTTGGTAATAACCTTCATTGAAGTGCGACCTATTATGTCTTGATATTGTTTTCCTATTTTTGTCTTATATCACTAACTATTTCTCCTTCATTGAACATGTGAGGGAAAATATGAGAAATTACAACATGAAATGCACTCAATCCTAAAGCATAGAATCTCTCCTTTCTAAACTCACAAATGCACTTAACAACTAGATGCAACAAATATCACGTAAAATGCTCTAACTCTCTAAGAAATGCAACATGCAACTTATGAGATCAATTCTGAAAACACAGTTTATAAAGAATCAGTTCAGAAGCTCAGTT
>NC_032009.1:20177827-20178234 GCF_001865875.1 Lupinus angustifolius
AATTAATTTGGGTTTTAACAAATTAACCTGTTTTATTTTTCGGTAAATTGAACAAATGTGCTTGATTTGACAAAAGAAATAGCCAATAGGTAAAGAGAACGACATCCAAGATTTAATCAAATAGTAAGCAATGTTTTCGACATAAAATCTCATATGATCAAGAACCATTCACGAAATCAAATAGGCTTTTCGACATAATTAAAACAAAACAAAATAATGGCATAGCATAAAGAGATACCACTTGTTAGCTGATAGTAGATGAAAGGTTTGATGATATGATGTTTGAATGGTTTATTTGACATTGAAAGCGTGCTGCTCCCCCTTTCATTGTTTTTCCCTTTATCTTCTCCCCCTCAATTATTTAGAGACGTATTCTTGGTAGGTAGCATAGTACGGAAGCTCATTCA
>NC_032009.1:20178334-20179527 GCF_001865875.1 Lupinus angustifolius
AAGATAGTCGCAAAAACATATAAGTACCTATTAGTTTAAAGAAGAAGATATGTGTTAACAAAGTGGTCAATATGAAACAAACATATCACAATGTATATCAAAAGTTGAGTATAAAGAAATACATTTAAAGTACAACAAAGGTAAAACAAAAAAGTAAATATTGATCTATTGGTAATATTATATAACGATCATCTACATCAAATGTACACCAAAATTAGGTCAAAATAACGTGTACTTTGATAATATGATCAAGAGAAGTAAAATCAATTACAGCTAGCATAACATCAAAACTTAAATGAATGTTATGACTAAAGCTAAGATATTAAAAAAATAGTGAAAGAATTAAACAACAATTACAAATGAATATGAATATTATGAACCTAGAAAAGTAAGAAAAATTACAGCGTAAGAGTAACACTTCAATGAAGGAAAATAGTTAGTGATATAAGACAAAAAATAGGAGATATGTTGTAATATCAAGACATAATAGGTCACACTTCAATGAAGGTTATTGCCAAATGTGTGATATATAAAAAAATTAGTGAAAGGATTAAACAACTCACACAAACAAAGATGAATATCATGAACCAAGAAAAGTAAGAAAAAATATTACAACATAACATAGGTGATAAGTGCAAAACGTATACACTTTTCACCATCATTTTATGGCACTTATCCTACGCAAATTGTAGAAAACCAACGTAAATTAATACTTTTTAGATAAAATATCACAATCTTGTATATTTGTGTTTATATTTCTCTTTAATGTGTTTTGTAGTATTTAGAAAGAAAAAGAAAACAGAATAAAGACTCATGATCCAAGAAGAAAAAGAAGTCAAACTCAAGGTGCTCTAGATGGCAGCTTAGCGTGGACCAAGCCATGCAGAGTTGACCTGATCCCCAGCCTGACCCAGTCAAACCAACCTGACACAGACCAAGTTGCTCAAGCAGGCAGCTGAGCAGACCTTCTTGACCGCTCAAAGTGTCACAGATTATTTAATTTTTTGTTCCTCTACCTTCTTGTCATTGTTCATGTCATTTTCAACATTACAATAATGATTATTTTGAATAGAAAAATCTATAAACAAATTAAGATATGCAAAGAGATAAGAAAATTAACCTATAATGATGCTTCATGAGTGAGCAAACAATAAGAGACATCAGATCAAATACAACTATCTTCGATGCCCTTG
>NC_032009.1:20179627-20181547 GCF_001865875.1 Lupinus angustifolius
TCCTCCTCCTCCTCATCCTATCCTCATCCTCATCCTCTTCCTCATTATATCCTCGTCTGAAAGTGTGTATGTCAAGAGGGACACTTTGGAAAGCTCTCTTTATATGTCATGGTTTTGATGAGGACAACTTGTGCTAATAAGAGCTTGAAGATCAGCATCAAATCAACGTGCCTAAGTCTTTAATTGGTACTAGGCTTAGACTAGAATCTAGTTTAAGTTGAGTCAAGGCTTAGGGCACCTAATACATGTCTCATATGCATAAATCCTTTTAAATCATTTCATCCTTGAGATATGTCCTTCATAATATGTTCATGCATTACATAAATACATGTATATGTGCATTCTAGGCATAAACTAAGTGTTAAACATGTATGAACTAAGTGCATAACGTATTTGAGGTTTTGTATTTAAAAATACACATTTAAAATTGATGTTAATCGATTAACTAATACTTTAATCGATTAACCCAACTGCTTTGAAAAGTGGTTGCTACTGGAACACGTTTTAAAATGTTGTTAATCGATTAAAGCACATGTTAATCGATTAACCTAACTGTTTGAAAAGTTGTTGGAACTGAAAACTTGAAAAACAGAATCAGTTAACATTTTTGAATCACGTTAATAAGATTAAATTATAGAATGAAATACAATGAATGAATAAGAGAGGGAAGAAATAAATGGAAAGCGACATTCCTATTGGTGAATGGGGTGGAATTTGATTAATCATAACATGAGTTTCCGTTATATTTATCTATTTGAGTGATGAAAAATAAATGATTGTCGATTACCTTCTATAGTTTCTATAAATAAAAAATCAATCTCAACATGATTCGCATATATAATTCATATTGTACAACAAAATACATGAACCACGAGGTAAAACGAAAATAAAAAACATAAAATCAATATTGTGCTACTTCTTGCTCAACATTAGGTAGAAAAACTTATAATGAACGATTTCTTTACAAAATTAAGGGGAAATAATAAAAATACTAGAGTGTCACAGATTATATACTTTTTTGTTCCTCTACCATCTCGTCATTGTTCATGTCATTTTCAACATTACAATAATGATTATTTTGAATAGAAAATTCTATAAACAAATTAAGATATGCAAAGAGATATAGAAAACTAACCAATAATGATGATTCATGGGTGAATAAACAATAAGAGACATCAGATCAAATAGAACTATCATCGACGCCCTTGTCATTAGAGACATCTCACTCCTCTAGTTATCTAACAATAACAACAGATCTACATAATAAAAAAATGGATTTTAATGCAAGAATGATATAAAACCATTTTAAAATAAGAAATTTTGAAATGGAAGAATGATATAAACGAAGAAAAGAGAAAGAATGGTTGAAGAAAATAAGAGTAATGATATGAAGGAGTGAAAGAGTAGAGTTCTCTACTTAGGAATAAAATGCGAAAGAAAATTATGGAAAAGAGAAGAAGAATAAAGAATAAAGAGATATGTCAAGGGATAATAGAAAATATTATGGTGTGATACAGGGGTAGATTAATTTTAATCATGGTTAATATCAATAATGTTTCAAGATAGTCGCAAAAACATATAAGTACCTATTAGTTTAAAGAAGAAGATATGTGTTAACAAAGTGGTCAATATGAAACAAACATATCACAATGTATATCAAAAGTTGAGTATAAAGAAATACATTTAAAGTACAACAAAGGTAAGACAAAAAAAGTAAAAATTGATATATTGGTAATATTATATAACGATCATCTACATCAAATGTACACCAAAATTAGGTCAAAATAACGTGTACTTTGATAATATGATCAAGAGAAGTAAAATCAATTANGGGGCTACGCCGAAAGAAACGTTTTCTTTGTCAGTTGGAAGGGAGTCAAACCACATAATAGGATTCTTTATTTTCTTGTAATTTTCTAA
>NC_032009.1:20181647-20183301 GCF_001865875.1 Lupinus angustifolius
CAGGATAAAAATTCACGTTGCAGGATTTTTCTCTCTATCTCTTTACTGTTTTTAACTCTTTACTGTTTTTAATCGATTATCTAGTATAGTAGAATTAATTGATACATTCTGTATTTGTGCTATACTGAATGATACTCTGATAATATTTGTAAGCTTTGTTATTCGTTTCATTATCGGTTAACTGTTGTGCAATTAATCGAATCTGTCTAAGCTTACTGTTTCTGTTTTAATCGATTAAGACTGTTACGTTAATCAATTATCCATGTTCTGTTAATCGATTAAGTCTGTTGCATTAATCGATTTTCTTCATCCTGTAATCGATTAATTAGGGGTGATTCAGCATTAAGTGTTGAGTTTCAAAAAGCGGCTATTCTAACCACTACACCTATTCAATCCCCCTCTTCTAGGTGTATTGTAACCACTGATACCTAACACCAACCTGGCACAGACCAAGTTGCTCAAGCAGGCAGCTGAGCAGACCTTCTTGACCGCTCAAAGTGTCACAGATTATTTAATTTTTTGTTCCTCTACCTTCTTGTCATTGTTCATGTCATTTTCAACATTACAATAATGATTATTTTGAATAGAAAAATCTATAAACAAATTAAGATATGCAAAGAGATAAGAAAATTAACCTATAATGATGCTTCATGAGTGAGCAAACAATAAGAGACATCAGATCAAATACAACTATCTTCGATGCCCTTGTCATTAGAGATATCTTACTCCTCTAGTTATCGAACAATAACAACAGATGTACAAAATAAAAAAATGGATTTTAATACAAGAATGATATAAACCATTTTAAAATAAGAAATTTTGAAATGGAATAATGATATACACGAAGAAGAGAGAAAGACTGGTTGAAGAAAATAAGAGTAATGAAATGAAGGAGCGAAAGAGTGAAATGGAGTTCTCTGCTTAGTAATAAAATGCAAAAGAAAATTAGGGAAAAGGGAAGAAGAATAAACAATAAAGAGAGATGTCAAGGGATAATAGCAAATGTTATGGTGTGATGTGGGGGCAGTTTATTTTTATGCATGGTTGATAAGTGCCAAACATACCCAAATTTCATACACTTTTAAGGCACTTATCTTAAGCATAATTGAGAAAAACCAACTTAAAACAATACTTTTTGTATAAAATATCACAATCTTGTATATTTGTGTTTGTATTTCTTTTTTATGTGTTTTGTAGGATTTAGAAAGAAAAAGAAAAGAGAATAAAGACTCATGGTCCAAGAAGAAAAAGAAGTCAAACTAAAGGTGCTCAAGAAGGCAGCTGAGCATGGACCAAGCCACACTGAGCTAACCTGAACACCAACCTGGCACAGACCAAGCTGCTCAAGCAAGCAGCTGAGCGGACCTGCTTGACCGCTCAGCCTAGCACCAGAAAAAACCTGACACGGTCAGAACTCAAGCTTGGCACGGTCAAACACAAGCCTGGCACACGCCCAACCTGCTCAAGCAGCAGCTCAGTGGTGACACATCTGTGCTCAGCGGTGAAGCAGACACTTGACCAGGTCAGCAAGCATCAAGCCACGTCTCAGTCAGCACGGTCAAAGCTACTCAACAAGTAGCCTAGCGGTGCCACATGTGTGCTCAACGGTGTGCACCCAGACTTGACTAAGCCATCAAGCAACCATGAAGTCATG
>NC_032009.1:20183401-20184257 GCF_001865875.1 Lupinus angustifolius
CAAACAACATGAATTTTCTCTTGATCCCGAAATAGAGAAAACACTCAAGAAGCAGCAAAAAGCACAAAAGAGGGCACATCAAGCAAGAACTATTATCCAAGAAAAAAGAACAGAAATGGCAGAAAATCATGAATCCAGGGCAGAAAATCAGAACAGTATTGGTGGGTTTGTTAGCTTCAACCTCAGGAATATGATAAGAATAGGGAGACCCCCAGGCTCTCAAAGGCTAGCAGAAATGAAAACTGGGTTAGTACAACTTATATAAGCCAACCCTTTTTCTGGATTAGATTATGAAGATCCGTACAACCACCTCACAAAATTCTATAAGTTGGTTGGTACTGCTGGGATCTACGAGTCTAAGGAGGAGACCATTTTTCTAAGGCTATTTCCGTTAACACTTATCGGAAAAGCCAAAGAATGGTTCCTAGATCTTCCACAACATATTCAAAACAACTGGAATATGGTGGAGGAAAAATTTATGAGAAGATATTTTCCGCGAGGAAAATTTATGGACTTGAAAACTGCTATCTCCATTTTCATCCAGCCTTCTGGGGAGAGTCTATGCGAGGCATGGGACAGATTCAAATCCATGCTCAGAAAATGCCCTAACCATGGGTTCATTGTTCAAACTCTGATCCATATCTTTGTCAATGGACTTCAACATCAACATAAATGGATCCTGAACACAACTGCAGGCGGACAGTTAATGGCTAAACCTCCGCAAGAAGCAATTGATATTATCAAATCCATGGCATTAAATGATCATAAAAGTCAACACCGAAGAAGGCCACCACCTAGGCAAGGTGGAATACTTGAATTGAACTCAGCTGATGCAGTATTGGCCCAACATAAATTG
>NC_032009.1:20184357-20226700 GCF_001865875.1 Lupinus angustifolius
GACCATGATTCCATTACCTGCCAAAATGAGGAAGTGCATTTTGTTGGAAACCCTCCAAGGTAGAACTGTCAAAATAATTACCCTCAAAGGGGTAATAATCAATTTCAAAGAAATCAGCATTGGAGGCAAGATCTTCCTCAGAAACAACCCTTCTACCCTCGGAATAATCAATTTCAACACCCCACATACAATAAAAGCATCAAACTGAAAGATACTTTAAACCAGTTTATGCAAATGACCATGTCGAATCAGAAGAATACTGATGCATCTCTAAGGAACATGGAGATTAAAATCGGGCAACTGGCCAAATAATTAGCTGAAAATCAGAAATCAACATTTTCAGCTAATACATAAGTGAATCCTAGAGAACGTGGTAATGCAATCCTGATGGGTGAATCTGGCTCATCAGGGCAGTAGAAGGAATAGAACATGGTAACCGATGTCAAACTAATGACATTAAAGAAGCGCTTGCTGGGAGGCAACCCAATATATTTTGATATATAATGTTATTTCCTTTTCTACATTTTGTCTTTATTCTATTTTTTTGTAAGTATTAACTTCTTTCTCTTTTGTTAAAAAGGAAAAAAAAATTAGGGATCAATCTCGGAAAACAATTTTTAGAACAAGAGAATTTTTTTTTCAAATATGCGTTAATGGGCCAAGTACACAATACTGAAATTTCAAAAAGGGGCCCATAACATAGTCAAAGTCATGGTCAAGACTCATTACTCGGTCAAGCCTGGACCACTGATCCACCGCAGCGTGGGGGACCATGCGCTCAGCGCATGTCTGCCAGGCCATGTGCTTTGGGACCAAAAATCCCTCAAAAGAGGATTTTTTCTTGATTTTTGACCGAAAATCCTTGACCAAAGACCCTTGACCAGAGACTTCCAACCCCTATATAAACACCCATTCTTGAATCACAAATCTCCAAGGCAATTTTGCAAACTCATCTCCAACATAAAAAAAAATTCTCTCAAGTTTCAAAGTTTTCTTTTACCTTCATCATGTAAATTATCCTTCTTAGTTATTTTATTTTGTAAATCTTCATTTTTGTTACTTATATCTTCTTCAAGAAAATGTGTAAGATGTTTAATTCATGAAATAGCTATATACTCATGCACGTTTTATGTTCTAACTTTTTTGGAGTTTGTGTGTATTGTGGACTTTTCTTAGGAATTTTAGGAGTTCATCAAGGAGAGGAAAGGAAGTTGCAAGGGAAGACAAGAACTCCAAGTTTGTCTCTAATGATGCTAAATAAAAATTCAAAGAAATCACACTCAAGAATGCTATCATTTTAGAAAAAATTATCAACTTGAGTGAGGATGACTTTGGAGGTTTTCTTTATATGGTGGAAAGATATGGTTGGCAAAAAAATGCTCAATCAAAGAAAATGTTTTCTTTGGATGTTGTAAAGCAATTTTTTTGCAAACTCAATCACATCAAGTTTGGCAAGGAGAAATCGTTACACTTGGGTGAATGAGACTCAATTTTTCGACAACAAGCACGTAATCAATGAGTACTTGGGTAACCCGTGGAATCCACCAAATGAGGAGCATGAATTATGTGACTACCAAATGAAGCTCAACGCTTCCGACATGGGTGAAGAAGAAAGTCATGAAGAAGAATATGTGAGGAAAAGCTTATGTTTGGAAGATTTGGAACTCAACATGTATGGGCCCATTTTCAAATTTTGCATGACTCAACAAACCCAAATATGGGCAAGCTTCATACTTTCCAACATATGGCCTTCATCACATGTTTCAGATCTTCCTCTTCCTAAAGCAAAACTCATTAGCTACATCTATGATGAAGACTCCATAGACATTGTTGCAGTGATCTCGGATGCTATTTGGGATTGCATTAACAAAGGTATCCCTTCAATTATTCTTCCATATTTTATCACTGACCTATGCAAATTTCAAAATGTTCTTAGACCCTATAAAGAAATGATGGCCCTCAAATCCGAAATCAACGTTGTTTATGTCACCAATTATTGCAAATAAAAATCCCTCTCACAAGCTCAAACCGAGCTTAGAAAGAAGTATGGTGCCTTAAGCTCAAAGAAACCAAGCGGCTATGGAAGGACCATGAGTTCTAAAGTAGATGCCATAATGAGGGAACAACAAATGCAAAACTTGCAACAAAAGGCATGCTATCGTGGGCTTAAGGGCATTTATAAGAGTTTGCATAGTATTTTTGGGAAGAAGCACAATTTCAAGGGCGGATCTTATGAAGAATTTGTTGCAAAGACCAAGTGGCCTGAGGGGATGTCTCAATACACAAGTAAAGAAGAAGGGAAGGATGAGGATAGCAGCTTGTCATGCCTTGGCCAATTAGCTTGGACAACCCATTGTGGGCTAGATTGCAAGCATGTTGACACGTCCTACTTGACTGTTCAGAGTATATGGCATGCATGAGGTCATGTGCTTGTTCTTCAAGTAAAGAATAGGCAAGTTGCTTGGTGATTTGGCCAAGCTTTCTTCATGGCTAGGTTTATGGCACCTACATGGGCGCCTGGCCCCTATTGCCCTCACATGCTACCTATTTCTTCATGGTGAAGGAACCAACCTTTCTTCAAGTCGAAGCAACCTTTGTCCCATGGTTCTTGAGTTCATTTTAGTTGGTTACTTTGTACTTTGAGCATGATTTCTTCAAGCTAGGTAAGCATTTGAGTTGTGCATTTTGCTTGGCATACCTAGTTTGGGTTTCTTCAAGGTAAGGTAAGGTACCTTTCATCAAGCCTTAGTCATCTTTTTGGTTACAAGCTAAGCACATAGCATGCCATGTTTAGCTTGTTCGTTTTGAGCATTTCTTTTTGAGCTTTTAGATTGTGATTTGGCATGAATTCTCGACCATCATTTGGATTCATTATTTTTGGTTCAATTTCCTACAAAATTCAGGGACAACTTGGACAAGAGGTGATCAAAAATTAATTTATTAAACACACAAAATTTATCTAAAAAGTGTTCAATTAAGTTGGTTTTCATATTTTTGCATAGGATAAGTACCATGAAAAGTGTATGAAAATTAGGTATTTTTGGCACTTCTCAACTCCCCCCAACTTAAGACTTTGTTTGTCCCCAAACAAAGTTAAAACAACAACTACTTTTGATTTTTCTCAATCTATTTTTACTCCTTTTGAGTTTTTCTTTACTTTTTTGAATTGTGAAGAGATTGAGAATTTTTTTTCATTTGAACTTTTTGTTACACAGCCAACCACTCCCCCCAACTTAATTTTTCCATCGACCTTCTTTTTGTAAAATGCTCTCTATTTACTTAAGAAAGGTATAGGAGATTTCATTTTTGTTTTTTCACATTAGGCTCAAGCGTTGTGTATGAAAAAAATAATATTTTTTTTGAAGTCTCAAAGTGGTTGACAAAAGATGTGCCTATTTTTTGTTTGTCATTTTTGGTCAGGTGGCTCATTCTAATTGTAAGAACTTGCCTTAATCATTTCCTATTAATTTTGTGCAATCTAGTAATGAAAGATTCAAACAAAATTAATTGTAAAAAGCCAACAAGTATCTCACAATAAGCTCATGTAATTATCTGTTTGGCTAACACTCCCTACATGGTTGGTTTGTGTACAACTCTTTGTTTTTCAAAAAAATTCACAAGTTCATGATAAATGATTTCATAAAAAGTGTGTATTTTATCAAAGTTATGACATTATGAATTTTTCACACAAAAATTCATATTTTTATCTCATGTTTCTCATCAAAGCTTGTTATTTCACATTGTTAGTGATCTTGTTAAAAACTATTGATCAAGCCAAGTTTGTGTTATTTAACACGTTTAGTTTCAAAAATTTCACTTTTTAAATAAATATGTCAAAAAGAGACTAAAGTAAACACAGTAAAAAAAAATTGAAAGAAATTAAACACACTAAAAAGCAAAGAAACACACACTAATTTTTTGTAAAACACAACAAAATTGAATTTCTTTCAAAATATTATACACACTCCCCCCAACTTCATTGCTTGACTTGTCCTCAAGTCATTTAGAAAATTATTTTGAGGAAGTATGTGTAACATTTTGGAAGAATGAAAAATTAAATTAAAAACTAACTAGCATTTTTAGGAGAACACAGAATTTAATTCTCCTTGATTTTACAATCCTCTCCAAGATAGTAGTGCATTTAGAGCCAACTCCTCTTTTTTGTCTGTTTGTTTTTGGACTTGTTTTCTTGTAAATCATTATAACTTGCAATTCTCTTTGCCTTTACAGTTAGACTAAAAATTTACATGAGTTTCTCGATGTCTAAAATCATTATGTTCATGAATAAAATTTGAATGACACAAATTCCCATCACACAACACGCTTTTTTCATTGAAATGTTGTTTAGAAAATAATTTCAAACATGTTTCAAGTACAATTGAGAAATGGAAATCCAAATAGAACTTTATGGAATTCCAAACATAAAGATATAAATTCGAACAAGGACAAATAAATCCATTCAGAAGTTCATGAATTTATGTCGTTAAATGGTAAACCAAATAGCAACTTAGTAAACCAAATAACACACTTTTAGGAGTTCTCAAGTGTGGAAAAAATAATTTTTTGGCACAATTTTATCTAGCATGCTCTTAGTCGTTGAAAATTATTTCTTAACTTAAAAACCATCAACTAAAGCATGTTTATGGAGATATTGGTTAAAGTATTACAAAACAAAATATGTTCATCAAAAGTGCATGATGAATACTTAACCATCAAGGATGAAAGTATCTTCCTTCTAGGATTTTTTGGAGAATTGTTTGTCCCCAAACAAAGGAAAAATAACAACTACTTGTCTATGGAAAAATTAATGTTGGACAAGATCAAAACTATGCATCATTTCAAATCTTCATGAGATGTGTTTATGATCATGTGATTTTGATTCATAATGCTTCAAACTAAGAATGAACACGTCTTTTGAAAAATTCATTTAGCACTTCACTTATAAAAAATTATATCAATCAAAGAGATGCTTTTTCACACACGGTTAGAGAATGGAACCAAATGGGTAAATGTTTCGCTCAAAAATAACTTCAATGGTTTGCAAGAATTTAATTTTGTTTTACATCTCAACACTTACTATAATTGCACAATTTCTCAAGGATCACTAAGGACTTCCTTAGGTTGTAATAAGGCTTGGCTATAAAAGAAATTTGGTTTTTCAAGATATTGACAGATATTATCAAGTTAAAAGACAGCAAAATAATTTATCTTCTAAGTACACACTCCTCTCCGCTTTTTCACCATACTTCTTTGTCTTCCTTTCCCCATTCTTTTCCTTGTTCTTTTTTGTGTAAATTTTTTTGATTTTTCTCAATCTCTTTTTACTCCCTTTGAGTTTTTCTTTACTTTTTTGAATTGTGAAGAGATTGAGAATTGTTTTTCTTTTGAAGTTTTTGTTACACAACCAACCACTCCCCTAAACTTAATTTTTCCATCGACCTTCTTTTTGAAAAATGCTATCTATTTACTTAAGAAAGGTATCGGGGATTTCATTTTTGTTTTTCCACTTTAGGCTCAAGGGTTGTGTTTGAAAAAATAATATTTCTTTTTAAGGCTTAAAGCGGTTGACAAAGGATGTTCCTATTTTTGGTGAAGTGGCTCATTCTAATTGTAAGAACTTGCATTGATCATTTCCTATTAATTTGTGCAATCTAGTAATGAAAGATTCCAACAAAATTAATTGTGAAAAGCCAACAAGTATCTCACAATAAGCTCACATAATTATGTGTTTGGCTAACACTCCCTCACATCGTTGGTTTGTGTACAACTCTTTGTTTTTCAAAAAAATTCATAAGTTCATGATAAATGATTTCACAAAAAGTGTGTATTTTATCAAAGTTATGACATCACGAATATTTCACACAAAAATTCAAATTTTCTTCTCATATTTCTCATCAAAGCTTGTTATTTCACATTGTTAGTGATCTTGTTAAAAAATATTGATCAAGCCAAGTTTGTGTTATTTAGCACTTTTAGTTTCAAAAATTTCACTTTTTAAATAAATATGTCAAAAACAGACTAAAGTAAACACACTAAATTTTTTTAAAAGAAAATAAACACAATAAAAAGCGAAGAAATACACACTAAAATTCTTTAAAACACACCAAAATTGAATTTCTTTGAAAATGTTATACACACTCCCCCAACTTAAGTGCTTGACTTGTCCTCAACTGATTTAGAAAATCATTTTGAGGAAGTATGCGTAACATTTTGGACGAATGAAAAATTAAATTAAAAACTAACTAGCATTTTTAGGAGAACACGGAATTTAATTCTCCTTGATTTTACAATCCTCTCCAAGATAGTAGTGCCTTTAGAGCCAACTCCTCTTTTTTGTCTGTTTGTTTTTGGACTTGTTTTCTTGTAAATCATTATAACTTGCAATTTTATTTGCCCTTTCAGTTAGACTAAAACTTTACATGAGTTTCTCAATGTGTAAATCATTATGTTCATGAATAAAATTTGAATGACAGAAATTCTCATCAAACATCATACTTTTTTTCATTAAAATGTTGTTTAGAAAATAATTTCAAACATGTTTCAAGTCCAAATGAAAAATGGAAATCCAAATAGAACTTTATGGAATTCCAAACATAAAGATATAAATTCAAACAAGGACAAATAAATCCATTCATAAATTCATGAATTTATTTTGTTAAATGGTAAACCAAATAGCAACTTAGTAAACCAAATAACACACTTTTAGGAGTTCTCAAGTGTGGAAAAATTAATTTTTTGGCACAATTTTATCAAGCATGCTCTTAGTTGTAGAGAACTATTTCATAACATAAAAACCATCAACTAAAGCATATTTATGGAGATGTTGGTTAAAGTGTCACAAAACAAAATATGTTCCTGAAAAGTACATGGTGAATACTTAACCATCAAGGATGAAAATATCTTCCTTCTAGGGTTTTGGGACAATTGTTTGTCCCCAAACATAGGAAAAATAACAACTACTTGGCTATGGAAAAATTAATGTTGGACAAGATCAAAACTATGCATCATTTCAAATCATCATGAGATGTGTTTATGATCATGTGACTTTGACTCATAATGCTTCAAACTAAGAATGAACACTTCTTTTGAAAAATTCATTTAGCACTTCACTTATAAAAAATTATATCAATCAAAGAAATGCTTTTTCACACACGGTTAGAGAATGGAACCAAATGGGTAAATGTTTCGCTCAAAAATAACTTCAATGGTTTGCAAGAATTTAATTTTGTTTTACATCTCAACACTTACTATAATTGCACAATTTCTCAAGGATCACTAAGGACTTCCTTAGGTTGTAATAAGGCTTGGCTATAAAAGAAATTTGGTTTTTCAAGATATTGACAGATATTTTCAAGTTAAAAGAGAGCAAAATAATTTATCTTCTAAGTACACACTACTCTCAGCTTTTTCACCATACTTCTTTGTCATCCTTTCCCCATTCTTTTCCTTGTTCTTTTTTATGTAACTTTTATTGATTTTTCTCAATCTCTTTTTACTCCCTTTGAGTTTTTCTTTACTTTTTTGAATTGTGAAGATATTGAGAATTTATTTTCTTTTGGACTTTATGTTACACAACCAACCACTCCCCCCAACTTCATTTTTCCATCGACCTTCTTTTTGAAAAATGCTATCTATTTACTTAAGAAAGGTATAGGGGATTTCATTTTTGTTTTTCCTCATTAGGCTCAAGGGTTGTGCTTGAAAAAATAATATTTCTTTTTAAGGCTTAAAGAGGTTGACAAAAGATGTTCCTATTTTTGGCTTGTCATTTTTTGGTGAAGTGGCTCATTCTAATTGTAAGAACTTGCCTTGATCATTTCCTATTAATTTTGTGCAGTTTAGTAATGAAAGATTCAAACAAAATTAATTGTGCAAAGCCAACAAGTATCTCACAATAAGCTCACATAATTATGTGTTTGGCTAACACTCCCTCACATGGTTGGTTTGTGTACTACTCTTTGTTTTTCAAAACAATTCACAAGTTCATGATAAATGATTTCACAAAAAGTGTGTATTTTATCAAAGTTAGGACATTATGAATTTTTCACACAAAAATTCATATTTTTATGTCATGTTTCTCATCAAAGCTTGTTATTTCACATTGTTAGTAATCTTGTTAAGAAATATTGATCAAGCCAAGTTTGTGTTATTTAGCACGTTTAGTTTCAAAAATTTCACTTTTTAAATAAATATGTCAAAAAGAGACTAAAGTGAACACACTAAAAAAATTTAAAGAAAATAAACACACTAAAAAGCAAAGAAACACACACTAAATTTTTTTAAAACACACCAAAATTGAATTTCTTTCAAAATGTTATACACACTCCCCCCAACTTAAGTGCTTGACTTGTCCTCAAGTCATTTAGAAAATTATTTTGAGGAAGTATGTGTAACATTTTGGAAGAATGGAAAATTAAATTAAAAACTAACTAGCATTTTTAGGAGAACACGGAATTTAATTCTCCTTGATTTTACAATCATCTCCAAGATAGTAGTGCCTTTAGAGTCAACTCCGTTTCTTTGCCCTTTCAGTTAGACTAAAACTTTACATGAGTTTCTCGATGTCTAAATCATCATGTTCATGAATAAAATTTGAATGACACAAATTCCCATCAAACAACACGCTTTTTTCATTAAAATGTTGTTTAGAAAATAATTTCAAACATGCTTCAAGTCCAATTGAGAAATGGAAATCCAAATAGAACTTTATGGAATTCCGTACATAAAGATATAAATTCCAACAAGGACAAATAAATCCATTAATAAGTTCAGGAATTTATATCGTTAAAAGGTAAACCAAATAGCAACTTAGTACACCAAATAACACACTTTTAGGAGTTCTCAAGTGTGGAAAAAATAATTTTTGTCACAATTTTATCTAGCATGCTCTTAGTTGTAGAAAATTATTTCTTAACTTAAAAACCATCAACTAAAGCATGTTTATGGAGATACTACTCAGATTTGTCCTTTCCAATGGGTACTATCACAAACACACATTGAATATAGGTGGATTTTTCTCTAGTTTGTGAAATAAAATGGAGTTAATAATTATTTCACAGTATTTTAAAAATATAAGTATTGAATATAAAATTAAGGTTTTTAGTAGAAAAAATTACCATTTTTTAATCTATCTAAAAATATTTTTTAAATCATAATGTCAATTTCAATGGATGAAATTTTAAAAGTGAGAAACATGCTAAATAAACTTGAAAAAATATTCTTTAGAGTATCAAAATATACTTTTGACATTTCCAAACTATAATGCTATTATGAATGAGGAAGTATGATAATCAAACACTAAACTCTAAACAAAATATATTCATAATGAACATTGCCTAAAATTAAGAAATCATAAATAATTCAAACAAAATATAAATCAAATATGTGTTATAATGCATACAAATTTTTATATCTTATGATTGCTTTTAATAGAATAGAGGTAGAAGAAACAATTACATGATAACAATTAAATTAAATCAAAGATATTGTTTTTCAATAATTTTAATAAAAAATAAGAATATTATTATCTTTATTTTAGATCGAGGTTGCTTATGTTTTATAATATGGACTTGATATTTTAATATTTTGAATTCCTAAAATCATAAATAATGATTAAAGTTAATTTTAATATCAATAAATTTAGCCAATATTATGCCTTATTTTTTACGAATTACATAGGTAAGCATATCCCTTATATTTTTAAATTATTTCATCATTTTGCAATTTTATAATTTCATCCTTATGCATTAAAGTAAACACGTGTGAATAGATTTTTCAACAGTTTGTAAACAAAAAATTGTCAAAATCAATTCAACTAAGTCATATAAGTTTGAGGAAATTTTATGTGTGTGAAATTATCTACATTTGCATTGCATTTAACTTGCATTTTAAGATATAATTAGGACTTTACGATTGTTTTTAGCTTTTATTTCTCTTTGTTCATATTGAGCGAATATTTTTTTGCTATGTTGTATAGTTTGAATGTTTGAAGCTAAAATGAGTAAAGATTTTGTGCATGAAGATGAAATTTAGTATTGAAACTATGGGAAGACTAATTGAAGGGCCAAAAGAAGTCACATTGGAGCCTGAATCAAAGAGAATCCAGTTGAAGTGAAGGTGGCACATACACGCACGATTTTGAATGTTATATTCTATTCCTTTTTTTAGATTTTTTGTTGTTGGACTTAGTCCAATATTTTTGTAATTAGGATAAATGAGAATTCTCACTCAAGGATTGAACATACTTTGCATTACAATTCTCTAATTTAGAATTTGGTATTCTCTTCTCCATCACGAGTGAGTAATTCCATTTGTTTCTAGGATTGGGGTTATGCCCTTTTACATACAGTAGACACTTGTTCTTATTTATATTCATTGAGTATTGTGAATTGAATAATTAAACAGTTTTATTTGTGAGTTGTCTGACTAACAAATTACACCTCTTAGATACATTGGGGAAAGACCAAGATGTGAACCCTACTATCTGACTATTCAGTCATTCAAACTAGAATCATAATTCACGAGAGTAGTCTTAGGATTCTCTGGGGTTTCTAGAATTCACATTGGATTGCTACAAAGTTATTAGATAGAAATATTCAAATAAATGATTCAATTGATAATTGTGCCACGAGAATGGATGCGACTTCAATTGAGTACACGTGTTGGAGTTTGAGAGAGAATGATACATACCAAAGAGCAATTCACCCTCACAACTTAAAGTTCATGAAAATAGGCAAAATAATTATTTGTAAATGTAAAGGCGATAACTTTTATCCTGAGAAACATCTAAATTTTTCTAGGACCAAACACATGAACAAAGCTCCGATAAATATACTGTGGAAGAAGACAAATTTTCACTAATATGTTCACTCTAACTCATCTTGCAATTTTATCCTCGAATTATCAATATTTTTCTTAATTCGCTTCCAGTTTGTGTAAGAACAAACTTGGTGTCAGTTTTGATCATGAGACTAGATTATGAAAATAATATGTGAAGAATTGAATAGGAATTAAAACAATTGAGGGACTAAAATAGGAATTAAAACAATTGAGGGACGAAGTACAAGCTCATATTCCTTGCTTCTTGACAACTACGTAAATATCACAATAACAAGCACCTTAATCATATGAACCAAGAAGGAAAATGAATATACAGCACCATATGAGTCTGAATGTTACAAATTCTGACTCACACTATCGAATTATATAAAAAATAAACAAATAAAATGTGATAGTTTTCAAATCCAAGCTATTCATTCATCAATCAAGGACCAGACATAACTGATAGTTGGCAAGAGAAATATCAGTATTTTAGACTGTCTAGCCTAGACAAGTTTGTTGAATTTAGGACAAGGTTCTTCTATTGAAGGACTCCACCGTTATGTTGGCAGTGAAAGCAGGAATTGAATTCATCTTCCGAACGAATATCTCAACCTGACAATGTACGAGTCACATTTATATATCTCAGTACATAGCATAAGACATGATGGTACAAGTTTATACTATACATAATTAATGCATCTAGGAGTGCCAATTGGCCAGTCCAATTTGGCAATTTCACACTAAATCAATCTTAATTTTAGTGTTTCAACTTTAATTTACAAAATTATCATGGATTAATGAGTATAGAGGAATGTAAATAGGTAAGTGAGAGTACCAATAGTCTGACCCTTAGGGACTGGACAATGTTATCAATGTTCCTTTCTTTTGGTTTAATCAATGGTATCTTCTTATTCTATCAGTAAAGAACTCAACCATTTAGAAATATGTGATTGCCCTTCCAAACATTTGTCACTCTTAGGAATTAAACCTTTAAACTTTTGGTTGATCTATGGCTCTAGTGAGATCTTACACAACTAGACTAATATATATATATATATAGAAATATATTATTTTTTGTTTATAACATGTGATAATGTAAAATATATTGAAGAAAAATACTCCAAAATATTCCGTGTATCGTATCTAATATTCTCATACTTCAATGATATGTATCCATGGAGCACTGAAATTATTTTTTTAAAAATAAATGAATTATAGATAAGATCAGGATACTCTCACAATGTTTTTCGATTTCTCTCAGAAAACAAAAACTACCATGCAGAAGCATTTGAAGACACAGAGAAAAGCATAATACACAATCAGTTAAGATATACATAACAGTCAATCTACTAAATGGAAATATATAGAGAGACAAAAGACAAAGCACATGTATATTGCATAAAAAATGAAGAAATGCATCTCCATAATGATTATCAATGATTAAAGAAGTTCAATATTAGTCCTATTTATGGTTAATAAGTAATGATTTCTCATGACAATATGATTTTCATTTTGTATCTAGTGATATCTCAGAAGTATGTTCTTTATTTGAAATTTCACATCAATATTTATATGATTATTATGTTTCATGAATTTTACGCACTTTATCTATGAATCCCAAAAGGTATCATATCATATCATGTATTTTTAAGAATATACATAGTGGCATATCAGATCCATATTGTATTCAATACTCATATTAGTAGCACTCATAGATTGACATTATGAATAAGAGAAAAATGTAAAAATAATTTAATGTTAAGTACTAAAATAATTTTAAAATGTCAAAATCTTGTTTTGCAAAACAAATGTTGTATAGTACATCAAAGGGTATTACAATAAATTTCATTTTGTTTTGTTCATGACATGCATATCAAACCATATGGAGCACAAAAATGCTTGTTTTGTGCATCAACCACCAAGCAATATATGACAAGAAGTTCTGTGATTTAGTAATTTGACCTGTACTGTTCTCTCTGTCGGTTTACTCAAACTGACCCCTTATCCTATATGTTCTAGCAACCCCATAGTCATCAAGCTTGAGTGAGTATGAACCGTGAATAGTATAGCAGTGCTTGGTCTTATGGGATCCATGTAAGGTATTTGGTGGGATGTCATTATGAGTTGTGTGGGCGTGCCAAGCAAGAGGTGTCATTTTGGATGGCAATCATGTGAAAAATTATTGATTGTGTCATAAAGACCCCTATGTCCACCACCTAATCTACCCCCGGAGGAATATGTGCTTCTAAAAGATCTTTTATATTATGCTCTATACCGAAGTTAGTTCTATGCATATGACCAGCAACCAGAAAAAGAAATGAAATAGCTAAGTGATGATGACAATATTGGTTAGCCATAAACTTTGCGTTTGCGGATGAAACCCATGAGAAGTGTTAAAATGGTAGTTCCCGCTCCTCACACCAAACTTTTGTGTATATGAATTTAATGTATAACTTATACTATACTATCAGACTTTGTATTATCATGCCTGATACAATCAAGCTTTATCCTATATTGTGTACAGAACTGCCTAATAAAATAAGTAAGACGAAAGCACGTGTATGGCTCAAACAAAACCTTTACCAACATATTAAAGAAAAAGCAGAGGAACAGCACATTTACACATGAGTTGAAGATCCTAATTATTTACCTGCTGTATTTATTGAAAAATATTAAAACAATATTTAAACTTCCTTACCTGACGGGATACCTCAGGCTGAGAGGTGTAATGATTAACCTGTTAAGAAATAATGAATACAGAGAAAGGATTTCAGAATCTTTTCATGCCATCATAGTGAAAACAATCTCAACATATTTTCTCTGATTTTTACTTTTTGGATGACCAGAAGGCCCAAATTATCTGTTGGAACTTGGAAGAAAATCACCACTTAATCTTCAATATCAACCCAAACTGATTTGTATGATTAAACAGAGTAAAATTACCAATCCTCATTATTAAATCCAGTACAGAATGCAACATCTTACCAAAATAGTAGTATTCCCTGATTCATATTCAAATTCAAGCTTCTCGTCGTCACTCTGAGCATAAATTGATTGCAAGGTAAATCGTGTCACTGGGATTCCATTTGACCGCTGATGTTCATCCATCACAATCTGCAAATATAATTAACATCAAGCATAGAAGCATTCTAAGTGTCATCAGAAAGATAAATACATTGTCAAAGAATCAATTGTCAGCTTTCTCCAGTTTGGAAATAACAAAATTAGAAAATGATCAGACAAAATTTCTTGGAGACAGAAATTACAAATCCAGCATGCAGGACCATTGATAACATGTCTAAAATTGCCACAAAAGTCTTATGTGAGTTCTTGTTTCCCAAACTATTGTATGTGTAGAATTACCCAATTCAACTATAAGCAAGGTGTTGTAGAAACTAGAAGCCACCCTAGGACAAAAGCATGCTACTATATTACTTGAAAATATAGTCATTAAGAATGATGCATGCAGGTTTCTCTATACCAAATTACATCTTTAACTAGATGATAATGTTATCAAAGCTAAGGTATGTGCTCATCCAAAAAATGAAAGGAGGCAACACCATTTAGTGTAAAAACTTTGGATTTACATAAAAAATTGTAAAATGATTGCAACAAAATTTGATCAGTATATATCAACCTTGTAACCAAAAAGCTCACAGCATGCCCTCCGGAAGACTGAAATGCGGTCTGCAAACACTGTCTTGTATCTGTTGATGTTTCAATATTTCTGTTATTCCAGAATCATCCCAATAATGACAAACACATAATGTACCGAAGTCAGCACATTATGCACATCAAACACTTACCTTTCTTCTCGCTTCTCAAGTGTTGCAATTTGCTCTTTTAATTGCAGTATCTTATCTGATATGTAGCTATCTACCAGATTTACAGCTTCTCCTAAACAGTTAAAACTTAAAAGTAATCAGGAAAACCCACACATTTGATAATATTCTTATTTGAGCGTTACTATAACAATACTGAGCCTTGGACCACTCTTAAGGCCTTAAAACATGCCTTTCATTTCACTTGTATTCTTAGCTCTCCTATCCCCCTCACTTAAGGCTGCAGCAAAGACCATAATTCTTTTCCAAAATTGGGGAGCTATGCAAAGGATATGGAAATGGCACTTAGATCAGAAGGCTCCTATATGCTTGAATTAGTTTCCTGGGCAGGTGCTAGGAATAGAAATAAATCCCATATTAAGAATGTGTATGTTAGGAGAAATAGGCCCAGAATGTAAAGGAGGGTTAGAAGTTGTGTAACAAAACAGTTAAGAGTAGTTAGGAGGGATAGACTATAAATAGAAAGTAGTTGTGTAGTTGGAGTATCTTTTCAGAAAGTTAGAATTGGAGGGAAAGCTAACTGATTTGGAAATCAGTTAGTCTTAGGGATTTACTTCTCAAAAGTGTAAACTTCACTATTGATTTTCAATCTTGCAATAAAGAAATAATTCAAGATCACAATTAATCTTGAATCCATTCTTCTTCACCTATCTCCACTCTTTCTAAAACCAGTTCTTAAGAGCAGGTTTTTTAAATTCAAACCAAGCAGTTCAAACTTGTACTGCAAATACCTAACAAAACATTCCCTCATAGTTTCAAGCTCAATCCTTTATGCGATGAATTCATTCATCTAACCCAACTAAGCCAAGTCGAACGCTTAACTTTTTAGATAATCATAACCACTCAAATTAGCTGATGCTAAGTTAAACTCACAATTAGTAAGTTGCTAATTTAAGGTAACTACTTGGAAGTTCAAAATGAGCCCTCAAACTTCGACATCATAAAATGAAAACAGTGATTAAGAAGAATATGCTAAACAGACAAGTAAATAGAGATAAACTCTAAGTCAGGAGGCTAGAACTTTGATAGCTGGCTTCTGAAAGATGCAATATGTGAATTATATTATAGATGGTAATTGGTAAATATGTTCCACTAGTGGAACAAAAACAAAATGCTACCTCATAACTTTTTTTATCTGTAACTTCATCAAAAATTATGATATATACTGGAACAATTCTAATTTGTACTGAAGAAGTTCTGCATAAGGAAATGAAAAAAAATAAATAAAAGCTAGTCGCTGTAGAGCATCATTCTCTTTGATTCAGTACTTCCCTTAATAGTAAAATTTGTAGAATCACTTACAAAAAAGTTCAAATTAGTCTCCTTTGTCCCCACCAGCCTGTATTACCAACTTCTTTTCAAAGATAACATTTAGACCTAAACATCCTTTGTCATTACAAGGTTTCTTACCTGATTGAAGCTTCAATTCTTCAACAGCTTTTAATTTTTCTTTTGTTTTTTGCAACTCTGTTTGCAGTGCTTCTATGGTTTGTTTGGCCTCATTATCAACAGTAAGAGTATTCACCATCCGCAGAACTTTTGTGTTAGCAGCAGAAAAATCGCCATGACCTAACTACAGAAGGAAAAGCAATGTGAAGACTGTCAAATAACTGCAAAATGAAAGCCAAATATTGGACAGCCTAATTTTAGTTTGGTTAATGGAAGAATTATGTAAGTTCTTCCTTAATGAGCCGCCAATACAAGAAAAGGAAATCCATATCAATGCTCATATTGAAGATGGTCATTTAAGGAAATACAAGGGACTTCAATTTGATGATTTTATGCATGTGAAATGTAATAAAAATGAAAAGCTACATAATATCCATTTAAGTGTTGGGCATTTTTCCCCCTAGAACCAACCTTTGCCTCTAATAGAGAAATCTCTGAACGGAGCCGGTCACTCTCCCTCTCCAATGACTTTACTCTTCTCGCCTCATTATGCAATTTCTCATTAAGTAAATTTATTTCCACGTGCTGACGATTATTAGTTGTTCTCTGCTCATGTAAGGTACTTTGTAATTCTTTAATACAAACATCATTTCTTGCAAGAGATGTTTCAAGCTCCTGCATGTATCAACAAAATAACAAGAAAGAGAACACTGAGAGACACATGCTAAGTTAAAGAGTAAAATTCCATTTTAGTCCAAAGATCTCATTACTTTAGTCCCCTATTCATAGAAGGTAACATATATTTGGTCCTCCAATGAAAGTTGTCATCAATTTAATCCCTCAATCACAAAAGGTGGCGTTAATTTAGTCATTCAACCATATGCACTAACATCAATTTATTCCCTCCATTAAAGGTATTTCTCACAATACAACAACTTTGATGTCACTTTAAATGATTGAGGGACTAAATTGATGCCAATCTCCCTTGCAGGAAAAATTGATGTCACCTATTCATTGGGAAACTGAAATGGATTTTTACTGCAAGCTAAATGATAACAAAAACAGGGGGAAATGCAACCTGAATAGGATTACCACTTTTTGGTCCATCCCCAGCTTCACCATTCTTCAAATTGGAAAGATTTCGTAACTTATTTCTTTCCTCAGTAGTAACAGCAAGCTGCAAGACGACAAAAATGTAACTGAAAGCACAAAACTGAAATTAATGGAAGACAAATGACTACATATTTCAGACATTTCTATACACAGTCATCATAACTGTCATGGAGCAATTAGTTGGTTGGTGCCCCAATGACAATCAGTTTCTTCAAAATATACTAGAATTATAACAAAATGGGAGCAATTAATGCAGGAAATAACCTGAGGTATTGAGAATCTAGAGAGAAGTTTCAAATAATTATAAAAAGGTAGCTCAATGCACGAGGCTCCTACCTAGTAGGGTCAAGGGAGGTTAGATGTATGCAGCCTTACCCCCGTAAGCTGAGAGACGCTTTCCGGAATTTGAATTTGTGAACACATGGTCACAAAGCATCAACCTTACAGTTGTGCTAAGGCTTACCCTCATTAAAATAATTATCAAACTTTTAATTAAATTGAAGTGCTATATGAGGACTGTGTGCCAAGCATGGTGGCTTTGCACTATTATTGGGGTGTGTTTGTTTCAGATTTGAAAAAAAACAATTACCAGATAATCTTAAAGTCCAAAAGTCCAGCTAAAAAATTCAGGGTTTTTTCACCCAAAATAGGATTATCTAAATAATTTATACATATACATTAATTCACCTATTGTAACTCTTCCTCATCTGTAAGCTCACTATAGCTTCCAAATCCTACATTTCCTTGGTAGTGTCCAAAACTCCGGTAAATTAATATCCTAACTTTTATCTATTAGTCCATATTAAGCTATCCTTATCAGTACTGCTTCATCAGTCCTATAAGTGCATGCTCTAGAACAGACTAGTTATCAAGAATAGCATATAATAAATCAGGAATTCCAAATATTACAATGGAACTAATGCATGAAGCAAGATAAAGCATCTAAAGAATAAGTCTGGTGTTCATCAATTACTAAAGTGCCATACTGGCCTATTCAAACACTGACCATTAATTCAATCTGGGTAATATCTGATTTTAACACTTCTACCCTCTCTTTGGCCAATACAGCCTCAGTTTCAGCATTTTTTTTACCAATCTCAGCCGCATCCAGAGCCACTTCCAGTTGTTTCAAGCGGGCAGTTCCCTCACCCACCTTCCGCGTGCTGTCAATAACCTCTCTGTATTGATAGAAGATATCAAGATCAAAACATAATATATACTTGATCACCATGTAAAGCTGCATAACAATGTCTCCTTTTTGCTACCAAAAAAACTGACAAAGCAAACTCAACATGTGAAGAGTTCCTGCCTAGGTCTTACACAGATTCAGTACAGTGTGTCATTTGCACACTGACAAATGCATTAGAGGAAACACATTATCATGCATATTGTTGAATACAAAAAAATTTGTGCATCAGCACAAATTAGTCTCTGCACCAGCATGTATAGCCAAAGTTGTGTCATTGTATATCCCAAAAGAAAAGGTTGTGTCATGTAGTCATCAAAGATATAAATTCTTTTAACTAGGGAGGCCAGTAGATCTCAAAATTTCCATGACTCGAGGTGCACTCATAAACAAAAAAGATTATGGGGGTCATATCATATCCAGCCGCAAACCACAATAAAATACAAAGAATATTCCAAGGCTATTAACCCTGACAATGCCTCTGACATCTCAAATAGTCAAATTTATTGATGTAGGTATGTGGCCAAGCAAATAAAACTTAAGCTGCTCACTTACTTTTGTAAAGCTGCAAATTTAATAGGTATGTCCTCAAAACATGAGACACCAGGTATATCTTTAATCATAGATCTCCAGGATGATATTTCATCCTCCAACCTTTTCAAATTTAGCTGGACTTCAAGAAATTTAGACAGCTCTGATTCGGCCCTTTCCCTGCGGCTTTTTTCCTCCAACAATTTCTCCTTTAAAAGCTCAACGTTCTCATGACTTGATCTTAGCTTTCTTGCTTCCCTTACTTCAGATTCCTGAAATGACAAAATAAACAGGATGCATTATTCAGAATTTCCACACATCAAGTCATCAATATGACCTCATATAGTAACACTCAAATTAAAAAGAGGCACCAAGATCCAAGATAAAAAATCAAAGCAAACTTACATAATTGTGAAGCTCCTCTTGCATATATTTGACTAAAGCATTACTATTCAAAGAAGCAACATTTTGAGTTGAGAAAGTTGACAGTTTTTTCTCAACTTCAGTCTTCTGGTGCAAACACTGGAAATGGGAAACATGGTGTAATTCCAATATGAGTGCATAATCTTGTGCAAAAGGGAAGATGGCAACAAAATGAAGTGGGTAGAACATTTACATGCTAAACAACAATAACCAAACCTTAGTTTATTTATATGGATCAAACGAAATCATAACGCTCTATCATAAATCATGTCCATTAACAAAATATTGATTTCACTCTGTTTCTTGAAGTTGGACTAACCTCCATTTGGTCTACTCTACTTACTGGGGCTTCTAACGGTCTCCTCCACTCATGCCCAAAGCACCTAAGACACAATTTTACCATCTTTTCTACCATAGGAGCTACCTCACATTTCTCTCTAATTCATCCATTCATTTTTAATCCTATATTGTCTAGTGTGTCTTCTCATACTTGAGTTTTTTCCGCCGTCGATGTTTTAATGCACAACATTCAATCCCATATAACATTGTGAAGCTTATAGTTGTGCAGTGAAATTTTCTATTAAGCTTGAGTGACACATTTTATTATATGACACCTGAAGCATTCTGCTATTTCATCCACCTCACTTGATCCTATAGTTTACATCTCCTTTCATATCCCTAATGTGTTCTATGATCAACCTATGATACTTACAACTAGTGATTTGGTATGATATAATCTCTTATTTTTACCTCTATAGCGTGGTTTGTTTGCCTCTTGCTAAACTTACACACAATAGAGAAATCTTTTGAAACCTCATCTTATGTTCTTACATTGTTCTTGTCCCCATCATACATACTCCCTTCTTCTCTAGAGTTTTCCATAATACCTCTCTAGGCACCTCATCACATGCCTTCTCCAAATTGATGAAAATCATATGTAAGTCCCTTTGGTTCCTTCTCTCCATCAATCGCCATAGCAAGTATATAGCCTCCATGATTGATCTCCCCGAAATAAAACCATATTGATTTTCATTTATAAGTGTCTCTTGTCTCAACCTCCACCCAATTATCCTTTCTCATAGCTTCATAGTATGACTCATGAGCTTAATTCTCTGTAGTTTGCACAATTTTGTATATCTCTCTTGCTCTTATAAATAAGAATTAAAATATTTTTCTACCACTCGTCTAATATATTTTTAGAGTTTATAAATTCATTGAACAACTTTGTAAGTCAACTATTGTCTAGCTCTCCTAGAACATTATAGGCATCAATAACCACTTCTTCATTTACATTAAAAAAACTGCAGCCGAGTTTCAGATGCTTACAACACCAAATGGACTCTAAAATCACAAAGTAGGCATATCTTTGTTGTGTTCACAAATCACAGGAGATTATTAAAGAAAAGATAAGAGCTAATGTGATGGGGAAACCAAACCTGATTGAGTTGGTCCTTAAGATGTTCAAGTTGTTGTTTTAGCAACTGTAATTCGGTCTCAGCGTTAGTAGCTCTGCATTCCATTTGTTCAAGCTAGGATGATGAAAGGAATGAATACACAAGATTAACAACAAGTGAGTGAAATGGTTGATAGATACATACATTTGCAGTTACAGGGAGAGAGAGAGAGAGAGAGAGATGAAAACAGATGTAATGGTGAGAGGTTATGTGTAGTTACATTTGCAGTTAATCTAGCAACAGAAAGGTCAGAGTCAGATTTGAGCTGTGAATTCTCAAAATATAGTTGATTTTTGTCCCTCTCTATTGTCTCAGAGAGAGTGCGGAGCTTTACTTCCAAAGATTTAGCATTATGTTCAGCGGAAGCAGCATCATTCTCAGCTTTTATGCGAAGATTGATCTCATTTTGAAGTTTGACCTAATTTAATTTAATTAACTCGAAGAGAGTGTTAGATAGATAGATATATAGATAGATAGATAGATAGAATAGAAGAATAAAAGAAGAACTATGGACACCTGGAGTTGAGAGTTGATTTGAAGTTGTTTAGATAAGCGTTGTTGAGAATCAGAGACTTCTTTCAAAAGCTGTTGTTGGAGAGCTTGTTTGTGACCTTTGGCAGCAGCCAGTTCCTGCTCCGTGTACAACAATTGATCAACTACTTTCTTTTTATCAAATTCAAGTTTGTGGAAATTGGAATCGAGAGTGTCGTATTTAGAACGATAGTCACTGAGTTGATCTTCAGCAGTGGTTAAGGCGTCAATGAAATCGGATTTAACCATTTGGCGACATTGATAGGTACACAGCATGTGCTCCATAACGGGTGGATTCTCCTCAGATTCTGGCACCGGATCATCCTCGTAGATGACCACCTGGCCATGGCCATCGGGGCGTGGCCTCTTCGAGGGAGGAGGAGTTCTCACTATCATTCTCTTCTTCAATTTGGATATAAGACTTCAAATAAATTTGTTTTCATCTACCTTAGGGTTTTGATGATAAGCTAGAAAAAAATAAGTGATGGAAGCCCAAGAAGAAATGGACCGGGGGAGTGATGGAAGCCCAAGAAGAAATGAGATTAGGTTTTTGTTTGTTAATGAATGAAAGAGTACATTTATTATAATTGAATTGATTCCTAGGTAAGGAAACGCAGAGAGAGAGAGAGAGAGAGTGTGGGAAGAAATGGAAGGAGAAGGCGGTGAAGAAGTAAGCATACAAGAGTTGGCCTCCAATCTCTCAATCTACAAAGATCAACTTCACCAGGTTACTCTTTCTCTCTTTCTTTCTTTCTTTCTTAGGGTTTATATTATTATTATTGGTCCTTTGATGAATGAATTATTTGACAACTTGATTCAGGTGAGACAACTTTTAAATGATGATCATGCTAATTCTGACTATCTCGACATGGAAAGGGACCTTACCGAGGTATGTCTGCAATACCCTTCATATGCACCTCTCTTTTTTAATTTGTTTTATTTTATTTCTATTCTTCATCCAATTAACGCTTCTTTACATTTTCATCACTTCTTAGCTAAGGATCAATAGGGGTGTACTGTAATTACTCATGATTTCAAGTTGCAGATCCTGAGGACCATGACAACAAACAAATTAAAATCAATACTACATCTATGTACCCAAAATAAAATCAAAACCTCATCAAAATGCCCATCACTTCTATCTTGATTCTGTTTGTGCAGGCACACTCTTTGTCGTGATGTCCACCATGCTTTCTCCCTCCCACCTGATATGAGATGTTCACACTGACTTTCAAAGTTCAATTTTGACATTAATTTGGTTTACAATATGTTCACTTTCTGAAAACTATTTGTTTTACTGAACTGGAACACTGCCTAAAATTGTGCCACACAGGTGATTGCTTTGACTGAAGAACTCCTCGCAACTGCAAAGCAGAATGAATTGTCTGCTTCAAGTACTGCTCCAAATGCTAGTGCAACTCCAAGTTTCTCAAAGCGTAAGCAGAATGAAGTGGTATGTCCGCAATTGTCATTATCCTTGTTTGACATTCATGTATATTTCTAAAGGGTGCAGAATATGTCTTATTCACTATACTGTTATCTGTGATATTGTGAATCAGGATAGGGAAACACATGTTTAGCAATTTCCTTAGCTTCTTTTACATGTTTACTGTCCCTGAGTTTACTTTTTCTTTTCAAAGATATAATAAAAATAACTTTGTTGACTTGGGATTACGCGAGCAATTGCTCATTTTAAAGAACACAATACACACATATTTTGCTGACCGACCACAGGTTTCAGAACCTTGAGTAGGATAAATATTAATTCAGATCAAACTCATATTCTCATATGCATTTTAACTTCTAAGGATCATATCTTATCCCTCTTCCCTTTTCTTCTTCTGTAGTCCTTCCCTTCTTTATGTTGAAGAGAAAGAATGGTTGCCCATTTTCTGGTGCCAGTCGCTTACGGGTTGTCTGCTATCTCTGCTTTGTTTTTAACTTTAACATGCAGTGTCTATACCGTGATAGACTTGACCTGCTTCTGGGTTAATCTGTAAATGAAGCAATCTACCGATATATGTTAGAACTGTGCAGATGACAACATCTGTGCGAACTACACTGATGTTAAAAATTAACAAATAACAGACTGCATTGCCTTATACTATCATAGAACTGCCTAGTCAAAATTGACTTAATGCTACCATACATGCATACATTGACTAAATTTGATACTTGATGAAATTGTAATTTGGCAGAAGTTGTGGAGGTGACAATTGAGATCATCTCTGATGAATTACCTACAACATTTTTCTCCTGTTCATTACTAATTCTATGTTTTTTCCACTTTCAGGATCTGGAAAGTAGTTCTGATCATCAAGGGAAATTTCCTGTTGGTGCTAAAGTTCACGCAGTTTGGAGTGAAGATGGCGAGTGGTGTGTCAAGCAATGCTTTTCCTTATAGTTGTCCACCATTGTCGAGTGGTGTGTAAGTTTCCATTCGATTAACCTATGTTTTCTCTTTGCTTAATTTGTTCTGTTATGAATGTCCAGGTATGATGCAACAATTGAGGCTTATACACCAAATGGTTATTATGTGTTTTATGACAGTTGGGGTAATAAAGAAGAGGTATGGTTTCTGAAACTACTTGATGCAAACTTGATCTCTAATCCTAGCATGGAATCTAATTTAGTCACTGCATAAGATTTTCTCCAAATTCTGCATGATTTGAGTTATCTTGTTTTGCCCTGTTGTTAGGGAAATAATGAGAGGGATTAGGTTGTAATGGAAGTCCAATGCCTTGTTTGGTGGAAAATCTATATTGAACATTGTTAAGAACCAAAACAATTCTAAGAGGGAAATTGCACAGAAGAAGTAAAGGTGAGAAGAGAACAGTAAGGTATATTGTATTATTGTCAAAACAGGGAAAAAAGTTTACAATAGAATGACTCTATTGCCACAGAGCATAGCTCCTAATAGAGAGTCACCTCTCTATTTTATTTCTTAACAGAAAAGACTATTCCAAAAGATACCCCCCTCCTCTTTCTCTTACCTATTTGTAACCGAAAAATACTCAACACTATCCTACCAGATTTTGTCCTGTTCCCTTTACCACCTCATCATTCCCACATGCTCCCTTCTTTACCCGTCTAGTGTACACCTTCCACACCTTGGGCTCACTCCCTTCCTGCATCAATCTGTCTTGGGTGTTAATTGGGCCAACTTCCCCAATTGATGCTCTAACAAACATTGTTTGTAGTTGTATCTTTTATCTATCATTTATATAGAAGGAAGTCACAGTTGCTATTTTACCATAACAATCAACTATAATGTTTTGCTTTGCACTAAAAAGTTAAAATCTTGGATATGCATTGAACAAGGAATTATGTCATTCGTTGCTATCTTTGATCATCGACATCCCTTAATGTATTTTGTTGAAATAATGTATTGCTATTGTACAATATCATTGCATCTGACCTCTTTTTAGAATTATACTGCATGTATGCATGATCTAGTTGGTTCACAAACCCTTGAGTAGTAACATTTTTTTTTCTAGATATAGTTAATAATTATTACATTATGCTATAGTTTTTCTTTAAAATTAAATCATGTAATCTGTGTGGCGTCATGTTTATTAAAATGTTATCTAATGCTTTGTTGAATTGAGAAAGGAAATAGTGGAAATCATTTATCTCATAGAAGGTAAACTGTATGTAAATAGTTTTCAATTATGTGTGCCATCACGTGGATGGAGTTATTCTACAGTACATTGTTGAGTAGGGAATAATGCAGTTTCTTTATTTTTATTGGAGAAGTTTCAAGTTGCCTAAAGTATGTTTATGGTCCATGGAAATATATGAGTGGTTTTTTTGTTTTGGCCCCCTTTTTATTTTTGGTCCCAACTGGCACAGGGCATCTATGAGTGGGACCTTCACTTGCCATGTTAGCGCTTAATGAAGGCTCACTAATGGCAAGGCTTAAAGACAAATTAATTTTTTTATAAACCCAGAACAAAAACAAAAAAGTTAAAGAAGGAAGCTATAATTTAAGTTATGTTCAAGCATTCTGTCTGTTTTCAAGTTTCTTATATCTCAATGTAAACCTTTGTTGATGGTGGTTGCTTATTACAGGTGGATCCTGCCAATGTAAGGCCAATTCAAGAAGGCACTGTTGATGCTTTGTTAGAAGCTGAGCGAGTTGCTGAGGCTACAAAGCAGGCCATCAAACGTAAAATTGCACAGGCTGCATCTTTTGATTTTCAATCAAAAAGCTTACCTGCAAAGCTTCGTATAGAGCCTGATGATCCAGAGGATGTGGTGAGTTTTGGAAAAATTTCATTCTCTATTCTTTTTTTCTTCCCCTTAAAATTTTCAAATTCCTCTGTGAGAATTGTTATCTTCAGTATTGATGGAATGCTTCTGTTAGTCTCTCACCCTCTTTGCTGCTTTTAAAAGAATACTTGTTAATCACTCTACTGAAATAAAAATAAAATGAAGTATTTGTTTATATATGAAAACTAGTGCTTGTTAGTGGAATTCTGAAGCTGTTATTTTTTTGCCCAAGTTTATATGCGATTTAGCTTGGAAGCTATCCATCATATGTTTGCTAACTCAATGATTACAGAAAGCTGCCAAACGAAAGAAAATACATGCCTTCAAGTCTAAGATGCGGATAGAAAAACTTGAAGTCACACAAAATAAACGGCAAAATGCGTGGCAACAGTTTCAGTCAACCAAAGGAAAGACAAAAAAGGTAGTATTTTTAATTGTGTGATATGATTGTTCCTGTATACATTGTGTTGTGTTTTCTGATGCTTGGTTTGGTTACAGATTGGTTTCTTCTCAGGAAGAAAGCGGGAGAGTATTTTCAAATCTCCTGATGATCCTGAGGGAAAGGTTGGTGTGACCGGAAGTGGAAAAGGTTTGACAGAGTTTCAGAAGAGAGAAAAGCATTTTCATCTCAAGGATGGGACTGTTGAGAATGATGAGTGATTAAGCCTTGTCATTACAATGTATGTAACATGTGCTTCAAACTAAACCATTCTCGACCAGCCACATGTTTTCAACTCGAATACTTTGAAACTCTTGCATGATCATGGTTTTTAACAAGAGAATGTATTTCATGGAAAGCAATTCAATTATTAGAAAGAAGAAATTGTTTATAAGATATTTCCTTAAGCCTGCTTTTCATACAAATTATGTTTTTAATTTTAATTTGTAAACTAAGATTATAAATTATTAAGAATTATTAAAAGTTATTTGTTTATGTTATGATTATTTTAGTTAATTTTATAATATTTTTAAGTACACATTTTCAATAGTTATGATCACATTTTTATTATATGAGTAAGTACTAGTATTTATATCTTTTGGGATGTATGATTACCTCTACTCTAAGTGTTGCTCTCACCAAAACTTTCTAATTATATTTGGTAATAACTTTCTAATTTTTAATACCTATGATAAATGCTAAAAATATAAAAGTTAATATCAATATTTAAAAACATGACACACAACTAATAAAAGTTAGTAAACTTGAATTAGGCAATCTAAAAAATAAATAATACACGAGTGATAAAAAGCAAGTCACTATAACTTTTGTTTTTTCATAAACAAAAACTAAGTTTATTTTGAATCTATAGGTTGTAGAAAGAATGAGATTTTAAATATCATTATTCTTGTAGAAAAACCTTTTTCATGTAGCTAGATACTAGAAAATTATTATTATTATTATTATTATTAAATAATATTAAAGTGGTATATGATATTGTTTTGGATGGGTTAGATAAAGTAAAAAAAGGTGAAAATTTATGAATGGAAAATGGAATGACAATGAGAAAGGAGTGGTGAGGGATGTTGTGAGCCAAATCTAATGGATTGGAACGGTTGACTAGGAGAGTTATATGAAGTGGAGAGAGAGAGAGACAAATCCAAAGCGACGTCGTATTATGTGTGTGTGTGATAGTGAGGCACAATGAGTCATTCTTCCTCATATTCTTCACCCAATGTTTCGATGAAATCTATGTAAGCCCTATGACTTCAATAATATTATTATTATTATTATTATTAGTATAGGAGTAATATCAAATGGAATGAAATAGAATAGAATAGAATAGATTTGGTTGATGAAAATGGAGAAGATGGGTCCGAAATCAGGGAAGGATAGTTCATCTAAGGATGCTCGGGTTTTGGTCCGTGAAACGCTGCGTATGAGTGCAAACTTGGCTTCATCACCTGCATCTCTATCGAAATTGATATGCTGGGAGGAAATGGATGGTAATCGATGGAATTATGTGGCTGAGATTGAAAACAATAAGATTTCATTTCGCCCTCTCTCATTGCAAACACAAGAATCTCAAAAACATAATATTCCTCTTCCTATTCATGAAGTGATGTCATTCGTAAAATCGTATCTAGTTCCTGAAGGTTTCCCACAAAGTGTGAGCCCTTCCTATGTCCCTTACATGAGTTGGAGAGCTCTGAAACACTTATTTGGTGGTGCTATGGGCGTTTTCACCACTCAAACCCTATTGGCTTCTGTTGGTGTCTCCAAAAACAGAGTCGCCCCTGGTGCTGTTGCCATCAATTGGATCCTCAAGGATGGTGCTGGTCGCGTTGGCAAGATGCTCTTCGCTCGACAAGGCAAGAAATTCGATTATGATCTCAAACAGCTCCGTTTTGCTGGTGATCTTCTCATGGAGTTCGGTGCTGGTATTGAACTCGCTACTGCTACTTTCCCGCATCTCTTCCTTCCTTTGGCTTGTGCTGCTAATGTTGCCAAGAATGTTGCTGCTGTCACTTCTACTTCTACCAGAACACCTATTTACAAAGCCTTTGCTAAAGGTGAAAACATTGGTGATGTCACTGCTAAAGGAGAATGTGTTGGCAATATTGCCGACCTCGTATGTATCCCTCTCTTTACCAATCACCTATTACCTATCTACTATTCCCTTTTTCTGTTTATATTAACTAACATTTTCATTTTCCCATATTTTTATTTGCAGTTAGGAACTGGTTTGAGCATTTTCATTTCCAAAAGGAATCCATCCCTTGTCACTACATTTTCCCTCCTTTCTTGTGGATATATTCTCAGCTCTTACAAAGAGGTTTGCTATTTGTTTCTAATCATGTACCTCTCTACTAACAATCTTTCTTACTAATGCTTATTGCATCAATAGGTAAAGTCTGTGGTTTTGCAAACACTTAATTGCGCAAGATTCAGTGTGGCGGTAGAATCCTTCCTCAAGACAGGTATCATAACACTGATGTAGCATGCACTAGCATCATTTCATCATCTCCCCCCAACACACACATGTATATATACACATAGTGAGATAGAGAGAATGAAATGACTGTGTATGTTTTTGGCATTATCAAGTAGTCAACCCATGGCTGCTCTTATTGATCAAGCTGTTCTTTTGTACATTCACCTTCATATATACAAGGTCTAGTAGTTTTATCTGATATATATATATATATATATTATTATGTCATATGCTTACTTCAAAGTAATCTATGTCAGGACGAGTACCTACTTTGCAGGAGGGCAACATGAAAGAGAACATATTCAGTTTTCCATGGAAAGAGAGACCTGTAGTTCTGGGTATTCAATTAACTGATAGATGCCAATTACAGCCATCGTGCCTCAAAAATAAAAACAACTGAAATTTTCTGTTTATTGTCTTTTTAGGATCAAGAATCAAGGATGCATTCCAAGATCCTAGTATATATGTTGCCATAGAGCCCTTGTTTGATGTATGTTCTTTTTAAGTGCACAGCAATTTTCAGCTCTCTCTCAAGTTCATTATCTCTTCATTGAATTCGTAATACAATACATTCTCATGTTCTCATAATTTGGTGTTCACAGAAGGAAAGGTATATTGTGACATACAATCCCTCAAAATGTAAGGTTTATGCTGTGCTAAAGGATCAGGCGAAGCCAGATGACATTTTAAAAGCAGCATTCCATGTGAGATATATTGCTATCTTACAATTTAATTAGAAAATGTCGAAGGTGGAGGATTCTTGATCTGAAATGTACTTCAAATTTTAAATAACCTTCTTTTGCAGGCTCATGTGCTTTTGAGTTTCTTAAATTCAGCAAATGAAAGTAAGGTATCATCTTGGAAGCAGGGGGAGGATTTTAACTCAAATGTGACACACACAGTTTCTGATTTTGAGGCTCGTATTGCTGATTCTTGCAAGATCGTGGCAAATTCTTATGGGCTTTTCAAGAATAAAGCTAATGAACAGGTAATGGAGCTAGAATATCTATATGTTTGTTCTACATCTTATCATGTTTATCACTGCAGTATTTTTTTTTTAGTTTGCCTTTGAATATGTTTAGCTTTGAAATGTTATCGATGCTATTTAGATCTTAAATTTGTAGGCATGTGGAAGGCCTTGTGTGTTTTGCCCACCTGGGTAAATGTGAGTTATTTTTTTTATGGGAGAGAGAGGCAGGGGTACTAATTTGAGTTCTTGTTTTTGTCTCAATTCCAAAAATTGGTTTGTTGCCTGACGCCTTGGTAAGGGTTATACCTTAAACACTTGTTTATGTAATTCTGAAGGTAAGATAAAGAAGTATTTTCTTGTATGTTTCAAGAGCACGAAAGTGAGGGTATAGAATCTGGTTCATTCCCATCTTCATCAGGGATTACTTTTGAAATCCATTCTGTTTCTGTATATAAAATCATTGAAAATGCTACATCTAATCCATTTATTTGCAGGGTTGGACAATGTCAGAATCACTTCTAAATCCTGGTCGTGCTAGGCTGCATCAACTTGATAATAGATGATATTCTCATATTCTCAGCGCCTAGTGTTGGGTTTTGAGTACTAGAATTCTATGGACTGCTCTAGATGTAAAATGAGTCAAGTCAAGCAACTGAAGCTTAACTTCATTGTTCATTGCTCAAAGAAGACTCACAATGCTCAAATGGAATCATGGGATCCTTGATCCTCACAGAAACCAAATGAACTCAACGTAGGATGTAAGCATGGATGGCAGGATTTAGTTATAAGAATGAGTTGTTTGCATTACCTATTTACCACATAAATACCAAGTGAAGCAAGTGTGATTTGTTGCTATGTTTTTGGTCCTTAATCTTTTTGGAGTGGGGATTACCCTTTTTTAAGCTTTTTAGTTTCAATTAATTTGATATACATGTAGAAGCCTTATATGCAATCTCCATGTTGCATTCTTGTAAGTTTAATAATACGATTAGTTTGATTTAAGCAAAAGGCCCAATGTATTATTCTTCTAATTTTATTTGGCTGAGGCGGGAAGCAACGGTAGAACTCAGTACAAGCTGTATCCATACATAATAATCTCACTTTCACCATTCAATACCACCCAACTCCTAAATTCATAATACTAATAACTAGTCTCTTTGTATATGGATATGGGAACTGTATGATGTAAGGACGTAAACAACGACTGTGCCTGACGGTGTATTACTCCAGCTATGTCTTCCTAGTCGAATAAATCTCTTAAATTTCCAAAGAACCACTGTTTTCACTTTATTTTCTCTAAAAATAATAGATCGTTGGATCTTAACAAAATTCAGTGTCTTAATCAGGGAAAACATTTAAAAATCAATTACAAACAGTTAGTTTGTGCTTGAAAATGGTGTTCATGTTCTAGACAGAAGCAGGAGATTGTGGATAGGTAGCCAGAATAGAAAGCCTTCACATATAATTCTTCTATTCATACATCATTCACTTAAATACTTAATGGCTTGAGGAGAAATACATCACTCACAAACTAAAACTTCATTCAATTGAAATGCAATTTACTTAAGTAGCGAGCTACACCACAAGATATATTATTTTTATGTAAAAAGGAGAGAACTCAGACAGACGAAGAGTGAGATCAGGCATAGGAAATGATTAGATAGATAGATGGATACTTTCTAAAGTAGAGAAAGAAGAAGGAAATCAACACTTAGAGCTAATAATTATTATACTAAGTAGGCAGAGAGGGAAAGAAACATGCTAGCATGATTAAGGAGGTGGAGGTGGAGGTGGAGGTAGGAGATGATTCATCTTTTTGGCCAGATTGTGCTTATTGTTATGCATCCAAACCTTGAGCACTCTTCTCTTGACCCCAATATCTTGACAGAACTGTTGCACCACTGACTCCTCGTGCTTCTGAATTTTCCACCCAACCTTCTCCGCAAAGCTCAGCATTTTCTCCTTCTGCTCCTGGCTGAACTTTGTTCTGTGCCTTTTCTTCACTAATAACTGTGCTGCTGCTGCTGATCTAGCCACACCACCCTCTTCTTGTTCATCAGATTCTGAAGCTGCAAGTAGTGGCCCTCCTATGTTGTAAGGCATTATCATGTGATGTGGCGGTACAGTTCTTGTAGGTGTAGGGTACCCCAGAGCCTCAGGAGGTAAGATATTATTGTTCTTGTGATGATGTGGAGGGCCAATAAGGAATTTCCTCCTGCTGAAATTGAAAAGGTCATGAGGAGGAGGAGGAGGAGGAGGAGAGGGGTCACCTTCTACTTCTTTTCTGTGGAAGTTTCTGTGGCAATGGCAGGCTGAGCAGTTGAAAGCTTCAATGGTACCATCTTCACCACTTGGCATGAACTCACCACAACCATCAGTGGCATTTCCTCCCATTGCAGCTGCATGGTTCTTTAGGCATTCTCTGTACCTTACCACTTTCTGCTGCTTCTTGTTGTAGGGTCCTTCAGATCCATGAACATGATGATTATGATGATGATGATCCTCTTCCCCATTTGAAGTAGGAAGAGGAATCGTATTGTGTCCATGTCCATTCCCATTCCCATTTCCATGTCCCCCACCATCACCATAAATATTAATATTAGTGTTTATTGGGATTGGGATTGGGATTGGGATTTCTCCTTCCTCAATGGAAAGTTCCATTATATTCTAGGTACTATTGGAGACCAATCAAAAAAGACAAGAAGAGTGGAAGAATATAGATAGATGGATAAATAAGTAGGAAACTTGTAAAATGAGATGATTGTTGTAATAAAGTATCAGCTGACCTAGCTAGCTAGCTAGCTCCTCACTGCACAATTATCAACTCTTGAAACAAAACAGACTTGCTTGTTATCATTAATTAATTAATTAATTAATTAATGACAAAATCAGCAAGAGTAGCTATTGAGTGAGTAGAGAGAGAGAGAGAGAGAAGTTAGTTATGGATTTGAGTAGAGCTGTAGAGGTGAATGAACAACAGCAAACTATGAAATAGGGCATACAGGAAAAACACAAATGTTTGAACAAATTAAACAACACAGTTTGTATCTCTTAATGAGAAAGGGGAGAGAAAGTGAGACTAACAATGTGTAGCTCTAGCTAATAAGGGAGAAGATATTGAAGGAAGAAAGCTAACTAGAAATGTTAAACCTTGTAGTAGCATGTTTATTTAGGATAAGAGGAGAGGATTCAGAATGGAGGAAGATGTGTTTGATGATAAGGTTGAAGAGATGGTTATAAGAAAAGAGTGAGAGAGATAATTTATTTAGCTTAGAAGGGAATCAGTATACTAAAATAGAATAAACTAGAGTAAAATATATATAAGGGCAGTTGTAGTAGAAAGGAGGAGTTGAATGAGAGAGAGAGAGAGAGAGAGGTGAGGCTTTGTTTTGGGTTGGTAATAGTACAGTGAAGCACTAAACAAGGAAGAAAATAAAAAATAAAAAATAAAAAAAATGAAAAATGAATGAGAGATTGAAGGGAGAGAGAGAAAGTGAAGGGTATGTAGGTTGCTTTGCTTGCACTATCAGACATTGAGTTTACGCCATATAGAGAGCAGTGTGTGTGTGTGTGTCAGATAGTGGAGGAGAGGACAAAATAAGTCAGACAGAGAAAACCCATTAACCCCTTCATTCTTAAATTCAATCACAATAATCGGTTTTCAAAAAATAAATCATGTCTACTCTTATTTCTCACTTCCTTCATATCATTTCTAATATTGTACAAGTCTATTATTGTACTCCTATATGAACATGCTCACATATCACACCAAATCTTTTTATTTTTTATTTTTAAATAGTATAAAAATTTGTAAATTTCACTTAATCAATGCATGTTACATTTTAATTAATTAATACCTTAGCCATATCACTTAATCATTGTATGTTACATTCCAATATAGTTGGCGATATATATCCAATACAAAGTTAAACATATACTATATGTTGTTATTTATATGTTATTAAGTTATGTAGTAAAATAATAAAAAATTGAGACATCACATGGAAACAAATGATATAAATCAGTAAGAGCTGACGTAGTAATCTAGGAGCATAATTAATAATTAGTTATTCAACTAAATTGGGATGGTAAAATTACTTGCAACCACGTGGCAGCATAACTACTAATAATGGAAATAAATTATGGTGAAGTGGGAGTCGTTTTCTTTTTTATAATATCTATAATATACAGATTTCCTTGGGTCGACCTCATCTAATTAGTGGCATGACCATCAACGTGAAGTCCCGAGCTAGTAGATCTAAAAGATCAAACTAAAAAATTAGATTTCATTTATGTTGTAATTTAAAATTGGACAAATAGTTTAGAGAAGAGCTACTTCTACCTTTGTCGGATGACAAAATTATTTATTGTTCAAGAAACAACAATTCAATTTCATTCATATTATCACATGTAGATAGAATCATACAAAGTTACTTCAATAGAATCATACAAAGTATCCCCATAAAGCTGTTGTTTACATAATTCTCTACTGGGAAGTAGGAAAAGGATGGATTCCCTTCTTCATTATGTATTTGCTTAAACATCCAAATCACTTTATTCTTTTTATTATCCCTGCCTTTATTCCAATCTCCTCCACATTTAAAACTTTATATCCATCTTTACATTTTTTTGTTTTTATCCATGTTGTCTCTTCTTCTCGGAATTCTGCATGGATATTACTTTTCCTTTCTTGCTTTTTTTTTTCTCTCCTTCCTTTTTGTCTCATACAAATTTATTATCTATTTTTTACATTTTCTTTTCTACAATTTTCAACACTGTCTTTCTCCTTCCTGTAGCGTCTTCTTTTGTCGTTTAAATTGGTCGCACATAAATTATAAATTTTATATATGTTAAGTAAAAATATTAATAAATAGGTAGAATTCAACAAAACAAATAGGTGTTAAATTGGAATTTGGAAAACCCATACATATACATACATATATGTATACGCTTTATTACATCCTATCTACAAGATTCAAAGTTAGGATGGATTATTATTAGCCTATTCTTTTCTTACAACCTGCAGACAAGGAGTAAGGAATATTATAAAGATCAGATGTTCCCAATGAAAAGCTAACAACTTTTATCTTTACATTAGAAAACAAACTATTAAATGATGAAATAAAGAAAAAGCAAACAATTCTTCGTTTCTCTGATTTTTTTCTTGTTATTGAAAGTAGAGTAAAATATTCCTGGTCAACTTCATCTGATACAATCCGATCCCCATGATAATTTGCAAAGGTTTGCTTTGCATAATAAGATGCTGGACATTTTTCTAATTATTATTACAATTCCTATTTATTTGTTAAATTTAAAGTAATTTTTATTCCTATTATTTGTTAAATCTGAAGTGATTTTTATTCCTATTTATACGTTCTACGTATAAGTTTAAGGGTGTATTAGTTATGACTTTTCATGTTTATCTTTAGTCAATTCTTTCTTGATCTAAAAAAAATTGAGCATAAGGAGAGAAATAATAAATTAAGAAAAAAACGATAAATTTAATAAAAATTAATATATCTATTATTTTTCTGAAATTATGTTTTTTTGGTAATTAGATAGATAAATAAGAATAAATGTAGTATATTGGTAGCATGGATGAGTCAGAATTATTTATAGTGTGAAAAAAATAAAAAATAAATCAAAATGCAGTAATATTTATATCATTTTTATTTATAGTGAAATAATACTTCTATCTTTAATATTAAAAGAAAAAAGAAGTCACCTATACCTATGTGAAGAGGATCTTGTTAAGTTACTAGATGAACCAACCCGTTTTCCTAGGTGCCTTGTCTTAGGAAACCAAAGCCACCTTTATTATAGCAATCATTTTCCATTTAAGAACCAAAATGCTTAAACTACCTTTGTTTCTCCCTTCTCTCATTGTTTTGATCATTATCTTTGGACATGCTTCTGAGCATGAAGACAACTTGTATAATAATAATAATTCCTTTCTTAGTAACACATGTGTTTTCAAAATCATAAACTAGTGTTTGGCTCATTTGGGGATATATTTTCTCTAAAAGAGAGTTGTTTTTATATTTTTACTTTAATTCTGGTGAGGAAGGAATGGTTAGTGGCGAAATGAAGCAGTGGGCTTTTATTCTCCAAGCACTCAACATTATGTGTTTATGTCATTATGTGTGTGTCCTGCAACACTAGTTATCAAATGTTACGTAGTGAGAAGACTACCCTACTTGATCTGTGCAAATGAAGTGTATGTGACCACTACAAAATAAAATCAAGATACAATACGTAGAAATACTACCTCCTTTCCTTGTGTAGTAATAAAATTGTGTGCATTATTGTTGACAGAAAAAGTTCACCTGCAGAAAACTGTTATCTATGAGAGCCAAAGGAATGATGCTTATTCTAGAATAAGGCGAGAGAAATATAGTGGTATAAATGGTTTTTTTTTTTTACATTTAGTAAGTGTTTGACTAATGAACTGATTTATCCACTTATTTTGAAGAATATTTTTTGTATTTATTTGTCTCATTTATTTAATATTTTATAGATTACGTTAGTAAGTAGTGAGAATACATAGAAAAAGAGTATTAGGTACAACACAAAAAATATAAAACAATTATTACAATTTTGTTAATGAACTGATTTGAATGGAGGTAAAACATATATTGGTATGATTCTTGCTAACTTCCTACTCATGATATATATGGACAACTTTTGTGTTTCTCTCATTGCACTCTTCCAAAATCACATGCACACTTGAACGAAATATTTGGAGAGAGTGTGGCCAATTTCTTTCCTTTGAATCTTACCTTACATTATAGCCAACCAGCCAGACTGGAACTGGAATTGGACTATCATTTCCACTTACCATATACTCATTATGTGCAAATTAAAAATACTCTTCTCATTCTATTTCTTTTTTTATTTTCCCATATTGATGTACTATATAGGCTAGATTAATTCAAAACATAAACAAAATAAGCACAAAAAACAAACCAACCAACAATATGAGATTGGGAGCATCAATTATTAAATTAAATTTGAAGGTGAGCTATATATGTCTCTATCATTTCCTCAGGGTGAGTTGTGCTTTCTGTCGTTTCGGGGCCCTCTGTGTTTATTACTATGGCAGAAGAAGAATATCCATGTCTTTCTTTTTGTTTTCAAAAACCACTGAAAAAGCTAAAGACTATTCGTTGGGAACATTCCCACTGCTTTTAATTTTTGTCTCAACTAAGTAGCAAGAGTGTATGTTTGTATGTAACGCCCACATTAAAGGTGCCAAAAGGGGCACCACTCAACATAACATTATATTCATTCCACACAATCTGCAAGGCATCACATTCAAACTATTATCTAACCAATATCTTAAAGCTAACATATATATATATATAGCTATACAATGGGGGCTGTTTTGGTATGAAGACCATAACAAATCATAAGGACACCAATGTATTTAAATTACTACTATATCATGCATGGATGTGGTAATTGTTTGTCTAGATTTAATGATAAGCACGAGTCGTGCATGAGAGAGAGAGGGGGATAGGGGTGAACCGTGACCATTTTAATTGATTCATTCATCACTTGGGACAATAAAAACAACTCACAACCCAATACTAGAATCATTCTCTATTGCATTTATTTATTCATACCAGAATGAAGAAATACAGGACCACCACTTTTATTATGCATATACGTATCACATTCTAAGTTTAAATGAAGAGTTTTACATAATATAAAAGTGAATGATTTAAAGAACATTGAAATGGATGGACTCAGATCTAATACCTTAAGTTTTTGAGTCAATATATAATATTAAATCTCACTAATATATTTTTTCACCTAGTCGATAGACAAATGTTATATCCCATACATTAAGATATCCCGATATATATTACATTCATTTACTAAAGATGAACTATAGAGCAAGACCATTTACTTAATTTCTTTAGGCCTTCTCGTTCTCTCTCACTCTCTTTTGGTGAAACATCTCATCATGTTCTTCTTCATCTCTTTCCCATGGTACAGTCAAGCAAGGCAAATAAACCCCATCCAGGGGAATCGTTTGTCCCACTTCTCGTGTCTTCTTTATTTCTTATTTAATCCGCTCACACAATTAGAGATCACATAGAAATTATTATATGGTTTAAATGGTTTCAATCAAATCTTTGTCATTCATTAATGACTTAAAATTAAATAAGTTATTCTAATCAATATTAAAAATGTATCTCACATCATTACTCATGAACCATATTCTAATGGTTTCTAAACCACATGAGGCCTATGCCATTGTCATGCGGAAATTTATTTTAAAGTGGATATCTGCTATGGTGTTTAAAATTAAATGTGGTTTAGGAAAAAATAAAAATTTAAATTAGTAATCAAATATTGTGAATATAAGTTAAAATAGTATTTATCATTAGTCATAAAAAATGTTAAAATGATCAATTTGATTTACTTGATATATTTTGGGATTTTAATATTTTAATTTTTCAGAAACCAAATTAATACATTTTAAAAACAATGTGAATATTCACTCTTTTATTTATTATCTCTTAATTCATTTGTGAAAAATTGTTAAACGGTTTGTAAATTGTAATTCACATACATAAAGAAAATTAATATATGTTTTCAATATACTCCAACAAAACCAATCTATAAATTATCTTATATTTATGTCACATATCTTACAAGATTGTACTTTAATTAATAACTATCTTACATGTGATAGATTTCATCTATAAGGCTGAGGATTATTTATAAAATGTTTTTTTTTCTTTCCTAAGTAAGTATTTTTTAGGAAAACATTTTTTGATATTTATTCGTCTCTTTAGAACATGAGACTATATTTATAAATTTTTAATATAGTATATATCGACACTTAATTAATAAGATAGATAATGAGTGAAATGAGTTATTATATTATAATTATTATAGAGATAAATGACAGATATTACATAAATCTAATACAAACATACATATTAATTACATTGTACATTATAATATTAAATTTTGGATATATAGGATTAAAGATATTTTTTTTGTATTATCAATAGTCTATCCTCACTATTTGAATAAAATCTCATTCGAGATGTGTGAGATCTAGCGGGATCTTACATGACTAAATCAACACATCGTTAATAAATGTATTATATCATTATAGTACTTATAAATTCATTTCTAATACAAAAAGGTATGAGTTTTGTTAAAAAAAATGTTCAAGGCACATTGTTTAAGAGATACAAAATGAATAAGTCAATATTTGGACACTAGACAATGGTTAAAGAACCCAAAATAAGTCAAATTATCATCGGAAATGTTGAATTATAAAAATATATGGATGCAATTTTATTGTTGACGTTAGATATACCTATTTAAAAGCATGCATGTTACTATATTTAAAGGTAAACATGTTAACATATCCAAAAACCTTATAACATAATAAACTTTTAAATAGGCTTGCTATTAAGTCAAACTTTTAAATTGTAAGATCTAAGCCTTTAAAATTTAAACAAGCAAGGTTGATGCCCATATCTTATATAGGTCAAGACAACTTAGGGTAAATTATGGTCTAACCTAGCTTATTTTCATCATTATTTCCAATACAAACTATTTTTTTGGTTTCTTTCTCAAAGTTATGGGATAAGGATAGTATTTTTTTTTGTATTATAGTGAGAATTTAACTTGTCTTCAATTGTAATGAGTATTTTGCAATAGGCCAAATATAAATTGTCGCCTTGAACCAATAGATTTGTACGAAAGACATATTGGACATTATTTTTTTAAGTTGTCTGCCTCATTGTTATAGATGTGATTTAAATACTGTGTTATTATTTTCATTTTCAATTTCAATTGATGACCTTGAAATGGGAATCATAAAATTTAAGCTTAAGGGAGTGGGAGCACGATCAAAGACAACTACATGCAAGAGAGAGAGAGAGACGTATGCATGCGAAATCTCGCATGATAATCTAGTAAAAAAGCTTGTCTCACAACATTATCATTTTTTTCTTACAAGTGTGCCTATTGGTGGGTCCCATCAACATGTCCTCCTTTTGCCTTTGCCCCAATGGCTCAATAAATCATTACAACGTCTAAAATGACTAACCAAACATAATCTTTTTTCTTTGCTCAAATAAGCACATTGACTGGCTTATAACTATAATGTAACTAAACATGTCTAACCAAACATACATTAGTCCATTCGGTTGAGTAATTCCAATTTATTAGTACAATGTCAAAAAAGTTTACCATTGTGATAGATAAATGGAGGTGATCTTCCTCAAGTCAGATGTAATTATTATGTGTGACAAAAGTTTCACACGTATCCATTTGAGAATAGGAGTAATATTCTTATTTTATCTAATACATTATTAGCACTAAGCATTTGAGAATAGGAGATCTGCTGCTGGGCTATGAATTATACACACAGCTGATTTTCTTGTATGAGTTGCTACTCATTCTATATTCATGTATACACAGTAAAAGGCTTCTGTAACTCTGATGCATCACCACTTTGTACTTGCATCGATCATTTCAATAATAAATTAAACAAAACATAATACCCATTACCCACACGCTGAAATTCATCTCAATTCAATGGGAAGAAATTAAAGCTTTGCTTAGCTAGGTTGGTAGTATGAGCATGACTCAGTTCAATAATATGAGCATGACACAGTTGTTGTAGTGTTACAAAGATGGGGAATCTCATGCAATCATTTACTTCAAGGGGTGGTTTATAGATAGATGTAGCGTGCAAGATAACCCCAGAATAACAAGCGTGACTACAAAGGTACTTCTGTCAAAATTTCAGGGACTTTTGCATGCCTATGGATAATAATGCATGCCTGTAAGTAAAATATGGCCTTTTACTTTTATAACTTGCCAAAGATCTCATACAGCAACTGCAATCCCCTCACCTTTTTTTTTTGATAAGGAACTCACTTTTGAAGATCCTGACTACTCCTCCCAACAAGTGTCACTTCCAAAAATCTAACCCTTGAACTTGAGGACCTTACACCACTAGACCAATGCCTTGTTATCTATACGTGACTTTTGTAAAAGGATTCGGTAAAAAAATATATCATTAAAACCCTATTAGTGAGATGTCTAAGACAGGGACGACCATGCTAAGAGGAAAACGTACTTAGCCCAATAGACCCATTTTAACAAACTATCAGCCCACGGTTTTGGGTTTTATACACCAAGTTTGAAGGTATTGAAATGCTGCTTGTGTTAGTGTTATGTGGATGATGGGTTGGTGACGTGAAGGATTCATGGAGGATAATTGATATTACTATATTACCCAATATTTGTATTATATGCTAATACAATGTGCTGTCACACAAGTGATAACAGACCAGAGATTACCAAGAAATTTCACATTCAGAGATGAGTTCAATTTTACATCTCAGGTGATAATTACTTAAATTACAAGGAGGTGCATGATGCACCCTTATCACTATTCTGCTATATCTCTATATTTAATATTGAATCATGCAAGAAATTAATTGGCTGAGAGGGTTTCTGTATAGCTAATGGATTGATTACATGAATTTTTACAGAAAATAAGAGGATATAGGTTAAACCCTCCAACTCAATTAGTAACGCCAGAGAGATTACATTTCCCAGACATTTATATAAGCAGTATATTAACACAAATTTTATAAAAGTCATGCACAAATGAAGTCAATTTACAAAATAAGATGAGTTCAAATATCAGTGTTTGAAGTTTTGCATATTTAATTTATCTTTTAAATGTAGTGAAGGGAGAGGAGGCATAGCAATAAAAGGAAACAATGAAAACTAGAAAAGTCTGAATCAATGAATGCATCATGAAGGATGTGGCATCAAAATTATGAAGAAGCCAACATGGTCTGAAATTTATACATTCAAGGATGGCAGTTTAATGTAAACTTAAAGCTTATTAACGAACATTGAAAAAAAGTAGGTGATGGATTGAGTCCAACAACAGTTCTTAGTTCTCTCCACAGCTTCTTCTATCTGCAAGACAAATATGCAGAAAACTTGAGTAATGCACTCAATCCAATTACAAAGGGTAACATGGGAATAGTACTTTATACAGAACCACATCAACCCTAGTAACTGTAAAATGGGAATATCAGAGCTACAATAAGTTGAAATACAATTTTGAAGGAGTTAATTGTGTTAGGAGGATAAGCAATCTGTAAGGGGAACTGTCTTGGGTTGATATAAATATATATGGGGAGTGACTAAGAACATTTTCCATACAAAATTGTGAGAACACTAAATATGGGTCTTACAAATTAGGATTAAAAGTTAGTTAATGGTTATGATCAGTCATTTGCATTATCTTTAAATCATGAAAATCCAATGATACATATTAATTGTTTGTGATTTCTGACAATAACAATTGTTGTTTCTTATGTGTGTGTGTATATAAATGTTTGGAGGGGTGTAATAACATAAATTGTGTGTTTGACCATCCATATAGGTAGGTAGAGGGAAGGAGGCAATGAATCGATAAATGAGAGAATGTGAAAAGAGAATAGATCCTGAATTGAAAATGTTAACATAAATTAAAAACCCTAAAAATAAGAACAGAATAGAATAGAATAGAATAGAGATAGTGAAATAGAAATAGAGAGAAGGGAATAGGGTAGGTACCATCCTGATCCTGAAGCGGAGTGAGATCCAGAATGGGAAGAAGAAGAAGAAGAAGAAGGAGCATAGATCCTATTGTAGAGTTGTTCCCCAACAAGATAAACACCAAAGGCAACAAGAGCGATTCCAAGGCCAGGAGTAGCGTGACGTAGCTGATTCGTCATCATCGGATGCTTCCTCCATTCATCCCTCCTCTTGAAGAACTCTCCTGTGTGTTTTCCACTCATTCTCGATTTCTCTCTCTCTCTCTCTCTCTCTCT
>NC_032009.1:20226800-20237173 GCF_001865875.1 Lupinus angustifolius
CTCTCTCTCTCTCTCTCTCTCTCTCTCTTTCTCTCTCGATCTTCCTCCTCTCTATCACAATTCACATCCTCCTTTTTTATTCTCTCTTTCTTTGGGCTGCTTCTTCAAATTGGGCCCTCACTCCAATTGGGCCTCCCTTACTTACTATTTCTCATTCCTTTATCCTTTATTACTAAATAAATAAATAGCTACAAACTACTTCTTCCCATTTATTTTAATAATTTCAGTTGGAACCCTTCACTCGTGTTAAGATCACGTGGCCAATGGAAACAAGCTTTGAAACTAAACATTTCTCTACAACACTCAAATTTGTAATGAGTAATTAGAGCAATAAAGGAAACTAAGAAGATAAAGGTTTGATTGTTCCTATTTATTAATTCCTTAAATAAAGGATGGAGCAAAAGAAACACATAAGTTGAAGCTGTTAAACCATATAACCTTCTTCAAGAATGGCTAAAAGAACAACACCAAACAAATATAATATATGTTGCCAAAAACAACTTATAAACACAATTCCAAGGTAATATTAGATAGCAGAAACAACACTAGCAAACTTGAAATTCTGTATGCATAGGTCCTTAAAGTGCATTGACAAGAACGGGCAACAATATTTTAATTATAAATTTTTTATCCGACATTCTAAATCTTGTCTTTTGTTTAACTGATATTGTTCCAAAGATTCAGAGCTTTCAAACTCTAGCCTTCTTGTTACTGCAGCTTGGGCACTTGTATTGCTTGATGTGCTCAGCCTTAGCAGGAGTAATTTTAACACATTTGCCATGGAACCATCTCTCACACATGTCGCAACAGATCCAGAATTCATCAGTGCCATAATTGTCACCACAAGCACCACATGTTGCACCTTGCTCGTCGTCTTCTCCTCCTCCACTGTCATCATCCTTCACTCCCTTGGCCTCAGACTCAGACTGGTGGGACTGTTAAAAGGGAGCATCCCGAAAAGAAGATCTAAGTGACTTTCGAAACATGGGTAGTGATAGAAATAGAAAACATAAAGTTGCGAACATGAAATGGAAAAGTGCATACCACCTTTCCACTTGATTTGTATTTGGTACCATTGTTGTGAGCAGCAGAAGCTGGTTGGTCCTTTGATTGCTTAGCACTTCCCGTGACAAGTTCGAAGATAGTTGGGAGATCATTTATCATCTGAAAAAGCCTTTTCCTGCAAATATCCAGTTGAACAAAAATTAGAAGAATAATATGATATAGGCACTTTGAATACATATATATATAGATACATACCTTTCATTCTTACCAAATCCAAAGCGGGCACCAAAATAGAAGGCAACAGCAAGGAGCCAGGAGTCAGTGTGAACAGCAACAAGTGATAACCAATCCTTCTCTTGCATCCCATCCCTAGCAAAGTTTATACCTAATGCTGGCTCTGGAAGTTCAGGAGGCACTTCCTCAACTGGTAAATTCACTTCCCATGTTTCATTTGGAAATCCATACAGACACAAATTCTCCTTCTCTACACCAAATACCAATATAATAATGAACCATTCAATTCTCTAATTATAAACAAATATGACAAATTGAAACTAACCAGGATGGCACTGCTGGTAAAACCTTTCAACATCTGCAACCAAAATGAAAATTAAAAAAAGTTATAATGAAAAGGAAGGTGTGAATGGAATGAAGAAGAAGAAGAAGAAGAAGGACCAGTAGTAAGGGCCTTAATGAGACCAGCACGTCTGCCCTTAAAGTCTGTGAAAACTTCATCCACTGTTCGTGGTATTCCCCCTTCCATCCCAATCTCTTATTAGGGTTTTTATTCCCTTTCTCAATTCTCTTTCTTATTTTGGGGGAAAAGGACCAACACTCAAACAAACAACAAAATCAAGGATGCAATTGCAAAAACATTTACACTTGTTCCATTATTTAGCTACCTCTCATTAGAGTTGAGCATGACCCGACCCTACTCGCTCACCCGATATAACCCGGTCACGATTGAGTTTGAATATGGTCGGGTCTGATCGGGTCTAGGGTCGGGTTCGAAAAATAGATCGATTAATATTTAGTGCCGGTAAGGACCAAGCATGACCCGACTTGTCCCGTCTCATGGTTAGTCGTTCATCATGTTTATATGTGTTTCTACTCACATGTCTATAGAGTAATAATATTCTTTTGATTGAAAATATTATTTATTCTTTAATTTTTACATAATATATACATGATTAATAATATATATACATATAACATTTTATATATCAAACTACATAATCATAATAATATATAATATTGAGAAGTCTTTATCTAAAATGAATACGCGTTATATTTAATCGGATCAATGGTCATGTCAGATTTAAAGGCGGACATAATCGTTATTCAGAGTTGGGTCAGGTTTTAAGGCTGATCCAATAGTTATTTAGGGTCGGGTTAAGGACAAGCCTTAACCTGTCCCAACCCAGCCCATGCTCACCCCCGAGATCCCATTCCCAACTTTGAAGGGTAGCTATGACTTATGGGCTATCAAATATGAACCATCCTCACCGCATAATTATCACCAACTTCAAACGCCTCCTCCCTCTTCACCTTTCTTTCAACCCCCCTATATTCTTTCTTTTTCACCAACAGCCCAATTTCTTAATTAATCATATCCCTCTATATATACAATTATTACTATATCAACCAATCAACCAACTCAATAACAGTATGCTTCAATAAATATTTACATTTTTTAAAGAATCTAACCAACTTAGATTACTTCAATATTATAAATAACTTATTAAAAAAGTGACCCGACCAGTTGAAATCATTGACCTAATGATAAGTACATCTCATCAAAATTCCAAGGTACTAGTGTTGAAACACCTGAATATTCCTATTATGTTCCCCTTTTATTCTCAGTACACCAAATAATAATAACCAAACCCATTTGATCAAAATCTACAATGCTTTCATCTATCCAGAAAGGGAAGATAAAGATATAATAAATGAAGTCCATATCCACCCAAACAATTAAATCCTTTACACAGAATCCCATTAAAACACAAGACCACTGAAACTGAAATGTTTGATGTAGTTGCCTCAAGTATCATCAACTTGTGAGTGAAACACAAAACTGGGAAATGTAGTGGTGATATCTCTGCCAAGGAAACAACATAAGTCAGATATTAGTTAAAAGATACAAATTCATGATCAACTAAAGGTGTGTGTGTGTGTGTGATATCTATATATAATATAACTATATATTTAGAGATACCATCCAGAACAAAATCAATTCATAAGCCCATACGGTTATGACAAGTGTTTGAAATAAAATGATAAACATAAGGGAAGAAGAAAGGTGCATAGGATTATAAGTATTTAAAAAATAAAACTTCTCTTTTATTCTAATATAATACTATCAGTTCGTTTAAAAACATTAAAATTAGTAAGGATTTCAAACTTCTGGGTGAAGAGGGGAAAAACTGCCATTTTTCCTTATTAAACAGTGAAGATTATAGTGTGGATAATATTATAGCTCATTTTAACAAACACATCCAAATATGTTTTGCAAGACTCTTTCCTCACTGGCACACAAGAGAATTTCAAAATCTAAATAGTGTTGGTAGCAGGGTGAAACTCACTTAAGATACTGAAGAGTCATATTTTTCAGAAGGGACAGATGCCGCAATACAAGGTTTCGCCATTCTTCCTTGTCAATCTTCCCGTCATGTTTTGTATCAGCTTCCTCAAATGTCTAAATAACTTAAAATCTGTCAGTGACATATCTCCTGAGAATATTAAGACATGCATGATTTTATATGGCAATGCATAAAACTAACTTATGAATTTCATAACAATGAGGCTGAATGAGGGAAACAACAGAACTATCAGCCGGATGTAAAAACATTACAAACAGAAAAACAGAACTGCTCATTTCCAAAGTAAGAATGCATTACTCGTAGCATACGTGCTTAATAAGATTGCTTTTACTAGAGAGTGTCAAGATGAATGGAAAAGGCAATAAATTTGATAACTGACAATAACAAAAATAAAAGAAAGATAGCAAAAATAATAAGAAAGAAAAGAACTTATCAAATGCACCAACATAACCATACTAATGAACATATGATTTGACATGCTAATTGAAGTCATGAGATAATGAAGCACCTTGTCAATGATACTTTCAATCACATCATCTGAAAGATTCATACCAGATTCATCTAGAGTGGCCACCACCATTAGTTTTACCTAAACATAAAAACAATGATCATCAATGCTTATCAAAAGGCATGCTGATACCAAGAAGGCAAGAACATGTCAGAGCAGACAGGTTCCAAGGAACAAAGAAACGAGTACAAAAGTTATATTGTGATTCTAATTGAAGGTAGATACTCAAGTTTTGAGGAGGCAAAGGGAAAAAGAAAAGTAGTACACAGTTCTCGAGCATGAGTAACTTCCAAAGTTACAGCTGTATGATTAAAATATCAATTATTTAGACATATGTATAATAATTTAATTATGATTTAGGCTTCTATACTGGATGCTTAAAACATATTCAACTCAAATTTTCTAGTGAATGCCTTGCAATGCACTACCAACTTCATCTAAGTTGATCTCAGTTCTCACAGCAGTAACATTCAAGAACAAGTTGTCAAATTCTTCTCAGAGTAAGGTCACTGATTTACCCATTATGCAGCAAATAAATCCATAAATATAACCCCCAAAAAAAACAATGATAGTTGTTTCCTGAACAGGTTATCATCTATAAATCAAATCTTTCTTTCTCCCAATGCAAAGCCTTGCCCTGGTGACAAAGATAGCACAATCTACCTTTGAAAACCCATGAGGCATAAGCTGGATTGATTTTCAATACAGGGCCTTGGACCATTAAAGAATTGAAAATAAATGGGCTTTAGAAAAACAAATTGTGAAAGGTAAGACTGATTCCAGTTCCCAAGACAGTTCTTTCCACTATTTGTTGTCAGGACACCTAAACACAATATAGAATGACTGCCCTACACGATGAGGGGGCAAAGCTTCATTTATTCAATAGCATAAGAAAAAAAGTTACCTCTTGTCTCTCAATAAATCCTTGCTGTTTGAGATCATACAACTGGAATGAAACTGCAAGAAGGGAAAGTTGAGAATTCCCAACAAGCATATGCATCACTACCAATAACAGATGCAGCATGGAGAATTTACAGACAACAATAGAAAATTAGATACGCACTACCTCCCTCTCCTATAAATAACAAATGCAGCAGCAAGGATTTATTCTTACACTCAATCTTATCATCAACCGATGCATTGGGATGAAAGACAGAGAGAGCACGTGCAAACTCTTCGAAATCAAGTATCCCTTTGTGCTTTGTATCAAACAAGTCAAACACCTACACAATTCAAACAATGCAAAATCATTAACAGGATAAACACATTTATAAGCTTCTTATTATATGTATACACTATACAAATGATTTCGAAATCATCAGATCATAAATATTACTCAACAAAAGGCATCCAAATCAGCAAATACATCTAACAAAGCAAAATAAGAAACAAAAGCTGATGTGCGAGTAAGATACATAAACCATATTCTCAGTTTGATATGAATTTAGTTAGAGGCATTTTATGAGGATTTATACTAGTATCAATGATAAGATCCCCCTCAGCAGGTGTTGAAATTATAGGGTTTAGGTATAGGGGATGATACCAGAATGAGGTGTTGCCAAAAATAGAAAACCAAAGTCCTGAAGAGATGGGCTGGAAGGATGGGAAAAAAATAGCGGAAACGTGAGACCTTTAAAGTAGGATGATAACAACGACTAAAAACAACTTGAAAAGAAGTCGTGAACCAGAAAGCCAACTGGCAAAAGGATCACAAGCCTAAGTATCCATCAAGGCTGATACCATGGCTCTAATACCATGTTGAAATTATAGGATTTGGATATGTAAGGAGAAAAAGAAATGCTCAAAATAATAAATTGTGTTGATACTATTATGAATGTTGATGTGATTATGTGATGATAATGTGACAATAATGAGATGATAATATGATTACAAAATACATAATACTAATTATCCTAATACTAGATTAAATAAGGAAACAAGTCATAAAGGATAAAATAAAGTAATGTCAAACCTAAGAGATCTTTTAAGATACTTTAAACAAATCTAAGATATAATCATCATAATATGATATATTATCTATATATATCTAAGTATCCTCTAGATATTCTTAATTAATATAATTTAAGATATTATGAGTTAATTTCATATATTCTAACAATAGGTCTTTGTCTGTGTTTTAGGATCAAAATGATGATGTTTGTTAGCCATACATGCATGATATTAGGTATTACATGAAGGATAAGCAGATGAAGTCCAATGCTTGATAATCTAGGAATTGAACTTCTGAATTGAGACATAAATAGTCTTGATCCTTCAAGTGTTAAAGAGATACCATAGGTAATTCTTGTAGATTCCAGACCATTGGGCTTCAATACTAGGTTGACCTGTGTCCCTTTAGTGCAGTTAGTTTTGTTAGTTGTTTTATTACTTCTTCTTTTTTTCCAATTTATATATTGTATTTTTCATTCCTCTTAATAATTAAAATCATCATAGATTGGTAATAACACGATCTTCATGGGAATAGTACTTTACTCATCACTTTATTACTTGTTGGCAACCTGTGTACGTAAAAATTCCACACCAGTTTTTGACAAAAACAAGAAGTTAAAGCTCTACGTACCCTATCTGCAAATAAGCTCTCTTTCTTGTTTGTCTTAAATAATGCCAACTGAAATTCTTCCTGCCATGTAAAATAAGGAAACCATAAAACTACAAACTATCAACGTTTAGAACTACAAGTTAACACTTAAGTAGATGATGATAATACAAATTATTCTGAGTTAAACATAAAACATAATACATTGGTGAAGTTACAGTTGTAAGGGTGGACCAGCAAGAAAGCCATTATCCAAAAAAAGGTCGGAAACATGAATAATGTAACACAAATTGATAGAGGGGTAGAGCATGAGATGGAATAACTCACCTTATTAATTAGTCCATCATCAATCACTGCACTGCTGATCTTCTTGAACAGCTCATACAGTGCTTCAATCTCACTTACACTAACTGAATTGACAACAAAACAGATCAATATCCCTTTTCTTCAACAAAAGAAGAAACTTGAGAGAGAAAACAGATAAGTATTTTAGAAAGTCCAAGAATTTCCTTTACACAGCGGAAACCCAGTTGTTAAATAGAGAGGTTCATTCTGGGAGTCATAATAACTGGAAATCACAAAAGGATTATTGGACCGTTCTTACAGTTTCTAGAAGATGTGTATGTACATACACACACCCCCTATTAACTAACTTGAAAAGCATCAGTCAATTGATGCAGCAATAAGTAGGAGTCACAAAGAACATCTAAGAGTCCAGTACTTCTGGAGTAATTATCTGTTAGTTGATCAGTAATCAACAAATAGTTATGAAATGATCTGCAAGGATATCATAGAGGAAACCCCTTCAATGATCACCATAGAGAGATAAGCGTCATTTTCCATCCAGATTGTACAAGTAGTCATTGTTAAATTACAAATCGAAGAATCTAACTATATCCTTGAGTCTTTGATTTCCACCTTTAGTATTTAATTTGACCCTCAATAATGTAAGCCCAAATTTTAGTTTTAATGGTTAAACTGCATAAAAGGAAAGACAATGATAAAAGAGAAATAGGAAAGACAATGATTGACAAGGATAAAAGATACAAAGGAGCACATTTAGATGCAACAAAATAATGACAGTGCAATCATAACATACACACTGTCTCTCTTGCAAGAACTTCTGGATTTTCTAAACCTCTAGGTTGCTTTGATGAATCATGATGGCAACAATTTACAACAGCAGCACATAAATGCTTTAATCCGTCTAGGCACTGCAACATGATATTTTCTGGATGTCAAAACAATACATACCTGAAATCCAGGAAAGAAATAGGCAATAATAACAAAATGTGCAAAGTCTCAGTTTCTATCTTTAGTAATTAATGAAGAAAAGGGTTTCGTTTGCTAACTAATATAATTAAAGCATACAAAAGGTTTGCATAATCAAAGGGAAAATTTTATAACAACAGTGCAAAGGATGTCACATATTGCCTACACTTTCTCAATTCAGTCTGATCTCTCCATATACTAATAAAGAGAGGGAAAAGGATAACAGGATTGGGCAGGGACAGTGCCGGCATTTCTTGGGCCCTAGGGCGAAATACAAATGAGGGATGTTTAGACTGAAGACAGCATGCATAGAAAAAGTATATGGAATATAGAATCCACTACTTCATTTTGTTCGAGGAATCCAAATGTTTTCTTTTCACTATCTTTGTGGACAAACTAAGCGTATTGAAATATGAAAAATGCTTCTAGAATTGGCATACACATGAACAATGACCGGTTTCCACCCTCTAAAGAGAAATAGTTGAATAATGATAGGTTTCCATACTTCAAAATCTAAAAGTTCAAGTATAACTATATGATTCATTCATCCAATTCTCCTATTTCTCTCACAACAAGTCTGTCCTTCTATCCATCAACCATGTAAATCAGATTAAATATGAAAAGACAAGATTAGCAACATAATAAGTTCCAAAACTAAAGACAAATGAAAATTCATACAGCAAAAGCATAGGAAAAAACACGTGGACAATGTGACAGTATGCAAGGCGCAGAATTGAGACCCAAAAGCTGATTTTGAATCCAAAACCAAAAAGGATTTGAATGCAGTAATGAGACATGGAGCTTTCAATGAAAAAACAAATACATCTTCATTCATTATTGATTAAAACACAAAAGAATAGATCTGCAGATTAATTGAGAGAACAAGTTGGAAATAATTGAAACAACAACTGTAGAAATGGAAGGAGGGGTTTACCTTTCAGAAAATGGAGAGAAAAAAGGAGAAAATCGAAGAGGTGTTTAAGACAATATTCTCACACATCTTTCTCTCTTTGCAAAAATTGTAAGGCAACAAACTTTCTGGTTTAATAATACTCTACATGCAAAACTTTTTATTTTATGTTGTAAAGTATTCATTTTTGTATATATTTCATTGTATAGAAATTAGAATGATTTTATATTGATATATTTTGTTATAAATTTTTATATCTATTATAATGTCTAATTTAAGATGAGATAAATGTTTATTGTGTTAATGATAGTTATTTATAACTATATGTTTTTTAGTATAAATTAAAAAACATCAAGAACAAAATAGAAAATTAGAAATTAGTTTACGGTGATAGTTATATTATATTTTACCATTATATATAGTATAGATATAGGAGACTGTATATTAATATATTTTATTTTTCATAAACACATGAGTAATTGAAATATAGATACTTTGTTGGTTCATAAAAGATTTAGAAAGAAAGATAATAGAAAATCACATGAATATTTTTAGTTGTTTAGTTTCAAAGAAAAAAATAAAGGAAAGTAAGTGGATGGAAGATGTTTAATATGTGAAATGACATTTATATCATGTATAAAAATGTTTAATATATATATATATATATATATATATATATATATATATGCATACATAGAGCTGGAGTTAAGTATTAGGTAAGCAACCAAAAATGACCACAACTTTTGTAGTGGCTCAGATTTGTCTCAAAGATGTATATAAATCCAAGAAAGATATGTACTAAATACTAATACAGACCACGATCTCTTTAGAAGATACTTATGGTTACACATAAATAAGATAAATGATAGGTGAGCAACTATTTAATGCTTCAACATACAATCATGCTACTTCCAATTTCTGATGATAATTATTTATCGATTACTACATGAGTTGGTGTTATAATGTTAAGTTGTAGAGAACCTTGAAAGCATATAGGGAGACATTCCATTGTACGGATATGAGTGTGATAACACTAATGGGGGATCATGCACCAATATTATTAATACTGTATTGGTCATCAAATCAGTGTTGTTTGTATAAGGATGTTGATAATGAGAATTCCACACTTGCATGTTAATATGGTTCCCAAGTGCATATTTAATTGGGAGAGTAGTTCACTCTCAATTGCCACTTTTGCAGAATCTGCTATCTCTACATTCCACAAAGCCATCTCTGTAGATTAGCTTCCACCTTTCTCTCCACATTTATTCATTTCATTTTGTATTATTATTATTATTATTATTATTATTATTATTATTATTATTATTATTATTATTATTATTATTATTATTATTATTATTATTATTATTATTATTATTATTATTATTATTATTATTATTATTATTATTATTATTATTATTATTATTATTATTATTATTATTATTATTATTATTATTATTATTATTATTATTATTATTATTATTATTATTATTATTATTATTATTATTATTATTATTA
>NC_032009.1:20237273-20268725 GCF_001865875.1 Lupinus angustifolius
AAATTATATTTGAATTTATAAAATACAAACTATACATTACAAACGATAGGAAAGCGGGTTGACAGGCACGACAGTGCATGTCAACACGCTAGTTATATATAAAGTCAAAACATGGTGTAACCACCACCATAGCATAATTTCTATATTCCTATTTTGCCCTTCACATTATTTAATTTTTACAAAAAAAAACAATATAATCCCAATTAATCATCACTAACATATTAATTAACCATATCTCTCACCTTAAACTATACATTATAATAAACACACAAAAATTATAATATAAAATACACTGAACAAATATATTCTAATTATAAAAAATGAAACATATAATACCACGAAATATTGTTCGGCAGGCACGAAGTGTCTGTTATCACTAGTTGTTATTATTATTATTATTATTATTATTATTATTATTATTATTATTATTATTATTATTATTATTATTATTATTATTATTATTATTATTATTATTATTATTATTATTATTATTATTATTATTATTATTATTATTATTATTATTATTATTATTATTATTATTATTATTATTATTATTATTATTATTATTATTATTATTATTATTATTATTATTATTATTATTATTATTATTATTATTATTATTATTATTATTATTATTATTATGTTTCACAATTTCACTCCTTTTTTCCTTTATTAACATTCTTCTTCTTCCCACATCCAACTATCCAATCACAATTTTTAAAAGTTTTTTCTTTTTTAATTTATGATCACCCCCTTTTGCAAATTAGGGTTATAAACATTTTCCCATTTGATCCATGTACACAGCCCAGAACGGATTCATCCCTAACTCTAGTGCATTACAAAATGGATGAAGAAACTCAATTGCAACAGATTCAACTCCTAAAATCAACCAATGATGATCATGGTGGTGTTATTGTCGAATTGGATGATGATCATAATCCAATGGATTCTACAACTTTTCTCTCCATTCTCAGACCTTCTATTTCACACTGGAAACACCTCGTACTTTTTCCTAATCTTTTTTAATATTATCATTCTTTTTCTTTTTATTTCTTTCTTGGATCCATAGACATAATTGTTTTATTCTTCACTGCCTCTGATGGGAATCTAGAATATGAGTTAATGAATCAACATTATCCTGCAGGGCAAGAGGGGCGTTTGGGTCAAATTGCCTATTCATCTAGTCAATCTTGTCGAAACTCTAGTTAAGGTGACTTTATCGATAATGATTACTGTTGTGAAGTTTGGTTAATGTTGATGAAAAATATGAGTTCAACTTATGTCTCTATGTCCCTACTTTTTGTATTAACCATTATTTATTTGGCACTTCTATGCAGGAAGGTTTTTGGTATCACCATGCAGAACCAAAATATTTGATGCTTGTACATTGGATTCCTGAAAGTGGAAGTACTATTCCAGCAAATGCCTCACATCGAGTGGGTGTTGGTGCACTTGTTGTGAATGAAAAACGAGAGGTATTTCCCTATTATTAATCACAATGAACTATGTGGGAAGAACACAAATAGAAGCTCTAGTTAGATGAGTTGATCAGATGGAGGATGCCATAATTAGAGGGAGATGAAGATCGAGACAAACTTTAGGTGAAAAGATTAGAAAAGGTTTAACATTCTTGATGGCTAGAGAGTAGTGGACTGTCATCCATATTTTTATATCATTCATGATTCCTGTATCATAATAAAATGAAATGATAAAGTCTCAAAATTGAGATGAAAAAGAAGTTGCATATTTGGCAGTGCACTTCATTACAGAGAGACGCTATATTTCAATTTATTTAGAAATAAGGGGGGAAAAGCACCTTGCATCTCATTTATATCATAGAAATAACATTGATGAATGATTCCATCTTTGTCGTATATTCAAATTCCTATCTTCACAATCTAACATCATGGGTTTAAATCAAACAAAAAATCTTATGCTCCTACTTGTGTAAGTGGTTGTAGATTCATGTGTTCTTGTATGATTCTTTGTCAGTATTTTTATTGAAAACTGAGTAACGAGTTTCTCATTTCCAAAAATTCTTTAGAATTCATCTCTTGCATTTGGTTTGAATGTATCATTTCCTAGTTATTAAATGATCTTAGATCCTAGTGGTTCAAGAAAAGAGTGGACGTTATCAGGGAACTGGATTCTGGAAATTCCCCACTGGAGTCGTTGATCAGGTAAATGTGTTGGATATCTTTCCCATTATAGTTAGGAGGCTATTTGTTGTGCATATAATCTACTCGTTCAAACTATTCAGGGAGAAGATATTTGTGTAGCAGCAATAAGAGAGGTCAAAGAAGAAACAGGAGTAAGTAATCTCTTAGTGGGACCATTGGGTGTTTATTTGATAAGTTGTAAATGAAGTTTATCGTTACAATTCTAAGCCTAATAGTTCCATGTTCTGTCAATTTCAGGTTGACTCAAAATTTGTGGAAATATTAGCATTCAGGTAGCATTTTTGCATTAAAATATGCCCTTTTGTGCATTTGAAATGAAGTTCCCAATGGTTAAATATGTAGACTTCAAAACATTAAATTAGAGGTACCAAACTCATTAATATATGCATGCTCCATTTTGGTCTTAGTCATGTGGAAGTCTTGAACTTGCTAATATTGTTATGGCCTATGTCATGATTTATGGGTTAGAATATATGCTTGGAACATGAATATATTGCACATTTATTTGTTATTTACTTGAAAATTTTAGATTTTTTCTCCTTGTATGTTTACAATTTAGATAATTGGTCTTTTCTGTTCTTCCTGTCATTCAAATATCTGTTCAACAGCCAAAGTCACAAGACATTCTTTGAGAAGTCAGATCTGTACTTTGTGTGCTTGATGCGCCCCCTTTCTCTTGACATCCAAATACAGGAGACGGAGATAGAGGCTGCACAGGTACTTGCTATGGTAATCCAAGCTAAGTAATTTTGTTAGTATATTCTCCATTTTTTATTTTAAATGAAATGTTTATGGAGCATAAAAAGACAATGATTTCTCTTATTCCTTTCTTGATTAACTTGTCATTTAATATTGTTGGAGAACAAGGTAGAACCCAAAGAAGAAGGAAAATAATTGAGAATAAATCTGAAACATATGGAATTGGTTGAAGTGAAGAAGTTAATACAGTAAGAGTTAAAATATGGTTTTTATACTATGGACCTTTTATGTTACATGCAACTAAATATGGTCAAGCTTTTTTTCTCCTGAAATTGTTGTGCTTTATTAAATCTGAACAAGCCTGATTATCAAATGTACATTTTGAAAAAGATCCGGAGGAAATGCAAACTCATTATGTGCAAAGGCAAGTATCAATTGATGATATTATTCTCTACTGCAGTGGATGCCATTTGATGAATATGCAGCTCAACCATTGATCGACAAGCATGAGCTTTTGAAGGTCATAAAGGACATATACTTGGCAAAGGTTGATAAACAATATTCTGGATTTACTCCTATATCTACAAGATCTGACTTATCTGAGGAAAAGACCCATCTTTATGTGAATGTCGGGGACATGAAGAGGTGTAATTCTATCTAAGCATCGTCATTAATGATTTATACAATTAGAAAGGATTTAATATCAGCAACATGGTATTATTGATTCATGATGTGAACAATAACTCTTCCTTATGAAAATCAACATGATTTAGGATAATTGAGTGCAGTAAATATTGAACAAAAAAGGGCTGGTTAAGCCTCAATTGGGAGGCCTTTCATTAGAAAGCAATCACATCCTATGATAATGCAAGTTAGTTTCTATTAAGGTTGTTTCGAAGGGGAAATATGTGAAAAGGTTATGAAAATAAGAGATTTTTATTGTGAGTGAAAACATTTGTTGAATTTGGGAATTGATTATTTCATTGTCGTGATCTTCTATCTGATGTATAAATGGCTTTTTTTTTTAATTTACCCACAACTTTTAAGAAAGAAAATAGGTGTCATGTAGCATGTTTTACTAAAATATTTTATAAAAATGTGACTGAAAAATGAGATTTGTTATTTATATATAGTGGGAATATTTATTTACACAAAAATCTTAACTAACCTAAAATATTAATGGCGAAAACCTTCAAGAGTCACCCAAACCCTGATCAAAGAACCAACCAATATGAATGAGTATGAGATGGTTCATGTTTGAACCCATATTGAGTTGAATACTGATTAGGACTATAAGTGATTTGGGTAGGTATTCATATAAAAATAGATTGAAACTATATAAAGTTGGTTGAATTGGGTACATGTGTTTTTAATCTTGAGACCCGAATTGAAATGTAGTTTATTGGATTGGTTTGGGAAAGTGTATTGGGTCTAAACCCTAAAAAGAATATTTAGAATAAAAAATGGAAGTAAGATTAGGAAAGTTGATATGTGGGGAAATAATATATATTGATAAATGTAGAAGTGGAAGGTGTAAGTAACTAAGTAATATATTTGTGATAGAGTGAAATATGAAAGTCAAGAAAAAGTGTGGTGGGTGAATATGATGATGTGACAACCATCCTCAAAATAAAACATCAAAGCATTGGAGTTGATAGAGAGAGTGAGGATGGGGAATGCGAATGGGAGTAGTACTCCTTCTAAAGAATCAGAATAAAAAATTGAACATCAAACTTATAATCACTCATTATATGCCTAAACACGATAAGGGCAGGGTTCACCTAAACATCTTTCTTAACTCCCAAGGTAAACAATATACAACCAATGCTAAGATCCATGAGGATGAATACAAGAAAGTCAAGATTGTATCTCATCATATAATGCAATTGCTTAAGGCCATTTATGTGACAACTTAGTTCTCAATTCTTACATATTAGGTGACGCTTGTATCTTGGAATTTTGATTGAATAACTGAAAAAAGAAAGAGGGGGCAATGTCTACTAGCTTTACGCGTGCATTTATGCTCGTTATCGTGACCTTATACTGCTTACTTTATCTACCCACATCTTTGTTTGTCCTAAGTTCAACTAAATAAACTTTCGAGCATTGCATTTCTTGCCTCATGTAAACATAGAGGGCTACTCTTCTATGGTGCGTAAGTGTGTTTTTGGACCAAATGCTAGGTTTATATACTTATAACCCAAGTTAATAATTCTTCATGACAATCAATGACCTCTTTGATACCAATGATCTTGAATTAATCAAATTTATTTTATCTTCTTTTTTTAAATTCAATGAAAAAGATATCTTATGAAATAATTAAATATGAATGATAAGTGAAATAATTACGATGTAAAAAATAAATATGAAAGCATACATTTTAAAACGTGCATGGTTTTAGAGATGGCATGCATTGAAGATGACAAGTAAAAGCATGTCCGAACATAATTGGTAAGCACTTCGTTATTTCATTGAACCATATGTGAGAAGTAGAAGAAGACAAAAAAAAGGCATTATGTTTGTCTCTCAAAGAATTAGAATACTGGACAACCATCAACAATGATTCCTGGTTGAGTTGGACAAGTAGCCAATGGGCAATGATCCAATTCACTTCCCCACCATTTGAGATTGTGGCCAGCATTTTGTAGTGCAAAGAAAATAAGAACACCCATAAAAGCTGTTCCTGCGTCAAGTGCTGCTGATAGGACATAATTGTATTTCTGCCACCACTGTTTTCTATAGCGGAACACAAAGTAATTAAATATCATTCCAGTGATTAACCAACTTGCAATGTTGGTTGGAGTTGCAGGCGGCATTCCAGCAAAACCATAAGATATAACTGGTATGTTTATCAATTGAATCCATTTCTTCTCTGGGTAGATTTTACTCAATACCCATACTGGAACTGGCAACACTGCTCCAATGAGATATAACCATACCATGTTTCTGTACAACCCTCCTGGTCCGAACAATCGCCTTGGTCCAATCAGACCCCATATCACAGATGCATCAAATGTTACTCTATATTTTGGGCAAGTCCAAGGACTATCATGGTGAGCCTTATCATCCATGCATATATCCGTTATGCTATCCAACATCCACCAAGCCACTGAAAGGTTCACTATAGCAGCAACTATAGTTCCCACCAACTATTTCCATTTTTAAAATAAAATCAGTCAAAATAATAATAATAATATATGTGTTGTGTATGTAAATGAAAAATAGTTTGGAGTATGAGACTTTAAGGTGTAGGTTAGAGTTACCTGAGCAGTATACATGCATCGCGGTGGGATTTTCATATAGTGACCAAGTTTGAGGTCTGCCAAGAAAGATAGAGCATGGACAGTGCTGATTCTTCCATATATTTTGAAGAGCAAATTTGCAATTGGTTTTCCGGGTAGGATATACCCAATTATGAACTGTCCTATAATGTCATATCCAGGTTGCTGAAAAGGTAACCACAAAGTGTTAGAAAATGAACTCATGATAGCATGTTATAAGCAAGGAAAATGATACACTAATGAGGGCATAATACTTGGTTGGTAGTTGCTTGGATGACACCAATAGGGAGTGTCACAATAAAAGCTAAGGCAAAAGCAAAGAGCATTCCCCACCATGGTAGTTGCACATCCCTTTTCCACACAAAACACATTACCAGAGATAGAGCTATGCTCCCAAATAATATAATCTGGAACCACCATTCAGGTACTTGCTTATAAGCTTTCATGAGTCTACCATGTACATCCAATTTCACATTACTCATTGCTGATTTGCTTTGTCTCATTATGTCGCTGGACAAAGTAAACTATTCATGTTAACAAAAAAACCATCATAGAGCAATTAAGAGATAAAAATATGATAGAAGCCTACCTGCCGTAGAACAGCGCGACATGAACTAGTGTTGCTGTAAATCTTAAAAAACCAGACCCTATAGATAATGCAAAGATAGGACTGAGGTAAAGCTTGCTATATTTGTTGTAGGCATCAATGTCCAAATCATAGTTTGCAGTTAAGATCTTGGTAGTGTCGTACTTTTTTCCAGCGGAAGTGAACAACTGATTAGAAAATATAGGAAACTTGCGAGCATCAAAAGTGTTGAACTTCCAGTAACATACAGGTACAATTATGTACATGAACATGATAAATCCAATTCCCACATTGACAATGGAAGTCCATGGTGTAACAAGGGGGCTGCCATGGTAAGCTGAAATTCCAGCCCAATCAAGTGTGAAGGCACCGATTCCGAGTCCATGATAACCTGAACCAATTTGTTGTGCTGTGATACTACGGGGCCATGCCCAGCATACCCATGAAAAGAATGTTAAGATTGGGAAAAGATAGCCAGGGAGTGCGTAATACAGGAAACTAACACCCAGAGCAATAAGGAAAAACTGCATCCTTGTCAAACTTTTACTCTTATGCTCCCTTTCATGAAGTGCCCTATACTCATAACATTAGAGCAAGGTGTTACTCATTTAACATTAGAGCAAGGTAATCATATAACATTAGGGCAAGGTAATCATATAACATTAAAATGGGAAAATTGGAAATAAATGGAACCTAAAGAGAGAGACTTGAGCAAGGTTTGAAGGCCACCACATTTCAACGGGATCAACAAGATACCTCCTCAGAATCCCAGCCCATCCATACCCAATCATCTGCAACTCAATTTGCAACAATAACTTCATTAAACTAACCAAAAACATTACACACAACTACAAACTAAAATTACCATATTCTTTTTTTCTTATTGTAACCGTGCTTTCACTCCTTTTTATCTCGTTACCAACTTCATAACAAATTATCATTGTTCTCTTGAAAGCAAAAATCTTTTAATCGATGGTTATAACTTAGACTATAATATTCACATTGTATGTCACCAATAAAACAGAAAAAAAGTGTATACATTGTTTTATATATTATCACTATATTATCCAAAAATTATCATTGATTTTTATAAAAAGTAATAAAATAAATGATAAATAATGTATTAAATATTTATAATTTTTTATATATAAATAGACATAAAAACAAACATAATATCCACTTTTCATAAATATTACACTAAAAAACTACAAATTATGAGAGAAAAATAGAAATATAAACTGATTTATTCGATAGAAAAATCTCTACCGAAATACAAAGTGAAAAGCATGAGTTGACTTATATTTTGTTAATTATAATAAGTAACAATAATGGGAAATTTTAATAATATGATGACCAAAACTGGATGCAAACCTGGGTAGTTAAGACAATGACAAGGGCACAGAGAAAGCTCAAGGTTTGCTTATAATAAGCTTTCATGACAGTAATAGCACCAATGGAGTAAGCATCACCACCACCAGTGGATACACCACAGTTTGCAAAGATAGTAATAATAACATGCTCCTTCATGTTGAAAGGTCCAGGGTTGAAACTGAAGCGATAACCAAGAAGATTATACTCCTTTGTTGGAAGTACTGAAGCCATGAACCTTCCAATGGGAAGAACAGCAATTTGCATGAGAATGGCTGAGATTGATAGAGGCTGGGTCCTGAAGGTGAAGAAAGTGTTCAAGAATATGAGGATGATGCATGAAGTAATGCCGAGAAACCATGCTCGGAAAGTCATCACCGGAAGTGAAGGGTCATCGGTTTCAGGCACGACTAGAGCCACCTCCTCCACCGGACATCTATCCTCGAGAACTACTTCGGATCCGTTAGCCGCGTTTTCAGTATCCGAAGGGATTTCGTTATGATGATAAATGGAAGCCATTCAGAATTTGTTGAAAAAGAGAACGAATAACACACACGCATACAATGCAACCCTTTCTCAATGCTATTGCCAGATTCCTAATCTGCCTTTGCTTTTAAGAGCTTATTGTATTACCTTCATAATAACAAAATATATATAGGATTATACATGTTTCATTCAAGCTATGCTATCAAACAATAATAATAATAATAATAATGACAAATTCCTTTCCATTCACATGAGTCAACATATCATTCACTCCATACCATATTATTTGACCTTGTTTAATTTAAAATATAAAAATAATGAGGTTAGTTGTTGGTAATCATGTTTGACTCTTATAAGGTTATATAGACAAATCTCTAGTTAAGATTTTAATTTGTGCCTTTGTCATGTATCTCCTCCTTACTTGATTCAGAGACTAATTTCCTTACAAATAATATTTTTATAACTTGATAAAATAATCAATAAGGAAAAAAAATAAGTTACGAGATTTTTACCGATTTTATAATTACAAATACACTTTAATAGTTATAAATTTATAAACAATTTTTTGCACAAATTTTATCATGGTAATCTTTAGTAATATATATATATATATAATAATATTACATAAGTATTTTTTTGCTAAATATAATATATTAAAATTAATGGTTTCATGGAAATTGAGACTCAGTTTTTGGTGCATTTTAGTGAATGAACTAATCAAAACATATGATTCAGTTCCACTCAATTAACCACAGATTTAACTACAAGAGCCACCAAACCAAATCGCTCTTGAATGTTTCAATTCGGTTCTACTGTATTACAAGATATATTGTTTATATATAAAAAGATAAACATTACTATTATTATTATAAAAAATTATGAATCATATATATATTAATGTGTAAAAAAATTGAAACTCATAATTGATACAAAAATTGGTTGAAGATTTTAAACAATAATAAAATATAATTCTTTAATATAATAAAATATATATTTCTTTAATATGCAGTTTGGTTCTAACTGTTACTAAATTTCTAAAACCATACACCAAACCGAACATAAAACAACATAAAGTAGTTCCTTAGAAATAACCGAACCACACCACCGCGAAACGAACTAAACCATATTTTACGGCCGGAATTGTTTACACCTCTACTCACTATGATAATTAAAAGTTCATGAATTTTAATTGGGTAAATTTTAAGTTGAAATACTTCACATACAACTCAAATTTTTTGTTTCAGAATTAAAAAACATTTATTGAGCAAAATAATCTAATTAAATTAAAAATTGAAGAAAAAAACAAAAATTCAGCTTCTTCTATTTGGGAGGAAAATTCTTACCTAGCGGATGGAAATGAAAGATGAGACAGATGAATTGTATGATAAATGTTCTTTTGATCGGTACTGTTGAAAGGTCTTCTTCCCTCACTTTCTTCTGATGATGATTGAGAAAGATGAATTAATATAATAAATTATAATCATCAAAACATTGGAGGTGTAACTTATATACTACTTCAGATTACTGGATGTTACTCACTTTGTATGTCAAATTCCAGCGTAAGAGTAACACGTGCTCACAACATTGCTACACACTTTCCTTCCCATCCTCGTCAAAACCAGGTCAGAATAGTAGGGCCCACATGTGCCAAATCAAACATTTTTTTAGTTATAAAAGCCAACTAGATTGCCACGTCAGCGCAATGAGAACAGAAGCTTGTGTTATTTACCTGGGAGAGAACGCCAGAGTAATTTATGTGTTATATTGTTTCATGTATTCACGTGTTCTTAAGGATCACCAATTCACCACATACAAAATATCATCTTCATTTATAAACAATTACTTTTTAACATCTGTATCCTAAAAAAAGGTAAAAATAATTATTCTTATTTATACTTTTATCCGCAACTAGAAACAAAATAAATAATAACAAAATACTATAATGTTGGCATTGCCTAATTTTATGATATTGTTACTATTGTTAACCATTTCTTCAAATGGATAACCATGTATATAGAAAGATCAATTTTTTGGTTTTCTATATGTATTTTTTACACTAGAGGGCAATCATTTCCAAGTCGGGAACATTCAGTTTTTTGTGCATTCCAGTGACCGAATCTAACATAAACACATGGTTTGGTTCAACTCAGCTCAATTAATCGTAAATTTAATTACACGAACCGAACCGAACCGCTCTGCAATAACTGAGTTTAGTTTCATAGTTTTTCCTATTTTTTATTTATAAAAATTATTGTATCAATTGAAAGTTCAAAGTGTATTAAAAAAGATATTATTTATCCATAAAAGAAAAACACAACTATTATTATTACCAAAAAATACGAGTCATATATAGATGAGTACAAAAACTGAAACTCATAATTATTTGTTAGTAACATATACAACTATTATGTAATTTATGAAAAAAATTAATTATCACATATATAATAATACAATCCACAATTAGTAACATATGTATCTATTAATAATATATATAAAATATAATTCACACAAAATTTATAATTTAAGTCACTAAATTGATTGAAGAATTTAGACAATAATACAACATCATTTCATAATATTTAATTCTTTAATATATGGTTTGGTTCGGTTTGGTTCAAATAGTTTCTAAATATCTAAAATCATAAACCAAACCGAATATAAATGATTCCTTAAAAAATAACCGGATCGAACGGACATATTTTACAATTTAATTTCATTCGATTCTATCATTTTAATGGTTTAATCTTGAACCACTTAAACTCATACTCAACATTAATAGATGTGTGTGACAAAGTATGATTTCCCTTTTATCCATAAAAAATTCCCCTTAATTTTTTAAAAATTGAATACAATCATTGTCTTAGAAAAAAAATTAATGTGTTTTCCATTTCGAAATTGTGATAATTTGTTATTTGTTGCTACAATATAATATAACAGTGATTAAAACAATATTTTTTTAAAATTGTTGATGTATTTTATAATGAATCAAAAATAATAAATATACATTAAATTTTATACTATTTGAACTTATTTGCACAATATACTGTATTTTGTTTAACTTAATTACACTCATCATCTTTTTTGTTTAAAAAATCATATTATTTCTAATGCATAAGTGATTAGTGTGATGTATAAATATAAATAGGGTGATTTATATAGATATACAAAAGAATGATAATTTGTGTAATTTCATTAAATCTTAAAGGATATAATATAATTTAATACTTAAGTGTTAAAAACTCAAGGAGTGAAAATGGTTAACTTTTTAAAGATAAAAAATTAGCTAATTAGTAGGCAATTTAATAATTAATATATATATATATATATATATATATATTCAAATGAAAATAATTTTGATATAAAAATTAGGTATATAATAATAAAAGTTGATTTAACGATTATATTTTTATCATTTACAAAATATACCATTTAAATTTTAAATGGTTTATGAAACAAAAACCAGGTGGTTGAATTTTTCCTATATCACCTGACAGATAATAGAACCTAGAGGTGAATAAGATTGCATGAGTTTAAGATAAATCTTAACATTTCGTGGATTAAGATAATTGGTTAGAAATATGATTAGTTATTTTAAAGATAATATGATTAGTTATTTTAAATTTATATATCAATACATTTTGGAGATAATTTTTTCCAATAAGATTGTAAGGTGAAACAAATTTATGCTCAAATTTTGATTAAAATATTTCACTCATAATTTCATGTTGAGTGATTACATTTTATGAATTAATTCAATGTCCTATTATTTATCTATTGTTAGGTCATTATTATTTAACTATTGATATGTAATTGTTTACAAATTTCTCATGTTCATTATATGAACGTTAATGTCATAATAGGATTATAGGAGGTAGGTGTAAAATATAATTATCATTGACTGAATAATTGTGCAGTGACAAAAAATGGTTTATGGGGTAATAATGTATATATTCAACATACTATGTATCATTCACCATTTTAATTATTATTAATTGTTCAAAAAAGTAACACAAATAAATAATGGATAATATAATAGTTGTGTATAAATATTTATAATAATAATAATAAATAGAAATTACACACAAATAATAAATCGAATCCAAAAGAAAACTATATTACATCCCCTTATTTGTATAAAAAAAATTTGTTCAACTTTTTTTTAGAAATACTACCTAATTAAATTCTTTTAATAAATTATGAGTGTTCATTTTTATATCATTCTCACAGTATATTTTGAGATTTCATTTTTCTTTCATACTTAACCATACAATAGTTATCTTTTGAGTAAATTAACTTATATCTACTAAGTTTTAATAAAATTACATGAATTACTCATCCATTATTTACACCTATCAAAAACCCTCAAAATTGCTAAATCGAAAAAATAGCGATTCTGATAAAAATTCTTATTTTAGGAGTTGGGGAATCTAGGTCTAATCTATTAGAATAGGTCTAGGCTGATTTGGTAAAGACTTTCAAGGTCAAAACCATTCCACTCGAAAACTAGCCTTCAAAGAAAGTCAAAAAGTTCATTTTATTGATTAACCTTATTATGATAAATAAATGTGATTTTTTAAACAAAAAATAATAAACATAATTAAGTTAAACAAAATATTGTATATTGTGGAAACAAATATAAATAGTATACAAATCAATACATTTTCATTATTTTTTGTTCGTTGAATATAATATAAGAGTAATATATTGTAATAAACCAAAAATAATAAAAATGTTTTGATTCGTATATTATTTGTTTTTCTAATATATCATATTTTGTTTAACTTAATTACACTTATCATAATTTTTTTTTAAATTACATTTATTTATCATGTATGAATAGTCAATATAATGTATATTTAGAGATCATGACAGTTTTTGTAGGTGTAAAAATATATGAATAATTGTATAATTTCATTAAAACTTTTGGGTATCCAAATTATTTACTGTTATTTTTTCTAAATTAAGACCCTTACTTTTCATCGGCCCGAGTTTATAAAATGCTAGAATTCTTTCGTTCATCATTTTTTTAAATAAAAGGTTAAAAAATAAAGGCAATAATAATCGATGAACTTCAATATCTTTCCAAACTATTTTCCCCTCTCTCTGTTTTTTTTGTCTCTATATACATCTCAAAATCTCTTTCAAAAATTAAATGATTACTTAACTTTTTATAGTTTGACTTTCAAAAAATAACATTATGTTTTTTAGTTTAACTTATTGATGAGTAACCACTAAGATATCAAATATAATCATAAATATTGCATCAATCGGTTCAGAAATATAAGTAAATTGAAAAATACCAGTCAAAATTTGTATAACAAAATTGATTTATGCTTAAAATTTTCATATTTTTCAAAATAACCAATTAAAAATTTGAACATTAAACTTCTTTATAACCTAGTAATTCATTTAACCATTTAAATAATTGTGTGATATATTGTAAATAATAATATTTATATTTATAAGTTTATTATTTATACAGAATAACCAACCTGTTGTTTAATTAGTTCAATATAGTAGTGAAAGTGATAAGAAAAATACAAAAGTACGTGTATTACTAATACTATTAGGGAAGATAAGTGTAAGAAATTGAAAATGATATTCATTCTATTAAATCTTTATATTAAGTGATATAATATATATCATACATTAATATTTTATTTATTAATAATTAGCTGCTATATGTCTTTTTTATGAGTAAGTGGATTTGTAAAAAGATTTATTACAAAAATATTATATTGGTAGTAGTTTTATAAAAACTGAAAAAGTGAAAAGTATAGGAGTAATAAATGAAGGAGGTTAGGAGTTAGGGTTGGAGCATTTATGTAAGTCAAAGGGAGATGGAGTAAGTATATAGTGTATAGCATGCATGATGCATAGGGGCGATGGCTCGTGTGATGGGGAAGGAGCAAAGACAGAGAGCATATCCAATAGTAGTATAACACGTAAGAGAAAGAAGCTGAATCACTGTAATTTCAAGTAATCATATCCATGCATTGAGTCACTAAATCTAAAAGCCAATATCCAATATAATACATTAGAGAAAAAAGTTGAATGACTATAATTTCAAGTAACACTCTCAATATCAATAAGATTTTTATCTAATAATAGTGTAAAATTGACTAAAAATGTCAAAAATTTAATTTTTAGAACGATACTTACAAGATAAACAATCATGTAATTTAAAAAAGATTAATTATTTAATTATAAAATAATTAAATACTCGTAGTAGTACCTAAAAAATAATACTATGAATTGAGTTACTAAACCAGACCACATACTAAAAGCCAATAGTATAACCCTTTCACGTCCTCCCCATGAGTGCTACCTTCCTCTTAAATGGAGGAAATCAACTTATTCTAAGAGTTTAGATTCACTTAATATTCTTATTTAATTTAAGAATATTAAAGTTGTTCTTTAAGGAATTTAATATTCTTATTCTGTTTTCCAACATGACATTCTTATTTTGTGAGTTTTATTCTTAAATAAGAACAATTCTTGATGAAGGAAAAATAAGGAAAGATAACAAAAATTGAACATGAATATAAAAGTGAAAGGTAAGTTGTGGGATTCAACTACGAATAAAAATGACATTTGTCATTATGCAGAAAAAAGTAGATGATCTTATTTGATGAGAATTTGTAATAATATAAATTAATGTGTAACTCAATTAAGAATAATTTAAAGATGATATTTTTATTTGTGATTGCTCTCAAATCACCCTATACGCCTATACCCATCTATCCATCCACATTCCAAATATATGTTACCATCTTCCCCTCCTGTTTTGCCTACCTAATAAAAACTATACACTAAAACATTGGCATTTCACTCCCCACCATTCTTAATTTTATGTTATCAAATTTACCTTCAATATGCAACACAACTAGTACTTTACTTCTTTTTTAAACACTTCCCTCCCTCTCCTTTGTTTCCCTTTCTTTTCTAATATACTTCAACAACACTAAAATTAATGAATTTAATTATGATTGATTATTAACATGAAAATAAAAATTGCTTCCAAATGCAACTACTTGTTGGCACTTGGGAGACAAGATTTTCCGTTTCACAAAGGTATGCCACTTCCTACCATGTGATATACTAGTAAATTTCATCACACACTTAGCATATCTAAGTATTTACAACAAAGACAAGTCCAAAGTCAAACTCAAAATTATCCCTTTAAAAAAAGGGTTGAACAAAAGCAGGTGCCATACTTTAAGACACTTCATAATTCATGCACATGCAATACTTTATAACTACGAACCTCCCACCTTTCCCTTTTGCTTTCTTTTTGTTCATTTTAACCGGCAATTGAGTTCGTATGTCTCTCCCTTTAATTAGGCCCAACACACGTTTAGCGACAAGAAATGTTGCTAAAAATTTATCAAATAAAACAAAGGAATGAATGACAGCTTCTGTAGCAAGATGGGGCATTGAGTTTGAGATATAATAAATTAGGTTTGTGTTGCACGTAACGTCGAAGATGAAACCTAGTACGTTTTAATTTGTGAAGTGCCTAGTAATTTTATTTTCAGAGAGTGAGAATTCATTAGGTTTCTTGACAGGGGCCCATAATTCAGCATACTTAAGCTTTAGCGCGCTTAGCATAGAAAAAGGATTATGCCTTATGGCGACCCTTCAATCGGCTGATATAAAACTTTCTAAAAAGCCATTATAATTAAAAAGATTAGAGACCGATAAAGGTTCATTTGATCTAGTTAATAATTTATTAACTCAATCAATAAGATTATGTATTCAAATGACATGACTAATTTGTCTATGGATAATGTATAAGTGCATCAGGGCCATAGAACTGTGAACTTTTAGAGACCAATTGTGTCTTAGATCAATAAAACTAGCCAATTTATTATTAAAATAGATGAATACTTATTGGCAAACCATAATAATTTTTTTTTTTGAAGGTTAAGTTCCTTTCTATTAGTGGAGATGGAAGTGCACAAAAAAACAAAGAATTTTTTATTTATAATATGATAGTTTTACCCTTTAGATATAATGTGATGACATTTTTACCCTTACATATAAAAACAAAATTAATAACTTGTCTGAATATGATTCTTTTCTGATTTTATAAAATAAGTCCAATGAGATTTTTAAAGTTGAATTATGAGATGTTAAATATTAATACACTCTAAACCTATTTATATGAAAGTCTAGTCTCATTAATCCTATTCCCACCCTATCCTATCCTACCATACAGTCAACCTTATAACCCTTACCCCAACTAAACTTTGCCCACACAGAGATATTGTTTCTAAGGTCCAACTCTTCTCTCCCTTTTAGTCTCTCCCTCTATTCACTTTTTATTCCATTTATGCTCTCTACCTTTATTTACTGCTACTCGAATGTGCTTCTTTCTTTACCTTAATTTGCAGGTTACTTGGGAGCATATATATTGAAGGCATTTCATTTCACGATGAAGGTTGTGTTGAAAACTCTCAAAGCTCGTACCATTTACATACTCTTCCTTGCCTCGTTCGTGGCTTTTGTCTCAGCTTTGCTCTTAGGTAAAACCTTTGTGATCATTACATATTGCACTTTCTCGGAGTAATTATTACACGGTTGTCACAATCATATCTTTGCCGTTGATTTGAAGTTTGGACTTAGCCATTGATATTCTAGTTTTTGAGTAGAAATGTATTTACATGAATACTACATGGATATGATTATATTGTTTATTTAACTTCCATGCAGTTAGGGATTCAAGTATTTACAAGGTGGGTGAAAGAGATGCTAACATTAAAGAGATGTTGTGGTATAAGGGAAACAGAAGAGTGATGACCACGAGGAAGCTATTGCAATCTTCTGGTATCTTTTGATATTTGATATGATTATATATCATTGATTCAGTGATGTCCTGTTACATAATATCCAATTTGCATTAATTATATATATAAATAGGTGACGGAGTAGGTAGAGGATGCTCAAAGGAGGACATAAGAATATATGAAGGGCAAGTGGATCCTCTTCCGAGTGGGATACCTTCGTACACAGTTGACATAGTAAACATGTGTGGCAATGATGAAAATAATAATGATTGTAACATTGCAGATATTCGTGTTCACTGTGGATGGTTCAGTTCAGCTCGATTGATAAATCCAAAAGTGTTTCGTAGAATTGGATATGATGATTGCCTTGTCAATGATGGTGAGGCCCTTGCTCCAGGAACTGCCATCTCCTTTCAGTATGCTAACACTTATTCCTACCCTCTCTCAGTTTCTTCTGTTCAATGCTTATAAATTATAGCCTTATAGTTATGCTTATGCTATGATCAGAATTCAGAAATAATAATGGGTTTGAAAGAGAATGTTTCATTTGGCTTACCTACCTAATTTCATGCCTGAAGTTGTACTCATAATATCATTCCTCTATAATTTTGAAATCTATGAACCACGTTTGTGCTAAATGGACTCATACTAGCTCCTTCGCTCTTGTTTGTTGGATTTATTTTGTTATGCATTGTTCTACAAGTATATAATTGTATTCAAAATATTCCGTAAATATGATCCTCATAAATATATTGGATTTACCAATTATGTTTTGTTACTCTAAAATTAAATGATAAGATCCCATAAAAACTAATAAACATTGTCAACAGTAAAAATGGACTAATACCTAGTTAACTGTTTATGATAATTGATATTAGTCACGACAACGTTGTTTGTTATGTGGAGGAGGGATAGAAGGTGGAGTGGCAGGAGAGAAAAAGGAATAGAGATAGCATGTTCAAAGACTATGTATAAACTATAAAGTCATGTCTAATCCAATCAAACATTCTCATCAATTAAAAAATAATGGGAAACAAAGTTAGTTTGTGTGAATTTTTTATTATATGTAAAAAAATTATTGGATTGAACATTTGGAGACATAGTTTTGAAACAAATGATGTTCTTTTTTTTTAAAACAAGGTAAATGGGTTCACATTATTTTTAAATGTGTTCACAATTTTTTTAATACGTCCTTATACTTTTAAATATTTCAATAACTTTTTGTTGTAAGCTAGTCCCAAAAATTAGTATTAGTAGGAAAACTACATTGAAGGATATCCTTCTTATAAAGATAGTAAAACGTTGAAAGGTAAAAACAAAAAAAAAATGTTTTTAATGATTTGTGTAATAGATGAATCATGTTAATAATTTAAATATAATCAAATTGAGTTATTATTTATTTATTTATATTTAAATTGTAATGAATGAAATCAAATTTTGCTAATAAATATTACCTTAATTAATAATCACGTACCATTAAACAATTTTTAATAAAATTATTTTAAATTTAACTGAAAGATAATCATATCATTTAAGTCTATAATCAATCAAATTATTAATATTACTAATATTAATTTGATTTATTATAGACTTAAATGTGATTATATTTAAGTTAATATTTGAAATAATTTTGATAATAATTGTGTAATGATACCTTAGTATTAAGATAACATTTATGAGCAAAATTTGATTTCTTTAAATATGAATAAATGGACAATAATACAATTTGATTACAAGAAATTTGCAAGTGATGATTAATACATCATTGAAGATTTGGAATAAATAAAAAAATAATTGGAATCATTTTGTGTTGAACAATAGGAAGGTGACTTTGCACCTATTTCTTCCCTTTCTTATTCATTCATTGTATTTTATTCCATAATTTAATCTTATGGTTTCCGTTTGTTGTCTTATAGTAATAATGATAATAATTTGATTGACTATCATGAAGAACGAATGATTGTGTATTACCTTCTATAGTTTATTTAAATAAAAAATTAATCTGAACATGATTCGCATAGTTAATTCATGTTGTACAACAAAATAGATGAACCATGAAGTAAAACGAAAATAAAATAATATAAAATTAATATTATAAACAACAATTTCTTTACAAATTTAAGGGAAATTATCAAAATACTAGATTGTGATATATTATTTACTTTTTTCTTCCTCTCTACCATCTCGTCACTGTTCATGTCAATTTTAACATTACAATAATGATTATTTTGAATAGAAAAATCTATAAACAAATTAAGAGATGTAAAGAGATATAGGAAACTAACCTACAACAATGCTTCAATCGTGAACAAACAATAAGAGACATCAGATTGAATAGAACTATCGTTCACGTCCTTGCATTAAAGACATCTCACTCCTCTAGTTATCCAACAATAACAACAGATCTACAAAATAAACAAAAAAATATTTTAATGCAATATCTTCAATGGAAAAAATCGATGAATAGATCTACATGCATAAAACCATTTTAAAATAATAAATTTTGAAATGGAAGAATGATATAAACCAAGAAGAGAGAAAATTGTTGAAGAAAAGAAGAACAATAAAATGAAGGAGTGAAAGAGAGAGATGAGCGTGTGATACGCGACACTTGTTAATGTGTAAGAGATTAGATCTATTTAATAAAGATGAAAAAATATAGGAGAAGTAATTTGTGAGTTTCAAAAGAAGAGAAGATTAATAAGTAAATTGAAATAAGAATAGAGAAGAAGATTAAGAAGTAAATTGAAATGAAATAATAATATATAAATGAAAGGTTAATTTGATGAAAATAGTCTCTTCTTTGAACAATTGTCACATATATTTATATTAATATAGTTGAAGAGAAATATATTGTGAGAGTTTACTATAAGAATATGTGAGTATTTTAGAAGGAAAAAATAAGAAGAGGTTTGACATTTGTCTATGATAACATGGTAGAGAGCTTTTTTTCACTATATAAGAATATGTTGGTAATTTTTCGCGGGAAAACTTTTATTAGAGGAAAACTTTTGTTCTTATATAGTTAATAGATATATAGAAATGCCATTTAACATAAAAAAAATACTAAAACTTTGTTTGAGAGTCTAATTTTAGAAGGGAAAGGAAGAAATAACTTTGGTAGCATCTCATTTACGAGTTGGATAAAAGAGAGAGAAAATGTTTAAAGAGTTTCTAAAGCTCTCTAAAATCCTTCCTATGCCTATTTTCATAATTCTCCTAGGAGTTCTTTAGTGACAAAATATTAAAATATCTAAATACAATTAGTAAAATTATATTATTTTTATTTTGGCAAAGGGAAAAAGAGCCCCACATATATTAAAATAGGAACATGATTACAATAGAAGTTAGTTAGAAAATCTATAATTAGGAAGTCCTAATCTATTTCTATGAAAGTCTTCAAGAATGGTAGTAGGAATTTCATTCCACCAAGTAAACGATCTAGACCATAGCTAGTAAGACTATCTGCACAAGCATTTCCCTCCCTATGAATGTGTGTGATCCAGCAGTCCATGGAGTTCATCAAGTCTTTGCATAATCGTCATTTGTTCATGAGCTTCCAAGGAATGTTAATTAACCCATTAAACATTTGAGTAACCAACAGGGAATCACACTCCAACCAGATATGATTCCACCCGTTTTGATTAGCAAATTGAATTGCCATCAATGCCGCATTTAATTCAGCAAATAGAGCATGCTGATTATCAAAAAAATTAGAAAAACCGCCCAAAAATAAGCCATTATGATCTCTGAAAATTGCTCCCCCTCCGGCTAGACCTGGTGCACCATGTGCAGCACCATCTGAATTTATCTTTATTCTTCCCGCAGGAGGAGGGTACCAAATGATTTCCTTAATGCTAGGGGCTTTCCTGTAGTTAATTGAGATATGAAGACTTGTCAAGATTGAGAAGTCATGAATAGAAGGATTGGCAAATGATTTTGTTGAATTTCCAGATAAGGAAGTTGCTACTTTGATGTTGCTGATAGCTCTGCTGAGTAGAATGTTTTTGTCTTCAAATCTATTCTTGTTTCTGCAATGCCAAATGTTGTATATGGAGTGTATGACAGCAACCGTGAAGATATCTTGAAGCTGAGTACTCTCATTCTTAATGCTGTGAAGGATGCCAGAGATTGAGGAAGAACTGATATTGAAACAAAAAATGTAGCTTATCCAATTCCAAATATCCTTAGCAAAAGAACATTGTATGAATAGGTGCTCTGATGTTTCCTCACTATTCTTGCAAAGATTGCATTTAGAGGCCATTGAACAACCTCTAGCTTTCAAATTTTCGTTGGGCAGTCTGTCCATAATCAAAATTGCACTATTGTTCGTTTCACATTGTTAACTACATTTTTAAATAAAAAATATTTTTATATTATCATATTTTACTTCATCTCCATCTAAATTTACACTTCCAAATAAAAGAAAGTTGTCTTTCTTTACACTTTCATCTTTCTCCTTCCATTTCCCTCGTATCTTCAAACATAGCCTAGAGATGTGTCCAGTTTTGAGTTTACCTCTATATATATATAAAGAAAAAGTATTGGTAGAAAAACAAATAATAAGACAGTATTTTATGTATAAAAACAAAAAAGAACACAAAACTTTGATATAAAAACAAAAAACCAAGACAAAATTTTGATATATAGACAAAAAAATAAGACAAAATCAGGTTCATAGGAGACAGCTGGTGCGGGACCCTTTTCCCATGTCAGAATTTTATGGACACTCGCCCTAGTTTCTGATTCATTTATCCAAAGAGAATCAACGATCCAAACGCTTCAACCAAACCATGACAGCATCTCATTATATAACTCCTTCATTTACTAATTAATATACGCAAACAATCAAATATTAGTATTTAGGTATAATGTTTTCCCTCTGAAAACTTTTGTTTTACTTCTTATAATTTTTCATTAGTTTTGATCATTATATGTTCCGATATTTTTATTGTAATTTCTAATGATAATGTATTAGACAATTCTAATAGTTGACGGACCTAGCTAATTATAATTCAAATATCAAGAACTTTAACCTACTTTTATATAAAACATGTTCAATATCCTCTCTAATACTAATACTAAATATAAAAGTGCATAAAAAAACTAACAGAAAAAAATGTATGATATGACATTTTTCCATTTAAATTTAATATGATAATACTTTTACTATTTAAATATAATGTGATGATACTTTTACTATTTAGATGTAATATAATGATACTTTTATCCTTAAATATAATATGAAGTAAATGAGACAATTATTTTTCCATAAAAAGACACCTTTGAGAGAAAAGGGTGGAAGACATAAACATTTACTAGAAGAATCAATTATCATTTTCTCTAACCTTGTGTATTCTAGTAATGGACTATAATGCAACCAATTAGCAAGAAAGAGACTTGTAAGTAATTACATGTTTAATACAAAATATTGACACATGATAATACTTATGTGGGAAGAATGATTAAATCTTGTAAACCTACAATAACATGGTTGTAACGTAAATAAAAAGTAAGTTCTCCACGTGAAGTAAGTGACAGGTGTTGAACATATTTGGTAATTTGCATGAAAGCATTATAAATTTAACAGAGTTTGTCTTTTATACAAACACTCATGCATGCCATGGAACTCCAACCTTCCTTTATGTTCATCATCATCATCACCATCATGATGTTATTACTCTTTTTGATGTCTTATATTGCAAAGATTTATAAGCAGAAAACCAAAGTTGTACACAAACTGCCCCCAGGGCCATGGAAGCTACCTATAATAGGGAACCTGCATCAGCTAGCATGGGAAAGATCACTTCCACACCATGCTCTTCGAGATCTAGCCAACAAATATGGACCTCTTATGCACTTTCAGTTTGGTCAAATTTCTGCTGTGGTTGTATCATCACCTCATATGGCCAAACAGATTCTCAAGACACATGATCTTGCTTTTGTGCAGAGGCCACAAATTCTTGCAGGTCAAATATTATTCTACGGATCAACTAACATTGCCCTTGCTCCATACAGTGATTACTGGAGACAGATGCGAAAAATATGTATCTTAGAGCTTCTAAGTGTCAAGAGGGTTCAGTCCTTCGCCTTCGCTCGAGAAGATGAGGTTGCTAAACTCATACACTCCATCCACTTGTCTCAAGGTTCACCATTCAATCTTACTAAAGCTGTTTCCTCTCTCACAAGTACAATCATTTCAAGGGTAGCATTTGGTAAAAAATCTAAGCATGGGGATGAAGTTTTATTTTTAATTAAGCAAATACCACAAGTGTTGGGAGGTTTTGACTTGGCTGATTTGTTCCCTTCTCTGAAACCTCTTCATCTCATTACTGGGTTGAAAGCTAAATTGGAGAGTGTTCATAAGAAGCTAGATAAGGTCTTAGAAAATATTGTCCATGAGCATCGATTAAGGATGAGATCATCAAACCATGAAGCAAGGGATGAAAGTGAAAAAGAAGACCTGGTTGATGTTCTTTTGAGAGTGCAACAGAATGGCAGCCTCGAAATCCCTCTCACACTCAAAAATATCAAAGCAGTCATATTGGTTAGTGTCTATTAAAAAACTCTTCCCATTTTATATAAAACAAGGCATCAATTGTTTATCTACTTCAAATTAATGCAATCATCACATTGTCATGGATTATGTTAGGATGAAGAGTTTATTATTTGAAGTTACCTGTCCCAAATTGTATGCAGGACATATTTGCTGCTGGGACTGATACTTCAGCTATAGTGATAGAATGGGCAGTGTCAGAGTTAATGAAAAACCCAAGAGTGAGAGAGAAAGTTCAGGCTGAAATAAGAGAAGCTTTGAAAGGAAAGAAAACATTTTATAAAAGTGACCTAGATGAATTTAGGTACTTAAAGTCAGTGATCAAAGAAACTATGAGACTACACCCACCTGCTCCTTTGTTGCTTCCAAGAGAATGCAGGGAACCATGCAAGATAGGTGAATATGAAATACCTATGAAAACCAGAGTGATGGTAAATGTATGGGCAATTGGAAGAGATTCCAATCATTGGTATGATGCCAATAGCTTTATTCCAGAGAGGTTTGATAATTGTAATGTTGATTTTAAAGGGAACAACTTTGAGTTCATCCCTTTTGGGTCAGGAAGGAGAATGTGTCCAGGTATTTCACTTGCCTTAGCTACTGTTGAGCTTATTCTGGCTGCATTACTTTATCACTTCGACTGGGAACTCCCTAATGGAATGAAGCCACAAGACTTCGATATGACTGAAGTCTTTGGAGCAGGGGTGGTGAAGAAGAACAACTTGTGTTTGATTCCTACTTGCTATGATGGTTCCCTTCAAGATAATGTTATTGTCAATTGACATTGCACCTTCTTTAATTTTCCTCACTTCTCCTTCCTTTTCCGTTTTACAAAGTTTGTTAAATAACTTGGAAAACTGAGCTACATTTATGTTAAATGAACTCACAGACCTTGACTGTTATTTGTTGGATTTAAATAAATATGTTCCTCATCCACATATGTCTTGTTCTTCTTTTATCCATCTAAGATGACAATTCTATGACAATAATAATGATACATATATAATATATTTACATCAAATAACTTTAGCTTTGAAACCACAAGTCTGATTGACCATGTTATGTGAATCTTCTGAAACTCAAATGTAGAATGAAAATCTAACACTTTAACATGCTCAATAACTGATATGATATTCAAAACAAAAAGTGATTAAACTAAAATGAATATGGTAAGAAATATTCAAGGAATATACAACATCAAAGAAGAATAGCATGATTTAGTTAAGCATCGAGGTCTGCTTTACAACGTTGAATCAACTCCGGGGTGCTTTATCCCTGCCTACACTACAAATCGATTTAGGCTTGGAGTTTCAAAATGAAAATAATTCCTATCATATTCCTAAAGAAATCAATGATCAAGCAGCAGCTATACAAATAAAATTTCAATCTTTCCATCAAATATTTGCATAAAAATCCTAGTTGAAGAGATTAAAATTGAAAACAAGAACTGGGAAGGGATAAATGAGAGCCCAAAAAACAACCAGTTTTCATTATCGTAACAAGTTTAGGATTATAAGTCCACGCTCAAGAAAGTATCTATTTGATAAATATGGTACATGTCCTACTTCTACAACGAAATATGTGAATAATCATAATCACCATTTAAGCCAATAGAAACAAGAAAAAAAACTGAGCAAATTGTTAAATTATGTAGCCAACATGTATTGTGACAAAGAAGTTTCCTTCTTTTCAGACTTCTCTCACTGGCTTTTCGGTTTCTCAATCTTCACGTAAGGTAAACCAACCATTAAATGAACAACTTTTGGAGACCACCCACGTTGTTGAGCACGGCAAAACATCAAGAAGGTGTTTGCAAAGTAGGAGTTGAAACCCATGAAGACATGCCACAAAGCATGACCCTGTGGATTAATAGGCCAACCGGATATCTCCTTGCAAAAAACTCTATCACAGACCCCAAATAAACTGCCTAATACAAGAGTAGCTACAAATACCTTCGCGAGCCTCTTGGCAGAAACATCTTGTGTGTGAATGTAATACTTGTACATTCTCGGAGTGCAGAGGAGACAGAGAATGATATAATGCACTTTGAAGCTAACACCAAAATGGAACACAGAATGTGCAACGGCAAAAACCACACCATACACAAAGAGGAAGATGGGCATTGTAGTGCGGTAATGCCAATCAGGAGAGTAGAGGATGTACATGTACAGCAGCACCTCCCATACCATAGGAGTTTCATCACTTTGCTGTTGCCTAAATTAAAGTTCAAAATCTTAACAATAAATAGTCATCCAACACAGACAGACATTGAATAATTGATGGACAAACTAGTTAATCAAACTATCCATGCTTACAAGGGACACACACACAGCAACCTAGTAGTACTTAATCAACAACAACAGCTAAGCCTTAATCACACTAGGTGCAGTCGACTACATCGAACGACGCCATAATGCTCTATCATAAATCACATTCATTTATATTAAGTCATAGAAACACTCATGCACTTGCATGCAAAATTACCATTTAAGCCATATCAGTAAATACAGTAATACAGATGGTCCCACTCTATAAACAATATGCCTTGCACACACTTGTGAGAATCACAAACTAATCAAAGGCTCGACAGCCTGACTTAGATTGATCCTGCTTCAAACTTCTAACCTTTTTTGTAACTAAACTAAATTAAGAAACTAAGTATCCATTCTACTATCCATTCCAAAAACTAAAAACTTCATGTATATAAACTATCAAGAAAGCATGCAATCTCTATGATGGTAACTAGCTCACTAGTATCAAAAGTCCAAAATGGAAGGAAGGTATACCCTTTCTCCAAGCAACGAAGAGAAAGGTAAAAACTGCAGCCCAACAACATGGAACCACACAAATATGTCAAAAAATAGAGATATAATGACAATAAATTTTTCATTATCTTTTAAAGCCGGGACTGGTATGCATAAACTACTTATAAAATTCACAATTTCTTTGGAAAGTGTTTTAAAAAAAGTGTGGGCCACCAGGGTGTTGATGTTTCCTTCATAGAAGAAGAGTATATAGACAAACTTCAGTTGTATGAGATAAGCTAAAGAGCATGAATTAGATAGAATCCATAAAAACGTGATCTATGTGGTGTCAGAGAAATCTACTAAAACTGATGACAACATGAAAAACAATAGTACAAATATATGCATATTAAAAGCTCTTGATGTATGACCATATTAAGGTGTTGGGCAAAAACCCGCTTCATACTTCCGGTTCAATATTTCTCTACAACACGTAGTTAGTGTATGGTGATATATCACATGCAAACACCTTGTGTAACTCTTAATCTATGAAACAAACATCTGAACAAATGGCAAAGCTCATTTTGTATAATGGAAATTAGTTGAAATAAAATGGAACCAATAAGAGAAAGAAACATTAATTGAAATGAAGTAAAGCAAGAAAAATGATGGAGATGAATACTCACACATTTTGCAGTGTGGCATGGTACAACATGCTTCCAATGGCAAGTGTCATATTTGATAGGTGAAGAACACTAAATCTTTTCTCAAATCGTTGTCTAAGAGCATTTATAAGACCAATAAAAGCCAAGAGAATTGCGGGAATGTTTGAGATTGTGTTATAAAATTCAGCAATGTAAGGAGAATGTGCATAGTTTATTTCACAACACTCTTTAGTGGATGTAACTGGACCCCAGAATGTAGATATAGTTTCATCCATTCTCTTCCTCCACAGCCTCCTGCTGATATATTCAACTGTATTTCACAGATGCAGAGTTCATATAAATTGATAATGAAAACACTATACTAGTCAAAATAACATGTAAAGCAACACAGAGTATAGCTGTTTTATTTTTTCAATACTAGTTTCAACTCCAAAGTGCAAGTCCGGTGAACTCTGAATTCAGAATCCAACCTAGAAAAGCAGAAATTCAAGGAGAAGAATAAGCACAGTTTAAAAATAGTACTAGTAATTGTGTTTGGAAATATGTAAATGGATGAAAGTGGAAGATTGAATCTGAAGAGTTGTTAGGGTTAATAAAATAAGGAAGATTGGAATGGATATGATGAAAGCGATGTTGCAATGAATGAATAAAAAGAATTAAATAATAAAGAATGGGAATGTGACCTGAGAAGAAGAAGAAGAAGAAGAAACGGCGGAGAAGGCAGTGTGAGTGACGGCAACAGAGGGATTCATATGAAACGGCAGTGTTTTATAAGTATACTCTATTATCATTTATCAGGCCTTCTGGCCCATTACCACATCCAACTCATTCTTTTTTTAAAACTAACAATGATATACTATACTTGGATACGTCAAAACAAAGAGTTACTGTATGTAATTTCACAAAAAAAAACTCCAGGGATATATTTTACTAAAAAATTATAAAGGGAGGATATATTTTAAAAACTAAATTTCTTATTTCAGTTTATTTAACGTTAATGTGTACCGTATGTGTTTTTAAATGTTGTTCCGAATGATCCTGTAAATGTTATTGTTGTTGGAGGATATAACAATTTCACCATCACCACTTATTAAACTCTTGCCACCTTTCTTTAAAAATAATTGGCAATTCCACATTTTGTTTTACCAATGACGTTTACATGAAAAGAACAAATTAGTACAAACCTCATGAAAAACCTCAAGTATAACACTATGGTACTCTTTAGAGTTCATGGACATATAATAATTCAATAGACTACGAAGATCTTTTGCATCTTTAAGCCGGTTTGCATTTATCATCTCCATCATGGACTCTCTGAAATCTTCTCTTGGATCATATGATGACTTCTCCATTGCTACCATCACCACAAACTTTGTTCCTTCTCTTCTTTCTTCCCTTCTTCTATATACATCTTTACTTTCCAACCTTTCTCTAATCATTTGATCAAGTCTTTGTTGCACCATTGCATGAGCTATGCTTGAAACTGAAGGGTATCTATCAGAGACAGAGCTCTCTGTTTCTAATTCTGAAGAAGAAACACTAACCCTGCTGCAGCTGCAACACAACCCTCTCTGTTGCTTTGAGGCTTTCATTGTAGGACACAATGACTTAGCTTTGAAGGCATATTTGCGGAACAATAATCACTTATGCACAGTTGACAAGTGGGACACAACACTCAATTAATGATTATGTTTTGTTCTAAAAACCTTTCAGACTAAATTAAGTGTTAGTTTGGAGGGAAGATGGGGGGACATATCTTTAGTTAATTGAGCCAAACATCATTATGTAGGATAGCATTAGGTGGCCTAACTTTTGAAGTGTGTGTGAAATGGTTTGATTATATCTTTGTTTAAAACCTTGCATGCAGCATGCCCATTAACCCATTTTTTGTTTGAAATTATGAAAAATGATTAAAGCAATGACCCATGACTAAAATATTTGAGCTAAACAAGTCTATATCCATTGGATGAGTGGTTGGTAAGGCTCAATTATGGAGAATATCGGATAGGAGATACACACAGCTAACAAAGAATCTCCCTTCTTTAACAGATTCCACAAACAGGAAAAGAAGGTCATTAGCATGTGATTATCATTCATTGCTTTGCTCATTTGTGACAAACATGATCCTCATTTTTCAGCATCATTAACCACGTGTTGCTATAATCATTTTTACTCCTTAAAGATAAAGCCTAAAAACTCTAAAGAATAAAAGTAGTGTTATTTGTACGCCAAATACTTGATAACTTCTCTTTCTATCTCTCATTCACTTTTTCAACTTTTAACTCAAGAAACACGTTCACAAATAAAAGTAAAACTAAAAAATAGGAGAATTTAATTGTTAAAATATTTGGTTTTGTTTAGAGTTTAGAATAAGGAAGCGGGTGAAAGGAGTGATGTGTGAATTCCAAATCATACTAGTCAATCACTGTTTTCTTTTTTAACATACCATTAACACTAACCACTAATTTCCTTTTAATATCTCATATTCTACATGATGATGATGATGACTAATAAATACTAACGTAGAATACTTGTAGATAATAATAGTAGAATTTTGCAGTAATCTGAATTGAATACTACTTCACTCTCTCATCAGCTAAAAATGGCACCATCTTTTCCAACAAACGGTGGCTTCAGACTGGCTCCACCGACGGCCTTGTACAGTGAGGTTCAAATCAGCCGTATCGATCACTGTATCCCTCTTCCTTCCGTTCTAAAAAAACCATTCAATATCGTCGATGGTCCTCAAAGCTCTTCTGCTGCCAATCCAGGTATATATCTCCTTCTATTCATACAAATCCATATGATTATCAATTTTCATCAATTTTCAATTCGGCAGATGAGATAGCCAAACTCTTCCCTCACCTGTTTGGGCAACCATCCGTGACGTTGCTGCCGATTGAGTCCGATGCTGTGCAACCGTCTCACAATTTGAAGATTGGTGTCGTCTTGTCCGGTGGTCAGGCTCCTGGAGGTCACAATGTTATTTCTGGAATATTTGGTAACGAGTTATTCTCTTATCTTTTATTTTTCAACTATATTGTTGTAAGGTTTGGTTTCAAATGAATATGTGAAGTTGTTATTTGGTTATAGATTACCTACAAGACCTTGCAAAAGGAAGCATACTGTATGGTTTCAGGGGCGGTCCAGCTGGCATCATGAAATGCAAATACGTTGAACTCACCTCTCACTATATCCATCCTTATAGAAATCAGGTTCACCTTTCTTACTCCCAACTTCCATAAAACCTTCAAATTATACATAAATTAATCTACTTCTTTTAATTGTTTACTTCCATAGTTATTCATTAAAGCCTGCTACCTACTTTTAAACAACATCATGCCTTTTATTGCTGGCTTATACATGTTAGTGTTTGAGAGTGTGACAACTAACAGGATTAAGTTCTGTTGGCAGGGTGGCTTTGACATGATTCGCAGTGGGAGGGACAAGATTGAAACTCCTGAGCAGGTGTGCCTATTTATTTGCTATATGAATAAGTTCATTTTAATCTTGCACTCCTGCTCATGTTCAAGCATGAAGAGTAATTTATTTTACACATGTACAGTTTAAGCAAGCTGAAGAAACTGTACAGAAACTAGACTTGGACGGGCTTGTTGTTATCGGTGGAGATGACTCAAACACAAATGCATGCCTCCTTGCTGAGTATTTCAGGTTTTTTAAAACGAAACTTATTTTGTTTACGGCATGACATGTATCCATGAAGCTTTGTTAACGGAATGTTGATTTATATAGGAGCAAAAATATTAAAACTCTTGTGATTGGATGCCCTAAAACAATAGATGGTGATTTGAAATGCAAAGAAGTTCCCACAAGTTTTGGGTTTGATACTGCATGCAAGGTGATCAAAGCTATGCAGTCAGTCTTTGGTGATCAATTATGGGAAATTCCATTAATGCTGCCTTATCTTTTTTCTCTAAATCTGTTATATAACCTTTTGCTTTGGATACATTCTGCTGCATGTTCACATGATCTGCCCTTGTTCACATTTGTGTGTTACTTTTAATGCAGATATATGCAGAAATGATTGGAAATGTTATGATAGATGCCCGATCGACCGGAAAATATTACCATTGTAAG
>NC_032009.1:20268825-20749211 GCF_001865875.1 Lupinus angustifolius
TTGTAAGACTAGCTGTTAGAGAGAAATATCTTAGCTGAGTTGCACAGACCAATCTTTAATGCATCATATTGGGTAACAGACATGATGCCTGTTACTACTCTATATTCTTTCTTTGCTTCCATTCTTACGAAATGTATCACTTAATCATTTAAGTTTTAAACTTATTGCATTTCATTTCCCTTGGTATCACTTGTTCCTTTTCTGAACTGAGATCGTATCTTCTTCTCTTTGGTTTGAAGATTGCAAATACAACTATCTAGACAAGAAAATCACGTTCCGTTAATTAAAGCGTCTTTGTATGCCGCTTATACCATCTTTACATACGTATATGATATCACCTCCCCTTTGCTTTTGAGACAGAAATCCTTGTTTTTACATCCCCTTGTATTATGTCAACATTTTTGTGGCTATGTAAATTTTTGACATCTGATTCTCTTGAATTGTATGTCTGATCATGATTTAGTCTATACTGAAAGGCTCATTTACTTTCATGGCATTTTATTTAGTCATTGACAAGTACATGTATATGATCTATGCCATGCCCTCAAGATTTATTTTGATAGAAATTGCATTGGTCCTATACCTCTTTGAACATATTTTTCATTTCGTCTCTCTCTCTCATATATATATATATATATATATATATATGTGTGTGTGTGTGTATAGATGTTTCAATTGTTGTTGTACTCGATTTCGAGCAATATGTAAGATATGGTCTCCTGTCTGCAGTTGTGCGGCTTATGGGACGTGCAGCCTCACATATTACCCTGGAATGTGCTCTACAAACTCATCCAAATATTACTATTATTGGAGAGGAGGTTTGTCATAAATCTGGTCATTTCATCCAGTGACTAGACAACTTAAGGGTTGATGAAATCAATATAAAATGCATCCATCTTGATCTTCTTATTATAGTTTGCTGATAGATTCAATGACATGTGAGGGGCCTCTATCAAATATTTGATTTGACATGTAAATATCTTATTTCAGGTTGCTGCCAAGAAGTTGACCCTGAAGAATGTCACTGACTACATCGTAGATATCATTTGTAAAAGAGCTGAGGTTAATTATAGCTATGGGGTCATTCTTATCCCTGAAGGTCTAATTGATTTCATTCCCGAGGTAGCTATCCTCTTCAGAAAGTGAATTTATTTCATTAATTGTTTTCTCCCTATATGATGTTTTCTTATCTGTTAGTATACAATATGTGTGGAAAGACATGCTGATTTTATATTCAATTGTGCAATTTGCAGGCCCAGCACCTTATTGCAGAACTCAATGAAATTATGGCCAGTTGTTCTGTGGATGAGGGTGGGCTATGGAAGAAGAAACTCACTGATCAGTCGTTAAAGCTTTACGAATTTTTACCTCAAGCTATTAGAGAGCAATTGATGCTTGAAAGAGATCCGCATGGCAATGTTCAGGTTCTTGATGGTTTTATAGTGCATGCTTGTTATGTTTAATTTGCCCCATTATTAAATTTGACTAGGCTCAATGTTTTCTTCGTATTATCATTTAGGTTGCCAAGATTGAAACAGAGAAAATGTTGATTCAAATGGTTGAAACTGAGTTGGAGAAGAGAAAACATGAAGGCACATATAAAGCTGTATTCAAAGGGCAGACTCACTTTTTTGGGTACCTCATTTAATTTAGATATTCTTATTGAATGCTTGATGACATAAATTGATGAACCTGCGTTATGATTCACCTTTAACTTGGATTAAAAATTTGTTTTGAGTTATGTGGTTAGACTTTGTTGTTCAAATAATGCAGCTATGAAGGGAGATGTGGTTTGCCGACTAATTTTGATTCAACTTACTGCTATGCATTGGGTTATGGTGCTGGAGCCCTCCTTCAAAGTGGGAAGACTGGATTGATATCATCAGTTTCGGCTTCTAATGCTCTTCTCGCTAACTTTTAATTATCAACTAAATATTTCTTCCAGATTGGTCTTGAAAACTGCTTGTGGTTAAAATTGTTTGGTAGTGGAATAATGGTGAATCATTTTCAATTCTTGGATTTGCTATGCTATTTTGGTCAGGTTGGGAATTTGTGTGCTCCAGTGGAAGAATGGACAGTTGCTGGAACTGCTCTCACCTCATTGATGGATGTGGAGAGGAGACATGGTATGATTTTTTTAATCTGTCAACTTTGCTTTACCCAATGCCTGTTCTCTGAATTTCTATTTTTTGTCTTCATGTTGTTCCAAAACAGAGAACAGAGTTGTACCCAAAATTTTTTCTTTTAACTGGAATTGACTTAGAGATATTTTTTCTATGTATTTTCTGGACTATAATATTCACGAGGAGTTGTTTCTTTTGGCAAGGTCTGGTTATTTAAAATCGTAATTTTTTTGTATGCTTCATTTATATGAATGGTTTATCTGATGATCTACAGTTTATAAATTGTCTGATTTTCTTTGCAGGTAAATTCAAGCCTGTGATCAAGAAGGCAATGGTGGAGCTTGAAGGTGCATATTTATCTATTCATTACTCCACTAAAATAATCAGTGAGAACTATATTTTTCACGAGCATGGAAGGAGAACAGTGAAATGAAAGTGAGGGGAAAAGTATTTTGTTTTATGGGTCCATTTAATGATTCATGTATCAGAAGGTTCTATTTGCACAGCTTATAAACATTAGGGACTGATTTGGACGTTTTTATCCTAGGGACTAACCTGCACGTAACCCAAATGTCAAGGAAATAAAGTGCAATCTTCCCTTGTTTTTTACTAGTTTTCCTGACATATTTGGTTTGCCCAAACTTCAGTGACTGGTATTCAGTTCCTTATAAATATGGATTTCCAAATCAGATACTACAATGGTTATTGTTATAATATAATCTTGAATGGTATTGGATGACATTTCATGTTGAATGTGCAGGGGCACCCTTCAAGGAGTTTGCCTCGTTGCGGGATGAGTGGGCCCTAAAGAATCACTACATCAGTCCAGGTATTGGTTGAGTGTTCTTTGAATGGCTGTTGCTATGCTTATAAGGTTAGAAAAAGGTGGTATAGGTTGGAGGAAAATAGTATTGGCATTCCAAACTGGAATCACTCTTGTGATAATGATTGTGTAGGTCCGATTCAATTTACTGGCCCAGGATCAGATGCAATTAGTTATACTCTAGGCTTGGAGCTTGGTGCGCAACCTTAGGCATCTTTTTGATGGGTGACAATTGCTGTTTTGTTTTTGGGTATATCGGAGGTTAGTCAAGGCTTCTATGCTCTTTCAGTTTTCAAGAGAGTGGTTTATAAGTTGACATTTTGTTTGCATTAGCATTCGCACTTGAGCACGCACAAAACAATATTATTAAGATAATGATAAATTATAGGTGCAAAGCTGGCATACATATTTGTAATATTACCATGTATGTACCAACCAAAGTGGTTATAACTTATAAGTGATGATTGTAGCAAATCAATAGTGAATAGTGACAAGTATATTTGGCTAGCAACCAATTGCATTGTCTTTTGTATTATATACTTAACTATTCAATATTTTGTAGTAGTAATCATAAAAGTCAATACGTTGGAGTTTTTCCTGTTCCACTAGAGGCTAGAGTTGCATGTCTTCTCCCCTGTTCTGGCTTAATCACCATCTTCAATTCCTTCTCTGATGTACAAGTTAAGGTGAATTTGTAAACATTGTGTTAGTCAATCGCACAAACTTTTGCATTATGGTAGACTTCCATTTCAAAATTTCCAGTATTACAACTACGAGTGCCAAAACTCCAACTATTGCTACATAAGACCATTTCAACTTTTCAGCTTGACTTTGATTGTGGAGCCCTGTAAATATGTTTGCAATAACTATTCCTAGTATTGCATACCCAAGTACATGGTGGCATATGTTCCAGCACTTGCAATAACCTGCTTTTTTATTGGGTCGCATACAAATGGAAAGCATCTGAATAACATTGAAAGAAATGTTTAGAGTTAAGACCTTAAATATTTGAACACAAAGGTAGTAGAGTAAAAGAAGCAGGTTTGAGTCCTACTCACTCACTTGTACATTTATGAGTGTGAAAGAAATGATGCTGAGAGTTCGTTGTGTTTTAGATGCTAACTTTTCTGAAGAGTGATGCAGCCATAGCCCAATGCACCACCCTATTGTTCCCAGAATATATCCAAGGGTCTGAAAAAATATGTGGCACGAGTACCATTCATTACACATCCAAGGTAATGTTCTGCAGTACCTTGCAATGATTGCCCCTATTGGTAGCATAGTTCCCCATCCTATGAGGACTAGAATCCCATAAACCTACAATGTGCTTAAATATGTTAATATATATGTTCATTTTAAAACCATATATTTGACATTATAAGTGGCCTTACATTTCTGAAGTGGTGTCTATGTCCCCGGGCGTGAGTACTGTGACCTTTGTATGATATTACATTTGTTGTTTGAGCAGATTCTGGGAATTGTAGAGGTGTATCATGCATCTCTATGTGACTGATTTCGGTGTCAAGTTTCCACATAATTGTACTTCCATTTTGAACTTGTGCCAGTTCCCCACTCCCACTAGATAAAATTATGGCACAAATATGATGGAAGTGAAGAAATAATAAAGTTGGAAGAATAAGGAAATAGGATGGCATGGCAAATGTCAATTAATGTATATACAATCACTTTCTCAACAAAAGTTAAGTGATTACATCAGCCACATGCTCATTCCTTTAGACACAACTTTGATATATCAACATCAATGAATGATCCCCATGAATCTAAATTTGAAGGTTTCTCAAGTACAGATATTATGATGGAAATATAGCATGTCCTAAAATTATATGTGAAGAGTTATTTGGCTGTGGAGAATATGTGCTTTCCTTGTAAAACTAAAAGGAATAATATCTGACTTGCTTCAATAGAAATAACACATAAACAGATATTATTCCTCTCTTCAACTAATCCCTTTTCTTTCATAATTAAGTATCATACATAATATTTAGCAAAAGTTTAAGAAAGAGATGTGATGTAATGTTTAAACTTTAAAGGATAGAGATCATCTATTTTCAATGATGTCTCATTCTATGTCATGAATCAAACAAAATGTTTTTCAAAAAAAATATTTTTATTCATGTGACAATATCTTATTGATCGAAGATAGAGAATGAGACATTATTGGATAGAGAATGTTCATTGTGTTTGAAAAGTGTTTATTTCTTAGTGATGTTGAAAACAATAAATATGACTAGAGAAGATTGAAAAGGCAAGGAAGGAGAATAATGTTATGTGAAAGACATTTATGGTTAGACAGAAACAATAATGGAAGGACATGGTTGCAATAAAAATGTATAACTAATAATAGAGGAGTGTTGAAGCAGTTATTGTAGATTATACTAATTCATATTTGGTCTAATTCATTTCATCAAAATAGAGTTACAGATTCAGTTATTGTAGAAACTAAAGGGGTTTATCTCCGTCATCTTTGACTCTCATGTTCAATTTTTCATCCAATTCAATCCTCCTGCCAAATTTTATTGAAAGGAAACTTACATTATACTGTATTAGATCATTCACAAACACTAACAACGTGCTAAACAAATTTGGCCAAAAAGGCCAAGTTTAAGAAACAGATGAATATGAGATTACTCTCAATCCATTTTTCACTATTTTCTAATCAAAATATAGTGCAGGATTTGTAATCATAAAATATAATCCCCCTCATGTATAAAATGAAGTGTTTGTAGGTATTTTTAGAAATATAAATAAACTTTCAATAAAACAAGTTATCTTATCTGGTAATGAAGTTCTTTTTTTATCTTGTTCTTGTATTTCGTTTTCTTAATACCCCTACCCCTATTGCTTGTCTTGTTCAATTCTGCGGAATCGTCTTCAATATCTTTTTCCTGATTTGAGAGAGATGATTCAGGCTCTACTCGATCCGCGTATTTTTCTTTTGCTTAGTTTTTAGTGTCTAACTCAAATTCAAGAGATTTTTTTTTTGATAGTCTAAAAGTATGTATTATTTTTTTCTTTTCAGTAGGCTGTGGGCTTTTTCAGTAAACAGCAAACATGGTTTTATCATTTATGTAGCCATGGATTAAGGCGTTGAATAATGAAGAGACGTAGTCTCATTCATCATTGTTGATCAGCCTAATCTTGAAATATCCAAAACAAATCCTCATTCTCAATTTCTCATCCATCTTCTCAAATCAAAGGTCAAAATTATAAGGCTGCTGGAACCAATAGTGTTTCTGTAACGGTTTATAGGTTTATGCATGTATAACAATTATTTATATACTACCAGACTACTTTTATTAATTACATGCAAGCTTCCTACTTAGAATTAAAATCATCTTTACACTTAAGCATTTATATATCATATTAATATATATATAGTTATTTCATTTGTATCCTATTTCAACCACTTAGTCTCTACCAACTTTGAATTTTGTACGTACGTAGTTGTTGCAAACAAGCCTAACTATTTTTGACTACTACTTCAACCTAGCTCCTCTTCTATAAATACTTATACGATCTCTATTCATTTTCACAATCAAAACATCGTTCCACTCTATATATATATCTAACGTAACTTCATTCTCCTACACACCATAATATAATCAAACACAAACAAAAATGAAAGCCCTCTTGCTAGTGGCAATGCTAATGGCTCTGGTGGCCATTACTTTATCAGCAACATCTTCGGAACCAAACCGCTTTGTTTCCCAGAAATATGGTCGGATTATGGTGACATCATCATGTGACAAATACCCAAAGATATGTCATATTAAAGGAAGCGTAGGATCTGATTGCTGCAACAACAAATGTGTGAACTTGAGAACAGATGGCATTAACTGTGGCAAGTGCGGAAAGAAATGCAGTTATGGAAAGATATGCTGCGAGGGTAAGTGTGTGAATCCTCGAACTAATCACAAACATTGTGGCAAATGTGGTAACAAGTGCAACACTGCAAGTTCCTGTATCTATGGCATGTGCAGCTATGCCTAGAAATCTCATCAATTATAAGTAAATAAATAAAGCAGCCATCACCATTTGATGACTTCTGCGTGCTACTTAATTATATATTCAAATTTATTCTTCATTTCTTTGCATTAGTTGATGTCTTGGGGTTGTATCATGAAGCATAATTTGTAATTCCTTGTTTATATGGAATAAAAAAATGAATGTATGATAATATATTTCCTTTATGTTTGGTTTGTTCTTTGTTTGGTTTGTTCTTTGTTTGTTTTGCCATCCTTTGGTAGAGTAGAAAGAGAATGAGAGGAGAGATACTAATAAGTTTCAATTCCAAAGTAAAACCATGGAATCATAATGGAGAATAACAATGGATGGAGTGAAGAGTAAGAAACTGAAATGATTGAAGTTAAGGAGTAAAGTGAATAGTATGGAAGAGTGTAATATGCGGGGATAGCTCAGTTGGGAGAGCGTCAGACTGAAGATCTGAAGGTCGCGTGTTCGATCCACGCTCACCGCATCTCATTTTTGTTAACATTTTTTATTATTTAGAATGATCACAACACAACTCACAAGTTTGAAAACGGAGCAGTGTGATTAGTGCCACTTCTTTCCATGAGCTTCTTCTATCAATACATTAACAAACAACAACGTCAATCCAAACCTTACTTTCACTACATTCTCCCTAAATTCCTCCCAATGCTGGGATTGCCTAATATTTGTTTGTTTTATTATTTCTTGCCAGATTCAGGTTAAATACTTGGAAACACAGAACATACCCTTTATATATATATACACCCATGAATAATGTGGACATTTATCATTGCTTCCAACAGCTTAAAATTCAACCAAGGCTTGCTCTAGAGAGAGATAGAGGCAAAAGTAAATGCAATGTGTTGAAAACAACAATTCCTGAAATGAGAAGGCCAATCAAGAAATCTTAGCCAGCAAGATGGATTCCAAAATATGTGGCATCATGTCCCATATACATTGGCAATAACCTCCCCTTTACATTTTTCATTTAGTCTAATACAAAATTGCATGCCTTAGACATACCAGATAGCGAGAATAAGAATTTTACTACCCAGACACATCACACCTTCATTCCTTACTTGAAATGGTCAATAGCAGGCCGAAATGATCACTAGGCAAAACAGGGAGTGGCAGTTGCTTTATCTCGTTTCTAACTTTCTTCTCTTTGATGTATACCAAACCAGCTATTGCATCCACCCCAATCATTTCAATACTGCTTATCTTCAGATCACGCAGACGACAAATAAAGCGATCTAGTCGCTTTCGGAGACTGCGGTTTCCCGTCAACATCTGGTTTGATTTCGTATCATATGTAAATCCATTTTCCTTCGGCCTTAGCTGAGCCCAGGCATCAATCCATCCATCTTGTGAAGGGTAATGACCATCCAGTTTGTCACACCAGTTCATGTCACCTCCAAAAACAACATTTGGATGCTTCTCAAGAAGGTTCAGAGCCACATTGGCCTGCTCTACACGTTCCTTGCTGAACATTTGATCAAATTTTGGAGGGGCAGGACAGGGACTCTCAAGATGGCTAGTGGCAACAACCAATGGCATTCCACTTGCAATTTCAGCCTCAGCAATGCATAGTTCTCTTCCCATTATAGAATTGTGAAACGGTTTATTGCTGAAAGATTTCACAGCCAATTTGCTTAACTGCAATTAATTTCAAAGTCATTTCAATAAGACATGAGCCTTTCCTTGCCAAATAAAAGTGCTCATTGAAAAGGTGTGCAACTTACAACAACAACAAAACAACCAAGCTTTTATCCTACTAGGTGTGTAACTTACAAGTCATGCAAAAATATAAAAAAATCTCATAATCAATGATTATAAATATTATAATATAGAAGGACCCAATTATATGGACTTGATAAAGCTTTGTCCTACTTTCTGGAAAACACAACACTTCTAGCATTCACATGTGAAATGATGACAGAAAAAAATGTGATATGTGGGAAGTAGCAAGTCATCACATCATCAAAATAAATGCACCGGAGAGCAGTTTATATCAGAATCATAAGATAGATAATTAAAACGAGTGAGACAATAAAAAAAAGATTACCATCATACAAAAGTATGCTTTGGAATGAGCCTTTTCTGTAGAAACAGAACAATGATACAGATTCCACCATCTGGATTGCTTGAAAATGTCATATATGTTTCCAGTAACCTCCTGAGGCACCAGTGGTCTAAATCAGATGAAGCCACATAAATTTAAAGGGTAATGCTATTGACACTCGAAATTACATATCAACAGACACCCTAATAACCAATATGGTTTAATTTTTTATTTTACAAAATTATCATTGGTTAAAATGAAATGTGAGCAGGTGAAGGAAATGCCAATGGTCTCATCTATTCATGTTAGGAAACTATAACAAGTGAGACCTGGAAACATATAAAATCAGGGGAATGCAACTGGACAAGGTCGCCAATAGCTTTCATCCTGTTATGCAACTCCAAGTCTTCCCGGAACCAAACATTGTAAGTTAAGATCTTAAACGAACTCGCAGCTTTGCCCGAATCAACATTATCTGCTGCATATTCATATTTAAGTTGTATTCAGATTTCAGAGATGATTCCTATACCTTTTTTAAATAAATAAAAAGGAAAAAAAAACACTTCTGGCATTCATATTTTTGTTTGGTTAAGCTTTTAACTAACAAGGCTGAAACTCAGTTTTTTGTTTCTGCTTCTCACAAGTTTTCTGCCAAAAGAGTTTTTACAGAATCAATCTTTTAACTCCTAAAAAACAAACAAACCCTAATAACATAAAGAGCCAAGACGTTAGAAAAAAAATCCAAGAGTGCATTTGTTTAAGATTAACTTCTAACAAAATCGCTTATTTTTTACTCAGAAAAAGAACACTTACAAGTTATAACAAAATGAAACATGTTTAGCTAAGATTATAACCATAATCTACTCTGAGTAGCTTTAGATGATAATAGTGTTAAAAGGTGAGCGTAAAACATGAAACATTGTACAAAAAAAGTATTATTTTGATTCTAACAAAACATAGTTAACTTTTGATTTTATACCAAAATCTATAATAAAAAATAAACACTTATTTAACAATATCTAATATCAATCAATTCGAATCTTAAACAGCCGGGGCGTTTAACTAACAAACATCGTCAAAAATTGAAAGCTATAGAAGAGAAAGAAGGTCATTACCCGTGAGATTGATTGCTTTATCGGACATGTCTGTTTGATCAAAATCAACGGCCATATTGGACGGCTTAGCTTTGACCGCATGAAACCGCTCCGATTCATCAGAATCAGCAATGGCCTTCCTTTTACATGATCGGAGAGGGAAGAAAACAGAGCCAACAGAGGAATCGACGTCAGCGTCGGAAACGGTGTCGTTTAAGTCATGGAAGTGGGAAAGTGAGAGAACGGGGCATCGAGTGCTGCATATTTCGCAAACAGAGTTTTTATAAAGGTTTAAGAAAGTGCAGGCCTTGCAAGACCACTTTGGGAGCGAAGAAGAAGAAGAAGAAGAGGAAGAAGAAGAAGAAGAAGAAAAATGTGATGAAGGAGGAAGAGGGGGAGTTAAGCAGATTTGACATTGAGATTTTTGAGAATGAGGATTCAGAAAGGTGCATTTTTTGCACACCCAGGATGACATTGTGATTCGATTACAGGGGAAGATTGAAATTTGGGAACTTTTGAATATTCTAGGGTTTAAGAAAAGTGGGAAAGAAGATAGAACAAATTTCATGCGATTCATATTTAACACATGGAATGGAACGTTGGTCCAAAACGGCATCTTCTACCTGCTCCACTTTAAAAATAAAATAACAATCAAAATTTTAAATTTAGAAGACAAAAATCAGTCTCATCATAATGTACCAAAAAAAGATAAAAAGAATCATGTTTTGTTTTTTAAATGATACTTTTATACTTCCTTTACAGTGTTAAATATGGTGTTGACATATGTGCATACTTTAAGAGTAATTATTTTCCAAGTTTGAAAGTAATCATTCATACATTTTAGTGACTGAAATGTTGACAAACTTATATATTCTTCATATAACAACAAATGATATCTCAATTAATTTCTTCCAATATGATTGTCATTTTTATATTTTAATAGTGACTAAATCAACTCCAACAATTTATGTTTTTTTTTTTAGAAATATGAAAGGATGTGGATAATAATAGCTAACATTTAAATTTGAGATGGATTGATTTGGATTTGGTAAAATCAATACATTTTGATTTTAATGTTGGAAAAAGGCACAACTTATTTAACTTGAAGATATAATCACACATCTAGAAACACAGGAAATGGACTAGTCCTCTACAGAATACCCCAACAAGTCTTGAACCATACTTTGAACAAGAAGAGATCTAAAACTATATAATCCAGAATTTCTTATTTTGCTAAACTAGTCAAAACTTCCAATGGATGATGGCAGTACTGTACGGAAGAAGAACCTTGAACAATCATCTTAAGGCATTCACGAATGCCATCAATGAATCAACATCTCTATTCTCTGAGGGATACTTTATTGGGTGAGATGAATGCTTTGGGAAAAATAATATTGTAGGGAAGCTTCCCAGCTGCAATTCGCGCTTTGCAAATTCCTTCTGCTCTCCATCTGCTCTAAATTTTCCAACTTTGACCCCTGATCCTGCCAACTTCTCTGCCAGATCAACATAAGATTCCTCCATCGCCTGTTGTAATTTCGAACAACATAACATATTGTTAGAGGAAGATAATAACTTGAAGCACAAACTGATGAGATAATCTAAATAGAATACTAAATTGCAGAAAATTGTTTACCTGGCAGAAGGGGCACCATGGTGCATAAAGCACAACGAGCCATGGGTGTTTGGGGCTGTCCAATTTGGCCAAATTCTCAATTCCACTCCTGCTGAAGCTAACCACATTCTGGGAGTTGTAAATGTCAGCAACTGTGGCAGTGTCATTTCCATGGGCAATCCCATTTCCATTACCGTTAAGCTCAGCAGCAGCATCTTGTTGTTTTATATTTCCCTTGTGAAGACCACACTCTTTAGCTTTTGCATCCTCCCACCACCACCTCCCTTCCCTTTCATGTTGTCCAGGCAAAACTGACCTTGTGCATGGCTCGCAACCGATGGAAATGTATCCTTGCGAATGCAATGGATTAACAGGTACATTCATGGTCCTAAGGAAGTTCCATATCTCATGACCTTTCACATTTGCAACCGGGTTCCACTTCACAAGGCTACCGATTCCACCATCAACTCCCTCAAAAGCAGGGTCAACCTCAACAATTGGTACCTCAGATCTAGTACCAGGTGATTGATCTTTTCTCTGCCCAGTTATCCATGTTCTGAGGCCCTTAAGTGCCCTCCTTAAGGGTCTTACCTTCCTCACTCGACAGCACTCTTGATGGCCATCCTCATAGAATGAGAACAGCCCCTTGCTCCTTACTAATGCCTGAACTTCAACAGCATCAGGGAACATGTACTCGATGCGGATTCCATAATGCTTCTCAACAGCATCAAAAAATCTATAGGTTTCTGGGTTCAGTCTTCCAGTGTCCAAACTGAACACCCTAAAGGGTCGACCCGTCAAATGTGCATACTCGATTAAAGCAACATCTTCAGCACCACTGCAAAGGCAAAGCTACTCATATATTAAAATGCGGCAGTATATATATGATTGGTATACATTGAGTAGCAATGGATTAAATTTGAATGTATATAGTTAAAAGACATGCATTATGGAATAAGAAAGTAATGAATAAGAGTATTTAGTGTACCTGAAGGCAATAGCAATGTCATTGCCAAATGTTTGGAGTGCCTTATCCATTATTTGAAGAGGAGAAGCATTGTGAAGGTCTAATGCTAATTGTTCTAAATTCTCATCTTGGTGTTGTTGTTGTTGTGTATCACTAACCTCATCTGCAATGTGAGGAACAACATAATTAGCAGACTTGAATTATATAATACAATTGAGTAATATTTGTATTAGTTTTCCATATTTAGCATATATCTATGAATGTAGTGATGATGATTACCATGTTGATGATGAGGTTGGGCGTATATGGCTTTGAGCAACCTCCTCCTCCTCCTCCTAGTTTGTTGGGATGATAAGTTAAGTGATCCTTCAACATGGGACTTATCAGAAACCCTAATCCAACTAATATGTTGTTGTTGTTGTTGAGATGGTGAATAAGTGGTGGAAGAATTTGATATGGAAGTTGAATAAGTGAGAGACATGTCCACCTTACTATTTTAATTTACTTCAAATCTCTACTCCCCCTTCCAACTTCCAACTAATATATATATATATATATCAGATTCATTGAACCTGGACAATGAATATTTCCTTATGCTTACGTGGCATCAATCTAGTTAGTAGTTGGATAATAGCAAACCTCTTCCCTCATGGCTTCCGTCATTTCCTCCTTTTATTTGAATTTGAATATTCAACGGATGCATCATACATATCCTATCATCATTTATATATTCACAAGTCGCAATTAGGTCTAAATAAGCCAACAAAAAGTGCAATATCCACGTTAACCAACTAATGAATCAATAGAGAGCTTATTATTAGGACAAAATGGACTTCAAAATTGCTGACATGAGCGCTTACACCATAAAAACGCCAAACTTGTTTAGTTCAAACATTGACCGAGTGGTTCAAAGGGATTCATGTGGGACTGCCATTATATTTTTTATTTTCTTTATTATGGTTTCCTTACTAATAATTCCACAAAACTCTCCTTGCCTCTCTTTGTCTGCACCCTTGAAAGCCACACAATGATTGAAGAAAAAGATGAAGACAAATTGAAAAGTAATAATGTACAACCCTTTTCCTTCTTTCATCAAATTGAAAAGCTTCACATAATTATATTGTACGTAGAAACCAATTTGTGGTCCTCAACATGTCCTTATTCCCATACTTACATGGCTCTTATTAACAATGGGACCAGACATACTACAAGAGCTTCCGAGTTTCCATTCCTTAAGAATTCCAAGAATCTATTCAAGTAGTAGAGACTCGGAAGAAGTGAATGAAAATTTACAATACACAAGCTTGAAAGACATTATATGTAACACACCAACAAAGTATTCATCCATATATGAGGGAAATGACTTTGACTCTAGCATCAACATTAGAAACGAGTTGGTTAAACGTGCAGCCTCGGTTTATCTTCAATCAACCGCATTATTGGTCACCAGAAACCAAAATTGTTTTATCACTTTCTGGGAAAGGATTAGGACCAATGCTGTTTCTTCTTCATGTTGGAGCCTTTGTTTGTCCCCACTTTTCCACTTTCTCAATCGCATGCTGCGGAGGTTACGTTCATTACCATGAACATTTTTTATGTGTGTGTATTGCTTTCAATTATATATTGTTTCGAATTGGTGGTACCTTCTTTCATATGAATTTGTATATAACTAACTATTATTAGAGAGAATTACTTAAGAAAGTTAGAGTTGTGAAAATTGTTGTTGTTATTTTGCTGCCATATATAGGATTGAATTGTAATAACATTGCATTCTATATGATTCAGATGTGAGTGTTACTCATGTTTATGCGTGGATTTCAACTATTTAGCATTTTCAAAGTTCTCATAAACTACCAATCTGCTCCTCAAATTTCGCTCACGGTGAATTGTTCTTTTAAAGATTTTGACATTAAATTACTTTTAATGATTAAAATGATATAAAAGCGATTCTTCTTTTATGAAAGAGTTTAATTTGATGAAATGTCCATTTTAATGTCATTTTGAATAGCTGAAAGAGTAGTTTATTTTCGAAATCTTTGAATTGCTAGATTAATATCAAAGAGTATTTGGAAAATTTGGTACTTTTACTCTGATTATTATATCCCTGAAACCAAATAAATATTCATTGAAATAAAGAAGAATTCAGCACTGACATCATAATATCTAAATTTATCCATTCAAATCTATAATTTCAAGATAAAGGACATAATCAAAGTGTGGGATAATATTGCTCAACAGATAGGTAAATCATAAGGAATAATCTGGATAGGACATTGAGTCATTGACTATTATTGATGGCAGAGAATTTACATCTTGCAGAAGCTATTTACATATGTTATCATAAATTTGTGCCTAGTTGGATCCGAAAGTGTTCTCTCCACTGTATGTCATGTAAAGAAAGCCATCATCATCCTTATGTTCCTCATAAATAGCAGACATCAATTCAGCTGCAACCGCAAGAGATTTGGTTCATAAGCTCAGCAAGAAGTGCAGAAATAGCATTAAGAATGAGTAGTGGCTACTTACCAGTTGGAGGTAGAGTGTTATTGATGAAAACAAAAATAGCCTTCTCTGCACTGAGCTTAATCCTTTTACGGACAACATAAACAAACTGACCAACAGTCAGATCAGCTGGGACAAGGTACCTACAGCGTCACAATGAGATCAACAAAACCTAGTGATAATCCACCAATGCACAAAATCATAACTTCATACATTTTGCTTTAACTCATCAATTTTATATATCCCTTTGGCAAATATTAAGTGGGGTATAAAGTCGTTTATAAAATGATCATCTACAAATAGGTGGTAACAATTTAACCCTTTCAGCTAAAAATTATACTTCTTGAAGTGCAACCGAAAAGGGATGAAAAAGGAAAATGTTTTGCAAATGCGGATTGAGTGTGCACACCTTGGGATCTAAAAGGAGCAGCTGACGAGGTTTGAGTAGCACTACTTTCAGCCACAAATGAAAACCAACATAAAAACACATAAAAGAAGTTTAACCTGCCAGGATATGCTATTATGTTGTTATCTAACGCAGCCCAGACTTAACAACTAACTACCTCTCACAGCAACCATTGAACACCCCATTAACAAAGATGACTCGTTCTCCATACAAATTTCATCCTTAAATATAGCAAGTTAAAGTTAGCAACAGAGTTATTTACTACCATCAGTACTACCCAAGGATACCAACATTGAATATGATAATTAGTCATCAATTAGTATCAACCCCACATGGTTGATCAGTTTCCATACTTTTCTTACTTGGCCATTAGCAACTACTGTTACATTACCAATACAGCAAATACAGAGTTTGTTAAAACTTTCATAGAAAGAAAAAGGGCGATTCAATGCATGAGGCTCCTACCTTTAGGTCACAGGACAAGCAACCTTACAATTGCGCTGAGGCTCACCCTTAATATAGCAAAATTATATTCAGGCCTGAAAACTTATAAAAAGTGTAGAACAGTGTAGGTACGATATAATAAAATCACTCACTTCTTCTTATCAATGTCAGGAATGTCACTTCTATCAGCTTTCTCCACAATCGCCTGCATAAAATTGGCACATTTCAACAATAGTGCTTCATGAAAATACAAAAAAATAGACAAACTAAACCACAATGCAATCTTACAGGTATTCTATCAGGATATTTTTCTCTGATGCGAGCAGATTCAGCCTGCCTTCTTTCTGACATGCAGAAGACAAGAAAGTTTAATTCATGGTCATAAAAAAATGCCAAGGTCAAAAGAACATATCATAAAATGTGCAAACAATTGTCCGGGGGAAGAGATGGGATGGCCAATGAGATGAACATATTATATACTGATTGAGATAAAGTAAGAAATAGCCACATTTATCATTCTATCCATACAAAGCTAAAGGTAAAGATCCTTTTCAAATCTCATGTTAAAATTAGTGAATGCATGTTTAGCCTCCAGATAAGAAGCTTCAAACCTGGGTTCAGAGGATCCACAATCACATTTGAATTTTTTCAACGTGTCTAAAATATTCGAAAGTCAGTTAGCTATAATTGTGTTTGAGCTTCAAACCTTGGATGATGAAAGTCACAGTTTCCCAAAAACCCATACTTTGAGTTTTCAACTATTATTTTTCTCATAATAACACCCTTAGAAAATTAATTACTTACTCATTGATCAATCTGGTAAGTGGTAAGTACATATCTAAAGTTAATTTGATGAACCAAAATCATTAATAATGAGGAATCTAAACATATATCAGTTATTACGTACCACTTTTATTCAAAATCAAAGATGGATTCAAAAACACACACTAAGGGATCTACAAGGATTAAATCGAACCATTTCAATTAGATGGATTATTTTTCAATGTTCTTCTTTTATGTCCTGCAACCCAAAAGTCACCATCGTCCAAAACGATCAATCAAAAGGTAAAGCTTTAAACTTGTGATCAATCAAAAGGTAAACGCAACTCTAAAAGTGAAATTTTTTCATGTAATTCGACATAGAAATTGTGGCTAGTATCATATATAGTGCTACTATAATTAGAAAAGGAAAAATGGGAAATAAAAAGGAGGGAAAAGTAAAGTACCCAATGGATGTTCAAGCTTGAAAGAGCTTTTTGCCATGGTGCGATTGGTCTCTGCAAAATTAGGAAATTGAGAGAGAAACTTATAATGAATGAATATTAATATTATTAGGGTTTTTGTTTTTAGTTTGTTATTAGTTAATTTGTTTGTTATATGATGATTGTGAACACGTAATAGAGAAGCTTCTTTTATCTATTCTTATATATAATTTGTTGTTGTTTAAATAAACAGATTGGATTCACAATATCCTTTGTTTTCCACAAATCATGCTCTCCAACACCATCACCCCTTTGTTTAATATTCAAAATAACACAGGCTGGCTGAGCTTGAATATATATATATATATTCAATATAATATGTATATATGAAAGTTGGTTAATAGTTTTATTTGTTAATATCTGTGAAAGGCTGCATATTGATTGGGTGATAGTAAATATTTGTTTGGTTGTGTGTAACATTGATATGTGTAGCGGGATTATTGATTTTGCTGACAAACAAGAATTGATTTCAATACAACTTTTACTGAGCGATCTTATCTCTTTGGTATATGAATTTTCTACCTTACTCCCTTCAACTTCCTGCTTTGTGGGATCATTAATGCCACACCACAAACAGAGACAAAAGAAGTGAATATGGTGCATGTAACCACATTTTTATTCTTCATATTCAGTTCTCTGAAGCAAAACTAGAACTTGCACATCTATTCTGTAATGCTATTATAATTTAAATCTCACACAATTCAGTTCATCAATTTAAAGACCTAGTGTCTTAGTGTATAGTAAACTATTTTAAGGCTAACCTACATTATTGCATGCAAAAAAAAAAAAATGAAGTATTTGAAGCTTGTCTCTAAAAATTGATGTCACCTAGTACTTTTGTTTCAGTACAGAGTGGATGAAACTAAATTTGTGCCTCACTTTCATGTCCAATGAAATCTCTCATCCTGACTTGTGTGCCGAGTGGTAAAGCTCCAGATAGTCAAGAGCAGGCCGATTCCAAGACCAGTCTTGATCCATAACTGTCTCGCATAAACTGTTTAGCCAATCACGGCGATCATACCATGCCGATATTGCCCTGAAAATTTCCATTTTTAAATTAATATTGCAACCACAAACTTCAACAACTTAAAAGCCCACATGTCTGTGTTATGTCTATGCAATGTTATCATTAAGGAAAATACACTTCTTTTATTAGTATATATGAATCATATATATGCCATGTATTAAGGTCTCGGGCATATAACTCACCTGTTGAGTGCATAATCAACACCTGCAGCATCAGCTCCCTCAAAATTAAATCCATTAGGCTGAAGACCCTGTGCCTGTGCTCTACCCTTGTCATGATCAATATCAAATACAGTATCGTAAAGTCCTGCAAAATTGTGTGAAGAACTAGTCAAATGAACCAAAGCTGTGTTGAAAGAAGATGGAAGTAAACATAATCAACACATACATACCTCCAGTTTTTCGAACAACAGGTATCGAACCATATCTCATTGCTATGAGTTGAGTAAGACCGCATGGCTCAAAGATTGAAGGAACTATAATGAAATCAGCTCCAGCATATATCTAGAGCAAAAAATTTCAAAATGAGTCAATAATGCCTCATTATGCCATATTTAACAGACCTTAAAATATATTACCAATGATTTTCAGTTCCAGAATAAATTACCAAGTGCGATAGCGGCTCATCATACGAAAGACAGAGTCTTGCACGATCATTATGAATAGAATGTAATTCATTGGCCAAATTTTCAAAATCATTTTGGATACTAGGATCAGGAGCTGAACCAAGCAGTACAACCTGCAACCCAAGTAATACTTTAATGCAACATCTATAAACAAGTTCCAAATTGAAGTAACAAGGCTAATAACCAATTCTATCAAAATTGTAGTTAAAATTCACAATATTTGTTCTAACAGTGTCCATATATATTAGGGAACAATCCTCTATTATACAGATGGCAATGCTGGTCCACAATCTGATGGGGGAAAAAGACCTGTCCACCACGCTCTAGGGTGCGCCATATGGCATGCTTGATGAGATGAATTCCTTTCTGATGAGTCAATCGAGAAATAACTCCTAATAAAGGAAGATCAGATCTTTTCAAACCAAGTCTTTGTTGCAAGGCTTCCTTGGCTGCTCTTTTGCCTTCAACAACATTTTCTGATGTGTATGATACCTGCATCAATGTTATATTGTAACTGTCATAATTGGATGAGAGGAGCTAGAAAACTCATGAAATCATGACTGGCTATACTAGACAGAGGTTGGATACAAGCAGAAGAGTACTCCTACTGACTCATTGCAGCACCTATGTTGCATAGATACAAGTTCGAGTTTCAATACATGGATACCTTAATCTTTTGGAAATATAAGATATGGGCACAATTATTGATATTATCATGGAGACATACTTATCAAGTACTTGAGGAGAGACAATTGGCAATGAGAGGAGTATAAATTTGTGTAGATGCTACTTACAGGAATGAATGTATCATTATATGGGTCCCATATATCTGGGTCAATGCCATTTATTATACCATGGAAGTTGTAAATATGAGGAGCAACTGCAGAATTTCCTGCAACCTCCATGGAATAAGTGGGGGAGACCTGCCAATATACATGTATGACTGAGATCCTATATTTGACAATCAGAATAGAATATCAGAATCATAATAATGAAAAGATCCAAAATGACTAATCAGCTTCTCATTCCTTCCAATGTTTTTTATTCTGTTTACCTTCGAAATTTTATCTGTTAGCAAAGTTTATAACAAATTTATATTACTAGGTGGAGAAGATTTGTTTTAGAGCAGACTTTAAGGATATAGATGATGAGTGAGGGGTCCAATCAAGTTCAAGAGAGATGCTTTGATTCAAGTACACATAATTTCTTGCTCCCATAACCAACTTACAACCTTTTCTCTGCATTGAATGTATCCAGTAATAGACAAAGAAAAAGAAAAAGGCCTTTTCCCACAGGTGGTGTAGTTACATGGTTCTAAGTCATCAACAATGCCATTATGTTATGTCATAAACCATGTCTTCATAAAGACCATATAAATCTAAGTCCTTTTTAATTGTGTCACCTATTTTTAGTCACGATAAAGGTAATCAAATGCTATATGAAATTCAGCAAAATTGACAAATTTAGGGCATAACCAGCACTTACTGTTGTAGCCTTGTCTGTGTGTGCCATAGCTTTTCCAATGAAGTGGGCTCCAAATTCAAGGTTATGAATTGTAAATACAACCCGTGCTTTACTTAAACCGTAATTTATATACTGTTCTTTAAATAGCCATGCAACTGGTGCACTTGACCAATCATGGCAATGTAGGATATCCTGTCCATTGTCAAGAGAAAATTACAGTACATCCAAGTATATATTTTTGCCCCAAAGGTTATAAAACATTGTTTAACATCAAGTCCCCTGTAAATTAATATGAACTCAATAATAATACAAGACTAATATACCAACAACAAATAAAAAGTTGAGGACTTGGAAAAGTGGACTCTGATACTTGCATAACATGGGGGTAATAAATGTCTGTCACATTTCTACGTTTAAACTAGGTAACCAAATATATACATAATTGCATGCATATGATGTTTTTGGGTCCAGTGGGACGAGAGAATGTGACATGACAATTGTAAAAATAACAAGCTCAAACACTAGTCAAATGACATCTTACAGGATGAAATCCATTTTGAAGTAGAAATTCAAGAGCAGCATGACAAAAAAAACCAAATCTCTCTTCATCATTTCCGCAACCATATACACAACCAGTGTGAAAGAGTCTGCAGGAAAAATATATATATGTCTGGCTAAGATTGTTCAAATTATGAAGCAGTTGAAGTTTTTCAAGTCATAATGAAAATGATCATGAAGAGTCAAATGCGTCAATAATATAAACGCTGCATAAGATCATGATGTAGATACAATATCACAGTTTAGCACCTACAATGTTTCTACATACAGAAAATATCTCCTGTTCTCAAACTCATTTTGAATAGGTAAAAAGATTATTTCATTAGCCATGATTTGAATTCGCCAGACAGTTTATGAGAGATAAACTTGCATTCAACCTTCTACTACAATACCGGTTAATATCTGAAAGAAGTACTCGGAGTCTTGGACTTGTACAAACTTATCCAGAATATTGGTACCTAAATAGACAAATCTTACATGCTTGAATATCTATTAACTACTAAGTCGCTCAGTGGTTCATTGATATGCTGAAAATCTAGCCAGACCATGACCATCACATATTTCCCTAAAATGTTATTGCCTCGGCCCTATCACATGCAATGAACATGTTGGAGGAACACTCCATGTGGAGCAAATGATATCCAAGCCTTTGAGGTTATTATTGAAACAACAAATTAAGAGTAATTGCATATAATCTCACTTCTCAACATTTATATTTTTCTGACTTAAGTTGATTTTAAGCAGAAGCTTATCTGGTTATCTCCATTTGATTGCTAAAGAATTGCAAAGTAATTTAACTCATCCATCTCATTAGCATAAAGAGTGGCTTTATTCTCATTCTAATTAAATCATTCAAGGTACTAGCTCCTTAAAATTTGAAGCATTAGTATCCATAAAATTACCATGAGTGCAAGCAGTAGTAAACCACAAAAGACGATAACTTTTAAGGACGTTGAACCAAAATACTAACCCATTTTGAGGCTCCAAAAAGTAGACAGAGAGACCTTCCACAGTTCCATGCCATACTTTTATTTCAGTCCCACCCCAGAAATAGTTTTTCTTGTAATGGAAGTCTTTTACCTGCATCAAAACATAATTATTGTCATACATTTCAATACCAACTTGTAAAGAAAACCACCAATGCAGATGTCAGGCAAAAGTTAACACCTAGGAAAAAAGCTCCATTACAGCCGTACATTTCAATGAATGACTAAACCAATTTCGTAAATTTATTTTCCCCCTCTGACTATCAATCATTTTCATATTGAAACTCGAACTATATCATTCTTATAATTAACCATGACATCATGTTTTTCAGTAGGACAAGCCACAAAATTCATGATTTAAGGGACAGACTTACAATGTCCGATGCAGAGTTTAAGATTTAACAGAAGTGCCAAACCAACAGCAAAAATCTTACATTGCTAAGGTTCAAGCAGTCATACTTTGGAAGTACAATGTCCACATTGTGATTTAAATCCTGAACAGCCCGGGATAGACTAGTAACAACATCACCGAGGCCTCCAACCTGCCAAAGATATAGACCATTAGAATTGGAAAAAGCATGGCACAATCACTCGCATGTTCGGGCTTGCTGAAGTCTAATATCCTTAAAATGCATTCTTGAGTTCAGATGTTATAAAAAATCTGAATGATTGTTCAGCTGTTTTTCTTTTTCTGCATCCATAAAGCATTAGAATCTGAAACTCTTTACATACTAACTCAATACAAAAAATTCTAAATTTTCATTCATACACATTTTCAAATTCCAATTTTTAACAGGTATTCAGAGTGAAAAAACTGCGACTGATGTGTTGATTTCTTTTATGAAGGGATCACCAAATCCCACAACCATGACAACTCACAACTACATTGTTTTCATCATACACCCATAGGGTTAATAGAAATATTTCTTACTTGTATATTAAAGAAAACAGCAATAACAATAAAATAAGTATACATACATGTAGTTGAAGTTGAAATAAGATAGAAGCAACAAGCTAACTTACCTTTGCAATTGGGGCCAACTCAACAGCAATATGGACAATATGCATAGGTGGTTCCTTTATAATACCTCCAAAAACAGGTATGTGATAATCCATTCCATATTTATTGTCAAAAACTCCACCATCTTCCCTCTCTGAGAATACAAAGTCCATCGTGTATGCATCCAGTGGAATCCTAACTGCAGAAGCATATGATCATAGAACTTATTAAGGGACAATGCTATAAGTAAATGAACCAATATTATGGTTTTCTGATCTGATAAAAGATTGTGAACAACCATAAGTGACACATTTCATAAACGCCTAGCAGTTTTGTTCATAACATTTTTTTCCTGCTAACACTCAGCATTTAGACCAGAGGCCAGTCGATAGATTACAGAACATAATATGAACACAAATCGTTAGATAGGAAGAGCAGTAGTCTGCTAATCATAATAGAAGCAGACGGTAATTCAGAAGTCACACCCTTTCAACTAATTCTAACAAGAAACTGGTTGAAAAAACATAAAAACCAAGCAACCCAAGAGACACTAAATCCTTGATATTGTTAACTGTTGGATAACTAGGTTCTAGTTATGTTTCAAGTGTCAGACTCACCAGAGGCTTTGACATGAGTACTGTTATTGGCAGGCAACATTCTCTGGGGTTGCAATGGACCATTATGATGAGTCCAACGATTAAATGAACATCTAAACCAAACCTCTGGTTTTCCATTTAGATTTGTGTTAGATGGGTTATAAAACACAGTCACTGTGCTCCCTGCTTGAACATTGAGAGGCTCAGTGAAAACAGTATGCTTTTGAGAAAGCAAAAATCTTCTCAATGATTTTTCCTTAGTTTCAGCTTTCATACGTGCTGTCTTTTCAGCCTGTAACAAGAACAGCTTGATATCAAGAAGTGGCTAGAATAACTGAAAGTCATCTCCTTGTAAAAACTAACCTTGGCACATATAGTTTCCTCTCTTAACCTCCTCTCCTCCCGAAATTTTGTGTATATCACATGCTCTTCCCAAACCCAATACTCTTCATCAGGAATGTTCTTTATCAAAATAGCATGGAAGTCATAACGATGGTTGTTATCATACACAATTGCATTGTGAGGTGGACCATCAGCAAAGACCCAATCCAGGACAAACGCCTGGCCAGGTACAACAACTGCATCAAATGAAAGTTTTTTAAAAATGGTTACTTGAAGGTTATCCTAAAAGTTTTCATCTCACTTTTGAATAGTATTATTCATGATTTCAACAAAAGAAACCATAACATATAACACTATAGCACATTCACATTGTTTGCACCTTCAAAGTGCAAGCATGTGTCTGTTCTAAGATACACATTGTACATGTTTCTCTATTCATGCTTTTTCTATATCCTATAAATGACTATTTCCAATGAAATGAATTAACATCAAAGATAATTAAAAGATATAAATGAGTGTACCATCAACATGCCACCAATCACCATCCCTTGAACCATATTTCACAAGCCTTTGAACAATTGATAATCCGTACTTCCAACTATTGTGTCCCCCATGAAACCATACTTCCTTAGCATGTTTAAGAGGGCCTGAGCTTTTATTATAATATAATTTGACCAATTTCTTGCCTTTAAATTCATTAGCTTTTATATACCAAACATTGTCAATGGACTTCACAGCTTTTTTTATCATTTGCTGAAACACTTGTCTCCTTCTTTCAGTCTCCACCCTAGCCAGTGACTTGTCCTCTTCCGTTTGCCTCTGCTCTTCTTCGTGTCTTTCCCTTTCAGCTTGCTCCTGAGAAACCTTTTCTAATTCTTTCTGTTTCTCCTCAATTAATAAATTTTCAAACCGGAATACATCCATCCCACCATGAACAAGTATGGAGAAATCCTTGTTATCATTATTATCATAGACATTGTGGCCATTGAAAAACACAAAGTCCACTTTATAGGCTTCTCTTGGAATGTATAGCTGACAAGACCACCAATCACCATAGAGATGTGTTTTATTTAAGGTGAGGGTAAAAGATTTCCACCTCCAATCATTAAATGCCCCCTTAATCAGAACATGTGGCTCATGACTTAGAGTTGAAAGACTCCTATTCAGGAATACTTTTATATATTTGTTGGGTTTAACAATGGGAGGATATATAAACAGCTTGTTACCATTTGAAATGTTTGCCTCTGCAATCATCTCTATTTCTCGCTTCCGTAAATTTGCTTCCAACTCCAGCTTGGATAGTCGATAAAGTTGGTCGCTTATTCTAACATCAATGTAAGTATTTGTTTCCCCAGTGATTTCATCATCATTGTCAATATTTGTATCTCTAATGGTTTCATCAATAAGTGTAGGTGTAGATGAATCACCCTTGAATGTAGTAGTGCTGGTTTTGTTAGTAAGTGGTTTTGGGATGAAACCCTTAGCAGGAGCCTTGGGCCTTGTAAAAACCTTCTTATTTCTCTTACGTGAATAACCACCTGCCAAAAGATAAACCCTCCAATTATAGGAAAACATGAATAGTGATAGGAAAACATGAATAGTGATGAAAGCATAGAAAATGGATATAAACCTGCATTAGTAGCATTAATGCAATAAGAAGCCGAAGGTGGCTTGAAGTGACAAAATGGAACCCTTCCTACTCCATTGCATATGAATTGCAAACATCCTTCCATTATCTTGTACTATATATGTGCATGCAATGTCTTGAACTCTTGTTCATTCAACAATAATCATTCTCTTTCTCTCTGAAATCTGAATCTAATATATAAAAATGGAAATGCTGCTTCTACTCATAACTCACTTAGTTAGTAGAATAGTAGTTAACATCTCACCCATATTCTTCTAACTACTACTCATCTCCTATGACTAAGCACTCTCATCAGATCCTACTTTCTATACATTCCTTACACTCAATTAATATTCTCATTATCTAAATTTCTTAATAATTAATGTCATTTTCTCATTATTCATTCATATTTTCTTCTCACTCAATTAATTAATATATGGATTGGAATTTGGAAATGTAATATAATTCTGAACTGTTATGTTACTACACTTAGAATTAATTGGCCAATAGGAACAAGACAATCTTAGTTAACATGTGTTAACACTTTTGTTGCATTAGCAAGACACTAATCCAAGATGCCAAACTATATTATAACCATTAAAACATTTAATATTATATTTTATTCTTTATCTGGTGAAGGAAACCAACAAAGACCAAAGAGATTATAACAAAGGCTAAATCATTAACTAAAATGGTATATAGCAGTATAAAACTCCACTTAATAAAAAGATCAAAATTAAAAGTTAAATATTCAATTTATGAGATCAATATTTATTAGAAGGGATATTCACACATCTCAAAACATAATACGAAAGAAATGATAAATTATTAGTGGTTAAACTAAAAGACTGCATAGGAATCTTGTGAAGAATGTAGTGCCTAGATAGGCTCTAACTAGGTAGTTTGTCCAAAGATTTGTTACTTTCTCTATGGATGTAAGAGAAAGTGATCATCACTCCTAGGTCATCCACTATAAAATTTTGGAACAATGTGTTCTTCTTTCTAAGATTAATAGTGAATTTGTCTCAACCTCAAGTTTTTTTATGACTATAAAAAAATATTCATTAATATGCCATCTTATTAAGTTAAAATATTTTTTTAAAGCTACAATTAAAATTTAATCACTAAAACCTTTGGTAGTCTTGTGCAAAAATAAAGTATTTTTCTTTATAACAAAAAGTCTAACTTGGTTAAGTTGTAGACCTTTGATGAGTTGTTGAGCCCATTTTAATATGCACATGCAAATGTCAATCATATTATATAATTGAGTTCTATTTTTTGATATCTCTTATGACTAAGAAATTAATCATTTTTTAGGTATATAATTATCCTTTTTAATAACTATTTTTCTTAGGAATTAAATTATTAACATTTTCATCATTTTAAAGATTTAATAAAACTTTACACCACTAAACTAACAAATCGTTAGTAATTAAGTTCTCCTATTTTGTGCTAAGGTCATAGATAAGTATTTTTTTTCGTGAAGGCACGTTGTTCAAACATTAAAAAAGTTATTAAAAAAACTGTGCAATAGTATGTTTGAAATGGCCAAAAAATTAAAATATGTATGAAGAATGTGGAATAAAATTTAAAAAATAATTAATGGTTATTAATTAATTAGTAACAGACAAATGAAATTAAGCCACAATTTATTCTTCCCATGTTAATAGAGGCAAAGAGAAGGGATCCTGAATCATAATAATCTAAAGTAACCTCAACATTAATACCCTCTCATCACTTTCCTTTCATTTATTTTTTTGTTTAATCTTCATCACCAACACCCCATTTGTTTATTCTGCATGACCAACATCACGTTTTCTCGCAAGTCACCAAATTTATGTGAGTTTTTCTTCCTCCATTTACGTTCATGTAACCATCAAAGTTCAATTATTTTTTTGTGCCCCATAGAAAACACCAATCTTTTTATACATTTTCTTTATTTTCTCTACTTTGGGGCATCATTTTTGTAGTATAATGTTATGTTATTGACACTCTTGTACATTTGTTGTTCGTTAGTTTAGGGTTTCATCCACGTCGTGCATGTCACAACTGATGAATTGGTGATTGTTACTATTCACAATGCACCTCACTTGTTATGTCACACATGCATTATTATAAACATATTTTTCTCAAATGCATTATTATAACCATTGATAAGAACATAGGTCCTAGATATTGAAATTCTCAAATGCTTGTGCACAAGGAATGCTATTAAACTTCTCAAATGATGCTTGTGCACAATGAATGATAATTTTCTCATCATGAGTAAATGTTAATAAAACTTGAATCACTTATTAGATCTTTCCTTATCTTTGCTGAAATATAATGGTTCACAGTTTAAGGCTAAATTCATTTCATTGCAGTTTATCTCTTCAAAATTGTGATCCTCTAGACTCTAGTACAAATGTTGTCTAGTGAGAAATATCAAACGCTGTTTCCACCATTCTTTTGAACCTTTGCTTTGTTATTGTTTCATAATGTTTATGTTTATGTTAATTCTTTTGCTGATCAAACAAATAAAAAGACCTTTAAACTTTTGTGATATTTTCTAGAGACAATTTAGTACCTGCCATTCTGAATGATGAACCAACAAAATCAAGGACCGGGATCTGCATCAACTGTTCCAATGAAGCGAAAACGTGGTCGACCGCGCAAAGAAGAAAGTGTAGTGCAGGGGGAGAACAAACCTGTAATGCTTGGTTCTGACAATGTGTTGAACTCATACCAAACAGTAGGAACAAATGGTGACTGTGATGATGAAATGGTGGGAAAGATGGTGACCGGTGTCATTGAAGGCACTTTCAAGGCTGGGTATCTTCTCAATGTTAAGGTGGCAGACACCGATGCTTTCTTAAGAGGCCTTGTATTTCTACCAGGTCAAGTTGCTCCAATAACTGCAGAAAGTGATGTTGCTCCACACATTCAAATGATCAAAAGGAAAGAGACTCCAATTCCAGTTCAGACTGCACAAGCTGCTATGCATGGTTCTGTTCCCTCATCAGTACAATGCAGCAGCAAGCAACCTTTTCAGCCAGAACTATTTGTGCCTGTGTCTAAAGAGCAAGTACTACCAACTATGATCCATTATGGCAACTCAGTTTCACTTGAGAATCAACCTGCCTCTGCTACATTACCAAAGAATCAAACATCCATTACCTGTGGAGGAATTCCACAGGGAATGTTAGAGCCCGTGCATGAGAATCGGTCTTACTCGATCATGTCAAAGTTGGAGTGTGACAAAGCTATGGAACAAGATGAAATGTTGAACGAACTTGACGCCTCCACACAAGTAAAAGAATTCAGTGCTGATGAAGGAGCAAAAAAAGACTCAAAACCAGCATCTGAACATGTTCCAACAATTGTAAACACTGGACAGCAGACTGTGGTTTATGTGCATAAGTTGAATGATCTGATTCAACAAGAACCGAATACCTTGCCTATCGAACTAAACCAAATCCCTTTAACTTCTGAGCCTGAATCCATGCCATCTGAACAGATTAATAAATCTGTTGACTACTTTGTGGAGAAGCCAAAAACAAATGTACTAGATGATACAAAGACAGTGCTTGCTATGGATACTTTGAGCAAAGTTGACACCTCAAACTCAAATAGAATACCAAGTTTTGATGCTGCTAATAATATTCTTGATGTAGGATCAAACCATGATGCACTTGAAACCTTCCAACCCCAATCCATTCCATTTGAGCAGATTAGCAAATCTGTACCTTCTGAGTCCAATCTTCCATCCGAAGGATGTAATTTCCAGGAGAAGAGTGAGTTTCAAAAATGTTTCACTTTTGGTGACCTTAATAAGGTTGATGTCAATCAACCTAATGAATCTTTAGTTAATCCAGTGGAATCTGAAAACCAGATTGAATCAAACATTTCTTGACAAATGTGAGTTAGAGAAAGGTGGTCTGGCATGGAGAATAATCCAAGTAGCTTAGTTTATTGGAAAGGAGACATTCATATTTATAGTTTCAAGTCTTTTTATTTATTTAGTATCTATGAATAACTATTGTGCTTTGCACTACTATTGTTTTGTTGTCAATAAATGAGCTTTTTTGTCAATAATATGATCAACAAAATAAAACTTGTTGCTTAGCTGGTTATATCCAAAAATATTATAGCAATTTCAATTGTAAGATTGCTAAGCAAATGTCATTTAAGTAAAATATATTCTTCAAGGACCAAGCAAACCAACTACACCAATATGAAGCTACACAATTGTGAATAAAATATTGTGATTGATACTGGTTCACTCTTATGTGGAAAAAATATGATAGCATGAAAAGCAAATTATATGATTCAACGATATAATTTGAAATAAATAAAAACTTTTCACATATTTCATATATATTATCATTTGAAATATATAAAAACTTTTTTTCATAAGTTGTACCTTTAACGATATAGTAATACAAAATATCAGTGGCATCTATATTATATTACAAATTCACAATGACTGATGAGGCTTGTGCATTTAGAACTTTTGTGAGAAAAATATAAAAAAATAGTAAATAAGCATGAGTTATACCCAAGAAAAAGGAATGAGCATGAGTGCATGACGGCAGAAAGTCACCTAAGCTCTCATGTCAAGGTCAAGTTAATCCCAAACTATCACTATCCTATCACACCTATCTGTTATACCTAGATGCTTCTTTTTCACCATCTTCATTTCCAACTATCTTAACCACACAAACATCAAAAATTCAAAATATAAAGTTGTAAGAACACTAAGTTTGATACATAGTGGGGTGCTTATTGATTTAACTTGCTTATAAAAGAATATTTGATGCATATATTTTTATCATGCATTGAAAATAAATCCAAATTTTAAATATTTGTAACGAATAATTATAATGTTATAACTAAAAAAATAGTCCCATATTTGATGAATCTTCAAGACTAGTACTATTATTAGATGAGTTTTAATGTCTAAAGCTACACAGCTCATGTTTAGTTTGGTTGGTTCTCTTGTGATAAACATTTGTAAGTAACATCCTAAACATTTGTAAGCTACACAGCTCATGTTTAGGTAAAGCCAGAAGCCAATCCATGGAAGGAAACCCGATTTAATATTGCCATAGTTACTTTTTCAGCTTTGTTCTATTGAAATTAGGCCTCTAATTTGCTGCTATTGCAAATCTCCTACTATATTGTGCTCCATATGCTGCACTTGAAACCATTGTTGTTGAAGCCACCAAATAGCTGCACCAGAAAATGAATAAAGTTCAACATCTGGTAAAACTTGCTAGGAAGGCAATAAAAGTTTCTATCCTGATTACCTTAAATAAGTAACATATATTTGAGTTTCTGGGGTTCCAAACTCTGGTTGAAGAAGAGCTGCAGCAACTAGTACTAATTGGAAGACTGTATTCACCTGTTCAAATTTGTATACCTCATCAGACAGCAGGATATATAAAAGGAAATCTATGATAAAAACATTGAAAAAATCTATTGCCATAATCTATACTACCTACGCATATCTATATGCATGTAATATTTTGGTTTTTCTTCTTTTTTATCAGGAGGTTTTGTTGGTTTGAGTGAGTGCCATTTTTTTTCTTTCAAGAGGAAGGGGGACCGGGAATGTAATCTGAGACCAACTAAATGCGGAGGATAACCAAAACAAGAGGATTTCTGTGCAGACCTGTAACTGTTGATAAAGTATATTCTAGTTCTTCCAATTACCTTTATGGGTATGCTTACACTAATCAATCCATAATTATCTGAAAACAAACTCCAACATAAATTTAATAGAAGGATGTGCTTGGGAAATATAACTATCTTAAATCTCCTACCAGTGCACATGTCAATCCTAATCCAAACATTCATTAGCAAGAGCAACACGATAAGCAGGTGATATAGAACTAGTATCAAACACCATGCACTGCTTAATAAACTGACACTCATAAAGCTTACCTTGCTTATAAATAGTGGTTCAACCTTTTGGCGAACTTTCCCGTCCAGGTTAAAAAAATCATGCCAGCTTTTCCACTGAGAGAAACGTACAACGAATGTTATCTCCATGACTATACAATTATCCAAGCAAATTGAAAAAAGCTTGACAACCAGATTGATCTTACCTTCCAACCCAAGCTACTACCTCTTAGATATACTGCACCCCCAACGAGGAAAACATCTCGGAACACAACGAGACCAACAAGTCCAGCTACAAAATGAGAAACCAAAATGGACATTTTTACACCACATAGAAGGGTAACAAAGTAATATGTGTGTCCACATATATAACTGCCAAATAATAGTGACATTTACTTGAATAAAAATGCTGATCAAGCCACTAAAATAATTTAGCCAAGGCAACATATACAACAACAAAGCCTTTATCCCACTAAGTGAGGTCAGCTACATGGATTGAATACAATGCTCTATCATAAATCAAGTTCATTGACAAAACATTCATCTTTAAGTTTTTCTTAATCGTTTCGCCTATGAATTTTCTTGGTCTCCCTCTTAATTTAACAAATCGACTAATCTCAATTTGATTTACTCTCCTTACGGGGGCTTCTACCGGTCTCCTCCGCACATGTCAACACCACCTAAGGCACGATTCTACCATCTTTGCTACAATAGGAGCTACTCCAACTTTCTCCCTAATGCATTCATTTCTAATCCTATATTGTGTAGTGTGTCCACTCATCCAACGCAACACTTTCATCTTTGCTACATGGATTCTATTCTCTTGTTAACATTTTACTGCAATCCAACATCCAGTCTCATATAACATTGTAGGTCTTATAGCAGTGTGGTAAAAGTTCCCCTTAAGTTTGGGTGATATATTTTTATCACATATGACACTTGAAGCATTTCATCCAACCTGCTTGAATCCTACGGTTCACATCTCCATCAATTTCTCCATCGTCATGTATGATTGACCCAAAATACCTAAATCTAGTGAGTCATGGTATGATCCCCAATTTTTACCTTTACATTATGGTTTGTTCATCTCTTTGCTAAACTTACACTCTATATACTTCATCTTACTTTGACTTATAATTAAAATAAAACATAACCAAATATGCTGCACCTATATTAAAATCTAGTACTGACAAAGGAAGGTAAGAACAATATGTCAGCCTTTGGAAGGCAATAAGACAGTAAAAGCAAACTCAAGCCACTAGCTAAGCATAGAACACTATTAGGCAGAAGAAATTCAATGGCAAAACAGTTAATAAATTGTACATAACACATAATGTGTATGATGCTATTCAAATGAGTGAGAGAGCCATGCATATCCTTGTCCTAAATTTGTAGTGATGGCCTAATACTAGGATACAATGAGGATGTGATTCACCTCTGTCATCTACACTTTTTTCTTTCAAATTTCTTTTAATCTTCATAAATTTATAAATGCTTAAGGCTCTACGCAATAAAAAAAACTACTTACGATGCAGTAAATGGTTATGCAGCATTGCAACAGCAACACAAGCCATAAGAACCTGTGTAAGTAATAGAAAAACATATGATGAAATAGAAACAAAACTCAAGGCATAGGCATGAAGGTTTATATCAATCTCAAGTAGCAAATGACAAAGCATTAGAATTAATTAGTGATACCTTATCAGCAAGGGGATCAAGGTAGGAACCCACCACAGAATCGATATTCATCTTCCTAGCCACGTATCCATCCAGCTACAATTGATTAAAAATAAAAAAAGATAATCATGTCAATTCTGTAAAAAATCAAAATCAATACATTAAAAACCAATAAATAAATATTTGTTTACATACCCAATCTGTGGCACCAGATATTGCCAATCCTATCATCGCTGGAGTATACATCTCATTGACGATCATCCTGTACAAAATTGAGAATGAAATTGTATGTTTATATTCGATTTTGTTAGGGAAAATAGAAGGTTACCATCCGAGAAGAGGACCAGAAGCCATTCGGGAAAAAGAGATGAAATTGGGAAGATTAACGAAGCTATCGAAAAGAGTGAGAGTGTGTTGGGGAGAAGAGTTGTTGAGATCGGAATGGGGCTTGAGCCGTTGGAAGAAAGGGAGAGGTAAAGGGGTTCGTAAATTGAGATGATTGAAATAGAGAGGAGTAGCGGATTGAGAGAGCTTCCATGGAGGGAAAATGAGGAAGAGAGGGCCACGTGGAAAGGGAGAGGGAGATGGTAACCGGAACAGATTATGGTGATGGTGATGGTGATGGTGATTCAACGGTGCATACCATGGGAAAAGTGGGAAAGTGGAAAAGGTTCGAGCTTTGGTTTTATCTATGATAATTGATTTTAGAGATCGGAAGAGCACCATTATTATTCAAACATTTGTGTAAACAACGGTTTTGGGGGTTTTAGTTGCTCAACACAAGACTAGAGTCACTTGCTGCAATTTCCTGCTTCTAACTTTTGACAAATGTCGCACCCTCCCACTATGTTGTACACGAGTTCAATTTCACACTTCGAAGAAACTAGGCTACATCATACATATTTGTTTATATCATATTTTTTTGAAGTTTCAATTATAATTATAATTTGTGTTATTGGGCCATAGATTCACTAATTTTGAGAGATAAAACGTAGAAGGCTTTTGAGCCACAATATGCCATCAGACCTTCTCTAGTTCTTTCATTATTGAATTTTGCTTATAAAAAAGTGATGGAGCAATTCCATTTCAAGGAAGTGGTTGAAAATTTAATTTCGAACAAATAACTATAAGTATTTGAGGTTATGAGTTCAAGTCGTAGAAAACTCATCTTAGGAGGAATAAAAAATAAAGTGACATACTTAATAAATTCATATGACCAGTGGGTCTCATGAAGGCTTTTGAGGTGTTACAATTACTAGCTACTCTAAAGTAAAAAATTCTAAAAGGAAAAGGGAGATAAAGTCTTTTATTATATACACAAATGTGAAGAAAGTTTCAGCTAGTTACTTTAATTTACAAAAATAGCCTTAAGCTTTTGTATTTTTTAATTACTTTTTCTTTTTCTTTCAGGTATATTTTTGTCATTCAAAAATTCATATCTTCTTCTTTCTATTTTTTTATTTTTCTACTATACCAAATAATATAACAATCTATTATATTTCTCTTATCTTTCACTTTCCTCACTCTCTTTCTCACCTTTCTCTCTTCTCTCATTTCTCACTCTTCAACCAAGCTTTAATGTGTGTGTCCCACATATATCTCAAATTATCCAAAAATTATAAATTTATATCTATTAATGTACATGGATTTTATTATTTTTTTAGCAAATTAAAAAGTATTCAGAACACATATTAAAAACAAAATAATAAATAAATAATGATATATTTTCTTACTAAATTCTTATACTCATAAGAAAGTAACACATATGCCACTTATTTAGGATTTAGTAAGAAGATATTAAATATGGTATGCAGGCATGCATGAGTAGTTAATGTGCATGAGCAAGTGTTTATGAAATAGATAGATTCCATAGCACGTAAATTTTGTTTATGAAATAGTGACATAGAATGAAACAGTGAAGGAAGCGCATGTTTTCCAATGAAAAGCGGAACCTAACCCAATTAATTTAAAACTGTAGCTAAGTTGGGCTTAAACAAGTAATACCCTACATGTATAGGATGGGAATATACATCTTTGTATGAAGCTAAAAGTACAACTCTCCTGTATGTTTAATTTTTAAAGCTTCTAATTCCTCTTTGAATAACATGCTGGTCCCTACATGGCTTTGATTGAACGTAACACGTACCATATATATTTGAGCCAAACTGCATGGCTAATTACGGATCTTATTTAACATATAAAGTTACATTACACGAGTCTGGTCAACCATTCAAGCCATTGATCACATGTTAATAAATTGAAACTATGAGTTCATTCAAAATAATGAATAGTACAATTTGATATTATGATGGGTAAATGGACCTAGGGACAATAAGAGCCTTGAGAGGATTCTTCATGACAACAGTGAAAGCAAAGGTCTCAGTCGGGTCGGGTGGGGAATTAGGAATGGGTAACCATTTGAAAGCAAGAACCATCTTTGCAAGTAACATATTAATATGCAACACTCCAAGTGTCCACGCTGGACATATCCTTCTCCCAACACCAAACGGCATCATTTTAACCCCTTTGGTCCCAGTTATGTCCACGTCAACACCATCCCCATTTAAGAATCTCTCGGGTCGGAACTCATTCGGGTCCTCCCACATCTCTGGATTCTCCGATAACCACGCCGTGTAAAACTCAACACTTGCGTCCTTCGGTATTCTATATCCACCTAACTCTGTCTCTGACGTGGCAGCATGTGACAGCACAAAATGACTCGGTGGATGTCGCCGGAATGTTTCCTTAATAACTGCTCCGAGGTAAGCCATTTTCTCCACGTGTCTCTCCAGAACCTCCCCATTCTTCCCCACACACTCCACAATCTCGCTATACAATCTTTCTTGGATCTTCTGCTCCATCACCAAGTGAAGTAGGGCCCATTCCACCGCCGTGGCGCTCGTGTCTGTCCCGGCGCTGATAATCTCAGAAACCAATGTCACAAGCTCTTCCTCTCCCAACCTTCCTCTACTTGGTACTTCCAATTCAAACAGAGAGTCTACATAAGCTGCACCCACTGGACTCACCATTTCATCATTTTCTAACTTTCCGTTACTCTCCACGTACTCTTTTCTGCTCCTTATCAATGGCGCAACCAACTCCACCTGCAAACTCAAATACCTATAAATTTTATGTTCTTCAATAAAATATAACTTATTATCATATCAACTTCCGTTACTGTTCTATATAAGTACAATATAAATTAATGCTTTTAAATACTCCATCCAACACATCATGTTTTAATGCATTTCTTTTCTATATTTGAAAAAAGAATTGAATAGATTAAGAAAGCTTGAGAACATCCCTATCAAGGAGCGAGGGCAAAATCACCAAGATTATGAAAACCAAATTTAATCTAACAAGACAAAACAAACCCATCAACCAACTAAAAGGACAAAAGAATGCCACCAAAGACTCGAACAAAACCCAAAGATAAAACCTACCAACCAACAAATGATAATAAAAAATGATCACACTTGATAAATCCCAAACGAGAAGTTAAAAACCTCGTTATCTGAGTAAGGATGCACGGTAAAAAGGAGTCCTTTCAAAAACAAAAGTACAACGTTAAAACATTTTTATCCTATATTTTATACTTTTACTCTTAAAAACCAAAACCTAAAAGAAGAAAAATTCCCTCTCCACCCACCAGCTTGTTATTATCTTACACTGTGGGAGCAACTTATATTGGAAAGTGTTAGGACCAATATTTAGAAGCCTAAAGAATAAAAATTATATGAAGAAAAGTTAAAATCGTTGTGAGTATATATAACTGCGTACCTGTTTCTTCCTCAGCTTCTTGGCCTCTCTCACTTGCTTCTGGAACAACGGCGTTAAGACGGGCAAGAAGTCTGGAAGCTTCGGCAGAGTGACAAGCATAACATCCTTCAAAATACTCTCAATACTTTTGATTCTACCCTCTGTGATCTTTGCACCAAAGCATAGACATATAAGGATGCTGCATATTGTGAGCCTGCAGTTACTCATTACTTCAACAAAACCCTTGTCACGTGCTTCTTCTTCGATCCTCCTCATGTGGCCTTCCATCGCCCACTTCCTTATCCAACTGCACTGCTTTATCCTCAACGGAGATATCATCTCCGTCACGAAGTTGCGACGAAGGGAGCGCCATAACGGGCCATACTCGGCGGAGTTGATGGCGCACTTGCCCTTGCTGAAGATGAGGCGAATGGGTGAGTCCTTAGGACGGCTTGCAAACAAGGGTCCCCTTTGAATAAGGGCTTCGTGAATAAGGTCAGCGCTTGTGACTATTATCAAGGTTCGTTGACCCATTTGCATGGTGAAGATTGGGCCATATATTTTACGTAAATCACGGATGACATAGATGAAGTGACGGCGTTGTAGGATCACTTGGAAGAGATTTCCCACTATTGGCCATCCTGGTGGCCCAGGTGGGAGATTCTTCGACCCCTTGTGAGTGGTAGCGGAACAGAATCGCCACCACCATAGGAGGAATAGGAAGGTGAAGAAGAGTAGAAGAATGTCTATTAATTCCATTGAATAAGTAATGAGTGGTTGCAAGGAGAAGAGGTAGCTAGGTTACTAAGTTGGAGGTGAAGAGTGTGAAGTATAAGGTATGGGGTATGGGTAGGGCTACTAGATTATATAACAATAGTGAGTGAATGCGTTTGGTATAGTGAAGTTAATTCTATTGAATTATTCAAGCACTGTAATTACTCTAAGTACGGATTGCTCAGGGTCACGACAGGGATTCAACCAAGGAGCTACGAGTTTTATGATAGGGGCCATATTGCCATGTTGTGGTATTATAAAATTAATTCCATCAATTTACATTTTATATTCAAAATTATAGTTCCATCATAAAACACTTTAACCGTTCACATGCATTCTTTTGCTTGGGAAATGAGGAAAGAAAAAATTGTTAGGATATGTGTTCTTTAATTTTATTATTTGAACAGAAAGTAACATGAAAAAACATACATAAAGAAAAACAATCCATGTGAGACTAATAAATTTCAAGTTAGTTGGTATTTGGTAAAGTATTGTATTGTGTGTGTCTTTAAGATACATTAAGTAATGTATTGCATTTTTTATAATAATGAAGAACAATACCTCGCATTTAAACCTATAGAGTTTAAATAAGAACTCTTTAAAATAGAGGAACAAGAACAATGACAAGTGGGGATTTATTGAGTTACTATTTCTCTTTGTAATAGTAATTGACAGGTGGGAGTTGATTCATTGGGTGGGGTTACAGAGAAGCAATCAATAACAAAATTCAATGTTTTGTCATTGGCTTGTTTTGTCACTATTTCATTTTCAAGCATGGGTTTCCTTACATACGTACCCACAATATTTAATTTAGTATGTACCTGTATACATTTTGCGAATCATTTCTTTAAAGTGGTTTATCACAACTTTATATTATGCTCCAATATCGCCTAGATAACTAATATCTTAGATTGCCTCAATATTGTCTTGTAATAGTTCTCATCTTTTTGTTCTTCTAATTTTTGCTTTCATTCTTTTGTAATTCTCTCTTAATTTAATAAAATTCATGCTGACCAAAAAATATTTATACTCCAACCCCGTTTGTTATGTAATTACGATTTCATTTTAATTATGATTTTCAATAAGGCTGCTCATTTTATTTCAGAATTTACATCTAATTGGCTATGTACATAGTCTATGTTGAAATGACAGTCACGTTCCAAAAAATAGTTTAATTTGTTCGCATAAAGAACTTAAATCCTAAGTATTATTAAGTAAAGATCAATGATATATTATTCAAAGGCAAATTCAAATAATACTTAGTCATATATGCTACAACCTTCTTAGTTAACAAGCTTTCAACGATCACCATCTTCACATTTTTTAGAAATGTGAAATACTTTTCTTTTTCTTTTAGGTATATTTTTGTCATTCAAAAATTCATATCTTCTTCTTTCTATTCTTTTATTTTTCTACTATACCAAATAATATAGTAATCTATTATATTTCTCTTATCTTTCACTTTCCTCACTCTCTTTCTCACCTTTCTCTCTTCTCTCATTTCCCACTCTTCAACCAAGCTTTAATGTGTGTCCCACATATTAAATAATACTTTGTATGGAGACTTTTTCAAGATAGACTACCAATTATGGTGTTAGGAGAGGATATATTTAGCTCACAGGTTTGGATCGTCATGCCCCTTTTGCAATGAGTATTTTGAATATTCTCAACATCCTTTTCATCCTATAATCTCATTTATTCAGTCCGACGACTAACTTATAAATGGCTGGACATCAAGATTGCTCTATCTTTAGAACCTATACATCATTTCACTACTCACATAGGCATGATGACATTGAGACATTGTTCGAAATTTTGAAGCATCCTCAAGTTAGCTATAATATAAACTATTTGATTATCTATGAATGATCTTATTTTTAATTTGATTAAGTTTTGGCTTTGGATCAGGGAAACAATGATTCACTAACATATTCTAGCTGGTTAACTAACCTCCTAAAATGTCTCAACATCCACTTATAATTCATTCTTATTTAGCTCAGTTTTGTACTCTCCTTACGAAACATATGCAACTCTTATTTAATTTTAATAATTTTTTACTTTATTTTGCTGATAAAAAAATATATTTAAAGTCTCAAATACAACTGCCTAAGATACTCTACTCCTTTGTGCTTATATACTCCCAATAATATTCAACTTTAGACTAACATAATGAATTCATTACATTTCTTAATTATTGTCTTAAAAAATTGTTAATGGAATCCTCATCAATATTAATAATTCATTAAAAATATAAGATGAAATTAATTTATACTCAATATTGAACTTTATTACATATATAATAGTAGATAAATATCTTACCCTGGAAACTTTTCGAGCATCTCATCTGGTGGACCTCGTTAAATTGCGTTGCAGTCATATTCTGACCAATACAACAGTGACCATGTGGACCATTAACACTGCCACTAATTGGCCCCAATCCTTCTGACATTATACAATAAATAGTTCTGGAACTGCGATTCACACCACCGGATCAATATCATGTATTCTAAGTTCGTGTTTCTCCAACATGTATGTCATTTAAAAATATTCATTATTATGTGTTAAAATAAAATAAAACATTAACATTATATTATTAGGTAGGACATAATTTTAGACTCAACTTAAGATAAATGATCTTCATTTCCATATATTTAGAGTCAAGAGACAATCACATCAAAACAATATGAAAAAAATAAAGAAATAACATTTTAAACCTTTAATTATAATGATTAGTTACCTTCATTATAACAAAATAAAATTTGATGTATTTTTCTTCGACTAAAAATAGCAGTACTTAAAATTATTGTTTGACGATATTGCTTAAAATTAAACATAAATAACAATTTGAAAGACAATTGCATTTGATAACTCGAAGACTTGTCATAAAATACATGCATTCTTCTATTTAAAAAGAACAAGCCTAATCTTCTTATCTTGCATTCTATATCATATGCAATCCCTTCTATTAGTGTGGAAAAACCAAGGCCGAATATATACTTATATAGTAATATAGTATGTGCAACACATAGTGCCTGTGTGAGGCTACACATAGTGCCTGTATGAGGCTACACATATTTTGACATAATGTTTATGACCTTTTACCTAGCATATTTTACTTTATGCATAAGGATATCAAACTATCTATAGTAACATTAGTTCTTAGTATTAAACTCGAGCAGGAAATGTATATTACCGTGAAAATATTATAAATGTCATTTTTAAATATTTCCCATGCTACATAAATACGTGTAGCATTTTGGAATGCGAAGTGCCATGATCAATCTCATTTAAAAAAAGTAGCACAATGTTATGTCATAACTCATAATGAGAAACCTGGGTGTCCTATAGGCAATTTACTTAATAATAATGTTTCTTTTGGTTTTATTCATCAATGGTGTTTTTTAACCATAATCCAAAAAATAATATCTTTTATTAAAATATGTTTTGTCTCTATCAACTTTAAAATGTTTGAAAATAATTTTGTGAGGATATTAGTACTCACAGAAATAATGACATGAAGTCATTTTAAAACTATATTTTTTAGCCACAAAAGAAATAATTTCATTAATAATGTGCCAAAAGTACTAAAATGATACAAGTGTAGCGATTAAAAGAAAAAAAATAATAAATTACAACAATTTTGGAGGACATTTCATGGGGTTTGGTGTTCAGACTTGATAAGACATAGTCAACTTGTCTATTCTTCCATTGATTTAGAGCCATATTTTCATCTTTATTAAATTGACGACATCCATAATAATCCTTTATGGAGTTGAAGTTAACATCAGTTCTCATTAACAAAATGATTGGTAACCCATATGATTGAGAAAATCATTATTTATGGTTTGAGGAAGGACAATGTTGAATCTAAACCAATTGTCGACCGACTATCACTCCAAATAAGTGAATCTGCAAGTAGAAAAAAGATGTTGAAAATGTTAGTTGTCTTCATCACATAAGAGTCATCTCCTTATTGAAAAGTGATACCTCCCCTAGATAAGGCTTCAATTGTTGGCACTCTTTCTTAGAATAATCTTCAAGCAAAAACAATAACCTTAGGTAGATATTTAGATTCCTAGATAATATGGTAAAGGCAATGTTCCTTCCTCGACTTGGTGGGCACTCTACCGGACAAGATTTAAATATATAATAATTCAAACAAAACCAATTATATTTATTTTCGGTAATGAAAGTCAATCATAGTTAAAGAAATTCAATACTTTAATAATCATTCAGCTGGTATGGTTTTATTTCTTGGGTGGTTGATTATAATGTTTTTCGTGACTTAAATAATTATTTCGGTCTAATATTACGTTTATATTTTAATTGATTTATATAAAAAGTTCACACAACCCAACAGGTATCACGTGTATTTTTATTTTTGAAGTACATTTAGATAAAGTACAATATATTTATACTAGTATTAATACTAACTTTCACCCACTATATTTTTAGTTGCATGGGGTTAGAACTCCACCAATACCACTAACTACTACCCACTCCTTTACTTTTAGTTGGATGGGGGTTACAAAAAATACACTACAGTTGTCCCACAAGATTGTATTCATTATTTTTATTAACAGAAAATAATCAAATATAGCTCTATTGCTAATTTACTTTTTTTTTTAAATTTGTTTTAGTGCTTGAAATTGCACCCCATTTTAGTTTAAGTTGATATCCTTTTTAAAGGTTTTGCATCCGTTAAATATGCTTGCTTTAGTTTTTACTATTCAGTGAATTTCTGTTAAGTGTTTACATGCAATTCAAAACATATTTTACATCCAAGAGTCAATTATGCATTTGGAAGGTCAAGGAACATAATTGGATTTTCACGACACCTTTTTTGTAACTTGTTCCTTAAGACTATTAGCTAAGTCAATTATGTATAAGGATGACAATACTCCATTAACTGCTTAACATATTTAAAGCAATAACATTATCTTACCTCAAGAGTGATTAAACTAGAACAAATTTGATCCACACCCTATTCAGATAGAATTTGGGCCAATTCATGGGTAAAGATAACATTTTCTGTTCCCAAAATGTGTCATTTCATGTGCTACCATTTATGATTGATCAAGAAAATACTTAATTATTATAATTTTAACTTAAATGTATTTTTTCAACAAATTACAAGGAGATGCACATAGAGTGGTACACTTTTTGGGACCGAGGATGTGTTCACTCATGGGTATGACCACCGGAGTTTTCTTATATATATATTTTTTTGATCGGCAAAGGAAAATTATATTAATAAAAAATAATTACAAAGGAAAAGAATAAAAAATTAAAGCAAAACAAGAAGACAAGAACCTATTACAAATTGGAATTAAGACAAGATATTGGGTTAGAAACCCAATCTGAGTAAGAAAAGGAATTATTGTCCATCTAGCCATTAACCCAAAGGCAAGAGTTAACTCTTACAGCTTCAAAAATCTTCCGAGGAGAAGGCCTAACACTATTGAAAACAAAGTCGTTCCTAGAAAGCCAAATTGCCTAAATTGTAGCTAACCAAATGATACTCCAAAGATTGAAGCGACTCTTGTTTGAAAGCATACCCATGTGAGCAGTGAAGTGGGCTATGGATTGGGAAGGAAGCGCTATGCTGAAGTCCAACCAATTATAAAGAAGCTGCCAAACCGAATAAGTGATATTGTAAGTGAAGTGGGCTATGGATTGGGGGAAAAAAAGATATCAGAAGTTTCTGCGTACTCATTGCAGCAAGGGCATAAGGGACCTCCTCCATGAGATAAAGGGACCCCCTTTTGTGAAGAGCATCCATAGTAGGAAGTTTGTCCTGAAAAAGTCTCCATACGAAGGTAATGACTTTTAAGGGAGCTTTTGATTTCCAAAGAAGACGGAGATGGTCGATGTTGGTAGTTGATTGTTGGTAATGCTTAGTGAGCACATCGTAAGCCGATTTTACCGAGAACTGGTTGGATTTGTCATGGCGCCATTCCCAAGAGTCAGTAGCATTTTCCTTTAGCACACCTTTTGAAGTTCCTACAAAAAAGAGTCGATTAGTTCAAGTTCCCAAATAAAAAGATTACGCCTCCAACTGAAATTCCAAGTCCAAATTCCTTCATACCAACTGCCTAATTCGTTAATGTGAGCGTTTTGGTGGAGACTGGGGGAATAGAGTCTTCTAAACCTATTTGACAAAATGATAGAACCCAACCAATTATCATGCCAGAACCTAGTATTAGACCCATCCCCAACACGACGAGAGATGTCACTCCAGAACCAAAGATTATTTGAATTTCCCCTAGAAGAAAGAGAACAAAAATCCCTAGCCCAAGCAGATTTTTTAAGGTGAATCGATCTAGACTCAACCCCCACATTAGTAGCAAAATCATGATCATACTTCGAACATAAAATTTTACACCAAAGGCTATTCTTATATATGTGGCTATTTGGATGCAATGTGTGGCTTTCGAGACAATGAAGTAGGTGATATGATACTTATTTCCCAACATGTCCTTCCACAAGAGCCACCCAAACAAGGCGAATAGTTATCTTATGAATTAATTATGATACTATACTAAAGTTTCATCTCAAAAGCATTTGACAATAAAATGAATAGTTTAACTATTATAGAGACAATGAGTTATACAAGTGAGGTTTAATTCCCAACACTTTTTGTGAAACATGATTCAGTCTGTGTTTCCAAATTCCTTTGTTATGGATTTGTGATTATTGGATTGAATATTCTCTGTTATTTTTTGAAATGTTAGAACGTAGCACTTGAATAATTGCTTCTTTTGTATAAATAATTAGCCAATTGGTAGGAATGTACGAAAGATGTCATCTCTTACTTGAAATTGAAGGTATATAATGATTCTAGCAAGTGCAGGGTTTCATTTGAAGAAGGTAAATATGACTGTGATCACAGTTATTCAATTTTAATAACATAGAACCAAGTTCAGGAAATGGGTGTATGAAGTTGAATTGTACTAGCTAAGCATACTAGTGAACCTTAAAATATTCTTTCCAGCTAAATCAACCCAGATCACTAGGGATTCAAGAGTGAATGAATATTCTAGTTTATTTTGATTAAAGACAGAAGCACTGATAAGTAAGATGTTTCAAATTATGTCTCAAGTGGTCTGTACCCCTTTTTCTTGCCCTATCATTCTTGATAAGAAGGTTCCCTTGTGCTTTGCAATGAGTTGCTTGTACCAAGTTGCTGATAATCTTGGAGTTCTCTTCTGTGTGGCATAGTCCACATGGTGTAATCCATATCTTATTGTATATCCATATATCCACTCAAAGTTGTCCAACAAGGACCATGCAAGGTATCCTCTAACATCTGCTCCTTTCCTGAAAATGAGAGTGTTGGAGAAAAATGAAACATAAATCTATGTTGTTCTATGATGTCAAACATAAATGATGAAGATATAGATAAATTATAGTAAAATGTCAGAGTGAAATAAATAAACACTTTTGTCCTCCACTTTGCAGTGTCCAACTGCCCATCATTTTTGTTTCAATGGACAAAAGTCATTCCTATTAGTCCTAAGTTTAGTTCATGCCAAGGACCAACGTGAATAACTTTTTCTAATCTTAGTAACGATTGTGCAATTTCAATGATGTCAAGTGCCAAGGACAAAATTGATTGACACATGCAAAGTTGTGGTAGTTCACTCCATAAAAAAATGTAATGAAAATTGAATCCTTGTCACTGGCCTTGGTTTTCTACATATCCTATCTTGTTTTATGTTGTTAGAATTTACACGTCCTTTGTTTTTAGTACCTAGTCTTTTAGATTCTTACCTTACTGCTTTTGACAGTGCCTCTATGTAATCTGACATGCACTTTATTCTTCTAAAATCATTAAGCTGTTCTGCCATTGTCAAATTTGGATTGTCTTGTTCACCATAGCCTACAAAATGTTTGGATTATCAGTAATTTGACAAACTCTGACTAAAGATACTAATAGGTGTTGCTTACCATTTTCAGTAATGAACATTGGAGTATTGTTGTATCTGTCTTTTACATATGTAACAGCTTTCTCAATGCCTTCTGGGTAAATATTAAGCCAACTAAATGAAGTCTGCATGGCATTATTAATTTTCAGAATTTTTGAAGCATGGAGAAAATGTGATTATCTTTATTTTGAGGGTACTTACAGGTTCTCCAATGGGAATGCCATTTTTGTAACCACTCTTTTGGTATGAACCTTCTGTTCTAGACACCCCAATTCCTGGTTTACATGAGGAGTATATGCAATCTTGGACATAGTAAGCTGTGTAGTAATTGATGCCAATGAAATCCAATCCTTTTGAGAGTTTCACTTTGTCATTGCTGGAAAATTTGGGTAAGGTGCTCCCTAGATTGTTCTCCATTTCCGTGGGGTACTTTCCAAAAATGATTGGATCCAAGAACCTGCATTATAATAAAGCATGGTTACATGTACATGATATGCCAAATTTTATGCTATTATTACTAGACTTCATTTGTGATGAACCCTTCAAACTTGGTATGTGGTATGCCAAATTCAGTACATGATATATTTTTTATAGGCTCAATAAGTGGTACGTGGCTAATTGAATAAATGACTATCTAATAAATTATTTACGTTTTACAGTATGAGGTGCTTATCTTTACTTGGGGAGTTGAGTGGGGGGAAATAGATGTTGTTATAGGAGAATTATACCAATTGAAGGTGAATGATCTTGCTCTTTCTGCAGCCAACTTGTCTGCTGTAGAATTGCTGATTGGTTCATACCATTCATGCTGAAGGACTATGCCTATTTTCCCTCTTTGCTCAGCCTAATGTTTCATCCACAAAATACACAGTTTTTAGTATTCAAAATGATACTTTTTTTGTGTTTTACCAAATAACTCAGTTTTAGAAGTTCTGGCTTAAATATATTCAATTCTATAATTTTAGTTTTACCAAATAACTCAGCCTAATGTGACACATGTCATACTAATTAGTGATGTAGCCAATTGTGGTGTTGACATAACATCAATAAAGACTAAAAGCAAAATGAATAAGGACTAAAAATTTGGGAGACTAAAGTCAAAATTACCTATCTTTTCATTGACTTTGAGCAAAATAAAATATTAAGTTTTATAATACCTTGTATCCTCTCTTTTCTTTGAAGAAAGGGTGCTTAATTTTGGTGATGATAACTCAAATCACATTACCTGGTATTTGGTTCTATATATATCAACTGCAGCTGCATGTGACAGTATAATGTTATGTGCTGCTTTAAAGGGCTCATTTTCTGAATCCCCTTCTTTGCACTTAATCATTGCCAATGAGCCAGAGCATCTGCATGGTGGATATAAACCTGAACGGTACCCAAGTGCCACCTGGTTACTTGGCTCATTGAAAGTGACCCAATACTTCACTCTATCACCAAAGTTTTTAAAACAAAGGTCTGCATAAAATACAAAATCCTCCCTGCTCACAAAATATAAAAGTATGATATTTATGAGCTTGTATGGTCAATATGGTATTTGAATCCTATTCAGGTTAATTGTTTAAAAGAATGGATGCTTACTGTGATTGTGGACTTAACCAACCTCCATATCTGTCCTCTAGTTCTTGAGGGTAGTCATAGTGAGAAAGTACTACAAAGGGTTGGATCCCTGTTGAGAAAATATTACATATGTAAAATAATGTAACCAGATTATTTTTTATAGGTAAAGTGCCAAAGTTTGAACCAAAGTGCTCATATTTTATATCTTGTAGCTCTGCTATCTGAGTGAACTATTGGAGATAATGTAGAATTGGTAGTACAATTGTTAAAAAAATGAGACTACTAAATTGTGAAGATCAAAACCATAATATGCACTTACTTACCCTCCACAGATTATTACTAAAGAAAAACAAAATTAAATGTTACCTTTAAGTAAGAGAGCATCTATTAGTATGTTATAGAAGTGGACACCAGCCCAGTTGATTTCTCCAAATCTACCCTCTGTTCACAATCAAGTACATAAGAATTCATGTTACTATCCTAGTTGGAATGTTTGACTCAAATTTTGACAATGCAAGGAAGCATACTTGGTAGAATTCTTGCCCATGATATGGAGAGGCGGTGGATATTAACTTTCAAAGATTCTATTAGATCAATATCCTCCTGTTCCAATCCACATTAAAATACTATTGTTACATAACTAAAGGGAAATATAAATTAATTTTTATAATATCAAATAATCATATATTATTAAATAGGTGACTTTTTTGTAATTTTCAGTGACATCCGAACATTGAATTGAACCACACACTTTATGCTAACACAAAATCAAAACCTTAATTCTATATCTTTTTTTTTTTATTGATGGTGATTATTTATTTCTGTGACTATTGGGTCAGACCCAATAGCAAGAACATATCCATTCTTTGGGTGAGTTTAAGGCCTTATAATTAGGTTGAAACGTGGGCTCAACACACAATAAGATTGAGGTTGGACATTACCCAAACTTGGAGAGTAAGACAGAGCCGATGTTGTTGCACAAGTGATCCTTGTCGCAAATGCATTATTTATATATGAATATTATCCACGCAGAGTGCATGGAACATGCAGTATTATTTGAATATTTGAATGCAACTCGTGGTGATTATAAAAACAATATTATATATGCAGCATCGATGTAAGTGGATGAATAGAAGAATACGTACGAGATAGCGATGATAATGATCAACGGCAATATCCCCATTACTTCGGTCCTGTATCAAACTTGTACCTGCGATTACTCATTAATTAAATTAGGAAAGAAATAAACAAATAAACAAATAAACCAAAGTTGAAGTTAACCTGTTCCATGAGTGAAGTTATCCCAGTTACTTTGTCCTTTGCCGTCACTGGCATAAGCACCTTCATACTGTATATGCAAAATAGGGTTGTTATTAGTTGTTGTTATTAGTTGTTGTTATTGATATGTGAATATGTGATGAAGAGAAATGCAGTAGAGAAAGAGAGAGTAATTAATAACCTGGTAAGAAGAAGAAGCTGTCCCGAAGAGGAAGTTGGAGGGTAATGAAGATAGATCCAAGGCATTTGTGAGATAATATGATGCAAACAGAAACACAATTTTCATCAACCTCATTGCTATCTCTCTTAACACTATTGCTGCTGGACTTCAATCATATATATAACAACTAATAACTAACCCATTAATAAAAAATAAATATCACCAATATACACTTCAAACAGAATATATTAAATACAAGATCTTAAATGAACAAATTTACAACCCTTCCAAAATAATTATTGACAAAGCTCCAAAACTAGTTTTATTCATGAAGTAATTACAAATCCTTTGATCCAAGTCTTTCTAGATTCTGGTCTTAAGGTTCTAACTTCTAAGATTGCTATTTGCATTGAGTTTTTTGTTCCAATTTCTCTTTTCTCAATCACGTTCGAGCATAAAGCTCTTGGCTGGTTTTATGTTTTGCAATGAAATTCTTGTACCAAAATGCTGATAATTTTGGAGTTCTGTTGAGTGTGTCATAATCAACATGGTGAAGTCCAAATCTAACAGTAAACCCATATCTCCATTCAAAGTTGTCAAGCAAGGATTATTTGAACCAGAGAGGGTTTAGTTGAATTATTTGAACAAGACAAATAACAGAAATCTATCAGTTGGGTCACAAATATATAATATAACTCAGAATTGAGCAGTGGGCAATAATAATCGAATAAAACATATATGAACAACACTTGTAAGTTTTAACCATAAAAGAAAAAGAACATATGAATCACTTGCTAGAGCCCTGTGGATGCTGATGTGAGGAACCACAAGGTGCTACAACCAACTATTGCAGAACCTCCTCAATCTCATGATCATTGATCTTAGTTGTTAATTCTTTGAAAACATTAACTTCTTATTAAAAACCCAATATTAAATCACTTTCAAAATTACAAATTTAGTCCATAAAAGTTGGTGGAAGTTTTAACCTCCTCCTCTAAAAAACTAAAGATGGTAGTAGGAGGTGTCAGGATACTGAGGACTGCTGGAAAGTTCAACAGGAACAGAACTTCTCTTTGAAACAAGGGGAGGTGAAAAAGAATGAAACAAAACTACTAGTTTAGGTGCAGGTTTTGATGAATGCAAGGATGCAAATGGAAACAGCAATCCTTGAAAATCTTAGATATGATGTTACCATCTAGTTGGAGGCACTTGTAGCCTTTATTTCATTGTTATTTAATAGGAAGTTTTTTTGACAGGGATGGGGTGAATTGTGCAGCTACTGGAGTTTGAACTTGGGTACTCACATTTTACCATCTAGATGTGATGCTTGTTTGCTAAGTGCAACAAATTAATTTAATTTAGACGATTTTACATTATTGTGTGACTGGAGAAAAGCATTATCTCAGTTTTTTCTTGTGATTTTACCTCTAATGTGACAATATTCATCATGTCAGATTGGTAACCAAGTCAACAGCACACTCAATTTCACAGAATATAAGAAACTATGATGATGAATCTTATATTATAAGGTATCAGATTAAAAGATAGGAAAGTTTAGGCAAGGTTTATGGAATAAGCTCTTCACAGTTAAACATCATCTCATTTTCATATTTCTGCAGAACAAAGCGCTCCTCTGGAACTATAATGGTGGTAACAGTACATTTCATTTCAGAAAAGGGTTTCCTACAAGTCCTCCCAGCTCGGTGAAGATAATCTATGGCAGTCCTTGGCAGATCAAAGTTGTAAATGTGAGACATTTCAGGAAGGTCAACTCCTCTAGCAGCTATATCTGTTGCTACAAGAAGATACCCACCTCCTTTTCTAACCTCCTGAATCATAGAGACAGACAGAAAAGGTTGTTGTAACAGGCTTTACATGTTTTTGTGGTAACAAATTTTATTTCCACAGCATTCACATTAAAAATATAGAAAATTTGAGGATAATCAGGATTGACATTACTCTTAAACTTAAATTTACCACACTTGTGGTTAATGGCCCCCTGGCTGTAAACATCATCCTCAGCTAGTTCTCATTGGTTTATTACCCCTAAAGTTTGGTTGGTGAAAGTTTTTTCTTCCCTAAGCAGAAATGTCAAAGGTTTTATTAAAATGTAGTTTGTGTTGTCTAGACAAATGTACTTGCTGGTTCCTAGTTAATCCGGTAGAACCAGCCAGTAAAATTTGGTTTTCAGAACAAGGGTGTGAGTGAGTGAGTTGTTATTCAAAACATGTTTCAAATCCTATGAATATTAATCCTATGAACAGTACTTACCAATAGTGAAGCTGCTCGGCTATTGAAATTCATGTCATCCTCAAGAAGGAAGATATCTAAAGAACCTTGATATGATGCCTTCAGAAAGTCAGACACAAGGGATGTAGATGGAGAATTTCCAGCCTTTTTTGACTTCTCAGACTGCATAACAGAATATGTAAATAATAAATTATTGATAACTTTATGCATGTTATCTTGACAGAGTCAAACAAACATTAAATGAGGAAATATCAGCACCAGCCACAGGTACAAAATGCCACTACAACAAGGCAAGACTTGTGACTTAAAAAGATGCATCAGATTGTAATTATGCAAGTAAATATGGCATCATTTTATCGGTGAATAACGATAACGCTGCAGTTTATAACTATTTCTCATGCTTCAGAGTATTATTATGACCAATTCTAAGTAAATTTCAGAGTAATGTAAAATGCAGAATGTTCAAAGTAAATTTCATTCTACACCTAGGGCACTAGCCAATTAAGATAATAGAATCATGATTGCATAATCCAAATGAAGAAAGAGCATAAGTAGGTGATAAAAGGAAAGATATTCTCTGCATACCTGCTCACCGACAAATATAATGCCAGACTCAGGTGAGTCAGATTGTATCAAGGATAACAGTGTTTCCAGTTTCCTTTTGGCATCACATATCTGATGATTGAAATAGCATTAGAAATTCACAAGTACCCCAAATAGGTCTATAATAAGTACCCACAAAAAAGATAAATTGAAGTTTAAACAATTTTACATACACCTTTCCAAGGCCAAAGGGTGGCACTGTGGGAGGCAGAATAAGCAAGCAATGTGTTGTTTTACAAAAAATAACATTTTTTTTACATGAATGAAATGCATGAGGTTTCTTTTATTAAGAAGACTTCTTACAATAAAACTATGACAAAGGCGAGATGGCATGGGCTCCACTGGACTGACATGAATATGGACCACATCACGCTGGAAAACAAATTAAAAAGTCAGAGGGAAACTTTAAGGCACGTAAAGGACAAACAAATAAACCGGTAAGCAGACCTTAGTCCATTTCTGCTGCACACAGTCATGAAGAAATCGTCTGTGCTGTGGTATAGATGCACTAGCAAAAACTGTCTGACGGTTATCACAAGATGAATACGAATTCAAAAGCTTTCGAAGAGAACTGGTTTGCTTTGAAGAATTGAAAATGAAGTCAACCTAAGCAGACAAGAATATAAAAATCATAAGCAGATAGATACTCACAAAAATGCTCAGGGGCATGTAACAAGGAAGCTAGCAGGACTTATATTATTCCAGGCCTTAAAAATTTATATTTCACAATTTATAATTTCTAAAAGGTTTTTCATTAAATGAAAAAATGAAAAAACGACTGAACAGACATTCCCGTTCTAATAATCATAGCTTTACTATGAAAGTGTGGAAATAATGAAATCCAATATGCTAAACCCAGTTTTAAGGTGCTTTCAATTTACTTCACTTGCTTTTTTCCATTCCTTTAATTGCATTAGATTGTATTCATGGATGAGAATGGGATGACTAACTATATAATGTTTTCAAAGCAATAATATCTGTATGGTGTTGCAGTCATATGTTTTGGTAATCTGCTCCCTTAACTAAATACAAATATAAATACTGAAAAGTGCGCAAAGACTAAATGATTTAAGTTGTAAGGAGTGGAGCTTCTACCTCATCAACTACCAGCACCCGCACAGATTGAAGCATAAAAAATTGCCTTTCCAGCATTTGGCTTAAACTTGCAACTGTTGCGATCACTATTGTTGGAGGCTCTGCCTAAAATTTCAGAAAGGTAAACCAGTCTGAATGGTCAGGAACTCAGGATTCAGGAAAAATGGTCCTCTCTATTAAGACTTAATGCTCCAGCAATGTGAATGAAAGCGTTCAATCAGATCTACCATATATAATTCACATATGTAACAGGTTTGAATGAGATGCATTACATAATTACTACATTATTCAAGACCAAAAATAACTATATATATGGAGGAATTTTAGGAAATTCAGACCATTTCACTACAAAGGGCTAAAGCATAAATAGTTAAATACAGAAATAAAATCACGGGGAATTAGATGGTAAATGATGCTTAATCTGTGATGCCCATCAACTGAATACAGAGATTATAAACATGAAGAGAATGGAATCTATTTCATAGACTTTTTTAAGTTTGTTGGAGTTTATTAGTGTCCGGGTAAGAGAGATTAGAAGACTTCAAACATCATCAAGAGCATCATTATTTTATACCACATTAAGTCATTAAATGTTTGTGTGTGGGTTATATAAGTTATAGTATTTGTAGAAGTATAAATTCATCCTCTGTAATTGAAAGTATGAATAAAGCAGTAGATATTGCAAAAGACAAGACCTTTAACCAACTCTTGTGTCTTTTCAAGGTTCCTCCATCCAAGAGAGCCATGATGGTACATGACTTTTGGTCATCTTCAACTCCACTTGGCTTTGTTGCTAACATCCTAGCAACTTTAGTAACTTGGATACCAAGTTCACGGGTTGGGACCAAAACAAGAGCTTGAACAGAAGATTTTGTATTGTTGATGATTGAGAATATCAAAAGCAGGTAAGTAAGTGTCTTCCCAGAACCTGTCTAGATAAGAAATAAGATAAGTGGATAGGAATGAAGAGAGAGAAAGAGAAAGAGAAAGAGAGAGAAGAAAAGAACCTGAGCATGAATAATGCAATCACGGCCTGAAAAAAGAGAAGGGAGTGCTTGTCTCTGAACATCAGTAGGCATCACATATCCAATATCTTCCATCCTTTTCAAAACATGCTTGGGAACATGACCTTCACATATTTCTTTCAAACTCAGTAAGGCTTCTGGAGTTGTGAAACTAGAGACACGGTTGAGGGTAACCATGGAATGTTTGCTATGATAAGAAGAAGAAGAAGAAACATGTTTGTTATGAAATGGAAGATGCGAGAGTGAGAGTGAGCGTGAGAAGAGAGCGTGAGTATCCATCATCATGAATTATGATCATCATGAAAATCATCTATATAAATCATAAATGGGCTTCTGGATCACCATTTCTCTATGGGCTGGGCTACACTACTAAAACAAATGCTATATAAAACAAACACTGTATCACACACAAACTTTATTCATCTCAATGTATTTGCTCCATACATAATACATATCTTAACATAAAAGATACATGCTTCAATACAAACATATGTTTCTTTGCAAATACACAAGCTGTCTCAATAGCAGCCATGCATGATTAAGTATTGACTATCATTCCACCTGCAAAAAGTAGCAGAATCCCTATAAGTTGCTACTGTATAAAAAAAATGAAGAAAAGAAGTCAGCACGTACCATTTGGATGAAGGACTTGGCCAGTATAGTAGGAAGATTCCGGAAGGGATGCCAGGAATAGATAACATGGTGCAATTTCACATGGCTGACCTGCACGCTTCATTGGCACTTCACAACCCAAGTTCTCTATCATCTCACCAGGCTTGGAACCTGGTTGTATCGGCGTCCAAACTGGTCCCGGAGCCACCGCATTCACCCGAATCCCCTTGCTCACCAGCTGTTGAGAAAGACCTCTAGTGAAGGCCACTATGCCTCCCTTTGTGGCAGTATAGTCCACTGATTCTGGATTCCCACTGTATGGGTTAACTGAAGTTGAGTTGATAATGCAACTCCCTTCTTTCATGTGCTTCACTGCATGCCTACACAGTACACAATCATTAGGATAACCTTGTTATTACATATATAATAAAGTCAGCAGTAAACGAGAAACAAGCTAGTGATGCTATTTATCTGTTATCTCTTTAATTTGTATACCTGACCAAGAAGAAATGTGAAAAGATATTGGTCCTGAAGACTCTTAGAAGCTGCTGTTCAGTGATTTCCTCTACAGAGTTTTTCAAGTGCTGCTCAGCTGCATTGTTCACCAGAACATCAATGCGTCCGTATTCTTTTACCACAACTTCAATGACCTTCTTGCAGTTTTCCTCATATCCAATATCTGCTGCTATTGCCAATGGATCTTGAGCACCACTTGTTTTAGCATCTAGTAGCATCTTCAGAGTATCATCCTTATCCTTCTCCTCATGGCCTTTCACGTATGTAAAGGCCACTGTTGCTCCCTCTTTAGCAAAACTCAAGCATACAGCTCTGCCTATCCCAGAGTCACCTCCAGTCACCAATGCCACCTTTCCCTACATAAAATGCTTAAAATACTTAAGAGTGTGTGAAACTACTTTATGACTATTTTGAAGTGTGTGGATTTTGTGAATGATGGCGGGTACCTGAAGCTTATTCGCGGGCTTGTAGTTTGGATGTATGGCTTGTGGGAGTGGTTCCATTATATGTTCTTTGCCTGGCTGTGTTTCCTGACTCTGAGGTGGGAACTTAGCCTCCTTGCTCCCCATTTTTGCAAAATAAACAAACCAATTCACAATGTAACTTTGTAATAGTACTGGAATTAGGTGACGAGTATATATATAGTAGGATCAGATGTTTAATTAGAAGTAGATGTTGTTAATTGTTATGATGATAATGTAACAATTTTCTCACTAAATTGGCTATTAAAGAGAGAGGAGTGATGTTCAAAAAAGTAGGAATTAATGCACTGCGCCACGTACATATGCATGCTGTCAACGTGTCATATCTGAAGGACATGACAAACTCAAAGTTCCTTGTGTAAGCGGTGGAGTTCAACACTTGAATGCATGCCAGCATGTGTGATAATCATACAGATAAGACAAGCACATGAGCTTGTACTATCTAGAGCCATCAATATTTTCATTGCCACGCTTGGACAAAAACATAGTTAAACTGACACCATTTGGTTAATCATGGACTTTTCTATTTGCCACAATTTTAATTTTCCTAAAAACGTACCCTGGTTAATCATGATTTGCAACACATTGTTTATATAAGGTATAATTTGCATGATGAGTTTGCAATAATCATCTTCCTTTACTAATCTTTAATGTGGTACCAAAGCTAGTTCATCAAAATGACAATTTAATTACACTTTGTTGCTCCCCTAATGTTATCACAAGATAACCGAAAGTGAGATACCAATGGTTACTGATTTCCATGCCCCAAAAAACAGTCCCTATAGATCTCTGCTATAAAATATATCACGTGTTGTTCTCTTGTATTGTTCATGCATGTTTTAGGAAGAGTGCATAAAGCAGTTCATTCCATGTATCAGGTACACCAGGAAGGCACCAATGGCTGCAATCTTGGCGGCGTGGAGGTGCAGGAGGCAGTGTAGGAGCAAGATGATAAATAGATGAATGCCCATCTTTTCTCTGTCCACTCATAAGGGTTACATTCAATACCTTGAATTTCATAATTTCAGAAATATTTGTGTGTGCTGCTGATGATGATAACACAGAATTGGCTATGTTGAATTGTGACCAGTTATCTTTAGGCACTGATGAGGAGAAGGAGGAGTCCAACTCTGGCAGTGTTTCCAAATCACACTTTCCACCACTTCTGAAATGCACTGGGGCTAATGTGCGGAAGAAAACCTGAGTCTTCCTAGGATTTACTGTCTCTTCTATCCACTTTAACACTGTCTCAATAGACCTCTTATATGCATCTTTTACCACCATCTCCATCTTAATTTCCATACCTTGTTGGAAATAACAACGGCTGAAAAAATATACAATTTTTTTAATCTTTTAACCAGGCCAAAAAAGTCATATATAAATGTCACAGTTGAGATGATTGAATTAATTACCTTCTTATGGTTTTCTCATAATTCCACCAGTGCCCTGTGTTAAGAACCAAAACATGTGCACCTCTCCACTTGGAAGCATACCAATCCATTTTATCAACTTTCAGAGTTGTCTTAATCTTTTCAGGAGCTCCCTTTGGAGGCCTACTCTGCAATACAAGAAATGGAGATCTATAGTATTCTACAGTACAATTAAAATCTCTGAATTTGAACACCAAGAACCCTTTGTGCTTTGTAATTGGATTGCCATTCACTTCATAGATTGAATCCTTATTATGAATTCCAGAGGAGAGGATGCATAAGAGTGATTCCCATTGGTTTCTCCCGATTGAGTCCCCAGCAAAAACTAGCCGCTTGTTTCGCAGTTTTTCCAACATCATTGTTGCATTCAATCTGTATTCATTACAAATTTAGAATGATGAACCAAAGGTGTAACTTCATTTCATTTACTATTGTATTATATAAAACAAAACAGTATTACAAATCTAAATAAATGAAACAGTTGAATGCATAGTGCGCCATTGATCTCATCCATGTAACACCATTATTAACATTTCATTCATACAAACCAACCAAAACATATTTTTTAGCACTTAAAACATTGGGATGCAAGCAACTGAGTGCAAATAAATTTATCGAAATTCACCAACGTTGTCCTTTTTTTGTTGGGCTACACAAATACACAGAAAGCTTCTTAAAAAAGGATCTCCAAGAGAGGGAAAAGCAAACAAAAAAATATTGAAAATGATGTGGACCGTTAATTAAGTGCAAAATAAATTGAACAAGTCATCATTCTGATCAATATAACCATCAAAAGATACTTTTTTGGTGAATGTCGTCAAAAGATTGTAGTTCAAATGAAATGATACTTAAGACACCATAAAAGTCAACCCACTGTGATTTTTTGTTTCCTTCGTCGATTCCAAATTCCAAAATACTATAAAGCATAAACATTGTTTGCTAGCAGCATGATACCACATGATATTGTAAATTCAGAATCCAGAATGATTGATACCTGGGTAGGTTACAATGTTTGGGTTGCCATCTCCACTTGGTGTAAAACAAATCATGTCTTCCATTCTCAGAACACCGAAATCCTTCATCCAAAAAGCTGCAATCTTTAGAGTGCCTCATTATTAGAAGACCCTTTCACCCTTAACCAAGGAAACCTCTTCTGACTCCTGGGTTGGTCCATGAGCCCAAATCTCGTACCAAATTCTCTATTATCCAAATAGAAGAAGCAACAAACGATAAAGGCAGTTACAACAACAAAAATGAGAACACTCAGAGATGGCTCAAACAAGCTGATACGCTTCACTCTCGTAAAAGCTTCAAGCTGTGGTGACATCATCATGGCTTCAACCTCTTCTTCTTGCTTTGATGAAGATGACGACATTTAAGTTTGAGAGAAAAATTTCAAATTTTGGATAGTGGGTATTTGCAACGGTCAGCACTGAAATCTAGAAAGAGGGAAAGGATGGAAAGTTGTCAGAGGAGAAGGGTGGCGTGGAAGCAAGTAGGATAGCATTGATGCTTCACAAACACAATAAAATGAGTTACAAGTTACAACGTACAACGTACAACTTACAAGGAAAGATGTTTTGTTTTATTAGCTTTGCTTGGTAGGTCAGTTTATAGTATTCATTCACTCCTCAACATAAACTGACTCGCTCCTATTGCCTTTGCAATCAGGATTTGGTTGCTTCTGTTGGTTCCTAGAACACTACACTTGTTTCACAATGACTAGTGAGTACTGTAAAGGCACGTCGAAACTAAAGTCAGTGCAAGAGATATGGAGAGAGAGTGTAAGGATGCAATAGTACACCTAGATTATGTATAGATTGTTTTATAATGTCAATATTTATACAAGTGAACCTCATATATTCTTTCCTAAGATGTTTTAATCATGATAAGTCTAGATGGAAAAAGTTGTTTTATCTGGCTGGACTATCTTAGTGTGTTGATACATGGTATAGTGTTTTATCTGGGAGTGGATTGTTTTGTCACTTACTCACGATGTGATAATCGTATATTAGGTTTGTGTAAATGATTGTCAGTGTTCACACAACATGCTTAGCAATGTTTGCATTGTTCATGTAGTGTCATGGTCATGTAGCATAGGGATGTGACTCTGCCAATGATGTAATGGTGAGTTTGGCAAATAAAAAGGGATGACCCTAATAAAAACGTTTAAACCAAACGCACCATTACAGTATTTTTTTTATCTTATATGGGTTATGGAAAATCCGAAAATGGGGTGTAAACGTGGGTGAGTAAACTATGCCGTTATGAAAATTATTGGAAGGATATGGGGTAAAGGTTGGAGCATATGTGGGAAAATGAATAACGTGGTTAAACACCGACACTGTTTTAGTAACATGCAGAAAGATCAGAGGTGCTGGATTGGGGTTGGCTAGTTTCTGAATAGGTCCTCCAAAATGGTAATTCAGAGATAGAGAAGAAAATTATTCACTCAATCATGGTTAAATCTTAAAGATAAGTATATGCATGAGGGTAGTTAATTATATACTGACTTTATATAAAAGTACACGTTATGTTTATATATTATTGGTCTAAAAAATAAAATGTTTCGTAAAAAAGTTGTACATATGAATTAGTGAATCTTGTGCAATTGTATATGTTCGAGAGCAAGAATGCAACTAAGTGTTAACAAATAGTTTATGATATGAGATCTGGTTCATTTGCAACACAATCTAGGTTCCTAGAACACTACACTTGTTTCACAATGACTAGTGAGTACTGAGATGGATTCTTATCCTTGGATCATGCGCTTGTCAATAAATATGATAACGAAAATGTGAGGAAAGTAAGAGGCATACGGATATTAAAAATGTTTACTATTTTTAGTGGGAATTAGTATTGATAATTACAACAAATATTATTAATGATAATTTATTTTAAAATAGATTATTCATTTTCATTCTCTGCGCACCTAAACACCGACACTGTATACTATGACTGATATTAGTATGGAAAGGTGAAAGATGCTGTGCTGGCGGGTTAATTTTTGTGATTAAGTCTTTTATAAACCAATTTGTACTTTGAAATCAATCTTTTTGTATCTCTAACTTTGTACATAGGTTTAGTGCAAGAGAGAAACTTCAACATTAGAATATGCTTTCATAAGATTAGAGTAGTATCAAAAAAATCATTAGAGTATGCTGTGTAATAATAACAATTAGTTTGTCATGGGAATTGCTTCCTTAAACAATACAATTGCTTCACAATGACGCTGAGATAGATTCACTTTTATTGGATCATGCATTAGTCAATACTAATAATTTTTTCAAAGGGCCTCGATTTTTAGTCCACTTGATTGTAGGGTAGGCTTAAGCTACAATGAGCCCAAAGAGGTATTGTGAAGTTTGTGGGTTCCCTTCTAAACACAACACAGGCGTAGCTTATTATTCAGATGCGGCTGGTGCAACATGTCTCGTTGTTGTTCACATGAAGTTCTGATTCTGATCCAAAAAATGGTAAAAGTCCCTCCTCAAAAAGCACTTTTTTTATTCAACACCTCAACCAATGAAGGTCTTCATCACACACCCCACTCCATTTCCTTCACCCTAACCCTTCTCCTTTCCTCTCACATGCTCTCACATGCACACTCTCTTCTCCTCCGCATAATCTCTTCTAAAATCTCATCTCCTTTCTTTTCCACACCCTCACTTTTCTACCAACTAATTGCTCAACAACAAACCCATCTCACTAATTCCCATTCTGCCCTTCTTTATGAAGCACTCATCAATGCCCATCTTCACTCTCACTTACCTCACCAATCACTCTATTTCTTACACCACATGATTAAAAATCATTACTTTCCTACATCAAACACTTTCAATAATGTTTTGAACTTGCTTATTAGGTTAACTTGTTTTGATAGAGCATGGCTTGTTTTCAATGAATTTAAGGGTAAGGTTGTTTTGGATGTATATAGTTTTGGGATTATGATAAAGGGTTGTTGTCAAGTTGGTGACTTGATCAAAGGTTTTCAACTTTTAGCTATGTTGGGGGACATGGGTTTGTCTCCAAATGTTGTTATATACACTACACTCATTGATGGGTGTTGCAAGAATGGTGATGTTTTTTTGGCTAAGAAGTTGTTTTGCAAGATGGAAGGTTTGGGTTTAGTCCCAAATCAGCATACTTACAGTGTGTTAATAAATGGGTTTTTCAAGAAAGGTCTTCAAAAGGAAGGGTTTCAACTGTATGAGAATATGAAGAGGATTGGAATTGTGCCTAATATTTATGCTTACAATTGTGTGATTACTGAGTACTGTAATGATGGGAGTGTAGATAGTGCTTTTAAGGTGTTTGATGAAATGTGTGAGAAAGGTGTGGCATATGGTGTTGTGACCTACAACATTTTGATTGGTGGGTTGTGTCGAGTGAAGAAGCTTAAGGAAGCAGTGAAGTTGGTTGATCAAATGAACAGTGTTGGCCTGAGTCCTAATATAATTACATATAACACATTGATCAATGGTTTTTGTGATGTTGGAAAGATGGACAATGCTGTTAGGTTTTTCAATCAATTGAAGTCAAATGGATTATCACCATCATTAGTGACATATAATACCATGATTGCAGGATATTCTAAGATTGGAAATTTAGCAGCAGCTCTTAAATTGGTCAAGGAAATGGAGGAGAGAGGTGTTGCTCCTTCCAAAGTGACATATACAACTCTACTCGATGCTTATGTGCGATTAAATTATATGGAGAAAGCATTTGAGATACATTCTTTAATGGAGAAGTCTGGTTTGGTTTCAGATGTTTGCACGTACAGTGTCCTAATACACGGGCTATGTATGAAAGGTAACATGAAAGAAGCATCAAAACTCTTCAAATCATTGGGTGAGCTGCAATTGGAACCAAACAGTATTATATATAATACAATGATTCATGGTTACTGCAAAGAAGGAAGCTCTTATAGGGCTCTTAGGCTACTCAAAGAAATGGTTGAGAATGGAATGGTTCCAAATGTGGCCAGCTTTTGTTCAACTATAGGGCTTCTTTGCAAGGATGGAAAGTTGAAGGAAGCTGAGTTGCTCCTACAACAGATGATAAATTCAGAACACGAGCCATCGGTTTCATTGTACAATATGATTTACAAAGTCAAAAGTGAAGCTTCGAATGCTGAACTCGAAAGTAATATAATATCTAATTCCTAGTTTTTACTTCCTCCTGGACTGTGTTTCTCATCAATTGAACATTACATTCATTAATCAAGCTCATTTTGCTGATTTTAATGTCTTGCCGAGTTTGATGATTTCCTTAATGCACCGTAACTGCTGTGTTTTGACATACAATGGAATGCTTAGATAAAAGCTGGACAAAACCTTTTTGTATGGTTAGCTCTTGAAATGGTCAAGAAAACCTTAGGTTGGTTGTGGAAATTAATTCTGACCCAGACTAGAAAATATTGAGCCTGCTAATGTTTCATAAGTTCTGACAAAATTCAACCAAAGCGGTCTCTCAATTCATTTTCATTAGCTCACTGGGAAAGGATGTCATATCCATACCAAATATGCAAGTGCCTAACTTGATTGCTGCATGTGAAATCAATTAAAATTGATGGCCATTGACAAAAAGGGAAACAGGGGTACAAAAATTAGTACCTTGGGTCCTTTTAGCGAGATACATAGCTTAGTGTACAAGCCTTTTATTCTAGATTGTCCTAAAGCAACGTAACTTATATATGTAATCAAAACTCAAAAAGTATAAAAGTACAAGGCAAAAATTGAGCACTAAATCAAGTATGGGAAACCTAGCCAGAACGTCATTCCATGCAAAACAAATACTTTTATAATAAAAAACAAGTGATAGTTAATTGTGATAGAATAACATGGTAATTAACCTATCAACGCCAATGCCTTTGTTTAAACGCTTGTTCATATGATGGCTTATATTGTGTGACAATACAACCGTACAAAGTAGTATTTTGCTACAGTTAACCTGCAATGTTGTCTCCAACGTTTTCTTTGCAGTGCAATAACCACGTTAATTGTGAATGGCAAACTTTGTAGTTAGTTTGTTTTCAATAATAGTCTTGCTTAGCATTACAGCATCAACTGAAAAGAGAAAAGAAGTTAATGCATACAATGAATTCCATGCACCCTCTCCAGATAGCAATGATGGTATCTGCAAAACAATGGTAGAGACACAAGGTTACACTTGTCAAGAACATAAGGTACCAACAACGAGTCTAAATCCTTCTACAAAATTCTTTTTTCTTAGTTGGGTCCCGCAACCCACCATGAATTAGACATATTTTCCTATTGATTAATGAAGGAATACTAATATTATGTAAAACAATGTATTGGTGGCTATGATGCTCAAGTACTTCAAAAAATAGAAAAGTTGTGCCACTGATTGTGAATGTTATGCAGTTATGCCAATATTTGAGGCAATGGTTTATGTTGGGCGCAGGTTACAACAGAGGATGGCTACATCCTGAGCCTACAGAGGATGCCTGCAGGGCTGTCTGGTAAGACAGCATACAAGCCACCTGTGCTATTACTACATGGTGTCTTTATTGTAAGTTCTGTTACTGTTCGGCCCATAGTTACGTGATACGTAGTTCTCTTTGGTACGTGCGGGTACGTAGTACACGGTATGTTACTCTGTCAGCTACCGGTAGGTTAGGGGTATACTTACTAGAGTTTCTATAGCTCTGTACATAGTCTTTTCTAGTGTTGCTTCTTGTAGGTTTGAATCAACACCATAGGTGAAATACCCACGGATAAAAAAATTCTTATTTGTTGTAACTCATTCATATAAGTGAGTATACATTATCAATTATTTTTCTTTTCTTTTACTTAAACTATAGGTAAAAATCCGGTTCGTTCATTAAAGGAAATCAGTTCGCAAAAGAACCACGAATTGGTACGAGAGAACCAATTCGCAATTCGCTACTATAATGAGAGAATTGTGTTTCAATGGTTCAGCCCAAAAATAATGAGAAGCTAACATGTGATTACAACTCAACTAAGATAACTTGTGGTTTCAGGACGCTGTAGTATGGGTCTTTAATTCTCCAAATGAATCATTAGCATTCATTTTAGCAGATAATGGTTTTGATGTGTGGCTTGTTAGTACTCGTGGTACAAAATATAGCAGAGGACACAGGTCACTTACTACAAATGACAAGGCTTATTGGGAATGGACATTGGATGAATTAGCTACTTATGATTTTGGTTCTTCTGTGGAGTATGTTTACAACCACACTGGAAAACAAATGCACTTCGTAGGTCATTCCTTGGTAACTTTCTAATTTCTTTAGTTGAATAAACTAGATTCATTAGTTAGTTTCTTGTTTCCAATTGACCGTGTAAGTTTTTTTCTTTTCTAATAAATCCTACAAGTTTTAGACATATTTAGTAACTTTGCCTTTCTAGTTTGTACATATATAATATAACAGTATTATGGAATTTCAGGGAACTTTAATGGCTTTATGTGCTTTCTCTCAACAAAAACAACAACTGCTCAAGATGTTGAGATCAGCTGCATTACTCAGCCCAATTGCTCATGTGAATCTCATTCCTTCACAACCAGCAAGATTTGCTGCTGAAAAGTTTGTAGCTGATGTAAGAGAAATGAGTCATACTATTTAGCTGAGGGATTAAACTAACAACAAAATACACTTTGACAACATACTAAAATATTTTCCTTTTCTTGATATAACAGGACCTATATTGGTTAGGCATTCGGGAATTCATTCCAAAAGGGTAACAGAAAAAAACCACCACCCTCAAATCTAGTATATCTCACTGCATTAAGTTTGAGTACACAACAAATATTAACTTCTTTACCAAAAGAAACTAAGAGGAATTTAACACCACCAATGTGTTCTTTTATTGAGCAGGGATGATGCAGCCAAATTTCTGAAACGCATATGCCATTCTCTAAAGCTGAATTGCAAAAACCTATTGTCTATTTTCACAGGTACATAAATGTTATTAGCACTTCATGTATCATACTAATATCTTCAAACATTGGCTTTATTTTGATATTAGTTACATGAAATTTTAGGAGCAAATTGCTGCGTAAATTCATCCAGGGTAGATGTATTTCTTGAAAATGAACCACAACCATCATCAACTAAGAACTTGATCCATCTATCTCAAAGTAAGTCTATTGATTAACACAACTTTTCTGTGACCAGGAATTAATTGAATTTGAAGTTAGTTTAAATGCATTTTTGGTTAGTATTAACAATTTCAACATAATGATTTTGAATAGTGTTGAGAACAGGGGTAGTAAAAAAGTATGATTATGGTAATGAAGAAAAAAATATGCAACACTATGGAAAAGCAAGTCCTCCTCTTTATGACATGACCAACATTCCAAAAGAATTCCCTCTTTTTCTCTCATATGGAGGGCATGATTTGCTGGCTGATGCAAAGGATGTGAAACTTTTGCTCAATGACCTCAAAGATCATGATTTGAACAAGCTTGTGATATTGTTTATTGAAAATTATGCTCATGCTGATTTTATTATGGGTGTCAATGCCAATAAATTAGTTTATCATCCTATTATGACTTTCTTCAAGGTTAATTGATTTTACAACTCTTATTGTACTTCATATATTGTAAATAACTTAATATTAAGTTATAGTTCTACTAAATATTCTATTAACATTGTGAATTTTTATAATTATGAAAATGATTCACATAATCAATTGAATAAAATTTGGACATCTCAGGTATATATTAAATAGTAGTGTATGAAAATTGTCCAAATCATTATACACTTAATTAAAGTCCTTATAAGGATTGTGTTCAACACAAATATAATGCATAAACATTGTCTTTATGGAATTAATTAATATATATTGTGGTATAATATAAGGCAAATGAGTTCTGATCCTCTGATAGAGGAATCCAATCCAACAAAACCAGAGTGAGAAGCCCAGCCCAAAGCATGAAAATGATAATCGCTTATTATACATCCACTTTCTACTTTTCTACTATTTTTATTTTCTGGATTTGGCAATTTATTCCCCGCTTCCTTGGTCAGTTATTCTCCCTCTTTTTATCATCTTCTTATTCTAATCATTCAATCATTTCTGCTGCACTGCATCGGAATTGGATTTTCTCTTTATTAATCTAACCTAACTGATTCTTATTATGTAATTGTCACCATTGTCAAATGTCTGATTCTATGTTATACGCTTTTATGTACGGTGGTGTATTTGATTATTGTATTCGGAGGAATGTGATTGATTGTATCATAAGTATTTATTTGTTCTGTGGCAGAAGAAAGAGTAAGGAGAATGGCCACTTCATCAGCTATTGAGAATTTTGATGAATCTATGAAGAAACAGATAGCATCGCTTTTGCGGGTTATGAATTTAGTTAAATACTGCAAACAAGATAGTACTCCTTGCAAAATTGACGAGGTAGCATGCTACTATGTGTGTCACTAATGTAGCTCATTAATAGTCTTATCGCTTAATGGTATAGTGGTACTCATAGGTACTCTTTCACTGTCAATTCTCATTTTGGATGGGATACTTAGGATTTTCCACTTTTTCTTCTTAACCACACCATAATACTGAGTCATAGTCACATAATTAGTCTCTCATCCTCAAATATTTATTTTCCATTTATACTGACGTACCGGTGCCTTATATTTTTTTAAAATGATGTATCTCGTACCCGTATCCTCTAAATGTAATTAAGGCTGCTGTTCCGCTACTATTTTTGCATTATGAAGGGTCTGTTTTTGGGTTCACTTGGTGCTTCAAATAACAAGGATGCATTGAAAGGCTTGAATGTTACTCACATTTTGACTGTGGCTGGTACATTGGCACCTGCACATCCTGGAGATTTTGTCTATAAAATTATACAGGGTATGATAGTTTTATAGAATGGAAAAATTCTGTTTACTTTCCATCTCTTCTTATGCTTTAGTTTCGTCCAATGTGATGATTGTTGAGCTGATTTCGACATTAGTGCAGCGTTTTTCTTATTGTGTGTATGATGCTTGTTGTCCATATAAGTTTGTTGACTGTCTAAGTAATGTATCCATGCTAAAGTTTTGATTTTACTGGAAAATTGAGACAGTTGCCGACAGAGACGATGTCAACATAAAACAGTACTTCGATGAGTGTTTTGATTTTATAGATGAAGCCAAAAGACGTGGTGAAGGTGTTTTAGTTCATTGTTATGCTGGAAAATCAAGGAGGTTAATTTATCTATTCCTTTATTTCTCTCTTGCTCATGCAATTATTTTACTCTAGGCCAATGTTTCAAAATAATTTATTTGAAGCCTGTTTTATGTCTGAAGCATTTCCAGCACCTTTCTCTTTTTGGGTTTAAATTATCTGCAATGTTGTTTCTCAATCAAAAATTTGTGAGCAGTATAAAACTCATTGGAATTTCAATCAGGTTCCTTGAAATCTTACTATATCAGATAACAATCAAGCTGATTATATTATTTTATTTGTGATTTAATTGTTATCCAATGACTTCTAGATTATGGCTCCAATACCATTGACAACATAGAAAATGGAACATGTAAAAGTAACATATTTTACTCACAAATTTGAAGATCTAAGGTTATGATTTTATAACCAAGAGTGTACTGTGAATGTCACTAATCTTCATTTATTTGTAATATCTGTTCTTATTCATTGTTATGTGACAACATCTCTAGTGATGAAGTTTTGAATAAGCATGGTTTTTATGTGTGATGCAGTGTGTAACTAGAGGGTGGCAGTTTAGCTAAATTTTAGATTGTTTCACATTCAAAACTGCATTTCTTTTTCAACCCTGAAATAGAAGTCTAAAACACTATATACTGGCATGAGTCAGATAATGCCTAAGATTTTTCTCATTTCTGTTTGTGAAATGATGTTGGATTTTTAAATTGCTTGAAGGCTAAGGTCTCTCAAGATTTTTAACATATGGACTGTGGAGAATTAAGGAAGTGGCTTGAATTTTAAGAATGAAAAGTCATCTCCTCCATTATTTTAGACCTATGACTTATGTTCTGCATAAAGTTAATCACACCCTTCCACTGTTTCCCCTTTTGATGTTCATATTGGAAGTTTAAAAAAAATATTGGTAATTTTCTGTTTCATTTTATTCTTTCCCGTTACATTGGATTAACTAGGCGAAATTGTTCATATTTTTTTGCGCATTCCAGTGTGACTATTGTTGTCGCATATCTGATGAAGACTCGCGGAATGAGCTTATCTGAAGCTCTGCAACAAGTAAAGGGCAAACGACCAGTAGCAGCTCCAAATCCTGGTTTCGTTCAGCAGCTGCAGGACTTCGAAAAATCTCTTCAAGGTGCCTTTAGATTGCATTAGTCTTATTTACAATTGCAAATTCACTCCCTTTTCTCCCTGAAATAATCAGCATTTGCTGGTGGAAGCTTCTCCTTTTATGTTCCCATCCTTTCAATTTCTTTTAATAAATTTTCATTTAATTTTATTTACGCAGTTAAAAATTGAAGGAACACCGTGTTTGAAAGACATGGCAAGTTTCTGAGTAGAAGATAGCTTGATGGTGATTAGAGGGAGTGTAGATATGATTTGCTGTAAATATACAAATCACATGACAAAACAACATTAGTTGGATATTGGAACTGCAACTGCATCTTCGATTGTTCCAAGAATAATGAACTATAACTACACTCATGAAGTGTTGAATCCAATTTGCTTACAGGTCAAGAAAAGTTTGAAATTAGGTTATCATTTATGCTTTAAATTTAAATAATACATCTGAAAGATGCTTCAGCTTTTTAAGGTTAAATTAAGTTATTATTTTGTGTGGGTTTGATATAGATTATTTAGTTTATAAACTGCGTAATTTGTTTATATTTGGTTATCTTATCCAAAAAATGAATATAAGCTAATATGTAAGATAGAAAAATTAATTTTTACAGAATAACTTACAAAAAAGTATATCAATTATTTGTTTGTTTTAATTTTTTATTTATTATTTATACTATTTTTAAAATATCTATTTTTAATATCAATTATCATATATAATTTTAAATTTTTTAATATAGGGTAAAAAGTATTGGTGAGTGGTGAATCTGGGAAAATTGAATCCGGAGATTTGGCTATAATAGTGGTGAGACTTTGAGCAGCAAGTGGAAATAAGAGGAACCGGTAGTAAGTAAATTCATCTGAATGATAAGATGAATAGAGAATGAAGAGTGTGACAATATACTACTACGGTAACTTCAACAAAAGAGAAGCAGAGACGCAATTTACTGTGACGTTTATGTAACTTTTCTTCCTTTGCGGACATCCAAACACTACCAACTAACTATATATAACTTATGTCCTCATCACATTACTCATCATCCAAATCTGGATCATGCATTCATGCTACCCTCCTAACCAAATTATATATTGGATCCTCTCTCTCACTTATAAATAAAGTGTAGGAGAGGCTAGTTCCTCCACCTACTATCCTAAGTATTTATGGTGTTACTGACTACTAGCAATTATTGGAATTGCAGAGATTGCAGAGAGTGAGAGAGGTATTCACTAATTTAGTAAGTAGTAATAAGTGAGAGAGTGGAACCCACAACTCTATCATCATCATCATAACAAAGCCACATGATCAATAATTGAGATTTTTAAAATGTAAAGTAGTTAACTTGTCTATGTCAATGAAACCTTCTACAGCTATGTTGTTGCAATTCCTCATAATTATATACACTGCCCTCTTACCTCTTCTTTCCTCTCACACTGCCACTCCTTCACTCTTTACTGTTTTCAACTTTCAACACTCCCACCCACGTTCTTAAATTATTTATTTTATTTACTAATTAATAATTATTACTAACCAAGAATATATCTATAATGAGGAGAGATTAAAAAACGCTGTTTTGAAAGGTGGGTCCACACCGTTCTCACTCACCACACTGCACAAAAACTGATATGTCTGGAGATGGAAACTTTGTCGATCACATTCACTTTTTGTTGTTATCCTTATGAAACTATTATTACTCCCTCCACATGGAGAATGAAGGTAAAAAAATGCAAAACTCAACAATAATTTAATGTTTTTTTGGTACATAATAATTTAATGTTTTTCATTAATTATTTTAACCATAATTAAGAACAAACAATAACAATCTTACAGTGAAGAAGGGAGTATTATTTATGTTTTTGCAACAGTATAAACACACAGACATATCACATGGGGGAGAAGGCCACCACCACATCTCAGATAACATCTCACACCACTCCCCAAAAACTTATAATAATAATAATAATAATAATAATAATTTATAAAATCTATAGACTACTATAGCTACCTATAGTAATTTAAACCCCTAATTGAACTTAGGATAAAAAAGGATGTAATAAAAATGAAAGGTGATTTGCATTTGTATAATAGTGCATAATATTAGAAAAGGTTGCAGGATGCAACCATAACAGAACCATTGATTGTTGTATGTTGAGATCACATGACATTGCAGCTAGAAGTATTCTCATCACTGAAAAAGTGAGTGTATGGATCTGGAGGGGGATATGCATAAGGAGGATACATGTAATTTACAGCAGGTGGTGGCCTAGCATACATCATTGCTTGGAACCTTTCATTCTCCATTGCTCTTTGTTGGTTCATCATAGCAGCCATGTACTGTTGTTGTTGTTGTTGATTTCCAGCCATCATATCTGGGCCACCGCCGCCGCCGCCGTTCATCGCAACTGCCGGAAGGCCTTGTACAGCTGCCATTCCACCACCCATTTGATTCATTTGCATTGGCATTCCACCACCCATGTTTGGGTTAAATCCATTTTTCATAGCTTGTTGAAGTTGTGCACCATTAACTTCACCCATCATTGGATTACCCTTTTTACCCCCATTCACATTACTGTTGTTATTTCCTCCATTCTTCTTTCCATTTTTACCCTCTGCTACCCCACCTCCATTATTCTTGTTACCTCCACCTTCATGAGTCTGATTATTTCCACCACCACCACCACCACCACCTCCACCTCCACCTTTCTTCCCCCCATTGCCATTATTACTGCCAAGCATGCCATGCATTTGAACTGGCACAGGTCCACCACCACCACCACCGCCGCCGCCGCCCTTCTTCCCTTTAGCTCCACCGTTTCCACCGCCATCCTCACCGTCATTATGAGGATTCATGAACTGTGGATGATTCTTATTCATCATATGAGCACCATTTCCCATAGCCATATGGGGCTGCTTCATCTTATTTAGTGGAAGATCGTCCATTTCATTATCATCAAACTCTTCATCAAAATCATCATCATCATCATCAAACTCTTCATCACTAAAATCGTCATCATCTTCAGGCATATCAAATTTAACAGCTTTCATGTTCGAGTGATGGTTCTGACCCGGCGGCATCATCTTCATATCCTTGAATTGAGGCGGCATCATCTTCAGATCTTGAAACCCTTTCATCTGCTGAAGTTGTTGAAGCTGCTGAAGTTGTTGCTGCTGCTGCTGAGGATTTGGTCCTCCTTGTTGCTGTTTGGGCTGGTTGTTATTATTTCCACCACCCTTTTGATTGTTCTGCTGGCCTTTGTTGTTGTTTCCGACACCACCTTTTCCATGCTCATTTTGCATGTTCTTCAACTGGTTTATAAGGTTGTTGTTGTTGTTGTTATTGTTTGGTTTATTAGGTGCACCCCAAAGTTCAGCATGCTTCCCTGATTTTGAAAGCTTCTTGATGAGAACATTGGGGTCTACATTTCCTGAAACTGTCACCTTCCCCTGCTCTGCATCTATCTCCGTTGTAAACACCCCTGGGATTAATAATAACCGCAGATTTAAGATACCTTTGCTAATAACATTAGATTTGGTTTTTTTCTTAGCATTATATATGAAAAAATGAAACCTTTTCTTGAGGGCAAATAATGTGAATATAAAGGGGGTAGTAAAATGAATTTTTGTATCTATTTTAGCATATGAGGAGTGACTGATAACGGATATAAGATCATACCATCAATTTTCTGCAAGATTTTCTTAACTTTCTGCTTGCAACCGTCACAGTGTATGTTAACTTTAAGAACACATTTCTGCATGCACAAGTAATCCCATAAATCCAAAACAGAATAAATTAAACAGAACTTCCATTAAAGAGGACAAAACTTGTTATTTATCAGAAATGTACAAAAACATAAGGTAAAAAAACTAGACCAATCAACAGTTGAAACGATAAACGGAGAGGCATTAAAAAACAAAAACATTAAAGGATGTGATAGGAGTACCTGTATCTTCAAAAATTCTTCCTTACTCATGGCTTCTGAACAAAAGATTATAGCTTTGAAACAATGAAGGAAAAAACAGAAGAAAAAATGACAAAAAAGGGTAATGATGAGAGAAAGGAAATGGGTGGAATAGTTTGTGAGTAGAGAGAGAGAGAAGAGAAAGGATGAAAGAGATTCAAAGATGGTGGATAGTCATTTCATTTGATTGAGATAAAAAAGAAAACAAAGAGAGTCCAAGCGGTCACTCATTGTTTGGTGCCAATATTTATTACGAAAATGATATATCCTCCTGCTAAATTATCTTAATAATCATCATATTTATATTAAAGTGATATATGTAAAAAAATAATATTTTATTTGTTGATGATTGATTTCTAAGTGATATATATTATATTTTTTATGGGTGGAAATTATTCCTATTTTCAATTACATATGATTGTGATTTGTGTGTAATTGCAAATGTAACTCACTCATATAAACAAACAATTTGAAGAGTGGGCATGTGAGAGTCTCCTGTTTGGCTTGCCTAAGAAGAATGTACCTTTTACCCAATTTGGTTTGGTTTATCTCTCTCTCCTCTTGGCTTAACTTGAAAGACTGTGAGGTGGGGATGCTCCAAAAATCATAACTCATAAATGGTAAAGACTAGAGTGGAAAGAGGAGAGAGAATGTGTGTATAGCATCATTATATGCATTATACTTTCTCTCTATTATTAGTTAAATACAAATAAATTTAAGTAATTATCTGAGTTAATGAAGGATTTCTCTTGTCCAACTCTTTTCATAATTTTTTAATTCTCTCATTAAATGTTATAATTATTGTCTGTCAGAATTTTTTTAAGCGGTGAGGCAATTAATAATGCCATTTAATTGACACTGGCTGATTTGTAAATTGCCATTTCTATGGTACGTTTCCACAAACTCCCCTCACAAATTAAAATTGTATGTCTTGATTGCAAAAAAACTGAGGGTATGCAGGCTATTTATTAATGTAAAATATTACTAAGTATTACAGCAATATTGTTGATAGTTCTTTCATTAGTTAAATTCCCGGGGACATGGGCTTCACGATAATGGCGTAATAATGTGTTAGGGCTTTGCATGTTAGGATTTGACACTTCTCAAATACATCATACGTTAACATTTTTACTCATTAAGATCATTCTCAATTTCCTTTCAATTAAATACTTAGTCTTAGTAGTTGCACATTCAATAACATCATTATGTCAAAGTAAATGTTATAAATTTAATTAATAAAAACGACAATTCTTGAGATGAGTAATCATCCAAAAGAGATTAACTCATTGTAAAATGGAATATCCTTATTTAAACCAAAAAATTAACGCAAAGTAATTATTTTATCATCCATTTACTGCGTTTAAATCTAAATATAGGATAGTCAATAGTTGCAATTAGGTGATTCTATATGATTACCCTCTTGTAATTTTAATAAATCCAATTATTCGTGGTTCAAAATCTAAATATAGGGTCTAACTTGTCCTTCTCCATTGAGTCCATTATTTATTATTCCTAGAACTAGGTGCTAGGGAAGTGTCAAATAAATGAAAAGGATACATTTAGGATTGTGCTCTCAAAAAATAAAGTATTATATTATATTTGATCTAATAAAAATGGTTTAAAAGTTTAAAGGGAAAGGTTTTAAAAAATTAATTTTCCACACACATACATATAAGTATATATGAAGTAAAAATAGGAAGTTTTTACTGTGAGAGGTCTCTATTAGTGTCTTCAGTAGAGAGATTTGCGGAATATGAGGTAGATCATCACCCAACACATGGACTAGTAGATAAAGATTGATTCAATGATTTCAAGTTGGAGTATTTTTTATGCTAGTTATGAAGAAAGGAAGGAAATATTCGGAGTAAATAGAGAGAATTTCCATGTTATTTCGGTTAGAGGCCAAATCCTAGTGGACCACCGTTATGTTTGTTACTCAAAAATTGAATGAAGATTATAGATATCTTAGTTAATATAGGACTGAAAAAGTATAAACAGCCCCATATGGAACCGTGGGACTACCATAAATTACGGGTTGTCTTGCTTTGTGTTGGTGCCAAACTTGTATGAAATGAAAACTTACTTGTTTCTTGTTACATTTTATGGACTTTTAAAAGGCACCTAGACATAGGTCATCTTCACTATAATTAGAATAAAGCTCTTAAATCATGCATGTCCTACTACTTTAACAAGAGTTAGGCAATGGAAAGCAACCCAAAAATTAGCTACCACTTTTCAATCTTGAGCTATTCACTATCATATCTAGTATCTGATAGGGTAAATAATATATTATGGCACTTTAAATATTTTATTTATAATAAAGTAATATTTTTATCATTGAAATCAAAAAGGAAAAATAAGAACTTTCCTCTCCAATAATAGAGAAACTCCTTATTCCTTCATTGATACTGTGCAATATTGGAATATAAAAAAATGTGAGATGCTGTAATTTTTAAATATTTTATATAATCTAAAATATGAATCATTACAAGTTTATTTATAACACATGTTGTAATCTCTATATAGTAGTGGAAAGGATCCCAAATCCACTTTTGTATACAAATGAATCACCTTGAAGGTTTCTTGTTTTTTCTTCATTTTGTTTTACTGAGTTTTGTAAATTATTGTTTCATTTCCTAAAAGTTTAAAACGTGATCAAAGCTCTCCCAAATTTGTCACTCTTATTATCACCTCCATAATAACTTGGTTTTAATGATTGTTTTGATTTATTGATCATTTGTTAATACAAAAGTTAGTGATCAATAATTATGACACATGCATATGTCACATGTCCGTACTAGTCGCATCATTACTTGACTAAAACCAAACTTTTAAAATATATAACAATCAACACCAAAAATAAATAAACTATAAGAACTAAAACAAAGAATTTAATATATTTCCACAAACTAAATATATATTTAAACCTAAAATGAAATGGAAAGGCTTAGCTTGATGGGTATGGTATATTTAGAACTTTGGTATAAATGAAAGTGACAGGCATAGTATGATATCATGAATTTTATTGAAGTGAAGGGTGGTGGGTAATTTTTTATGAGCTAACTAGACCAATCTATATTGGGATATAATTTTGACATCAAAGTTCCATTTGGGAATGACTTGGACAACCATGCAAAGCCATTGCTATTTATGTTGAAGGCTTCACATGAGAAACCACATGGTCTAGGGACAGTGGCTGTTAAGAGAGAATATGATTTTGTATATAGAAGATAAGGGAAGGGAAGAAGTGTATTTATTGAACCTCACCTAGAAGAGTACAATTGCAATTGCATCTCACTAATGGCCTCTCTCTTTTTTTCCAATGTAGCTTTAGATTTTAGTATGGTATTGGAAATTAATAATGGAGGGTAGGTATTCAGAAGTTTTGACCTGAAGGGAAAGTTTTGATTCTTGTACTATTCAATTTTCCTTGTTCTATTTACTTGGAAGTTGGAAGTGATCATGCAAATGCTATAATTATCACCATTATTCCTAACAGTTTTAGAGTGTTGGACATTCACAATAATTTTATGAAGTCATGTACATGTACAACTAGTGTATATGTGAAACTGTGTATAAATTTTTTATACAAAATAAAGGTGAATGATACACTAATTGTGTATAAATTTTTATATTGTCAGTGCATAGATATTATACTTTTAAAACAAACAAGTAGATAAAAAATTAAGGATATATTTGACATTTCATAAAAAAATCATCATTCTCTTTGCTTTCTCACCAAATCAGAAGATAAAAAACTTACGGTGAGCCTCACACTTTTTTTTTATGGGTTTGGGCATTTCGTGAGCCCAGCTTTTCTTTTGAGCTTAAAGGAATTATGGGTTGGGCTTTAAATCCTATGGCTACAGAAATCTGTAGGACCAATGATTTCCCATGCATCTTTATTAATTAGTTCAACTTGAAGTTATTGCCAAAGGTGGTTTTCAAATGCAAAATAAAACGCACACTAAGTTTTTCACAAAATCGTGGACTGACATGGTATTTATATGCAAAATTGATTGAATCTCCTGATGTGGGGATGTCCAAATTTGTATATTGTCCACTCCAAACTTATGCATTAATTTTGTTCTACATTCTCACGGCCCCGAATTATATTTAAAAATGTATATTTTACTGCTTACACTTTCTTTTTTGTTTAAGTCGTATCATCGTATGTATTGTCAATCAACTCAGAGGGTAATTTCTCTACATGGGTAAGATTATTATGGACGACAATACTATCCAATCAAGTACAGTGGCATGTTATTTGTGCTTCATATTTTACTGCTAATGTCCAATCAATTTTTTCTACTGAGAAAATATGTATATTGTTATTGTCACTACATCATTATCTGTCAAATGAATTATGGTTAATATACTTATGATTGTGTATAAATTTTTATACTATCAATACACATAATATTACAGTCTATTTTTTTATTTATTTATATAAAAACATTATTACGACTACTTTTGAATAATTTGAATGTGCTAATTAGTTTAGTTGCTAAATAGCTTTCTAGTTGATCTCAAGGTTTTGGGATCTAAATCTCTTCTTCCCACTTCCAAGCATGTGTTACCATGTAAATTCTATTTACCAAGTATGTCTTTAGAAAACAAAGTGATCACAATAAATGTGAATAGTGTCTTCTAAATCTACTATGACATAGGTAAGAAAAACTACGTTTGCTTTTAGAAATTCTATGCATACATGTGTTGAGATATCAAATATAGATTAAATATATTTAATAATATTCAAGCAAACAAATGAATCAGAATTAATTAAGGTAAGGATGATTGATCATAGGATCTTGGGGTACACGACACTCATCAAACGTGGGAACTTGGCCCCAATGTAGTGTCTCACCAACTTACTCTCCTTATTGCCGTCAAATTCATAACGATGATGTCTTCCTTAAATTGGATATCACTATCCCTCCAATTAGACATCTTCACTTCATTATACAATCATGGATTAATAATCATCAACATTGGTTTAGTCAATTAAAAATAAAACTTAAAGTCAAGTGTTCATACTTTATTTTTCAAACTAAGTTGTCGAAATAATACTATGTTTTTTAATAATTGATTTATAAGTGATATATGTTATTTTCTTGTATATATAAGAATTTATATGAGACTGTATCATTAATTTTATTGAACTCACAGGTTTGTAATATAAAAAATATATTAGTCAAGTACTGTAAGGCTCTAGTAAATCCCCAAAAGATCAAAATGTGAATGATTCGATTTCTTTAGGAATAACACTCGTTAGGGGAGACTGTCATACATCAAAAAATATTAGTTTTTTACCTAAAAAAAAACTTTCGTAGTACCAAAAAACTCACCTGTGTAAATTCGCCAATCATAATGACACAAATTTCTCCAACCACCACCGTGTTTTAAATTGTTTGTTGGAAAATCAGTTTTAGATTTAAGAATCAGATTGCTATATTTTCCAATACTCCTGGAGACATAAAATGTGTGGTACTTTCCATGTTTTTCCATGTTGGCTTTGGAAGAAACAGAAGAGTTTGCGTCATAATTTTGTCAAAACTGAAACAGAAGTGGTTTTCTGTTCGGTTTAGACGGTACAGTTTAATTGGGCACTTAGGCACGTACTAGCTTTAAGTCTTAGAAGGGTATCTATCTATTATTCAGTGTCATTATTTGATTATTAGATGGATAAACTATTACCCCTTCCAATGTTAATTACAATATCCAAGGAGTGATTTTATAAATATAAGAGGCCCTTTCATTCTAATTGTCAAAGCCTATATATAAATATCTTCTTCATTTTTTTTCTTTTTAATAAACATAGGCCTGCTCTGGAAGTGATACTTCTAACATGCTAATTGGGTAAAGGAACCGCATTAGGACATCTAAGTAAACAGCAATTTATATATGATCCATTACAACATAAAAATTGGAGATTTTTTACTACTCAAGATTTTGCTTTAAGTATTAATTCTTTTAAAGTAGAGAAATCTTTCACGTATACATTAGATAAAATTAAACCATAACGTCATGTTTAAGGAATCAAATTATTTATCAACTATTCTTCAGTTTTGTGACTTCAAATGAAGTAGTTTTATGCTCTGCCGGCTATTTGTATTTACAGAGGGGGCATGTTGGAGACAAACCCAACATGTCTCATATTAAGCCACACGAATATGTGTGCAGGCCATGGAAAAATGGAATCAGCTAACACTATTTTTTGATATATCCCACAATGATAATAAACACACCGAATAGTGCTTAGGAATATTCAGAATGTGGCCGTTTAGGACGTACGTTAGGCTTTCTCATCATAGCTAGCTAGACAAGTAGACATTGTCTTCACAACATTAGGACATAAACTAAATTACAGGTCTTAATCATATTTGCTTATTAGTCACTTTAAAATAGCCAACTAATCATGTATATGGTAAGCGTCTTTGTTAATATTTGTGAAAAATTAAAGTCATAAGAAGCTTAATCATGAAATATGAACTATATATATTGGCTATTTGGTGTAATCACTAACAATGGGAGTAGTATAAAAAATTAGTGTTAGCGGCTCCCATTTTCTCTTGGCCTGCACATACATAATAACATATGCAATGTTGGGTCTGTTTCCCACATTCCCTCTATGTCAACATTTCTCACACAAGCTAGCTTGAATATATAGTTCAATTCTATCAAATAGTAATATGTTTTCTAGGTTTGAATATGTGTTTTTAAGGTTGTATCACATAGTTAAAAAATGTAATTAATAAGTCTATTTGTATTACTAATTTATTTTTTATCTTTCTATAATAAAAATACTCATTCATTTCCACACATTGTCTTTAACTAATTAAGGGTAAAATTACAAAATTAGCAATCAATGCTGTTTTTGTTCTAGAGAGGGATAAAAATGAACAAGTTTATTTTCCTAAAGCACACTTAAAAGGGAACCAGAGTAGTAATATATATTTAAATATGTTGAGAGAGAATGGGGTTAAGTATATATCTATATATAGTAAGAGAGGGTCATACCCTAAACTAAATCTTCTCTGGTATAGGTTGAAGTAATTACAGTGAATAAAGCATGTAGTCCGTTCCCATGAAGTGATTTTTTTAGTATAATTGATACTTACCATCATCTACAGTCACACATACAGGTACTACCCACACATAAAATTGAATATAAATTTAATATCTTATTATTTAATTTTATTAAAAATAAGTTTTTAATAGATTAAGGCCCCAAATTTTTTCTTCCCCACCGTAGGGCCTACAATATGAAAGTGGACTTGCTAAAGAAGAATAATAAGTGGGGATATTAATAGCTTAAACTACCTATTCATATTTTCTTTTAGTGAACTATATAATTGTGTTAATGAGTATTTTAAGGGGCTGTTTATTAATGAATTATAAACAAATCAATATTGGAAAACCAAGTCCAACACTTCTCAATATATTAAAAAATATTTTTAAGATAACATTTTTCTTAGTTATAAATTCAAAATATATTTTTCTTAATGAATTTAAAGTCTGAATAGACATTTACTAGTGTAAATAGACTTGCTGATGAGAAGGATGTAAATGAGCAGGTTTGACCTATTATTTTTAAATTTTAAATATTTCTGTGAAAAATTATGCTTGAAAATGTGAAATATCTAAATGTTATATTGAGTATTTAAATAACATAACTTTTTTTATTAAAAAACGCAAAAAAGGACACAGTGGTGACAACACAGTCAGCAGCACCTTCACCATTTCAGCCCATTGTATAATCTGCAACGATGAATAAAAAATGCATTAAAAATAGCTTCACAATAAAAAGCAATGAGTGAACTTATTATTTTATTAACTAACATTATTAATGATATAAGCACCTTGATGTTGAAGAATAATTAAGAAATCACGAGATAAAAAATTGATAATTCTTACTAAATCATTATTATTTAATTCTCATTTACTTCTCAAAATTAAAACGGCGGAAGAAAAAAGATGAATATGTATATATAAATAATATAATACGTATATAATTGAAAATATATACAAATGAGGGACGATACAATAGTCATCTAAAAAGTTTACCCTAATAATACATATTAAATTCTTCCTAAAAACAACAAAAAAAAGTTTATAAAAAGTCAACTTCTATATGAGCGTAGTGAATAATTACGTTGTTGTTTTGTTTGGTATAGAAGTACATGATATTCTTAATTCCTTGAAGATTAAATATTTAGTGGCTGCCATCTATCTTGATCATATTTAAGTCCAATCTTTATATATGACCATTCAATGATTCTAACAAATTTATAGTATAAGACCTTACTCTTTCCCCATGCTATGGCATTCACAACCAAACACTCATGCATTCCACATTATCTGTACATTACATTATTAAACTATCAATATAATTATTTGATATATCTAATTCCCATGTAATTTCTTTTCATTTTTTGACTAGTGCATCTTTTCATTAACTATTATTAATGTTACTCCACTAATTATATTCTTTACTTAAAAACTATCTATTAATACTAAGGGCATGCATACTTAAAGTAGATAGAAAAATTCCCCAACAACTCAGCAATAATCCCACTACTAATTAAGAAACAGGATTATATAAGAGGAGAGTAATATTTGAGTGACTCAATCGGTAGTTTTTTTCGATGTTGAGGTTTAATATACTCTCGAAATAGCTAAACGTTTTAGATGGTAGGAAAGGGATCCTCCCCAGTACAAAAGAGCCTAGTGTTGGATAGGATGATGACATGTGGCAAAAAAATCTTTTCAACAATCATAATTTCATATTATTTTTGAATAAAAAATAAAAAGATAAAATTTAAAAAATCTCACCCACATATTCTAGTATTATTGGACATGAGTTAAATTCTGTATGATCCTATGTTGCGCAAACATATATATATATATATATAATCATATTATCTTTTAATTTTCATATTATTCACAATATTTCGATATTTTAGAAACTAAAAATATATTTAATTTACTTTTCAATTATATCATTATTTATTATTTATCATTTTCATATATATATATTTCTTTATTTTTTAATTCAATTTCTAATGTATTTTAAATCCGGTCATCTGTTATTCAACTTTTATGTATTCTTAAATTATGTGCATAATTTTAAACATTAATTTTTTAAGGAAAGAGTACAAAAATAAAAACTGATCAATTTTTAGAAGTCAAAACACAATTAAGTTGGTAAAATAAAGATGAAAAAGATGTTTATATTCATTAAACACTCACATATAGTATAACACTCCACTGAGGTTGAACTTCAAGCAGGATGATTGCACCTATCGATTGTGGGATGGTAGAGTCAAAAGAAAGTGGCACCAATATAAAGAAACAAACCCTTTATAATTACGAATAAATCTATTTGTCCTCTTAAAATTAATAATTTTGTTATTTAAATATTTACAATTCATATTCAAGTGTAACATTATACTCTATATTTGTATACACTAGACATTTTTATTTACTACATTAAATATTTATATAAGTTCCGCTATGTTATTAAATGCTAAATATCACAGGGCAAATATCATTTATATAAGTTCAGATATCTTTTCGAATACAAAATTATATCATCTTAAATCCTTAAAAAGTAATACTTTTAAAACATTTGGTTGTTTAATATAAGGGGTTTATGCACGGGTATAGTTTGTGGTGATCATATAAAGATTGATGAAAATCCCATTATTGACTTTATAATTTGCGCATGATTGCTTTTCATGCCGTCTAGCTTTTATGCGGAGGATAGGTATCCTTCTTTTGGTTCAAAAATAATAAAAGGAAAGAAAATTTGAGGAAACCAAACGGGTGGTAGGGTCAAACTCAGATTGGGCCATGAAATTTGTTAAGTAAAATTTTAATCCCTAAAAATAAATCATTTGTTTAGTCCTTCAAATTTCAAAATGGTTAAGAAGTTAGACTTTTTATTACAAAATGATGACAGAATATCCTTAGTAGCATGGCAGAGCTTCTGAGTGGTAGGTGGGGGCAACTGCCCTTGAGTTTTTAAAATTTTTCTCAACATATTAAATTTGTTTAATTTATTAAAAGAAAAATGATATTTTTTTTACATATCCCCTATATAATAAGAAATGTAACAAGTAGAATGTATTACAAAATATACTAATGATAGATTTACATGAAATAACGAAATTTTTTATATCTATTTCAGTCATCAATGGGTTTAAGTCCTTAAAAGAACAAAAAACAACACTTTAAATAAATGTGTATTATAATTTTTTAACATATTTAGTTATTAAAATGTTATTTAGAATTAACATGTTGTTTTGAAATTGTTACTCGATTAATTTTTATTATAAATTGTAATTAAATATTGTCGTCTTTCTAAACTTTAGTTCAAGATTCGCCACTGCTTAATAGTATAAAAAAAACTCTATTGATACTTTTTCATTTTTCTATCATTAATTAGTTTAAAAAATAATGAACACTTTGGGATCTCTTATAATGATAAACAATAAAAGTGAAATATATTTTTAAAATACAAATATAAAATGGCAAGAGCATAATGATTGTTCTTGTGCAATTTTTATCAAATAAGAATAATTTTGTTTTCATTCATCTTTTGGGACTTTCTTAGAATAAGAATATTGCTTAAACTAAAACATTTTTATTGTTGAGTTGGGCTATAAATAAGGAAATAGAATGTGTTGAAAATTGATATATATATATATTCTAATAAATATAAAAGTTGAGGTATATTATAAAATTAAACTAAAAATAAATAATGATTTAGAATGTACTTAGAAATAGTTGACGTTTTTAATTTATCAAAACATAATAAATTATAAAATGATGTGTGATAGCAAAATTGGAACTAAGAATTCTTTCAAAATTAATGGTGTTGCTCTTTTTTTGGGCACATAGGTCAAGTTCTTGATAAATACAAATGATTATGAATGCTTTTGATTGGATGGATGTGAATGAGTGAGATATATGAAATGAAAGAAAGGTAAGTTATGCTTTTTAGTGTGCACGACCAATTATTGAAAACACAATTGCGTGCAACTATGAATTTGGCATGATTGACTTTTTAACTCAAATGAAGTAACCTGATATATTCGTTTGACTGTGAATAATAAAAATTGTGGAAACAATGTTTCTTTCATTTTTTGTTTTGTTTTATGGAAACTTTATGTCTCTCTCAAATTGATATGATACAAAGGATGAAAGAGACCCATAAAAAACTGTACATCAAACTGCTTAAAAGATAGCACGCATCTAAATGAGATTGCTAATGCAATCTTCATATTTCACGCCCCCGATAAAGTTCTGGAATAATCATTAGTTGGTGGCAATCGTGAGTCAAAGCAGCAATGGAGTTGAGATGTTAAGATTTTCAACATTAATGTATTTCTACTCCAAATTTATATCATCTCATTCTTATAAGAGATTAGAATATAACCTAAAATACTAGTTTATTATGTGAAAAAACATAATGACTTAAAAAAGTATCATAAAAATTTGCTATGCTATCATATAATACATGTATTCTTAAATAGTCGTACCCTTTAGAGTATATTTTCATGAAGACTTTCATTCTATCGACATTAACTTAATGATGATACTTTCTTTTATAGCCATAACTTCACCCATTTATCAAAATTTAGTATTATACTTTAATTCAATCTATAAATAATTCTTATCGTGACACAACTTTCAATGAAATTACCAATTGATAGACTTAAGCAAATGAGAAGAAATACCCATAAAATTATCTTAATTTTCTTTTTCATTATTTCTCTTTCCCTTGTCTAAAAAAGATAATGTACAAAACTTATTGATGTACAAAATTAAAGAAATAAAAACTAGAGTTTAAAATCTATGCACTGACAGTGTAAAGTTTTTTACACTGTTAACACATCATCCACCATTGATTTGCATTACTTTTGTTCGAGAGTCAATGATGGTTAACGAATCAATGATGGATGATTGACTGACAGTGTAAAAAATATTTACACTGTCAATGTATACATATTAAATCTTAAAAACTATAAATTTAAGATAAGTTTTTTAATCTATTCTCACTATATTTAGTGCCACAACCATTTTGAAATTGAAATGCACGAAAGCAACTTTTGGCTAGCTCGTACAGAACCCTACCATCAAATCATGCCATAAGAAAACAAATGACTATTTGATATAGGGTAATATTAACTAGACAAAAATATATGAATAGAAGTATATTTCTCATATAAATTTATTTTTATGTTGCTCTACTCGTACAAACTTATATATTTAGGGAGAACAAGATGTCAATATGCTTCTTTAAAAATAGAAAATGTACAATGATACAAATATTTTTTGTTTTCTCTTTTTATTCATTTTTTGTATAAGACACCACTCTACTTTAAACTCAATACTCATCTATCATTAGCACAACCTCTAGTACACAGTTTATAACAAGTTGGTACCCGTAGATAATGTAAATTATTGTCCTCCTAAATCATGACCAATTCACTTGAGTGCTTTACACTCTCGACTTTAATACTTAGTTGATCTTGATTTTTTCGAGTTGTTTAAACTAAATAATGGAATTTAATTGCTACCAATTGTAAAAGAAAAAAGATAGACAATCTTTAGTGTTTGTAGCATTGTTTTTGTAGTTTAATTACTACACTATAATTCAATGGAAGTATATTTGTTTCAGTTGGCTTACTTAGTGCTCCATTAAGTAGGAAAAAAAGTTTATGCAATTGGCCAAAATGAGTAGGCATACATAACATACTAAGAGTGTAATATTTATACATTATAGTATAAAGATTTATATACAATTACTTATTATTTATTTGGATTCTTTTTAAAAAAAAAATCAATAGTAATTAAATATAAATAATGAATAATATACTTATAGTATATAAAACTCATATCGATCACCAATAAAAATTTGTTTTGTTGATTATATGACCACCAATAAGTAATGCTCTAAAGTCTAAACTCTAAGAGTCATGCTTTCTCCATTCGTATTTAGATTTCCTGTCCCACACGTATTTCACTTCATGTCTCAAGTTAATTAGAGTACTCTATTTTATTATTTTTTACTTTTCCATATATATTAATATATGATTGGTTTGATATAGGGAATGTAACACCATTGAGACAGGTGATCCCCATCCCTCTCCATCCCATTATATCTCGGTAAAACAACATAAGTTGTTTTGTCCCAAATTAAAAATAAATTATTAAATAAAACATTATTTTTTATATTAACCAATGATATTTCTTTGCCCTATATTATACCAAAAAAAATGAATATTGATATTTGGTTTAATAAAATATTTGGAATTCAACTAAGTCTTATACAACTGGGTAAACTTATTGTTGGTAAATAATTATAAAATATCTTAAAAATGATTAAATATATTTATGATTGAGTAACCAAGGAAATTAACAATAAATTATGAGTGTAGTATATATAAACTCACACAATTTATTTGAATTATTTTTTGAAGAATCAATAATAATTAAATATATAATCACTCCATCAATACTTTAAAGCATAAGAATAACGAGTCTCCTTAATAAGAAGGAGCAAACTCAATAGTCATTAACAAGAGCCACCTCTTTATTCCATGGATTAGTCTGTAATTTGATGATGATTATTAAACATAGTTTAAAATATAGTATGGATAACAAATCCTTGTTACAAAAAATTGAAGTAATAACTTGTAGTAATTTCCTCCTTTTTTTGTGTATGATTGGGCCAAAACACAAAAAAATGATGAAATGTATGGGAAGAGACAAATATAATTACTACCTAGCTCAAGTAGCTAACTCCCCCTCCATTGACCTAACCCTCGTATATTACCATAGGACAACATAGATGTATCGAGGGAGCAACACGTGGAAACATGTTAATTATTTCCTATGAACAATGACGCCACTTCCTATTAATTTTTCACTTGTACGGCTAGTTTGCCTCTAACTCATTACTCAAACTCGATCTTTCTCTCATTCAACATAATTCTTGTTTCTCTATAAGCTACATATTCCTCTTTCCATTTCTTATAAGATTTTTTGAGTTTTGTTTTAATAAACATCATTTCTAAAAAAATCATAAATAAATGAATTTGTTGGGGCCAATACAAGCTTGAGTTTCGTATAAATAGCGGGTCAAGATGTGTTCCACATCAGAAACTCAACATACTCCCAAATCCTCCATTTCTCAAGTCTTAACCTTCAATTCAAATCAACTTTCCTTCCTTTATCACAATTTCTACTTTCCACGCCACCAATTCATATATACTTAATCCTCTAATTAATCTTGAGTCTCCAGCTGCGTGAGTGTGCAAAGAAAGGATTATACGGATACTTTGTAAAATTATTCTACAGCTTCCGGTGTATTTGATATTATAAGGTACGAAACTTTGCATATAAAAAAATATAACGTAGGTGAGCTTAATATGGATAAAAACATAGATATGATATGATCGATTGTATGTCCAAATCTATGGTTTCTGGTCTCAACGTTTGAATCTCCTCCATGAAAAAACATGGCATTGGTTGCTGATTAATAAGCGGTTTTTCATTTGTATATAGTTGTGCGTAATAAATTAATACTTATGCGCTGTTTTAGTTAGTGTTGTTGATAACACTAAATAAAAAAAATGTTTGGTCAACTTGGCAGGTTCACTTTATAAAGAAAATGAATATTAGTATAACATTATCATCAGCAGTGTGCAAGCCCATAGTGAATTTCCAACCGGCACTCACCTCTTTGTTGAATCAGCATCACCAACAACAACAACAACGTAAGGACAAGGTGGTAGTTATCATGGGAGCCACCGGTTCCGGCAAGTCTAAGTTGGCCATAGACTTAGCCACCCATTTCCCACCGGCAGAGATAATTAACTCTGATAAAATGCAAGTTTATAAAGGTCTTGATATCACTACTAACAAGGTTACTGAGGAAGAGTGTCGTGGGGTCACACACCATCTCTTAAGCATTGTTGATGATCCTAACTACAATTTCACTGCCAATGATTTTTGCCACCATGCCTCTCTCGCCATTGATTCCATTGTAGGTAGAGATGGCTTGCCCATCATTGCTGGTGGCTCCAACTCCTTCATTGAAGCTTTGGTGAATCATGATTCTACATTCCGAGCAAGGTATATATGCATGCTCATATTAAAAACTTTGACAATCTCTACTTTTTATTTTCAGTATTACAATGCTAAGATTCATATATACCATCCTCTCCCAAATGGAAAGTGTTAATATTAGTTGTTTATGAAGTTGTACACATAATATATCACTCTTGCCAATTTATAAAATGACATAACTAATTTGTATAAGTATTACGATTAACAATACAAAGCAGGTGTGGACATAACTTATATTATATTACTACTATCATATTATTATAAAACGGTTTTGCTTATTTGGTTTTGTTTTTGTGAAAGCTTAGGTATGAGTGTTGTTTCCTATGGGTTGATGTATCACTCCCAATTCTTCACTCATCGCTCTCATCAAGAGTTGATCGAATGATAGAAGCTGGACAACTCGATGAAGTTCGTCAATTTTTCGATCATTCTATTAGTGATTACACAAGAGGAGTTCGAAGGGCAATAGGGGTACCTGAATTTGATGAATTTTTAAGAGAAGAAGGTTCAACATATGGTGATCAAAGTAAAAAGAAGAAGCTTCTGGAAGCTGCCATTGCTATGACAAAAGTGAATAATTGCAAGCTCGCGAGTCGCCAAGTGCAAAAGATCAATCGCCTTTACACAATTTGGAAAAAGAACACGTATAGGCTAAATGCTACTGAATCTGTATTCAACAAAAGCGCATGGGATGATGACGTGGCGGCCAAGGGTCGTAGGATTTTGCAAAAGTTCCTGTACGATGATGCTTGTGTTTTAGTTCCTGCCGGTGCGCCACTGTCACCATCGCTTCCGCCAGCTATGGCGGCGATAACTCATTAGTGGTAGGGAGAGGGAAGTCTAATATAGAAAACGTTGACAACATGCCTTCCATCACATATTGTGTTCTATAATGAGTATTACTTCATATGCTATAAGTAAAAAATACTTAAAAATTAAATTTTAACTTAAATATATATTTTTTAATCAATTACAAAGACAGAGGGAGGGACACTCATTATAGAAGAGGTGCACTAATCTTATTACACTATATGCCATTTCACATCTTGCTTTCTTTGTTTTATTTATTTGTAGGTCATGCTAGTGAAAGCTATCTACTTACTTTATAATTATATCTTATAAAAAAATCTTCCTAAACTAGTTGACAACTTATATGTCATATGTAACCCAAATATATATAGACTTCATATATGGAGGATATGTTTCAACGACATGCATAACTATGCAACTCACCATATTCATTTAACAAGTTTAAGATTTTGAAGTTATTTTCTTTTGTTTACTTGTTTCATTCTCTTTCCAAACTCAAAAACATAACATAAATTCTAATAGTGCTAATACTGAAATAATAATATTGCATTCAAAATATAATTTTTAAAACAAACAAAAGGCAACTTAAACATACCATTCAGCATATTATATCCCGTGCAATAGCATTATTTGGTAATGTCAATAATAAGCAAAAGACAAACATAGCTTTTGTGAATCTGGGTCAGTACAGTGGTTGACATAAGAGCTAACGCAATTTAAATATTTATTCACATTTCTATTGGTCAACCATGACTTGCAAAATAAAAAGTAATAATGTAAATAAATAATTTGAAGTGATAATATCTTACCCATAGAAACCAGGTAAAATTATTGGACCATATTCATTCGAGTTAGTCATTTTTTGTGTGCTTTAAAGTCATTTAAATTTACAATATTCTATCTCTAGAATAAAGTGAATTGTGAGAAAAATAATTCAAGTTGAAAAGTAAAAGAATGTAAATAATTTTGTGAAAGGGTACTAGAAGGATCATGTTGTATTATTGGAAAAATACTTAGATATTAATTTTTGATTAAAGTAATTTTTTTCAACAAATTAATGAAGTACATGGAGTGACATTTACTCTCAATTTTGACAGGATTAAGTTGTAGAAAATAATTTTGGTATGCTTTCGAAACAAGCTTGTGTTGTGTTCATTTTAAACTTAAATCTCTTTTCTTTTTATAACTAATAAACACATAAATCAACTGAAGAGAAGTTATTCTATTTTAACTAGAGTTTTGAAGTTGGAATTCTTAGAGACTAAATGACTTTGATAGAGAATATACTGATTTAGTGGAGCATATTTAGAAGAAAAAGTCCTTACATTATGCAATATATTTATTGTTATTATTTATTTTAGAATATATATGTGGTTGAACATACACACTGAACAAAATCATTATATATATTACTCATTTTTGTCAATAAAAAAATCAGTTCATTATAAATTATGATGATTTATTTTTTAACAAAAAATAAATTTTTTAAGACTCGTATTTGTCATTGATATTAAATGGAGCAAGTAATGACTAATAATGAGTATAAAAGATAGAATCTATACTTCAATGAACTAAAAATATATGTGACTCCCATTTTTTGGGATGTGACATTAAGATATGTTGATACCTATCTTTGATGTAGTCAACTATTCCGACCAATAATATAATATCACATGGTCATATGTCTTGATATGTTCCGGGACATAAAATTGAGATAGATAAAGAATGTATAAATGGAGAAGAATATAGTGATAGTTTGAGATAGAAGATAAGAAAGAAAAGATGTCAGGGGCAGAGTGCTGCTCAAATCCACCAAACTTGAACCCAAGTGGAGGAGTTGGCCACGTTCACAAAATCGGTGGTCTTCCTTCATATCTCACCGCTTCTCCTAATTCTAACCGCGCCGTTCTTCTAATCTCTGATGTTTTTGGTATTCTCTCTCTCTCTCTTACCTTTTTCACTTTTCAATAAACTTTTCCTACTTTCTAAACCATTATCTTGACCCTTTCACTTTCTCCCTCTAAACTATACACACATTAACATTTGCATGATCTATTCTGGAATTTGCATGCTTTGTGTGGCTATAAATTTGTTGCAGGAGCTATGCTCCATTAACATTTACATATACATAATCTGAATACTTTCCCAGCTGAAGATTTCAAAAAGTAGTATTTTGAGGAAGACTTGTATATGGGATTTGTTAAACATGTAATATTTGAACAGTTATTGTCTTTAACCAATACAAAGTTTTAATTTTTAACTTGATATGCTGAATTTGTTTTGCAGGATATGAAGCACCAAATCTAAGGTGTGTCTAATTCTTGATCATGCTTGGTTTCTATCTCTCTTTACTAACTTTTGATAGTTTTATTATCTGTTTGAGCAAGCTATTATGGTTTAATTCTGTCCTAATGTACCTTGGGGTTAAATAGTGGATCGTCTTTCATCATATTTAATTACACTCCCTTTTATTTTATGATGCCTACCATTTCTCTTGAAAATTTTCTCAAGGTTTTGGTAAATTATACTCCCTTTTGGATGTTTCATTCTGCTTTCTTTGCCTATTTTACTCTGCCCTATTTGCCTATTAGCTATCTATCTATATCTATGATGCAAACTGTAATGTGGTCTCCTGTTAAGTAACATTGCTTGTTCTATACTTGTATGTTGTGAAGGAAACTTGCAGACACGATCGCAGCTGCTGGGTATTATGTGGTTGTTCCTGACTTCTTTGATGGTGAACCCTACAATCCTCAGAATCCTGACAGGCCTTTCCCTCTTTGGATAAAAGATCATAAACAGGTTAGTCAGATTTGTCCGTTTTATAGAAATCCAGTTTTTGGTATCATAATTGGTATATAATCTCACTTCCGGCAATTCGGACGCCTCAATACGGAGATACAGTAGCCCAATCTGTAGACGTTGAGAGGGAGACCACGAAATCTGAAATGAAACCATTAAGGATAACTTAGATTTAAATGGTTTGTCTACAGACATGTTTTACGATATGACATTATATCTTCCCTTGATCCATCTAACCACTCATCTAGTGGGAAAAGGTTTGATGTTTGTCGTTGTTGTTACTATTTGAATGACTCGAATTTTGGAAGATGTGTGACTGGATTCAGATGTCTTGTTTCTTTAATGTTATATCAGTTTAGCCATTGGCCTGCCACTTCTATAGTTGATGTGGATATAATATTATGAATTATCTCAAAACCATATTTGCAAAAACTGCACCATCCTCTGATGCCTGCCTATTGGATTAATCTATTAATAGGACAAGGGTTTTGAGGCTGCAAAACCCATAATTGAAGATTTGAAACGTCAAGGCGTTTCCACAATCGGGGCTGCTGGTTTTTGCTGGGGTGGTGAGTTCCCTTCGTTCCACTTATTTCATGTTCTATTTTTTTTCTTTTCTCCTTTTTATATGCTATGTCTTATTCAGCTGGGTTTAAAGTTTTAAAAACAACCAAGTTGAAATTGAACTCACAAAATGTACTATGCTTTCTCCTTTATCTCAGGTAAGGTTGTTGTTGAACTTTCGAAATCAAGACTTATCCAAGCTGCTGTGCATTTACATCCATCATTCGTTACCGTGGATGACATCCAGGGTATGAAAATTCAATTATTAGTTTTTTATTTTATATTTAGTTTGTATATTCTTTAAGGAATTTTTCTTTCAGGGAGAAAAGACTACTAGAATTATGCTGCAGCTTCTTGTCTATTGTCTGACAATTAATTAAAACATGTTTGCTTGCCGGAGGCTTAGTATTATTACCAAATTATCATATTATATAGTTATCATAATCATTAGGTTTATAGTACATGCTTGGATTAACTTTTGGAAAAAGACAATCAAAATGCTGCAGAGAGATTTTTTTTGGCAGAAAGCTGTTTTTTGTATAGATTCAAAACACATGTTTATTGTTAAATTGGAAGACATGAGTAGTTTTTGGTAAATAGTTTTTATTAGACAACAAACACCTTGCTTGAACCATGAGAATCCCCACTTTATGGACGTTTTAAAAGAGTTTCTAGATTGTTGATGACATTTTTGTCAACATGAACAAAAATCTACAATGGTTCCATTTTATTGGTAGCTTCTTTCAAACAAACTCATTCTCGCGTCATTTTCTAATACTGAATTTATTGGTCTTGCTTTCAGGTGTTGATATTCCGACTGCTATACTTGGAGCTGAGATTGACAGTATTTCACCTCCAGAACTTATAAAACAGTTTGAAGAAGTCCTAGCTGCTAAATCTGAGGTCAGATAAGTATATTTTGATTCATTTCTGGTTACAAGATTATCATATACAATTGTGTATCGGATCAAATCATATACAATATTATCATGTATTTAAGATGACTATGGGTGGTTTTTTGTTTTGTGCAGGTTGACAGTTATGTTAAAATATTTCCAAAAGTGGCTCATGGTTGGACTGTGAGATACAACACTGAAGATACAGAAGCTGTGAAGGCTGCAGAGGAGTCTCATCAGATCTTGTTGGACTGGTTTGCTAAACATCTTAAGTGAGAACTCTTGTTCTGTGAAGAACTTCTATGTTGAATTGTTGATTGTATCAATCATGGTGTACTAGAATGGAGAATGTTAAAATGCTACTTGGACATTGATAATATTTCCAGATTCTTTGGAATAATGTTGCCTTTGGTGATTTGACTTTGTTGTTGGACATCTCCTATATTTATAGTTGATATTTCACATTTAATAATATTATGTTGTTCTTTTTACTTGTGTAAATCTTTTATACTACTGTGTATGAGTATACCCACCTCATGATTTCATTAATCAGTAGTTTGGCTTCCAAAAAAGAACAAACAAATGTAACAAGGATTTTGAGGTTTCAAGTTGGAGATACAATATATCTCCTGCAAATTGGGAAGTTAAGTGAAGTGTAGCTTTCAGGCAACATAGGATGTGGAGGGATCATGATATCACTAATGTTTGGAAGAAAGAAGATTTGTAGGGAATTGTGATCAGGTTGTGGTATGATATGGTTGCGACAGTTACTGGGACCACAATATTGCATTTGCAATTTGAAAAACTTGTACTTAGAGCTCTTCATTATACTATTCAACACATACTTGTTATATATAGAGAGAGGCAAATAAATAAGTATTAACACCTATCTAATATGGATCACAAGTGTCCTCTTTTATTCTTATGTTTTTTTATATCATTTATATGTATTATTTTCCATTCAAGAATCAATGAGTATTAAGATGAGCAATCAATATATATTAACAATGTAAAAGATTACAATATCAATAAATAGTATCTTCTCATAATAATACTAATGGCAACTTGTCCTTTTAAAATGGCAATAAAGGTTTGAATTAATATCTAGATTCTTCACATTTTTTGTTCCTTGGTGGTTTTAAAATAAGAACAAACTTTTGAGTTAGTATCTAGATTCATTACATTATTGTTCCTTTATCTGTCTCTCTGTTTCACAACTTTACATCGCAATACAGCTTTCTTCAACTACACGGTGCTCTCTCTCTCTCTCTCTCTGATCCGAAAGTTTTTGTTTTTATATTTTATTCTTCGCTTCCAATTTTCCATTTTCTGCAGACTCTGCTTCTTCTTCCATTCCCCACTTTGTTTCTGCACAACAACAAATCCGAATCTCATATTTTTACTATCCCCAATATTTTCTTTTTGTCTGTTCACTCTTTATTATTAATATTGATCCATTCCCTTTTTTACAAGTGTTAGTGATTATTGTCAGAGAGTTAAAAAGATTAGTTTTTTTCTGCTGATTGCTTAGAATTTTTGACACTCCAACCTGATCTATTCACCTACATTTTGGTTCTTCTGTCAACTTCTCTTTGCTTATCTTGTTTTCATTTCATTTTTCCGATTTCCTCGATTCTAATATAGTGTTTGTTCCTTTGTTTCATTCGCAGCCGCAAAACTTTACTGGGTCTCTTTTCTAATTCAGCTCCGTTCAAGTTTGAATTGAAAGTTCTCTTTTTTACTTTACCCATTGCTTTTTACTATTGCATATAGGTTTTTTTCTGTTGCATTCTTTTCACCTTCTCGTGATCCGAAGATTTTAGTGTCATTTGTTGCATCTTTCGGTGTTATCATTTTTGTGGGCTTTTGAAGTGGAAGTTTGGTGATCTGAGTTTGAGTTAGGGTTGAATCTTGTGGCTTGATTCATTGAGGAGTTTTATGCTTAGTTTCCAAGATGCTGCCTGATCAGAGAAAAAAGGTGAAGTTGCTAAATTAACATACATACATGAACACTTATTTGTATATGTGTGTTTATACAGCATGATTTGTACTGAATTATTGGCTGATATTCTTAGAAACGATTTGGGTTGGTATTGAAGTGAATGGATGCTCCTTGTTTTGTAATTTCTGCATCTATATATGATATGGAGTTGTGAATAGAATTTGTACTCTCAGGATTTAAATTTTGTTTTTTCATACCATCTAGCTTTGTCTGTTCCCTGGCTCTGCTTACTTGTTTTTCTCTTTCTATTTTGATTTTGCTGTGGATATATGATATGAGACTCTGTCTGGTTTGGAGGAAATAATTTGTCATGTAAATATCAGTGTTTCAATGCTTTGTTCTTATGTCTGTAGTGTTTGGTTTGTAGAGGACCTGCTTGAAGTTTTTCTGTCATTTATTTAAGATGTGTTGTCTGCTATTTTTATTTCCTACCATATCTGCAGAGTGCAGAACATTACAATGAGTCCTTTCAACAATTTCCTGTTTCACTGTTCATTTCAATATTGCAAAAATATTGACAGCAAATCTTCACTATTTACTTCATTTTCTTTTTATCCTTATTATACTACTTAGTAAATTCAAAATATTACATTTAAAAGCTCGATTCTAATGTACTTTGGGTGGTGTTAAGAGTAAATGAACCGCCAGGTTGTTCATCGTCTCAGTTTTTATCTAGTTTTTCCCTTATTTTTTTATGGACGGGCACACACTTCAGATGCTGAGATATTGACTTTCTTGTATAAATTACATGCTGCCTAATTCTGTTTTCCTTCATTAGAATATATATGTTGCAGATCATTTGAATCACATGCACGACTTTGGCTATGCTTCATATCTTCACCTAGCTTATTTTATTGTGTGAATGCAGTCCTCTATGGATGTAGACTTCTTTACAGAATATGGTGAAGGGAGTAGATACAAAATAGAAGAAGTAATTGGTAAAGGAAGCTATGGTGTTGTTTGCTCTGCTTATGATACACACACAGGAGAAAAGGTTGCAATTAAGAAAATCAATGACATATTTGAACATGTCTCTGATGCGACCCGCATTCTTCGCGAGATCAAACTTCTTAGACTCTTACATCATCCTGATATTGTGGAGATCAAGCATATTTTGTTACCTCCTTCTAGAAGGGAATTCAAAGATATATATGTTGTTTTTGAACTCATGGAATCTGACTTACACCAGGTCATCAAAGCAAATGATGATTTGACTCCTGAGCATTACCAGTTTTTTCTCTATCAGCTTCTTCGAGGCTTGAAGTATATACACACAGGTTATGATCTTTATGTTTAGTTTTTATTTTATTTTAGATTTACTAATGTAGCATTTTCTTAGTTAAGGTTTATTATGAAAACTAGTTGCTAAGTTTGTGATCATTGTGGCTGATTTTGAACTTCTTAATGGGCTTTATAGCAAATGTTTTTCACCGAGATCTAAAGCCAAAAAACATTTTAGCAAATGCTGATTGCAAACTGAAGATTTGCGACTTTGGTCTTGCCAGGGTGGCTTTTAATGATACACCAACTGCTATCTTTTGGACGGTAAGATTTTTTCGTTGAAATAATCTCTGAGTATTGCTCTTCTTCCCAAGTAATCATGCCCATGCTCATTTGTTTGCTCACAGGATTATGTTGCGACAAGGTGGTATAGAGCTCCTGAGTTGTGTGGATCCTTTTTCTCCAAGGTGTAATATCTGTTTCCATTTAATCTTAGATCATTAGTTATCCCTGCTTTAAACTTCATTTGGGCTCATTGTATCTTTCCGCAAACAATTTTGCAATGAATCTATGGGGCTTTTGTTTTTTCTTACATTATTTATTGTAGTTAATTGTAATATTGGTGCCGTGCTGTGGACATTGCTCCTAACAAACTATTTTTTAACTATCCAGTGATTTTTTAACTTCTCTTGCCATTGACAACTTTTAAGGTTTAGAGTTCAACAAACAGAAAGGAATTGTCATACTGAGTTATTTTATCCCTCTGATCTTCTAACATTCTCATTATTGTTTATTTCCCGCATGTATAATTGAACTTGTTTGGTTTCATACTCAATGCATACTGGTTTTGTACCGTTTACTTTGTGATCTAATCAAATAGTAGGTTGCTCATAATGTGAAACGAAGATGGATAATGTTTCTAGCTCTATGATTCTCTGTATAGTACTGATTTATTGCCCTGCTTTTGGTTGATCTACGTGTTTATTAACTTTTCACTTTCAGTATACACCAGCTATAGACATATGGAGCATTGGTTGCATTTTCGCAGAACTTTTAACTGGAAAACCACTTTTCCCAGGGAAGAATGTTGTCCATCAATTGGATATAATGACTGATTTTCTTGGAACACCATCTCATGAAGCAATTTCTAGGGTCTGTTAAATCACTCATCCTTTTAGCAATTTTGAGTATTTTATTTATCACTAAATTTAGTAGTATATATTGACAGATTCGAAATGAAAAAGCTCGGAGATACTTGAGCAGCATGCGTAAGAAGAAGCCGGTTCCTTTCTCCCACAAGTTTCCTAATGCAGACCCCCTTGCTCTTCGTTTGTTAGAAAGGATGCTGGCATTTGAACCTAAGGATCGACCTACTGCTGAAGAGGTTTAATTTCCATCCATCTATAGTTCTTTTTCCATATCATCTTTGTTTTTAATAGGGGATATTGTGCATTATATTGTTAGGCTCTAGCGGATCCATATTTTAAAGGTTTGGCCAAGGTTGAGAGAGAGCCTTCAGCTCAACCAGTCACCAAGATGGAATTTGAATTTGAGAGGCGCAGAATAACAAAGGAAGATGTGCGAGAGCTTATATACCGAGAGGCTCTAGAGTACCATCCGAAGATGTTAAAGGAACATCTAGAGGGAGAAGAGCCAACAGGTTTCATGTATCCAAGGTATTGTCCAAACCTGCTTCCAACTTTCTGTTTCACTTTTCTTTCTTTTGCATGGGTTTGAACATGTTGCACCTGTAAATTTGTAAACAACATAATTTGGTATTTCACCTGATATAGTTACTAAATTATGCCATTTGGTATGTCAATTTGGTTTTGCCTTTAACTAATTTCATAAATAGGTGTTAGGAGTATTTCTATTCTTGTTCCCCACTTCTGCATATTCCTTTCTTTGTAATAAGATGCTCTAATTCTTCATCAAACCTCTTTTGGAAACTTTACCTGGCCCAAATATAAGGATGTCTGTGATTTCATACTTATATAGGCTTGTTAATTTGTCACTTAAAGTTACGTAGTATATGAGGTCAGTATTACATTTTTTTATCCCTTCTTTTTCCTAACACCTATATTGAACAGTGCTGTGGACCACTTCAAGAAGCAGTTTGCATATCTTGAGGAGCATTATGGAAAAGGTGGAACAGTTATTCCACCTGAGAGGCAACATGCATCATTACCCAGGTATGCTAATTTTTCCTTATGTTTGTGGAAATGCACCTTTCTTCTTTGGATAGTATTCTTTCATCTTGTCAGCATATCCCTTTATCTGCTACTGAATGCCATACCTTGCTGATTTGAGGCTGTAAATGCAGGCAGTGTGTGTTGTATTCAGATAACTCAAGACAGAATACATCCGAGGTTGCGGATGATCTCTCCAAGTGTTGCATCAAAGAACTCGAGAGGCCAGCCATAGATAGGAGTGGTGCTATCCCTATCACCAGGTTTCCTTTACAAGGCCCTCAAAATATTCAAGGTTGATGACTGATTTTGGTGTGCATATTGCTTCTTCTCTATTTCCCTCTTTTGCTTTCTTCCTTCCTGCTTCTCATAAGTGCAGACCATGCCCTATGTGCAAAAAGTGTAGTTTTCTTTCTCAAGGCTTGTCTCATTTCATTCATCATTCTCCGGGCCAATAAGTTGTATGTTTCTTCTTGTGTGAATATATACTTTCTTCTGCCACACTGTGAGAATTGTTTGTGAATGGTGGAAACAACAGTGTTGGTATTAAAGAAATAGAGCTAGGAAAAACTTTTGTAATTCTTTGAATGACTTACTTTTTTCCATCATATTATTTGTGCCGGATGCACATGAACACATCTCTCTCATCTACATACTTTGGTGTAAAGTTTATCAGTATATGCTTCTATTGAATACACTTTAAATTTGCTTCTATCTGTTGTGTTTTGTTTGCTTCAGGAGTTGCTGCACGGCATGGAAAAGTTGCTGGTTCAGCATTGCATTACAGCAACTGTGGGGTAGCAGTGACAGCAGCAGAGACCGAACAGCGAAGGATAGTTAAGAATCCATCTGTTTCAGCCCAGTATGCTGCTTCAAGCTGTTCATATCCTAGAAGAAACCCAAGCTGTAAAAATGAGAGGGCAGAAGATAATGGGATCGAGGGTTCTAACGGGCTTCAGCCGAAGACTCAATACGTAGCGCGTAAAGTCGCTGCTGCTCAAGGCGGAGCTGGTGGTAATTGGTATTGAGACTGATATTTAAATTATACCCATCTCCCGTAAAAGGAAGGCGAGTGTAATTTTTGAAACAAGACGTCTATGAGTATAATTAAGTTAAACCTCGACGGAGGCAGTGCAATTTTTCCCTTTGGATATGTTGAATCTGTGGCCAACAACTGCCTTGTGCCATGCACCTGATACATTGGGTTCTTGTCCCACACACCTAAACTTCATATCAATCAGCTGAATTGAACAAAATATTTGAGTGGGAGAACCTTGATCTTCATATAGGAAGAGGTAAAGGGGCTTAAAGTTTTATTAGATATTGCAATTTGCTTTACTATTCTGAACCTTGCAAGGTTAACATGGTCCTATCATGATTTTCTTGCTCTATGAAATATCTGAAAAGCATGAAATGAAGGTAGTGCAATTGCTACCAACAAATTTATGTTGCTCTAATAACATTAGTCCTTAGTGTTGCCCTATTACTTGTGGTATCATAACAATGATATTATATTTTTAACTACTTGCACAACTCTATCACTCATTTGCATTTTGCATGTGACCTAGCTTAATGCTTAGAAATGAGAAGTAAATTAATGCACTTTATGCTTTGTATATATGAATTATCATAACTATTCATATTTCTAGTGTTATAAAATGAATTTGGCAGCAAGAAAATGCCTCCTGGAAACCCATCTTGTTAAGGCCATCATGCATAAAACCAAAACCAAATATGACATTCTCACTTACAGCCAAAGAATATTAAATGATCTGTTGGATGAGAATCACTAAACATATTATTTTGTCAATTAATAATAGACCACATGAGTCCAAATTTCAAGCCTTAGTCCACATGTTTCACTTACCAAAATTAAGAATAAACCATTAAATTTTACTTCTCCTATCTTCTAAAAAGAGATTTTAATAAGTCATTTATCTTACTCTTTCTCCCCTTCACTTGCCTCATGCCAAACATCATGCAAAGATGAGGGGAATGGATGTAAAAAATAATTCTTGGATTGTGAAGTTGACAGTAAAAGAAAATTGTCAATAATTGTTGTTCATTACATCTTATTTCACTTTATTTCATCATCTCACCATTCCATTCATTCTTCCTACTACAAGTTACTCAAACATAGCCTTGGACAATTCAGATTGTATGAAAAAACATATGATTGTTTTGTTCATAAAGACTCCAGGAAGTAACAATACTTTGATTTATAGAAAGATTCTGAAAACTAGTTTTGCCTAAATGGATATTAAACTATTAAAGTATATGAAAATATTCCTTCCCTCTTGAAGAGGCAAACCAGATAATGATCAAAGAATAATACAAGCCATTTCTTGATACTGAAGAAAGTTCTTTTTCATTGTATACAGCAAAGAAGAACCAAACTGCTGGATTACCTTTCCTAGTAATATACTGCTATAATATAATGAATAGGGTAAATAACTACTGTCTTATATATATCTTCCACCTCCTAAGCTAGGCAACCAAGTTCAGCTTTTGCTTTTTTCCTTTTTGGTTTTTGGTTTTTAGTGTTTGAGCATAAATAAAGGGTCACCATGGCTTCTGGAGGATCCAAATCAGTAGCTTTCATCCTCTTAGCACTAAATCTTGCATTGTACTTCATTGTTCTTGTAATTGCTTCATGGGCAATAAATCATGGGATCCAAAGGTCTCGTGAAACAGGTAGTAATTCATTAAATATGTATACATTGACGGTGTAAGAGTTTTTTACACTGTTAGCAATCATCCATTATTGATTTATTAACCATCATTTACTCTTAAACGAAAGGAATACAAATGAATGATGGATGATGTGCTGATAGTGTAAAAAACATTTTAAATTCATTCATTAATGTAACTTTAATGATGGCATATGGTTTAATATAAATTTGTTTACTTGGCTATGTATTTGCATTTTGCAGCATCTGTTTTGTCCATTCCAGCTCGTATATTTCCAATATATTTCCCAATGGGAAACATGGCAACTGGTTTCTTCATAATATTTTCTCTCATTGCTGGTGTTGTTGGGTTCACTACTTCATTCACTGGATTGCTTAACATTTTTGAATGGAATGCCTCAAACTTACATGCAGCAGCTATATCTTCATTCACAACATGGGCACTCACATTATTGGCCATGGGGTCAGCATTTACTTAATTTGCTTTTATATTTGTTTTCTATCAAATTTCTAGCATTAATATCCTAGGATTATAACATGGCTTAAATCAATGTTATATTGTTAACTGCTTCTTTTCTTGCAGATTTGCATGCAAAGAAATTCAACTTGGATGGACAGACTCAAACCTGGTAAGCATATGCTAGAATTTCAATTATTATATAGTTACCAACATAAAAATGTATTTTTTTGTGCTACCAAAAATATTTACTGTTTTTTTGGGTAAAAAATTAATCCCTTTCAAGAATTTCGTAATTGTCCTTCCCAATAAATATTATTCTCAAGAATTAAACCAATGGGTCTTACACTACTATATCAACATCTTGTTACACCTAAAACTGAATTTGACCGTTCATGAGAAAATATAATGGCTGTATTATGTTATTATTGATTTCATACAAAAAAGAGGTAGCTGTATGTTGGAGAATAAACTAATTAATTAAATTTCCTCTATTTTGTAGCGTACCTTAGAAGTATTTACGATAATTGTAAGTGCAACACAAATGTTATGCACGGGTGTTATCCATGCTGGGGTTTCAGAATCTATTGTGCAGAGCGGTGGAAGGGTCTGAATCTGTTTTAGCTCTGTCATGTATATAATATATACACTCTTTCACCAAAATATTCTCCAATGCAAGATTAATTATCTTTACTTAATATTTATTTCGGCTATTTACTTACATTTGGATTAAAGTTTGATTGGTGTTGTTATTTCCATGATTTCAATGTATACGTATATATTTTTTCATCAATTTTTTTGTTAATTGCATTTGTGGGGTAAAGAAAAACTAAACATAATTTTGCAAACGATTGGCTTTATAAAAAGGGTCATTCTCTTCCATCGAAGGGAGAATCATGTCATTAGAAAAAATATGTTGAGAAGAATCTGATATCATAAACTATGTCTCAAATTAAAAAATTAATATTTATTATTTTTTCTAGTTTTTAGTTTAATATTATTGGTCTTAGATATGATTTGAGGCATAATTGAGAATGGTGATATTTTTCAAGTTAATAAAATATTTTCAAATTCCAAAGAATTTTTTGTACTAATTTATAATAAAAAGCAAGATTTTTTATTTTGAAAATGTTACATTTTCACATTTCCAGTGGCCTAGTTTTTTACCCTAGCATATAGCCCCAAAAAATGTTTCATAGGGCGTATTGGATTAATCAAAGTTCTCTCTATTTTAATAAAAGTAGTAAGTAATCACTGACTAAAAAACTGCACGAGATCTCGACCCTATAAAGTGTTATGTTTATAACAAAATAAAATCACAAGTATAATCATTATTAACTTTATTAAATTTTAAAATGCATTAACCTCTTAACCTCTTTATCCATCCTTGACTTTTTATACATAAAGTATGTACACTATTTTGGGTCAAATAAATAATAAACACACAGCTAAACTAGCTAGGTCACAATGCATATGATATCAAAAGATTAAATCTCTATTAAGTACTTTTTTGTGCGAGGGAATTTGTTTACTTCAAGTTTTTGAGATATCTTCTGTTCATAGAATTACAATATCTAAAAGCAAATTATAATCCTTTACTATATTTACTTATGTTGTGAAAATGGAGTAGTTGTTTAAATTTATAGTCTCGATGCTTAATCCTCTTAGCTGTAATTTGTTTAAGGAATAAATTCTATTACTGATATATAAAAAATTATTATATCGAGGGGGGACATTCCCGTGTTTTCAAAGGCAAATCAATGCCATTGCTCAGAAATTTATTTTATAATAATAATTTTGTTGTTACTCTTTTCTTCTTTAGTATTTTCTACTCTTTAATCGAGTAATTATATTCGTTTCATATCTAGTTGTCACATGTTGAAAAATTACTACAATCGAGTAAACAATAGAATTAAAATTTTATTAGATAAAGTTTTAATCATAACTGAATCCTACAATTTTTAATATTTATATTATTAAGTAGGTTATTAATTAATAAAAATGGAAATTATATTCTAGATTATAAAACTACAGGAAAAAAACTCCTCAATAATACCCAATACTTTAAGAAAATTGTCGTTGTCTAATTTTGACCCTTTTCGTCCTTAAATTAAAGGATATATGGCAATTTAGCTACTATAGGAAATCTTTTTTGCTAAATTTGTTGATAATGATAATAAATTAAGGAAATAACATAGCACGTGATTTCATCAACTTGCAAAAAAGTAGACATGTAATTCATTAAACTAAAAAAGTTGGTGACAAGCAATACATTATATTATTCTCCAACATGCAATAAATTATTCTCCCGCATTCAATAATAAACAAACACCATTTCAACACTCTACTGAATAACAATGCAAATAAACTGGTAGGGCTAGTTAGCTTTATTTGGGGCATCCTGGCCATTGAACATCCTTTGGTGAAAGGGTTTTAAGGACTGGATTCCTCTCAAAGAAATTCGCTGGCCTCAGCTCAAATCCTGTGCTCAACAATGGCATTATTGGGTAATCTTCCTGTGTTGGAACATGATGAATTCCCACCACATGCCACAACACAATGTCCTTGTTCTTTATGTCTCTATTCCTGCATTTATTTTCAATCCCAACAAATGAAATTGTAAGTTCTCGAAATCAATAATATCATATCAACACCTACCACCAACAAGTCGTTGGACTAATGGTATAAGGGCTCACTAGATCCCAATGTCAAAATTTCGATTCCTGTCAGCGACACTTGACTACGAACCCCGAAAGGGATTAGTTTGTTATTCAAAAATAATATAATTTATGATGTATAGTATATATACCTTTTGGTCCAAACAGCTAAAGTATCTTCTCCACGGCTCTGATCAACATAGAGTCCACCAGCCCATTTTTCAGTCCTGTTATATGGAGTTACCCACACATTATTATTGGTAAAAGCACCACGGATTTGTGGGTAATCATCTTCAGTTAAAAGTGGATGAACTGCGGGTCCTGGAATCAAACGGTACCCAACATCATTTCCAGTAGAACTTTGCTTATTAGGATTCACCACTGCAAACTCTGTTGGGCTTGTTCCAATCTTTATCTTTCCATCAGATTCAGTCTTCGCAGTTTCTGTCTCAATTGTCCAATAGCTCTTTCTCTTTGAACTTCCATCTGTGACCTTCACTGTCTTCAAATTAGTCTTCTCAAAAGAGTTGTATTCACCATCAATGTCAAGGTCAAGATGGTAAATGTAGAAATGATCATGGTATACACCAATGCTGTTTGCTGATACCAACGAACCATGTTGCTCTTTTTTAATCTCACTCTTGTGCTTAATTCCCACTGCTTTAATTTCCAGTATACCAGACAGTGCTATCTATAATATAATATTGAAGCATACATATTAAATAAGATTTATTATAAATTAACCAAAGTTTACACAAATTAAGCATATGCTGATGACTTTATGTCCCCAAAAAGGAGCATTAGATTTAAATTAAGACAAAGGCTGACAAATGTATTCAATTAGGGTTGTCCATGTTAGATTTAAATTCTTTTATTTTTATATTCCAAATCCAATAAACCATTCAAATATGGTACGCGCATGCGTAGCAAAGTGATTGCTAGGGCTTGGGGTCAACCACGTGATGTACTATTTTTTCTGATAAAAAAATATTGATATTGATAATAATAATTTTATGTACTTTTGTTTTTTGTAAATAATTTTCATGCAAATTTATATTGTGTAACATCAACTAGTTACAAAAAAATATATATATATATATATATAAATAAAGCAAAGAGCAAAATAAACTGATCTATAATATACATACCCCAAGCTTGATCGAGCCACTTGCTTTGAATTCCCAATCTAAAATGTTGTCGTAGTTTCCCACAGTGACTATGGATCTGACTATTAAGTTCACTTCAGTCCTAGTTTCCACTATCTGCAAAAGTAAATGCACATATCACATAACGTGATAATAATGTCAAGAATTATAAATATAAGGGTATGTAGGTATCATAATTCATAATTGAAGTTATAGTAATTATTACATTTTCATTTGGGATACCAGTTTCTGTATGACGCCACATGATATTACCATATTGTTCAAAGACACAGAAAGCATTGTTTAATGTTGTAGGGGTACCATCAGCTTGGGCAAAATGTGCATCTAAGAATTGAGCATTAGGTGGACAATCAAGGTTAGGAATCAAGGGAACCATGGACTGACCAAAACCAAACTCTCCAGCATCAAAGAATGTCTTATAATACCAATCTTCTGATGGGTCTTGGTATGGCACAAATAGCTCTGAAATATAGCCTCTGTATAATACTCTTCGTGACTTGTGCTTTTCTAGATCATAAATGGATGCAAGTGAAATGATAACACCAGCTCTCACATCAAACCCTATGTGGAACTTCCAGTTAGCCCAGCTGAAACAATAATCACACATATGTTATAAAATTTATATCTTTCTATTTAATTTAGTTACCGAGTTAAACAAAACATACAAGATTATGATATATATATATCTTATTCTCAATCAGATGCAATAACAAGTAGGTCTAATTCTTCATATAAAATGATGTAGGTCTGATCCTTAAGTTTATCTTTATATTTAATTAATCCAGGTACAGTCAATCAAAAGTTTGTCCCCAAGTGGAACAAAAAATAAATTAAAACTATTCTCATACTTTTCCTCTAACCACTCTTAAACATATGTTATATAAAATTAAAGGCATTTGGTGGAAAGCACAAAAGATTTTCCATGATATATTTTTTAATGCAAAAGTATATATAACAATGATTATAATGTGTAATTATATATACAAGAGGTGGTCCATTTAATCTGAAGTTAAAAAAATCTACTCCATATTTTACTCATTTATTCTATGAAAATCTAATGATTCAAATCTATTGAATAATTCAAATAATGTTAATCTATATATATATATTAGATAACTCCAAGTTTGAATCAGGAAAAGACACACCACATGCTAGGTTTAGGAAGACGTTAGCATGGATTTATAATAAAATTTATATATCACCCACTAATAAAAATAAGTCGATAATTGAATAGAAATCATAGTGATATATATGTGATGAGAAAAAATAAAAGTTGAGAATATGATTATATATATACTATACCTAACACTGTGGCCATTGATCTGGAACCCTGGACCTTGAGGTTGATGGGAGGTCAAGCTATGTTGTTTTGGACCAAATGGTGGTCTCTGACGTGAAGCCCTATATTCAGTATTATTTGCTGTTGGAACTGGTTCAATCTCAGTGTCATGATACTCAACAATCTTCATTTTCTCAAGATCAACTAGTATGGTTATTCCATTAATAGGCCTCACATATATATTGGCAGTGTCTTCTTTCAAGAAGCATTCCACCCTCAATGACCTTTTGCTTTTAGCCTCTCCATACCACCCAATACTGAAAGTTGAACACACAACTTCAGAGAGGTTCAACCCTCTCTTGTTTACTGAAGCTATGAATGGACCATATTTAAGTGGAAGCTCTATGACTTGGCCTTGTTCTTCAACTGATAGGGTAGGGAAGCCATTCCCTTTGTGAATATTGTCAGAGACAATGACCTTGGCTTTTAGGTTGATCAAGATCTCGTGGCTTTGGCTGTTAATGATAGCAATAACGAACGATTTGCGGTCGATTTTAACGAGTTTCGGGGATTGCTGCCATTTTAAGATGGCAGCTTTGTCAGGGTCATCTAGGCCAACATAGTGGAATGTTAGTGTGTTTCTTGAAGTTGGGTACTTCCTTAGAACTATGGTTTGAACAAGGGTTATCTCTTGTTCTGTTAATGGGTCTAGTGGATGTTGAACTATGAGTGGGGTAACTGAAAAAACGGTTTGGAAGGAGAGAATGGTGAAGAATGAGAAGAGCATAAGTTTCATAGTGGAACTCATGGCTAGGTAGTTCAAGCCCTAGGTAGCTTGGTATTAGTGTGAAGAATGAGGGATGGAATAGGAGGTACTCTTAATGCCCTTAAATATACACCATCTGCTATAACTTATTGCTTATATTATTTTTCCATTAGGATCACGTGGATTATTATTCCTTAAGCAACTTGCTACTGGATGCTTTGTTCAAACGAATTATTTATGTTAATTCAGCTTATTGGTATTAGATGTATATAAATCATGTATTATTCAATTGGAATTATTTAACTATTTTTCAAATCAATGGTTTAGATGTGGTTCAAACCATTAATCACACACCACATAATAATAATCCATCCCTTCATTTGTGGATGTTACTTCAAAAATAACTCTATCTAATTAAACACATGCAAACATCGTATACATTAAATCAGCTTTAGATACATAAAATATGATATTGTTTTTGAACATATGTAAAATCAGCTTTTAACCTAAGCTAAAAGTTGTTACTAACATAATAAATTATAATCATTATTAAATTGAAATTATTTGAAAGTTTAGCGGTAAGTCATCTACAATTTTTGATCTTTTCAATCTTCATGACTGCTTGGAAGAAAAATTAATGCTAACCTGTGGCGTTTGCTTTGGTTTGCGATGTTTTGGTCTATTTGGCTTATGCGAAATGAAGCGATTTTTTCCGAGAAGACACCAAGCTTTGTGCATTTATTTGATTTAATTCAAACTAGATCTTGGATTTAGTTTACCAATATTACAAACAACACGTCTTCTTTATCTTTTGCAAATTGGTGTATTGACCCAAAAGTCTGTATCATTCTAAGTTCTAAGAAGATTATTAATTGATCTTTTTCTTGTATTGGGTGGGCACGCCTTGTGCTCATTTTAATACATTTTTCCTTATTGAAAAAACTAAAAGTAGCCTGATGTTTTTTACATGTGTTTTATTTCATTTCTCTTTATTAAAATAATTGAGTTTTTGTTAGTCGATTAGTTAATTTGGTTAGGGTAGTTAGTGTTTTCTTCCATTTATATAGATGATTAAATGTAACTTTGGAATTTAATTCAATTCAATAACACATTTCTCATTATTTCTTGTTCATCAAGAATCTCTCTTATCTATGCCTACTACCATTTTAATATGATATCAGAGCTAATTATTTCTCTTTGATTGATTGCTTCTACTTATCATACTTCCTATCCAAGATTCATCAAAAGTTCAACAAAGAATCATCAAGAGTCTAGCCAAGAAGTACCATGCCTTTCTTGCATCTGAAGCTATCATCAATCAAATTTATTGTCTTCTGGGCTTCGGTTTAAACAAGTTGTGCAATGGATGAGAAGCATAACTTCCAGAACATACAACTTAGTCTCAAGTTCCTTGTCTCCTTATTGAAGAAAAAAAAAGGAATCGAGGCAGCATTTTCAGGTTTAGATGAGAGCATTTTCAATGGCACGTTCACAACAATATTTGTTTCTTTCAATTATCTTCTTTCATCTTTTATCAATGACAACAAGAATCTACACATTCTTTCATTTATTAATCCTATTATTTCTCATTTCTTTATTACTCTAGTTTCTTTACCTCTCTTTCTCTCTCATTAAACACATAACATTATAGTGTATAATTTTTTCTTCATTGAAGCAACGTATAAGGATCAAGATTAAGGTTCATCTCATTTCTCTCTTTCATCTGTTATGATTGGTTTGCTTCTGTCAAATAGATGGTTAAGCATCAGATGAAATTGCTTTTGCCAAATGGTGGTTAAACGTCAGTATTGCTTCACGTTCAGATTTCAAGACTGGTAGGCAAAGATTCACTCAGCAGCAAGAGAATGTATTATAGTATATCATCGTATTCAACACAATTATTTCAAACTTGGAATGTTTGAAACATTCCAGCTTGCGGGGGAATGTTAAAATAGTTGAGCTTTTGTTAGTCGGATAGTTAACTTGGTTAGGGTAGTTAGTGTTTTCTTCCATTTATATAGATGATACAATATAACTTTGGAATTTAATTCAATAATAACATATTTCTCATTCTTTCTTGTTCATCAAGAATCTCTCTTATTCATGCCTACTACCTATGAAGCACGGATTCGCCAAATACCCTCGCGTGTCGGTGTCCGACACATATCCGACACGGATACGCTCAGATTCGCGAAGGATACATGTCCATAGAGTATCCAAAAATAAAAAAAATAAAAAAATAAAAAAAAATATCAAGACACGTATCAGATTCGTTTTCAATAAAATATAGGATATATAGATTCGTTTTCAATAAAATATAAGATATATAGATTCATTTTTACGATAAGATAGATTTGTTTTCAATAAACACTCACTTATTTAAAGGTCACATCATACCAACTTACCATCACACCACATTGACCCTCGAATAGTTGGTACTTTCCGATCCATAACATCGTCGGCCGGTGCTTAGTATTACTGTCTCTACCGCCATAGGTATGTTGTGAAGAGCAAACAAAAAAAGACTTACCTCTCTTAATTCTTAGTTTCTTTTCGCTTAGTATGTTTATAAAGAGAAGAGAACGTGTGAGTGTTAATAGAGAAGATAAATAAAGGACTTACCTTTATTTCTTAACAGAGAAGAGAAGAAAGATGGTATGAGAGAATATATCGATTTACACTTATAATTTTATCATATTTTATGCATTTTTTATTAATTTATATGCATATATCTGAACGTATCGTATCCTACATTTTAGAAAAAATGCGTGTCGACGTATCGGATACATATCGTATCCGTATCTGTGCTTCTTCATAGCCTACTACCATTTTAATACTCTTTAGAAGTTTTCATTTTAAAATATATTATAAAAAATAAATAACATATGTCAGATAATCAATAAATTTAATGAGATAAATTATTTTATGATAGGAGAAGATATTTGGTGTGTTAACAAGTAACTTAACTACGTTGTTTAAGTAATACAAGTATAGTAAGTCAAATTTTAGAAATTCAAGTGGACAATATTTCAAAATGTAAACACATAAATATTTAATATAAAAAAATTATTTATTTATTTATTTATTGTTTTCTCAGATAAGATAGACACGTTAGCATTCCCGATATATACCCATACAACGTTTTTTTTAGATTAAAAATTAGACAGTAGTCTATTGCTGACCATTTTCTGTATTTATAATTGATGTGTGATCCACGAGGAGGCTAATTTAATGCTAAATAAACCATTGTCTTATTTCGACTCGCCACCAACTTGCACATAGTGTTTTCATTGGATAGCATATAATCGTTCAACTTTTTTTTTGGTAATAGCATTATTTATTTTTGCTTACTTCGTTGTTAAATAACTATAGTTTTCCTCATCTAATGCATCACGTTTTAAATTTAATAATATTCTCAAATAAGTATCCTACAATTTTGATATAATGAGATATGATGATATTTATGTGAAATCAATAACTTAATTTATTTATTATAATTGTACTGTTCACACTTCAAAAATTAATAATTTGTTTCCATATTTTATGTGAGTGTTAATATATAATCATAATTTTTCTAAATTAAAACTGAGTATCATTTTGTTCTTTTGAAGGTCTTGTAAGTTGTTTTTCTTCTATGAATGTCAGTTAAAGTGTTACACTGGATAGACTAGTTCATTCTTTACATATATATTATGATTGTTTTGGACGAGATCGATTAAACAATCCTTGGAGGAATATTCTTTACTATATCTCAAGTTGTTATACCATGTTAATTAAATTGTGTAGATATTTACATTCTCAATAGAGATAAGTGAATTTGAAGATTCTTTTAAGAGGGAAGATTCAATTTAGAAATTTAAGTCACACTCTTGTGATTTTTGTCAAGCCTTATACTATATATCAAGTTGTTATATCATCCAAAAATTGTCACCTACTTGGGAGTTGTGATTGGATTTGTGAATTTGAAGGAGTATTTGGGAGTGGTGTGAATGCTCTATGTTCTTTGGGTTTAGTTCAACAAAGTAACTTAGAAACCCATTATAAAGAAGAAAACTGGAGATTATTGCATTGGGCTTGGTCTCTCTTGCTTGTTGTTGCACATTGTGTGGGCTCCTTCTATATCTTCAATTGCTAGCAAGGGACAAGACAACTACAAGCCCAACAACTCAGTCCCTAAAGCATCAGCTTGTAACAAATGGCCCAATCTTGAGAGAGGAGTGGTATATAACAACTCTATCACTGCAAGAGGAGCCCATTTTAGCCCAATAGTGCGTTCAACCAAGATATGGAAACATCATTTGTCCCAAACGGTGTCACATGTGAGAAAACTTGTATTCTTAGAAAGATGTTGCATCACTGAACAAAGAAATGTTTGATTGAAATGCATGTAGAAACCTCCAAAGCGTGTGTTGCTACACTAATCTTTAGGTTCGATTCGCCCCCACCAATTTAAGTATATTTGGTGCAAATGAGATAAACAGCGAATTCTCTTCAAGATACTTTGAAAAACCTTGATGTGTTTTGCACCAACACACCAAGCGTATCTTTCGATAGTAGTTTACAAACCTATGTTTCCTACACTTCTCTCATGCATTAGAGAAATAGAGGATGATTTATTGAATGAGAAAATTGGGATTTTTCGGATTCTTTTGTTATGCCTTGAAGTTTCTCTATTTATAGAGAAATAAAGGTCACTTGGTGAAAAGAAATACTTTTTGGGATTCTCTTAGCAAGGAACACACCATGGTTCAAATCCCTGCGGGTGCATTGTTTCATTTTTATTCACGTTAATAATGAATAAAACATGGACAAAACCATCCAAGCAAGATCGAACTCACGACCTCTAATCTATTGCCAATATGTACAACCACTAAACCAATTATCATTTTGTCTCATATATTATGAAACCAAAATATCTATATATGTGCTATGTGAATTCAGATATTTTGGAAATATCTCACATCACACTCTCTATCTTAAGTCAATCAAAGTGTTACTTTTTAATATTTTTTGTTTTAATTTTTTTTCCTTATATTCACATATTAATATGTAATTGGTTTGGGATAGAGAATGAGACATTGTTGTCGATCCCAAACTATATGACAAACATGCATGTGCTCTCTCTCCTTTGTATGGGTATCAACATCTTTCGAGATAGATTTAGCCCTCTGGCATTGTCAAGGCTAGAGGTGTGACATTATAGATTACAAATGAACTATAATAATTTGGTCACCTTGGCTTCTCCTAAGGGACCAACCTCTCTCTCACTCTCTATTTTGTTTTTGTTTTTGTGGGGACTACTTCCCATGAAGATTTGGCCTCTAAAAAGTTCACACGAGAATGTCTTGTTTGCCTCAAAAAATCTTAAGCACACCTATGAAGAATGATTCTTGTGGGAGCCATGCTTTGTACAACAAGGATACTCTTTATTAATGGAGAGTTAATTATATATTTTTCCATTTATTTTTAATAATAAAAGTGTAATATCATTGCGTTATTATTGAAAGTTGTATTTCCCTTTATTTTTTGAAGCAGTTGTTTGGATTCTAAGTCAGGGTAGTTTAAGATTACTACGGTTTCCCTTTTTCCTTTTAAATACAGTATGTATCATTATATGCCCTCTCGTAAGTTCATTTTTTCATTTATAAAGTGAGAAATTAAATCTAATCCAACTCAGTTAAGGATAAAACCTCATTATTTTATATTTGCATGGTTTGATTTTATCCAAGAACATCCTGAAGCATGTTGATATAATCATGAAGATCCTACTTTGATCATAATTGTTATTGTAGTCTCACAAATGAGTTAACCACGTGGGTACAATGAAGAGAATACAAAATAGAGAGGGTGCATAATAAGGAATGTTTTGCCCATTACATATTACATATTTGTTCATTTTCCTCCAATAGCTTGTAGCAGCATGGGATTAGAGTCCTATTTACATCGTATCAAACCCACACCAATCAACCTCTATCCAATGGCTTCAGAAGATTATGCCAAGATACAAAGATAAACATTAATGAAGCAGCCAACATCTTTCATAACTTCTTCAATCTAAAGGCATGCACTAACTCATTCAAAACTTGAAAAGGGGAAGAATGAAATGGTAAAGGAGTGAAGTGTGAAAGTTTAAATCTGCATTGTTATAAAGTATAATTGCCATTAGAAGTATTGTGATGTGGATTGCGATTATTACTCTAGAATTTTTGTAATTAGAAACTCTTTTTCTTTACTATTATTCCAAGTGATATTACAATTGTGGAGTGATGCAAATGAGGTAGAAGCCTTGGCTGCAATATTATGGCTAAATTAGTTTAACCAAGCTTAAGAATTTTGAGTTGCAGTAGGTTCCATTTCAAAACCAATTGATAATGAGAGAAGTAGTCTAACAAATATTTAAACCATTCATAAGATAATAAGGTAGGTGATGTGAAACTTACTCTCCAACATGCCCCCTCCACATAAACCTGTCGGACCGGGTGGAAAGTTACTTTTGACCCATAACTAAAGGGTATCTTTTAGCCCATGGCAACTAGAAAGAAGTTAGGCTCTATTTCTAATATCATGTCAAGATTCCATCTCAAAACCAATTGACAATGAGATGAGTAACCATTCCCGAGACAATAAGACAATGAGGTAGGCAATATACGACTTACTTTCGAACCTGGAGCATAGTGGGGTCCCTGGAAAGCAATTTGCCAAAATTTGTGCGCATGATACTGTAGCACTTTGTTATGCTCATTAGTTGTGCTGTATAGTACACTCATGAAATTTCCATACTAACCCAATATCTCTGTTAGTGCTTGTTGTGAGCCAATACGCCACGTGTGCCAAAATCTTCGCGTGCTAGCATGTTTGGCGGCTTAAGCCTGCTTGTTCTTAACAAAACAATGCCATTGTCTCATAGTTAAGTGCATGGTGGGGACCACATGTCTCTCAAATCTAATTAACACTTGAAACAAACAAGGACCACAGTGTACCATGAAGTTGAGACACATGCTAGATGATGTGTATTTGTGTAGCCCCATCCATGGTGCTTGTCGAGGGGCACATAGTGGGACCAATCATGGGCTAAGGAATGAAGAGAAGGATGTTACATTCAGGCTTGTAAAGGTTTACAAAAGTCACTATCTTTTAGTGGGGCATAAATTTTGGATTAAGATGGGTTTCAAACTTCCAACTCTTTTTTGAAATATCCTTTTCTTTGTCTACTCAAATTATATATCAAAGTCTTCACCAACAATTAACTCTTTGATTTGGCTTTTAAACTTTTTATCTAAAAAAGTTGGGTTATTCTTTTGTTGAGACTTAAGAGTTTCTTTGAGACTTTCTAAGTAAGATTTGATTCAGGAATATGGTTGCAAAATTATAAAATGTGTTTGTTGCGTGTGAAAGTGAGAGAGTAAAAAAGTGGGGTTAGTGTTTGAGTTTGGTGGTGCGCATGCATCACTAAAGAGTGGAAATGCTGGGCTAGGGATGTTGCCAGCTACACTCATAAATTTTATTCATGAGCTCATACATCATGCATCATTTCTACCTCTCAAAACTGCAACTTTTGTTTCTGAACTCATAAATTTTCATCATTACCTTTCTCTACTCTTAACCTTTCAGTTTTGTTTATTTGGTCCCCTTCAATTCTGCCACTTGGTTCTACACTTCTAGTGTACTACCTTTTTGTATTTCTTATAAAAATAACTCTCTACTTATCTTTATACTAATTGAAGGGAGCTTCTGTAATATTGGTTATGATGTATTGTTGATATAATCTTCAAAATACCCTTAAATTGGAAGTCAAGGAGACCAAGTATATGATGAAGGTAGATTTGCATGTAAACTTCCTCTAACATTATACCATGAAGTACTAATTACTCCCTTTTGCTTTATAGTTACTGTTCCTTTCATGTCAAACTAGTTAACATTATGATCCAAATCAACTTATCAACTTAATGATCGATCTAACTAGAAGAATTATTATAGTTGAATTGACATTTGGTCCAAAACAAAACTGTAAACTTCACATCATTTATAACCTATGTTTATCAAACACAGAAAATAAAATAACATTTAAAAAAGTACTTTGAATTAATCAGATGTATCCCATGGTATCATAACATAAGTAACCAAACCTATTAGAAAAATGTTTTAAGAGAATCTTTTTGTTTTAATTTCGATGCTGATATGGTTAACAAGGGTGCATGCATGGTATAGTAAATACAGAAAACAAGTTGATAAAATATATAAACTAATGATAATGGCACCAAGGTACATGAAATTGCATAAAGAATAATAAAAGTGATGCAAGTGCTTTTTCATTTCACTTATGGGCCTCCCTCATTCAAGGATATTCTCATTATTTACTTGCCACGCCTGATTCCTTTTGGTTTTTCCTTTTTCCACTTCATTGTTTTCTTCTGCTATGCATAATAATTAATATTATTCTAACCCCAAATATGAATGATATTTTGGGCACGTCAAGTTTCTTTGTTAATTAAGGTCTGCACTCCTAGGAATATGCATTGGTGTCTCCATCATCTTAGGTGTTTTCACCTGTCCATTATACAGTATTAGAGTGTGCTCATAACAACAAAGTTCTTATGTGATTGGTACTTTTATTTCCAAATTCACTTTATGATTGCAATTTAACTAAGTTGATTTTGTTTTTAACCTCTTATGCTAATACTGTTGCTCTAATTAGAATGGTCTAGTGCCTCTACATAGCTAATAATTGTTGTCTTCCATAACAACAATACACCATCTAACTCCACTTTATCATTATGTTTCTATTTTATATGAACTATCATTCAAATAGTTATTATTTTGAATGCTGAAATTTGACTCATGAAACCAAATTATTTTGAATCACAATGATATAGGAAGGACACTTATCAGATCTAAATTTTATGTGATTTTGAAAAGAGGAATATGATATGGTTTCAACACAATTATGTCTCATATTTCCCTGCATCTTCAAACAATTATTCTAGTCAAAATACTCCTCCTTATCTCTCAAACTTCATATACAACTAAATTTTCCCCTATATTAAATTCATATAACAAAATATTTAAAATATTAAACTATGCCCCTCTCTTTAAACCACTAATAATAGTACTAAGCTATCATGAACGAGGAAGTTGGAGAATTATTTGATTTGATGCTTAAAAATCTTTAAATTATTTAATCCAATCCATAATCTATTGGGGAAAATGAAAAGACAGAAAAAGCACAGTTCTTATGCACTAGTGGATGTTAGCTAGAGCTATAGAACTAGAAATATAGAACAGTGATGAAGGTGGTGAAAAATAGAGACATACTATAAAACAAAGGTGCAATGAAACTAATGAGAGTAGGAGTAAATCCAGTTTCATGTAACTCTCTCGGATGGAAGAGAAGATTGCACTAAAAAATTGATTTTTTTGGGAAAATGTTGCATAACATATCATCCTATTCATTCCATTATGCTTACAATGATGATTCTTGGTTCCATAATCCGCATGCTCTCTCTTATAAACACCCCTCACATCACTGCTTCCTACACACTCTCACTCACACACACACACACACACCTATAAATACCATTGACCCCTAATCCTTTTTCTCACCTCTCTTTCAACATTCCAATCAAATCTTTTCTCTCTCAGCTTCTTAACCTCCTTTTACTCTGTTTCCTCTGTTACATCCCCTTCTCCCAAACACAACCACACTAATTCCAATGGCTGTCTCTGGCTTTGAAGGGTTTGAGAAACGCTTGGAACTCCATTTCTTTGGAGATGACCCAGCAATATTTCCACTGGGTCTTAGAAAGATTGATTTTGAATCAATACAACAAGTCCTAGAAGCTGTCCAATGCACAGTGGTTTCTGCTGTTGGTAACTCTTATTTTGATGCCTATGTGTTATCAGAATCAAGCCTCTTTGTTTATCCAACCAAGATCATTATCAAGACTTGTGGCACAACCCAACTTCTGAAATCCATTGATCCCATGATTCATTATGCTTACAACTTAGGCCTCACCTTATGTTCCTGCCGCTACACTAGAGGCAGCTTCATCTTCCCAAAGTCACAGCCTTTCCCTCACACTAGCTTCAAAGATGAAGTGTCCTACTTGGAAGACACTATCCCTTCAAATCTTTCCTACAGAAAAGCCTCCATCATGCCCTCTAAATCTTCTTCTCATTCTTGGCATGTTTTCACTGCCAATGATGGCTCTCACAATCACTCTCATATGCCTTATGATAATGACATATTCACCATTGAGATATGCATGACTGAGCTTGATCCTATCCTTGCTAGGAAGTTCTTCCGGCGAGCCGGTGATGGAAAAACCGGCGATTCTGCAGGGAAGGAAATGACAGAGCTTACAGGCATCAATGAGATCAATCCACATGCACTTATTTGTGACTTTGCATTTGACCCTTGTGGCTATTCAATGAATGGCATGGATGGAGATTGGTACTCCACCATTCATGTCACTCCAGAAGATGGTTTCAGCTATGCAAGCTTTGAATGTGTTGCTTCTATTAATGATGATATAGTGCATGTGTTAAGGAAAGTTGTTCAGATTTTCAGGCCAGGGACTATGTCCATTTCAACCACATGGAATGAGTATAACCATGAGATATGGACAAATATGGCAAAACTAGTGGAGCCTCTGGGATTAAAATGCAGGAGTTGTGTAATGGACCAGTTCATATCAGCAGGTGATGTTGTCTTTCAAACATTTACGACTCGCCGCAAAAGTATTCCCTGTTCGACAACAAAAATCAAGCCTTAATCCACTAGGTGAGCGAGTAAGAGTTGGGTTTACCGGGCAAAGTTGATAGGTAGGAAGTTAGAGTTGGTTGAAAATTTTAGGGGGTGATAACATGATTGGTTATGATGGATGATGAATGTTTTAAAAGATGAAAAATGGTAATTACACACACTTAGTGATTGAGTGGGATCCACTATTGTTAACATTTGTGTTGCAAAAATAGAAATGAGATAAAAGGATTAATCTCAAAAAAGGGAAGGTAGAGTGGGGGAAGTTGAGGATGATCATGAATGATAATGCACCCCACTTAGGCTTGTCACGCCTGAGATTTTTGAGAATGTGTAGTGGGTGTAAAAGTGTTCTTGTTTGAGACTGTATTCAATATTCAACTCTTCTTATTTTTATTTTTCCCTACTTCTCTTTTTATGCTCTCTTAGCTAGTAGATTATTCAAGAACAAAATCACACTTTTGCTGTATATTTATCATTAATCTTTATTCTGATATGTTATTTGCATGAACAAACATTAAAAGAATTTACATGGAATGAAGTTTTGAGTTTCCAAGCCACGTTTTCTTTTGCATGGCTTTTGTCACTATAAATACATAACATGAGTAAGATATAATAAATTCAATATATTTGATGAGTATTTCCACAAATATTTAGTGTAAAAGTGCAACAACAAAAAACTAAAAGCAAGTATTATGATCGAAAATTTTCAAATGCCAAAACTTCCACAAGTTAAGTTTTTATAACTAGCACTAGTTTTTATAACTTTATAATTAGAACTTTATAGGAGTAACCAAATTAAAGGAAGTGTTAGAAAAAGTGAGAAATTTTAAACATGTCAAAGGACTTAATATTTGATATGACAAATTTCAATGGAGTTCATTCTCAAAGCAAAACTCCAAATGACAAACCAATTGTTTGGTTGAAGGGAGAGAAAATGGGGAGAACTTGCAATCACAATTTATGTGTAATTAATTATCTCCTACCATTTAATTTGATTTTTTGGTGTATCTTCTTATTTAATTTGTATAATTTATTATCGGAAAAGGTGGATGATGGATTGATTTATAACCTTCTTTGTGAACTATTATCATGATAATGGGTGGAAGAAAATTAAATTGTGGTCAAGTGTATGAAAGGAGAGAATGAAAGAGTGCCACAAAAAATCATTATCTAATGTGACCACACAACTTGCAACAATTGGTATATTTGGTACATTATAAGGTACAAATTAAAAATATTCAATAGAAATTTCTTTTGCTCCTTAGGCATGGATTACTGGATTATATGATTTCTTGAAGGAAGTTTGGTTCTTTCCTTTTCCCATAATAATTGGGTTATCAAATGATGATATCATGAGTTTAATTCTTACCTTTCATATGAACAATATTTTGTTGATAAGAATAAAATTTACTTTCGGAATTTATATATGTTTTGTAAAATATTATTTTTTAAAGGATACTTTTGATAAAAGAATGTCTAAATTTTATTCGAGAGTTTAGTTTGGAGAAAAGTAAATAGAAGTCATGCATCTAAATTTAAGTAAGGAGTGACAATGATTTTTCTAATTGTATTATTTGAAATGATATTTATATTTGCTTAATATTTTAGTAAAGTTGTGATGATTTGAGTAGGAGTTTCTTAATTGTTGCTAATGTCAAACTAGGAAAACAAAGGATAATGAACAATTCACTTAATTTCATTAGAGATACTTTTATAATTATTGCTTTTTGTTGGGCTGCACATGGATCAACTTAGGCTTCAATGTGGGAACAAAAATCCATCCTAATTTCAAAGTTTTAAGAGTGATGCTAAAATTTAAAAGTCTTATTATGATTTTCTGGTGTTGGAACACATCATTATTGGGCTACAATGGATCCAATTAGAAGAACACCCACTAAGTTAGTTTTAAATTTAATTATGTTCTAGTTTCAGCCTAAACGTATTTCAACATGTATTAATGCTTCAAATAATAGGTGAGTTAGGGTAGTATAATATTGACATAAAAATCTATATTTATTATGAATTTAATATGTCAACGTAAATGTTTTTTATACTGTCAGCAAATCATCTACATTTTCATATGTTAACTAGCATCGACTCTCGAATAAAAGTAATACAAATTAATAGTGGACAATGTGTCGACAATGTAAAAACTTTATACTAGCATTGTATAAATTTTAAACTGTTTTATTATTTATTATTTATGTTGATTTTTTTTTGTGAAGAGAGAAGGAGAGAAACGTTTCAGTTCTTAAAGCTTCCAAGCTCTCTCTTTAGCCCTCAGCCTCAGTACAAAACAAAAAAAATGCGTTAATATTGATTCTCCGATTTTGTAAGATCGATCCTACCTTCGATTGTTCGAAAAATTGCTCCAATCGGGTACCTATTCATTCTCTATAACTTATTATAAATCTCATATTCGCATCTTTTATGGCGATTCCTTCCTATCACTGCCTCCATATGCTATAATTACAATCTCTGGAAAATTTGATTTTATCTGTTTTTTTATCTGTGGATGTGTTTTGAGTATTGATATGGATTGAAATTTATTTATCTGTTTTCTATTTTCATTTTTGTGCCAAATAGTTGTGCTCCTGATGCTGAGATTACTGGATTATATATTTGTGGATGGTTTATTGATCAGTTATATGAACCTTTTACGTAGTTTAACATCATAGATTGCAATACTGAATTCAAATATGAATTAATTTTCAGTCATTCAGTGTATTCAAATATGCAATGCCTTATTATATATAATAATCCAGTTTTAGTACTTATTTGATTAATCTAATGTTATAATCTTTATTATGATTCTTAATCATCTTTTATTTTAATTTTAATTTTAATTCATGCAAATTTATTTGAGAATGAGTCAATTATTGGTGCTTGTGAATTGATGCTAAATAAAATTTGACAAATGTGTCCATATGTTTTATCTTTTTTTTCCTTCTTTTTTTGTTTGCTTGTTGATTTGCAGCTAAAAAATGGTTTCATTGGTTGCCAGTGGTAGCTGTCAAATGTCTCCTTCAGTTGTTCAAGAAAAAGGGAGTAGGAACAAGAGAAAATTCAGGGCTGATCCACCTTTAGGGGAGCCAAATAAGATAATTCCTGCATCTCAACACGAGTGCCTCGGTTATGAGTTCTCTGCTGAGAAATTTGATATAAGCACAGGTCATGTCGAAGCCACTGCTTGTGACCTGTGTAGTATTAACCATGATCATTCCGATGGGTTGAAGCTTGACCTTGGATTGTATAGTCCTGGAAGTTCATGTGAGGCTGGACCTTGTCAACCCAAGGAAGAAGTCGAGGCAGATGAATATGATGATGCTGATTGGAGTGAACTCACGGAAGCCCAGTTAGAAGAACTTGTCTTGAGTAATTTGGATGCCATTTTCAAGAGTGCAATTAGAGAAATTGTTGCATGTGGCTACACTGAAGAAGTTGCTAGTAAGGCAGTCTTAAAGTCTGGCATCTGTTATGGATGTAAAGATACTGTATCTAATATAGTTGACAATACCCTACCCTTTCTTAGGAAAGGCCAAGAAGATTATCCTTCACGAGAGCACCATTTCAAAGATTTAGTGCAACTTGAGAAGTATATCTTGGCTGAATTGGTTTGTGTTCTTCGAGAGGTTAGGCCTTTCTTCAGTACTGGGGATGCTATGTGGTGTTTGTTAATTTGTGATATGAATGTAGCTCATGCTTGTGCAATGGACTGCGACCCTTTAAGTAATAGTTTAGGTTATGGAACTGCTGATGGCTGTTCATCTAATCAAACAGAATTACAGTCAAAAGCAGAAACCAGAGTTCCTGATTTGAGTCTTCCAAGTCCTTGTAAATCAATTCCTGCTGTCTCTCATAATTCTCAATCTAAGAAACCCCTTGTGGCAGGAATTCCAGGTGTAAACAACTTAAAGAATTCTCAAAGTATTGGTGGTCCCTCAGAGAATGAGGGTGTTAGTTGTGGACCTCACTGTGCTGATAAAGCATTTAATGCTACCGGAACATCCCAATCTCCCTCGCTGGAAGAAAAGTGTGGGAATGTTAGGAAGGTCCATTCTGGTAGCAGCAAGAGGGACTACATTCTTCGGCAGAAATCATTTCATGTGGAAAAAATTTATCGGACTTATGGATCTAAAGGGTCTTCAAGAGGAGGGAAGCTGAGTGGCTTAAGTGGTTTAATCTTGGATAAAAAACTTAAATCTGGGTCTGAATCTTCTACCATAAGCTTAAAGAGTGCATCCTTACAGATAAGTAAGGCCACGGGAGTTGATGTGACTCAAGATAATCTTGATGCTAGTTTCTCACCTAATCCTGCTGCCTTTAGTGTGGACTCTGCTGATGCTGTTTTCAGATCATTCAATACTTCATTTTCAGTGCATGCAGCAAATAATATTCCTGCTTTCAGTAGCCCTGGTTCATTATCACTTACAGATACTGATCTTTCTCTTTCATTGTCTTCAAAAACCATGTCTACAGCACCTGTGTGTGCACCTAATAGTAGTCATGTGGGGATCCCATACAACAAGTCCCAAGGGCAGTGGGTACCCCAGGATAAAAAGGATGAGATGATTTTGAAGCTTGTTCCAAGGGTCCGGGAGCTGCAAAATCAGCTTCAAGAATGGAATGAGTGGGCCAATCAAAAGGTAATGCAGGCTGCTCGACGACTGAGTAAGGACAAGGCTGAGCTTAAGACACTAAGGCAAGAGAAAGAGGAAGTTGAACGTCTTAAAACAGAGAAGCGGTCTCTTGAGGAAAACACTGTGAAGAAACTCTCGGAGATGGAAAATGCCTTGTGTAAAGCTAGTGGGCAGGTACTGCGAGCTAATGCTGCGGTCCAGAAGCTTGAGGTGGAGAATGCTGCACTGAGGATAGAGATGGAGGCTGCTAAGCTATGTGCTTCAGAGACTGCATTTAACTGTCAAGAGATCTCAAGCAGAGAAAAGAAAACCCAATTGCAATTTCAGTCATGGGAAAAGCAGAAGTTCTTGCTTCAGGAAGAGCTAGTGAGTGAAAAACGCAAATTGGCACAGCTAGTTCAGGAGTCAGAGCAAGTTAAAATGCAACAAGAGCAAGTTCAGGTTTCCTATTTTAAGCTTATTTAAACTGAACATCTGTCTCATGTTTCTTTATATCTTGTAAATGTCCACTTCATACATGTACTAATATAATATTTGGCTTGGGGAGTAGTTTGGGGTGGTGCCTTCAATATACGGACCTTATTATTCTTAAAAAGTAGGAATTGTGATTAGTAAGTCGCTATTTGAAGTTTCAAAGCTTCTCCACTTTCATTTTTCTTAGAGTAAAAGTAATAAGTGGATTGGTATGCAATGACAGTAATATTTGCTATCCATTCCTAAGCATGGCTTGACCATTATCATTGATTGTAGAATGGGCAGATAGTGACTCCATGTTAAATGATATGGGTCTCAATCCAATTTTCTCCTTGCTATTGTTAGCTGTCAAGGTAATATCAGCTTCCCACCTTTTAAAAAGTTGCCCAATGTATAATTGTTCGTTTGGTGATCTATGTTAGCAGAGGAACAGACAAGGTGACCTTACAGTAACTTCTAAATCTTTTTTGTTCCCTTGCACCTTATTTATTTCATTTTTTTAACATTGGATCAATCTTGTAATTGCGACTCTCAACCCCTTTAGCAATTTTTTGATATCATATGAACCAAATCATGAATTTAGTTATGGTGAAGTGAAGTATGATAAAACAGTTTGTTATACAAGCACTTGTAAGATTTCACAAGTTCAACCATCTCTCTATATAGATGCTGAATGATTTTTTGTTACTGGGTTTGTTCTCATTGTAAAGGGGAAATTTTACAGGCTAGATGGCAGCAGGAAGCAAAGGCAAAAGAAGAACTTCTCTTACAAGCCAGTGCTATAAGGAAAGGAAGAGAACAAATTGAGGAGTTAGCAAAATCCAAGGAGGATATGACCAAATCGAAAGCAGAGAGGAATGTGCAAAGGTACAAAGATGATATCCTTAAACTTGAAAAAGAAATTGCACAACTGAGACTGAAGAGTGACTCTTCCAAGATTGCTGCACTGAGGATGGGCATTGATGGCAGTGATGGCAGCAGATCCGCTGACACGAAAAATGGCAGTGCTCTAGAGGAACCGAGGACTTCTTTTATTTCAGAACTGGTAAGTGATTACTCAGTGACAGGCGGCGTGAAACGGGAAAGGGAATGTGTGATGTGCCTTTCTGAGGAGTTGTCTGTGGTATTCCTCCCATGTGCTCATCAGGTTGTTTGCACAACATGTAATGAGCTCCATGAAAAACAGGGTATGCAAGATTGTCCTTCTTGCAGGAGCCTCATCCAGCGGCGCATTCCTGTCCGTTATAGCCATATTTAATTTATTTACTTGAGTGAGTTGAGCGTTTAGAATAATGTCCATGGGACTCGCAATGAATAAATGCATTGGACCATGCATCTCCAAAGTTGAGATACATTAAGTTGCTTTTCAATGCCAAGGTTGATTCTTCATTGATGCTGTCATTGATGTTCTTTTTTTAGTTTTTTTCTTAATAAAGTTGAGATACGTATCGTCTGTGATTAGAATTTCCCTTCCTCAGTCACATGTTTAAACTAATCAGCTATGAGTATGAACAATTGAATAAGGATGTGCTCAAAATGAAGAAGAGATCCGTTCTTATTAATGACAGCTAGGAACAATTGAAGGGACTTGAACTGAATGGAAAAGATATTGATGCATCTTTTCTAATGCCTTACTCACTGGAAACGAGTAGAAACTGAATATGCAACTTCCTATCATCACCATCAATCTTATGAACACTATGCACATACAAACAATGAAGATTATCTTTAAATGCCCATTTCATTTTTACAACCAACTTTTTATATTTAATCACCTTTCATTTTTAATAATCCTATGCAAATAATCTATGACGATATAATCATCCTCAATTTTACTCGTTTACAAATAAAAATTACATTTTTAATTATTGATATCGTTTAATGTGAGCTAATAAGTCCGTTGGGATGGAATAAACTGACTAAGGAGAAACTCCACTAACTAGCAGTTGGAGACTAAAAGGGTGATTTTCATTTGTTATAGACTAAACTAAAGGGTAATCAATCATTGAAAAATAATTTTCATCTTCAAGCAAAGTGATTAATTACTCTATTCAACAACATTGCATGAATGAATAAGGAGTTATATTTTGTTCGAAGGTTTGCACCCTAAGATTTGTAAAGAATAATTTTGAGATTTAATTTTGTGAAATTTTGTTGATAATTCCAAGTGTATCCTTTTTTTATAAGGGAATAATCCATTTTCGAGTACGTGGTTGTTTCTCCCGACAAATGTAGCTCTTACAATTTTACTCTTGATTTATACATATAAAAGAAGTAATTGACATATGTTAGTACTTAATTGGTTTTAGGAGTGAATAAGTGGTCCTAAACCTAAACCTAGTTAGTGTAGTAGAATGGGGGTGGAATGCTATGTGGTGGTGCACAACATCGCTAAACGCCACAACGTTGGCACTCTTGCTCGTAGCGCCACCGCCTTCGGTGTCTCCGAACTCATCCTCGTCGGTCGTCGTGATTTCAACTCCTTCGGTAGCCACGGTTCCTCTTCTCATCTCCGATTTCGTCACTTTCATTCTCTCCATGACGCTCGCACATTCCTCAAGGACGATAGAGACTGTGATATATGTGGTGTTGAGATCACAAACGACGCCGTTGCTGTGAATCAACATCCTTTCAAGAAGAACACTGCTTTCTTACTCGGCAATGAGGGTACTGGTCTTTCTCCAAAGGAAATTGAAATTTGTGATTTCTTCGTTTATATTCCACATTATGGACCTGGCACTGCTTCACTCAATGTTACTGTTGCTGCTTCTATTGTTCTCCATCATTTTGGAGGTACCGCTTTTTCTATTACAAAATCACTTTCTGATTCTCAATTTTACTGCTTAAAATGGTTATGTATATGTTTTTATGTTATCTTTGATATGCAATTGTCTCTATAGGTTTACTTAGAGCACACACAGTAGTGGAAAAAACAAAGTTCATAGCCAAATAAGAACGTTCTTCATCAATTTCACCATTGGTGCTTATTTCGCAAGAGTGAACAAAATAGGTACGGTTCTTATAACTGAGATAACATTAAAAAATGAAAAAAAAAATTATTAGAAGAGAAAGAAGAAATCAATATTAAATAAAATAAAGTAAAAGTGAAGAAGAAAAAAAGAAGATAAATATAAGGTAGGTTTGTGGGGTCTATTTAAGAATGGAAATACATTTGCATAATTGGAGATAATTTTGACTCAATTGCTTAATTTGTTCGAATGTGTAAACAAATATAAAGTAACCAATGAGGTTCATTTAAGAACGAAAAAATGGGTTGCACCATTGTGAATGCTCTTAGAAGAAGTTGGAAGAATTGTCATTCAACATAAATAAATTAAAGCTTATAACTTTTTATGCATTCAGTCTTGATAACTAATAAATAAATGCTTCACTCTGGATCTCTGTTCCTTTTGTTGTCTGCGTACATTTTCTACTCACCTTGAAATATATAGTATACTTTCCAGTTTCCACACATTGAGCAAGGCAATGAAGTAAACTACCCTAACTCTTGTTTGTGAATTATGCTTGTATTCACTATCATACAGGTTCATATGCATTATGATGTTAGTTGAATTTATTTTTTTATAGATAAAGTTTTATGGCGGGACAGGGGAGGGGGAAATTGTGCAGATGCCTTGGTTTGAGCCAAGGTGCTCGGCACTTTATTTCTCGCATCTTTACCAACTAAGCTACCTCTTCGGACTTTTGAATTGCTTTTGATGTAATTCACATGACACTGTAGTTTCTGAACCATTTCCCCTCTCAGTCTGGGCAGGTTTTACTGAGAGACCTCGAGATGGAAACAAATTTGTTGTGGCTGAGAGACCTGTAAAGCAGGGTCGACGAAATTTCTGCACTGAAACAGATGATTCTATCATAGAAGAGCGTAAAGCTAGAAGAGAAAATGCTGCGAATGGTTTCTTTGAAGAGATCGAGAATGGCAATTCATCTTCAAACCTCCTTGATGCATTATTTGTTGATGGCTGATGAATAGGGAGGGAGGGCAATGATCTTTGAAATTAAGGGTTTAAATTATTCAATAGGGGCAGAACAGAACCTGCATGTCGTCTAATGGAACGTGTGATGGAGAAAACTAACTGTTAGATTGGATGGATAGCTTGCAATTTGTAACATTAAACAAAAAGGAGCCATTATGTAGGCAAGGTTCTACCTTCTTTTTTGGTGTATGTTGTCTATGGGGAGTTTGCTGCAGCTGCCACCGGTGGCTGTACATTATTTGAAGTTGTCAAAATCAAATTTACATCAAAAGTTTATTCTCAATTTCCCCTTTTTTATTTTTATTGACTTACTTTGACTCGTTATCATTTGCACCTACTGATTGAATGTGTATTTGTTGTATATTGTTGTTGAAGAAAAAGGAAAAATCTCAGATTATCGCACTTCTGTAAAAAATGTAGTTTTTCTTATTCGAGTCAAAATGATAAAAAATGTAGTTTTTCTTATTCGAGTCAAAATGATTTTACTTATGCGAGTTGAATTTTTTAGGGAAAAGAAAATGAAGTTTCATAACTATGAAATGCAATTGTTAGACTCATATGTTTGTCAACCCACATTTATTCTGTTTGTGTTTAGATTTGAGGTACATTATTTACATCTTATAAACCAAAACAAGGGCTACAAAAAAATCAATCCCAAAACACAATCATCAATGAAATCGTAATTAGAAAGGAGAATTCCATTTTGGTATAGCAGACCTTATAACCCGTGGAAAAGTATGCAAAAGTATCTCAAGTTTCCACCACTAAATATAGTCCAAGTCCAACGCTGAAGAGTAGAAGATGGCCAATTCTTCACTTTAATTAGAGCCAATAGAAAAGACTAGTACACTACCATATATCAAAATTCAAAACAAACAATAATACAATAACCACGTCACTCACTATTCTTCGGCATTCTATATACCTAAGGAGTCAAATGATAACCTAGCTATGAGTAAGGATCGATGGAATCCTTTCAAATGGAAAATAACATAACACTTTTATTTTATTTATAATGAGAGATAACATACACTTCCATCTTTTCAAAAGATCCTTGTTCCCTAGCTCCTAACATGAAATAATCCAACAAAAATGAGCAAAAAACAACACATATCACAGAGATATTTAACTACTAAACAATTTGAGGAGGTGCAGCAGCAGTATCATTTGATAATTTCGAAGAGGTGTCTTCATTAGAATCTGAGCTTGTAGGGTAACCAATTCCATGGCGTGTATTAGGGAATATCATAAACACCCCACCAACAACTACCCCAATAGCTGGAGGCAGCACTTGCAGCAACTGCTTCTGTGTTGAATCAAAATCAGGATAAAAACAATGGACAGTGTTTGTGTCTAACAAGGCCAACACAGCAAAAGCAACCAAAGACAAAACTGCATGAACAAAGTCACTAAACTTGAGACTATATTTTGATAAGTCAGTGTTAGGAGGAGAAGGGTATAAACCCTTAGTTGTTACAATCCCATAATGTCTTTTGTTATCAGTGGCAGTGTAGCTATCTGTGAAAGAAGCAATTGAAGGCGCATGCAAAGAGGAGAATGGAAGTTAAGTACTTGTTGGTGGTGTTGCATTGACCTGTGTTTGTTGCTATTGGGTTTAGGAATTGGAACAAGAAAACAGTTCCTGTAGGAAGCAACTTAATGAGATCTCCAACTGCTGATGTTAACGTGGTACTACTAGAAGTGTTTAAGGAATGTGTAGTGTTTTCTGCAACCATTTTGAATACTGTTCAAGTTCACAGAAAGATGTTGTGTGTTATTTCTTCACTCAATTTATATATAAGAAGCAAAGAGAAAGAGAGAGGAACAAACGTGGAGTTAGTGGCTTCTACAGAATTTCGCAGTCTTACTTTTCTACTTACAAATTTAGAACAATTGAACAGCACTATTCAAATTACAAGGTTAAGGTATTACAAATTGCAAATACTGTGAATGACTAACTTTTGATGTTATGATATAAAAGACATACACTAATCTCTATTTATACTAACACGTGTAGTAAATAAATCTTCTAAGAATGTTGTTAACAAATCCTGAAAGATCTTCTGATATATATTATAAACAAATCTAAGTTATAATGAATTAATGATCATAAGATAAGATACTATTTTTATATCAATCATAAAAGATCTTTTAAGATATAATTATCATAATATGAGATATTATTTTTATATATATCATTTAGATATTACCTTTAATATAATATAAGATATTTTAGAATGGGTAGGATAAATCTTAATAAAATGCGTGTGTTATCAATATTATTACAGAGTTTCATTACTTAAACCCAGTATGATATATAGTTTTTTCTTAAAATAAATGAATGTATCTCTGTTGCTCAGTTATATTTTATGAATATATGCGAACATAATCAAAATAAAAAGATAAAATATAACTAACAAATAGTGTCCACTAATATTTAATTTCCATGAAACATTACTTGAAAGATAATTCATATTTCGCCCAATGATTGCCCACTTGTGCCATGCTGAAGGGGTCTAAATGAGCTATTACATTTCAATGGCTATTAATGGGACGGTGGTTCAAATACTACATGTTTGATTCTCTTTAAATAAGTTTTTGGATCGAGTCTCGTGGATGGAAAAAATACACATTGAAATAGTTAACTTCATATACATACATGTAGATATGTCCAACTCGGACATAATTACTTCCGATGTGAGGATAAAGGTAGAAAACTAAACAAAAAGTTGCATCAACCTCTAATGTTAACTTGCAAGTATATATAGTAATTACCTTTCGTTTTTACTATAGTACCGATTGTATTATCAGCGTTCCCTACCAATATTTTGTTCCGTTCTTTCTGATTAAACTGTTATTATAGAAAATAAAAATGACACGCACTATTTATATTTCTAGTAAATTAAAGTGTAATATATTTTTACTTATTAGAAAGTATATTTTTTCTAACAAATCATTAAAGAGAACCTATCATGCATATGTGTAAACTCTGATGGCAGTCACCAAGAAAAGAAAAGGAAAGAAGACTATGCATTAAGTTTAAAAGTTTTAGATAATGCATAATCTATTATTATATATCAATTCATCTACTACTTATTGTGTTTCAGGATTACGATACTTGGCAATTTTTTTCAACAACTATAATTTTACATTATTTCTCAATTAAAAAATAAAAATATTCTTCTTCTTCTTCTCTCAATCCAGTATTGGTACTCGATTTTTTTGCATGAAAACCCAAAACTGTTATGAAGAAATAATAGGAGTGGTTGGGCTTCCATTAAAGCAGATAAAAGAAAGATCAAAGGAGGCATTAGTAGAAGCCTACAACCTAATTGAGTCGAAGGATAATAGAGAGGCAAATAGTTGTTTTCCTCGTATTTTTAATGGTACAAATGTGATTTTATGATAAACAAAAGAATAAAAATGTCATTATATTTAATCTTTTGTATATTACTATATGATATTTGTCTTTCCATTAATGTAGAAATCCGTATCGGAGTTGAACAAGTATCTTCTACATTAAATATGAATAGCCTATGGATATGATAGCAACATTTACCAGTTTGGACCTAACATTTTGTATTGGCAAACACACCAGGTCTTATAATTTCATGCTGAGTCAACAATAGGTTCAACTTCGCTAACTATGGGGAGCATCTTCTATTCCATAATTTTTGTTACTTCATGTATCATAAATTGCGATTGGTTATAAAAATAGTTAATCATTAAATTTTAACTTATATTTTTTCAACCAATCACAATCTCATAGCATATAGAATGACACTTATTATGATACAATAAAAGTGTACTCCCAAAGACGAACAAATAGGATAGGATAAATTAGAAGGACATGTTGAAATTACATTATTATTTTTTGTAATGAAAGGTATACCTAAGGAATTAGTCCTTTCCCACATTAATGACAGTGATCACTGTGTTCTCTACTAGAACACAAAGATGCGTGTTATGATGGATCAGATGTTGATGAAGGGGTAGAAGGTAGTCGTCAAAGCGGTAGGAGGAAGCAAGAGAATTGGACCCGCCGGTGGAGGTACCTGAAAAGTTTCTCCGACGATCAAGTCAGTGTATGAACTAGAGAGAGAGTAGTGAAGGCAGATAGTAATAGAAAGAGTAATATTAAAGAGTGAAGAGGTTGAGATACTTCCTGTTGGTGGGGCCCCTATTTATAGAAGGGAGAGTTGACATTGAGCTCTTGGCTGGTGGTGCGACGCGTGGCCGACCAAAGGTGTTGTCGGGAGGTGCTTTCCCGTGTCAGGCAGTCTGCTAGGACCGTACGCTGTGCCATTCTTGTCCTCTAGCCTGCGGTTGGTTGGGTGTCCGTTCTGTGACTTGTCTGTTGTGCTGACAGGTAGGTTGGTGGAGTACGGAAAGCATGTTTTCCCTTGGGTCAACTATGGTGGTCCCAACAAGTGGGCCCACCCCGACGACCAAGCTTGGGACCCTTCAGTTCGTCGGATAGGAACACACTGGATTTGGATATTTGGATTAAAAATAATAATTATAAATTGAAGTTGCATACTTAGATCCTCTTTCTGGATTGCAATCTAAGGATAGAATAATGTGAATTAGGCCTTTGCTCTATAATCCCAAATTTGATTTACCTTCTTGTGTAAATTCTATATGCAACACCTTCAATTTTCTAAATTCCTTCAATTCCCTTTTTAGCGATGCAATACCTTGCTTGCACGGTCAAGATCTTTGCATATTTAGTTTTTTAGAATCTGGTGTTACGTAAGGTCAAATGGGGGAATGCAAAAGTTGCAAACATTGCTTCACAAACTCAACTTTAATCCAATTAACTAATAATTTTGCTTATGGAAATTGCTAAACTAATTAATGTTTTCGGTAGAATACAAGATCTCACCCAAAATCAGGGAGGTTAACCCATGTTGAGTTGTTGATATTTAGTTCATATATCTTCAAGCAACTAACAAAACGTTAATCTAGTGATGTAATATTCTACTATATTTTCATCAATCATCGATTCATATAAACAATACTTGTTAAAAGGGCAGCCACGAACCGAAAAGGGGAAGAGATATTCATAATAGTTCAAAAATAATGTTTGAGTTTGTGAGAATGGTGTGGGATTAGATATATAATATATTGATGACAAACTGTTAATCTGAAACAAAAATTTCTTTACATTGCATAAAAAGATATAGAATACATAACATGTTAAAATAAAATCTACTGAAATGTCCCTAAATTTTAACCATTTTAAGTTACTTTACAAAAAAAAGTAGAAAGAGCTACCAAATTCACAACAGGATCAGAACTTTGACACAGCCATCGCATTCACTAATCATATTCACTCACTTCTTTTCCTTTCAAATTTCTGACCTGAGATTACAACCTAATTTATATTTTATTACGGTGCCAATAACATTTCACCCCTCAATTTCAGATCCACCCTTCCGTTAAAAAAATTCACGGTTGAGTCAGGACTTGAAATCGAGAGGGGCGTAACGGTAACGGTAACGGAGACAGCGATAGAAGAAGATTCTAGATAGTAAGGACCAAAGAGAACGCGAGATGGATCATTTCCGGATCCGAAATCTGGATCCGTAACCCGATTACGTGTTAATCGAGCCGTAGAAGGCGCCTAAGATCTCGCGTAGCAGAATCATCCACCACCGGCGACGCCTGCTTCTTAGCCGGAAAAGATGGCAACGGAAGCGCGCTCGGCGACGGAGCCACCACCGAAAACGCAGATCCGGCGTAGATATCGCTCTTCACGGCAACCGCGGAAGACGAATCGAGCGACTCACCTCTCCGGAGAATCATAACCTTCTCCATCGTTGAACTACTGCACTTCGTCATTCTGGAATCATCGACGCATGATCTCTTCAAAACCGACGCCGACACCGGTTGACCGGAGCCAACATCAACCCGCTTCCTCTGATCGGGTCGGGTAACAGGTTTCCGGTATGACCTGGAGGTGGCTGTGTGGTGGTTGTTGTAATAATTAGAGCAGTTGGTGTAACTCCGATGGCGTGAAAAGGTTGCCGGAGGAACTCTGATCCGTTGGATCAAACAATCCTGTGGCCGCAAAATCTCCGTTGCCATCGTAATCGTAAACTATGTTATAATTAAGATGATAAAATTGAAAACCCTAAACAAAACCTAAGATTCGGTTATTGTTATTTCTCACAAATCACAACAACGTATAAAGGGAATGAAAATGAATTGACGAAAACACCCTTGTGTGCCTCTATGATTCAGAGAAGAAGGAAGAGAGGTTTAGTTTGTGTGAGAAAATGAATTGACAAGAATACCCTTTACTATCTCTTGTGTTGTGAAGGTGTTTGTGATAATTGATAATGAAGAATGAGGCTAAGATATAATATATATATATAGGAGAAGGGAAAAGAGGAGGAAGGAGACATAACCCACCGACCCTCCCAACAATATAAGAATATAGTTAATAATGACATGCTTACAATCATAACAATACTTTATTTATGATAAACTTATCTAATTTTAAATAACTGAAATTTAATCCAGATATTCAAATATTTCAGAGAAAATACATTTAGAATAAATTTATATCCCCAAGATTTGAATGGAAACTGGAAACATTATACCATGTTATAAATTATGAGAATATATATGTAAATATATATAAAGGCATTTTACTTTATACATAGTTCATATTTAAATTTAATCGATTCTTAATTACAAGATAATATTGATACATTAATACATAATATAATGCCCTCTATAGATTTTAGTACAAGAATATATGTATTATTTGAATATTATTTACTCTTTAAAAATAAAGTAGTAGATATGTTATACAATCTTAATAGTAAACTCATAAACCTTTACTATTATAATTCATATGATTTTTTAGAAAGAGAAATACATTAAATGTGAATGGAGAAGTGTAAGTTTAGGCGATGTTATTTATTCATTTATTGTCTGTTGTTTCGTAATCAGCGTGATGATGTGGGGTCCTTTAGTAGGTATCGTTATCCTAACGCCTACCTTATTGCTTGCTTCGAGGAACAAAGATAATTAAGCATAAATAACAAAAAATAATAATAAATATTTAAAAAATTAATTGATATAATATATTTTTATTGATAGATATATTTCTCTTCTACTTTAAAATTGGGGTCTGCTGATATTTTCAATTCAATTAACCGCGTTAGCTAAAGTAACGGCGTCAAGTTAGTTGTCCTTTCCTTCGCATTATTGTTTTGGGTGGGGCCAAATGTCGCTTTGCCAATTAATAATTACGAATAATTTCCTCATTTTTCCTTTTCTTTTATTCGCCGAAAATTAAAAACATAAAATGGTGCTTTCAACGAAAAAAGAAACCACTTTGGCCAAGTAAAAAGAAGCAAAATGACAAGTTCAACACACGAAGATAAAGAAAGAAATGAAAATGAAAAGGACGTCATAACAAATAAAAAAAAAAAAAAAATTTTTGAATGGTGATCTCACGTCAATCTAATTAAAAAAATCTCACATCGGATAGAAGAGTGCAAGAGTCTATAAGAAGGAAAGAAAAGACCCATGGAATTAAGCCTTAAAGTTTTGGTTTAAGATGTGGTGTAACAATGGAACTTCCCGGTGGTTAGATCACAATTTTGTCCAACAAATAAAAAAATCATAAAAATAAAAAACAAATAAAATATAATTGGTTTGAAAGGTAAGAAAGAAATTTTGTAAGACATTCGTGTTGATAAAAATTCATCAACTACCTAGAAATGCACACCATACCTTTTTGTAAGGCATATCAAATAGAGTTAACCGAAGTCTCCTTTGATCGTGCCAAATTTCCGAGACTTGTACAAATTATTGGATAAAACTTTATGATAACGTTTTGAAAGGTTAATAATTAATATGAATTCATGAATTCACTCATCACATAAGGCCCAACTACGTCCATGACCAATCACAATGAAACAAAATTGATAAAATTATGAATATTTAATTTTTTTTAACTGACGTGATATAATATGATTGGTCTAAACAGAGTGTGGGACAACAGATCTTGTCCCTATCACTAGTGGTTAATTTGGGTGGTGGTTTGTTTGAACAAGAGGATAAAACCTTGAAGACTCATTTGGCAAAAGTTTCACAAAGCTGTAATTGTTAAAAGTGACTAAGGTAGTAAAAAGTTGGTAATTTTATAGTTAGCTAATTGAATTATAATACTTTGACATACACTAACTACCATGGACAATGAACAAACATCACAAGCTTCCTTCACTTGAGTAATTTTCTGTTTCACTCTGTGCATATATAGCTTTTATATGCATTCATTTTTCATTGTGGGGAATTTCAGCTTCATTTTATAGCATGCGTGTGGTTGACTAGTATAAGTAGAACCCACATGAATAATATTATTGACACATGCAATTTATGATTTTGGACCCCACTAGATGAGAGTTTTTGCATCCTTTCAAATTGCAGCCATACATACAACACATAAACTATGGCGTGTAAAACGGCAAATTTACTTAAGAGCTACACATCGACTGAAATATTACACTAAAACGATAAATAGTTTAAAAGTTGCACGAAGATTGTAATATTTGTCAAGATGCACCTCTTGAGTAAATTTGCGTGTATAAAACAACAGAAAGTGTCCCTTTAGCTTTTATCACCTATCCTCCATTGTCTCTTCTGTTCTTCAAAGCTTCCAACCTTAGCTGATTGGTTCTGATACCCAAGCATGTTTGTATACAAATCATGATAAGCTTTGGCATCAACACCACTTAATATTCTCACCAACTTTCCATGTTTCTCATCCACCATAATTTCTCCATCACTGGATTCAACACCATTAGCTATGACTTTAATGGGCTTGACCTCAAATTTTGGATTCAGATTTGAAGTGATATCAGCCATGACAACTGCACCTAGAATCTCCCCCAAGAATGTGTCCTGCCACATGCAAAAATTCAAATGAACTTCTGCCAAATGCAATTTCTTACAACCACAGTGCTTCTCAGTGAGACATTATCATAAAAATTAAAATGACTCTAAGGTTAGTTCATTCTTCTTTTTGTCCAGTCACAAGCAATAATAATGCCTTAGACTCTTAGCATTTATAGAGTAGTATCTTATCCTAGGATTAATCAATTTAGTTTGAATTTATTTTCAATCAAGTTATCTTATAATTTTATCTTCTATTTATGTTTTATACAATTTACTGTTATATCTTTTGCCAACTTTGTTTACTTAACAAACTTTATAGTCTGAGCTAGAAATTAGTTGTGCACAGGAACTTACCATATGCTGATATCTGTGGTGAAATTTCTTCAATCGATATAGCCTTGAGAGCAGACGCTTGGAAAACACAGCCTCGGGTGTTTTTCGTGTCCCACGCAACCAGTCTATAATAATTGAAAATGAACTTACTTTTCGCTGGATACTAAGCGGAATGAGTGTGATGTTATGTTTTGATTCAAACACTGTCTTAGCTGCTAAAGGATCCAAGAACATATTGAGTTCTGCATAGTTGTTGGAAGGAACAGAAATGATATTTCCTTTGTCATTTCCATTCCTGCTGATATGTCCCCCCAATACATAAACCTCCTGCAATGTTTTGGAATTACCATCAGTAGGCAAATCATAATCCTCATAACTATATATGTTTCGGCACAGGTAAAATGATAAAAGGCTGAATTAAGAAATACTATAACTTACCTGAATTCTAGTGCTTATGTTTTTCACTGAAACAACCTTTGCCATATTAGTCAATGGTCCATTGGTTAATACTGTAATCTTAGACTGTGGTTCAGTTGTTTGCAATATAGATTCCCAAACTTCCATGGCCAGTGGTTGTCTAAGTTCAGGGTGATCCGTATCCCGAGGAGCACCAAACTTCACAGAGTTTTCTGCTGTATACCTGAGACACAACTTGAAGTTTAACAAACACTAGAAACTTACAAGTGTGCCAAGTACCAGTAAAATATCCGGTTACAGAGTGAATAATGGCATTTCCAAAAATAAACTACAAGTAGTACTTCAAAATTTTCTGAGTTGTTGATTCTTATATGAATGTTCGCGTACCGTGCATTTTAGAAATATCCAATAATTTTAATTTTATTAGGAGATATAATCCAATTCTAATTCATTTCTACATGATATATATTCCATTATTTCTCTAGTGGCAATTGTAAGCTTATATTTCCAGCATAGTCAATAAGATTCTAATAACTTGTAATGCAAGAAAGCAGCTGAAGAGCACCTTCTCGGGCTACGTGGTAGATCACGAGCAAGACCATAAAGAGTGTCCGAGTCCAGAAAGCCACCACTCCCATGGGGAATAACTTTAACATATTTGCAGTCACCAACAGCTGAGAATGTTGGATCTGACTGATTCATTGCAAAAACATCTCCTAGACCAACTGGGATATCATCGCGACCCATCATGTGAAGTAAATCATATATGATATCTATTGTTGCAGGATTTGCCCATCCAGTTGGGCTCACAATAATTGCCTGCATTCAAAGGTACAAGGAAACTACATTATAGGTTTTATCTTTCTATAACCAAGTAGTTTATAAAAGTAACATTAGTGCTCAAATTAAAAGTAGAGAAGTTTCTCATTGGACTAAAAGACCAAAAAAGAGTTTTTCATTTGGCCACCTTTTCCTAAGTGTCAAATATTTTGGTTCAGTGTTAAACAGACAATTAAGAATGAAAACTGATAATACCTTAAGGTTGATCACTTCAACAGGCACTTTTAAGACGTAAAATAGAGCAAGAAAATCTCCTGCACTCATGTCCATATCAAACACAACAGGTTTCCCAAGTCTTCTATTTTGAAAGTCTGGCTTATAAGTTACTTCTCTGTAGTGAGGAAACTCTGTAGTAAGGTTAAACCTCCCAGCTTGATGTGGTTGCTTTAGAACCTTTGACCCACCAAAAAAACAATGTCAAACATAGATACATATGTCATTTTAAGAATCTAATGAAAATCAGACCAAAATAACCGAGTCGTGATTTTCTTTCTTAGACAACTTATGTACGTATGCGTCTTTCTTCACATACAACATAAAACAGTGTGATTGGTTTATCGTCAAAATATTTTAACAATATACCAAAAAAACCTGGCTCACATTTAAGAAGCTTATGAAATATTCTCTGTCAAGTGAGCTCCTAACATCCTGATTCGGCTTTGCTTTTGTGGCAACAAGTACCCTCACAGAGTCTGGACCATTTACCTCTGAGGTGTAACCATCCTATAGAACATGTTGCAGCACATAACATTAACATTTTCCATATGTGTGTGTCACTTTATCTAACAGACTAAAGTTGTAGCCAGAAAGAAAAGCACCTGACATGTCCCTTTCCTATTCTTCACAAAGCAATGTGCATCTCTAAGTCCATCTTGAACATGACCACTGTGCACCCCACCTTTCTCTAAGTTGAACTTCGGAACTTTCAGGTCATCGAAAAATGGATTGGAGCCATCAGATATCCCATAGGGTTTGTTTGAAGTGATTACAGTTATGTTTATATACTCCATCTCAGAAAATTCATTTTCGCCTTTTACGTTATTGGATTTACTCATGATTGAGACAGCTATACCAGCTGTGAAGGAATCCCACATGAAATAACTCTGCAAACAAAGAGTCATTAACTCATTATCTATATTAGGTCCTTTCTAATACATATCAAGTATATGCATGTACATATTCATTAAGAAATTACCGAATAGAACTCGTTGTCAAACCAAGTATCACGAGCCATTTTCAAGGACTTGAAACAGTATTCTGCCTCATTTGTGTCTTGACTCTTCTCAAATGCATTAAAGAATTCTTCAGTGATAGGGATTGTGTTTGTTGCATCAAGAGGAACAAGGGTGACAGGAATTCCAGAATGAATCACCTAAAAAAGAGATATACTGTGTTATGAATATAGCTACTATATATCTGTCTCTGATATAAACATGCATAAAGCCACTAAGGTAAACAGCTATGAGTATTGTTTATTTCAAATGAAACATTAATAGACTCACAATATCTTAAAAGTAAGGAAATTTGAACTTTTTGATTTCATACAAAAGTAAATAAAAAATGACTCAGAAGATGTTGAAATGAGAGAACACAATAATCTAGTGCAACATCGCCGCAATGTGTGGATTACTAACCAACATAAATAATTACTTTGAAGCAAGAACTAGTCTTTTGCATATTGAAAAGACTGACCTGGTATGCTGCAAAAGGATCCCCAAAAATATTGAACTCTGCATAAGGGTTAGTATTATAATCTGTGAACACGTTGCCACGGTCGCCACACTGCCTAGGCATGCAGGAAGAGGATGCATTTTTGGGGCAACAACCTGTTGGGTTGCTTGACCTTACACCGCCACCCATGATATAGATGTGCTTCACATTTTTCTTAAGGCGAGGGTTACTCATAAGGAAAATGGCAAAGTTTGTATGTGCTCCAGTTATAAGCACAGTTATAGGACCTGCCGATATCTTATCAATCAACACTTGCTGAGCAGTAGGTTGTCGTAGCGGAGTATATCTCCTTTTCCCCTTATTTCATGATGAAAGCAGCAACAAAATGATTATCAGTGATTACTCTATCAACAAATTGTCACATATGATATATGTGTTCTATATAGTTTGCAATGTAATGTTAGACAATTTCAACTTTGTCTTAGTTGGAATATCATTTATGAGGATATGGCTGGCTCTTATACCTGTGGAAGGAAAGCTTTCCAGATGCCGTAGTTAACATCCACATCTAAGCGCCCTCCAAGACCTACAGGAATAGCCCTTCTGTATCTGCACTCCCCTGCTGTTGTCATCCCCTGATTCAATGAAAATGAAATGCATATCAGATATATAAATCATTAACAATAACATAACCTTTTTCTTTGCAGTTATTTACTCCAGTACACATATCCAACACTTATAATATAGCATCATTGAGCAGACAGGACTTCAATCTGTTCTCTACCAAATCAAAAGAAAAAGGGTCACTCTTGGTGTTAGGATAATTTGGCCTAACTACAGTGTCGCATAAGCTAGGGAAGGGTTTCCCAAGTTCATAAGTTTGCAGCCAAAACCTGACATATATGGGTGGCCTATGTCGTCACAAGGTTCTGATACCATATTATAATACCTTCACCCAAAAGTTAGCTGATAAAAAACAGATGCCCAAGATATTATAAATGACTCATCTCTTACGCATTCAATCAATACGAGACTTTAATACTTTAACACCCTATCACGCCCAAGGCGCGACCCAACATGGTGACAGGGCTTTCACACTGTAATAGAATGATTGAGCCTTAACTCCATCCTAAAATCCAGTTCAAGTAGAACTACATACCTGTTCTATAATAGGAAGATATCCACCCACATTAGGGAGTATAGTCCCATTTTGAAGTATTCCACCTTCGCCACCAATGCCTACAGCAACATCATCTCGCCCCATCATGTAAAGTATGTCATAAATTTGATTCACAGCATGTCCTGCACTTGTCCAAGCATTTGCATTGATCGTCACTGCCTGCAATTGGGTCCATAAGCAATTTTTTTATATTCAAATTCTCAGATACTAAACCAATAAATAGTACATGATCTTTCAAAGCAAACACATGCATTGACATAGTTAATGTTTGGTAGATTACTTCCAATTGAAATTGTGAAGTGTTGAGCTTCAAAAGGTAAAAGAGAGCAAATAAATCATCAGTATCAACATCTGTATCCAAAAGAATCCGATGAGGGTTGCCATAATCAACACTACATAGACCAGCTCCAACACTAGTTGCTATAATCAACACTAGAACTATCCAAAACCACCTCAGAAACAACAACATTCTCTCTCTAGTTCAACAAAAAACAAGACTTGTGTTATGGTTTTGATCAACAACAAGAAACACCACTTGTACAAAGTAGTTACAAGAGTTGATAAGAGAGAGCCACGTAGTTGATAATGCAATAATATAAAGTGTTACATATATATGTACAGAGAATAGTTGAGTAAAGAGGAAGCAGAGATTAACCTTGTCACCAATTCAGAGTTCATTTCGTATTAAAATATTGGTAAAAAAACATGTAACTTGTTTCGAAATAAAACATGAACTCACGTTGAAATGTGTGTTGTCCAAATCTTTTGCTAATTATATTATAAGGTTTACGAAACTTTTGTAAGAATGGAGTGACAAGAAGCCATTTACATGAATGTTCATTGGCTATCTCTCATAAATTAACGAAATAAGTCGAGTGTTTTTTATACGGTCAACAAATCACTCATCATTCATATCTTAGTTATTATCAACTCTCGCATATATATGTTGACTATGTAAAAATGTCTACACGGAGGAGGCGAAAATTTTATACTCTTTAATTAATCTAAAAATCATATCTTACTTTGGAAGTTATTATATTATTTATTTAAATAATTTCTTTTGTCTTAGATTCAGTGATGTGGTTAAAGGAATTCCACAGAAGGACTACCATATGAGACAAGTTCTTTGTCATTATCAATCCCAAGGCAATCTCATTTTTTTTACTTTAGATATTATATAAAAGAATAATATATTCTCCTATACACATCTTATTATATGATAAGAATAGTAATATGATTTGCTGATAATATTTTTTCCCATAAATTTTTAATAAAATATATTATCACTCTGCCAAATAAATAAAAAATTTATAAAATAATGCACTCCCACAAGCATAACTCCCCAGTTTTAATAAAAAAATTAAAAACTCAAATAAAATAATGTAATATACCATTTATTATATATATATATTATACAAAGTTTTGTTATTGTTTTCTCCCACTTGATCTATCAAATATTATATTGTTTGTATTATTAAGGATATTCACTTACCCTTTGAGTAGAGAACTAATCCATTTTGAGACATGATTGTCATTTTTAATAAGTGTTGCTCATAAGAATCGAATGTTCTATTACCTTATAATATGTATCTCGTTAATTATTTAATGATAAAAATATTATATCAATACCAATATATTTTATTCATTATTTTAGCTTTTCTTTGGAGCAAGAGTTATAATGTTTTGAATGCTAATTATTAATGGTTCTTAAGGTAATGTTTAAGTAATCTATAAAGTCAATTTGAAAATATTATAATTGGTAAAATATGATAAATATATCTGAGTAGATTTTGAAGGACTCTATCAGTTGCACTTTTTTATGAGTAGATTTTTAATGTAGTTGAAAACTTGTTATTTTACTAGTTATCTAAGCTTTGGAGAATACCCATGTTTTTAATGTTATGTTCTCAATGTTACTGTGTGTGGTTGTGGTGAATTTTACTAGCAAGGTTTTCCCCCAATGACTTCTGCATGTAAAGTGAGTGAAAAATTATTTGTTTCTTGTTATCTCTACATTTAACAAATTTGGTTATCATATAAAGTCAATACTTATTTTGGATACCTTATCTTTAAAAACATTTTAATTTTATCCTTGGTATTTTTTTTATAAAACTTAGCTTGTTTTGATTTTAGTAGGAGAGATGCTAACAGATTAAATCCTTAAATAAAAGAAAATACAAGGGTTAACTTAAAATAATCACAACATGTATAGCTCATTTTGATTTAAGTACATTTTTTTGTACATGTATTTTTTTTAAATTTTTTTTAGTAAAGTTTGATTTTAAATTGTTATTAGTCATTATCAACTTTGGATGGAAAATGTTAGTACATAATACAGATATGTTAAATCCTTTAAGATAGAAAACATAAGCCTAAAATTGAAATGTTTTGCCCCTTCACTTATGGATCTTGCTGATTTTAGGGTCTGCATTTTCTTTTTAAAGTATTTAGCCCTTCCACATTTGTATATTTCATTCAAGTTAACGATTAGGATTTAAATTAAAACGGCTAAAAATATAAGGACTAAAAAACCTTTAAAAATATTGGACTAAAATAAAATGAAATACAAATATAAAGATCATAATCAAATTTAAGTCTAAATAAAAAATATGTATAAACTCCTGCCTTTTTTAATCTTTCTAAAAGAAATTTATGGGGAAAAGAAGAGATTGAGAAAGGGTGAAGTTTATTTTCAAGAGTTTGAGCCTAAGCACTTACTTCGTGTAATGTAACTTAACCAAACAAACTTATCTTAGGGAATTAACTATTGCCCAATAATTCCACCTCTTTCCCACTATCATTATTTACACAATAGTTTGTATTGCTACTGGATTTTGTATACATCATTTGGTATAATACCATGTTTTGTTTGTGAGGTTGACAAAGTTTAAGGACAAAATTTATTGTCCATACCTTATATCACTCCATATGTTAATGTATTATTGGTAAAAAAAAGTTGACAAATTATTTTTTTTGAATTAAATTCATTTTATTTTAGCCAATCATAATATTTTAATATGTGGAGTGACACAAAGTGTAAAATAATAAATATCTTTTCTTATACCAAGTATTTAACATATATACATTACATGGTATCTCTCATGATAAATCCATCTTAGTAGCAAAATATTAACCAATACCCTAAATGGACTGAGAGTTTAGAAATAATAATGTATGTATATTAAAAGGTGAAGCAGTGAACACTTCTCATATAGTACACTTTTCAATACACACTTCCTATATATGACTTTCTTAAAAGTACACTTAACACACTCACCAAGAGTAACCATCCCTAAGTATAGCCCAAGGAAGAATAAATGAACTCGCTTAGCACACATTTTTACTCAATCATCTTATAACCGATTTGTAATTTATTATTGCAACTAAATTTTATAATTATTTTTACCATTTCCACTTTGTATAAAAATGTCATTTTTTGTGTTTGATATTAACAAAATTATTCAATTTAGTCTTTAATATTGTTAAAACATTCTCTAAGGATTAGTTTAGGAGTTAGATTTCAGAGGGGAAAGAAAAAATATATTTGAGAGCCGTAAAAGACACTTCTAAGTATTTATTTTTCTTGACCTCGAAAATCAAACTCTCAAATGTTAAAGTAAGTTAGGGATGGAGGGCATATCAGATTGAGTGATTGATAGCAGATCTGGTATCTCTAAAAAAGGGTTATAGAATCATCCACCACTCCTTGCATTTACTGCATGATTCATAAATCATAATCACATTGTTGAAGAACAGGAATATGAGTTGAAGTGAGAGCACATTATTAGTAGTGGATATGCATTTGTGACATTTTTATATGGTCAGAGACTATATATTATAAACAGTGTCTCATTCTTTATTTCAAACCAATCAGAATGTTACATGGACAAGAAATGAGACACCGTTCGAGAGCCGATTCCATCCTTTTTACATATGAATCTATCCGTTTGTGATTTGGTATGATAACGTGGCCCAATGAGTGAACTCTCATCATCACAAAAACACTGACATCGAAACCAAGCTTATTGGAATTGGAATTGGAATTCTCACATTCACTTCATACACTTCCATCTCTCACTCTCCCTCAATTCTCAACCACACATTATTTTAATATATCCAATCACTGCCATTGAATCTCTCTCATTCTCATTCTCATTCACATTCACATTCACTCTTCTCTTTTTATATATAAAGAATCTGCATTTACTCACTCTTCCATTTTCTCATAACTTCTCTTTTCATCATCTTCTACTGAATTCACTTTCATGGATCTTCGTCTATTCTCATCTCCTCCTTTTCTCAACCATCAACTAACATCAATTCCTTCTCTTTCTTCTATCTCTCACTCTGCTCTGGATCTTCTCACTCACAGGCTCCACCAGGTTACTATATATATATATATATATATTGCTTTTGCTTTTGCTCTTGAAATTCATTCTCATTACCTTTATAAAGGAATACCCATGATTGTGTTGGCTTCAAAGAATGCAGCTTTTAACTCAATTTCAGATTTTTATAGTCTCAAAGGAAATGGGTTTATTTGTGTTTTAAAATCTGAATGAATGGATATACTAGGTGAAGAAAAGGGTTGGTGGGGTTTATGCATCACTATCAGAGAGGGGAGAGTATTATTCTCAGAGGCCACCAACTCCACTATTGGACACTATCAACTATCCAATTCATATGAAAAATCTCTCTACCAAGGTACACTAACTCAATTAATCTATGTGTCTTATGCTTATGATTTTATATGAAAAGTCTTGATTATGTGAAAACCTGATTCTTATAAACTGGATATTGATTGATGCAGGAGCTGAAACAACTTGCAGACGAGCTTCGATCCGATGTTATTTTCAGTGTTTCTAGAACTGGAGGTCATTTAGGCTCAAGCCTTGGTGTGGTGGAACTAACTGTTGCACTCCACTATGTCTTCAATACTCCTCAAGACAAGATTTTGTGGGATGTCGGTCACCAGGTTCATAATCTGCTTCTTATGTTACTTTTCTTGGGATGAAACTTTTTTTCTTATGAATCAGACTATCTTGTATGAATTTGCAGTCTTATCCACATAAAATACTCACTGGTAGAAGGGATAAGATGCATACTATGAGGCAGACTAATGGATTATCTGGGTTTACGAAACGCTCCGAGAGTGAATATGATTGTTTTGGCACTGGTCACAGCTCAACAACTATTTCAGCAGGACTAGGTAATTCCTAATGCATAATTTTTCGGGCCATAGTTTCGAAAAAGAATTGGTTAAATAAAGAATTTCATGAATGATTAAATTGGAAGATGGTTTGAGTCAGTGCTTCCACTTTAACAATGGATTGTTTTTCTTCTGATTTGGCTTGAGCTTTTGAAATTTTATTGAACAACAGGAATGGCTGTTGGGAGAGACCTGAAGGGGAGAAAGAATAATGTAGTTGCTGTTATTGGGGATGGTGCCATGACAGCAGGACAAGCTTATGAAGCCATGAACAATGCTGGATATCTTGATTCTGATATGATTGTTATTCTAAATGACAATAAGCAGGTCTCTTTACCGACCGCGAATCTTGATGGACCCATACCACCTGTAGGAGCTTTAAGTAGTGCTCTCAGTAGGTTACAATCAAACAGGCCTCTTAGAGAATTGAGAGAGGTTGCCAAGGTGAGCAATACGGTTCACGAGTTTATCAACGAGGGGCTTGTGCAGTTGCTTTGTTGAAACTGATTTGTATATGACATTTTTACAGGGATTGACTAAACGGATTGGAGGTTCTATGCATGAATTGGCTGCAAAAGTGGATGAGTATGCTCGTGGCATGATCAGTGGTACTGGATCTACACTTTTTGAAGAGCTTGGACTCTACTATATTGGCCCAGTTGATGGTCATAACATAGATGATCTCATTGCCATTCTCAATGAAGTTAAAAGTACTAAAACAACTGGTCCTGTATTGATCCATGTTGTCACCGAAAAAGGTCGCGGATATCCATATGCAGAAAAGGCAGCAGACAAGTATCATGGTAAAAGAAGCTTTACAAATTTCCGAGTTTCACCAAAATGATTCTTTAATCAAGTACAAATTTTGATGATTTAACCTTAGACTGCACTACATGCCTCCGAGCTACTACAAATATACTTTGCACAATTACTATGAACTGAAGAGCATAATCATCAATCAACTACAATAAAACTGATATGTCATTTTGATTTTGAAGGAGTTACCAAGTTTGACCCAACAACTGGAAAGCAATTCAAAGCTAAGGCTAACACCCAGTCTTACACAACATACTTTGCGGAGGCTTTGATTGCAGAAGCAGAAGCTGACAAAGACATCGTCGCAATCCATGCTGCGATGGGAGGTGGAACTGGCATGAATCTTTTCCTTCGTCGTTTCCCTACAAGATGCTTTGATGTGGGGATAGCAGAACAGCACGCTGTTACATTTGCTGCAGGTCTAGCTTGTGAAGGTATGAAGCCTTTCTGTGCAATTTACTCATCATTCATGCAGAGGGCTTATGATCAGGTATCAATAACAACTCTCCCTAATAACTCTCCTGAATAGTCAATGCATGATTAGCGCATGTAATCAATGCTAAAAGTATGTGTTGTGTCCATTTCGCAGGTGGTGCATGATGTGGATTTGCAGAAGCTGCCTGTAAGATTTGCAATGGACAGAGCTGGATTAGTTGGAGCAGATGGTCCTACACATAGTGGTTCTTTTGACGTCACTTTTATGGCATGCCTCCCTAACATGGTGGTGATGGCTCCTTCTGATGAAGCAGAGCTTTTCCACATGGTTGCCACTGCAGCAGCAATTGATGATCGACCCAGTTGTTTCCGATACCCGAGGGGGAATGGCATTGGTGTTGAGCTTCCAAGTGGGAATAAAGGCATTCCACTTGAGGTAAAGTTAGAATTATATCCCCACACTTATCCTCATGGAGATTGTGAAGAATGATTTTGCTAATCAATTTTATGTTTTTATTCTGATACTCCACTAGATTGGGAAAGGTAGAATACTTATTGAAGGGGAAAGAGTTGCCCTCTTGGGATATGGATCAGCTGTTCAGAACTGCTTAGCTGCGGCTTCCTTAGTGGAACGTCATGGCTTGCGCATAACTGTTGCCGATGCACGTTTCTGCAAGCCATTGGATCGTTCCTTGATTCGCAGCCTAGCAAAATCACATGAGGTGCTGATCACTGTTGAAGAAGGATCAATTGGAGGATTTGGGTCTCATGTTGCTCAGTTCATGGCCCTTGATGGCCTTCTGGATGGCAAATTGAAGGTAAGAGTTCATCTAAAAACAAGATTTTTATATTTTAACTTAAAAATACTTGCATTTCTTTTGCTACATGTATATATGCATCTTTAAAGTTTCCCTGAATATTTAACTAGTTGCAAAAAACTCTATATTTTGCATAATAACTTTGCAGTGGAGGCCGGTGGTTCTTCCGGATCGTTATATCGACCATGGGTCACCTTCAGACCAATTGTCTCTAGCTGGTCTTACACCATCTCACATAGCCGCAACAGTGTTCAACATACTTGGACAAACAAGAGAGGCACTAGAGGTCATGTCATGAAGAAATACCAAGAAGTGATTTGATTTTCACTTTCCTACAATATACAAAGTATATGATTCACCACCTTGTGTAATACAGAGGAGTGATGTTAGAATGTGAATTATTATGTAAGTGGATAATGCAGTTCTTCAAATAGAAATAGTAATACCAACTTGTTGTAATGTAAAGGGAGAAGAGTCATAAGTTTTCTATAGAAGCCTGTGCTAATCAAAACTTATATATAGCCACTTGAAGGGTATATATATACTAAAGATGAAGAAAGAAAGCATTGCCAAAATGCTAATTTTCCGACAGTTGAATTTTGACAGGGTCAACAATCCTTTGCTATTAGATTCTTATCACATGGCATTGATCTAGTATTGTAAGATTCTGCTAGATCCCTATGATAACCAAAAGGTGAACGATTCGATTACACTTGTAAGGAAATACCTTTAATAGTATCAAAAAAGATTGTTTTTTAATGTTTTTGACGATAAAAATGTCCTCGTCAGAGCCAGAACTCGGCCTGAACATGCACATCAAAATCTACCTGAAAACTCAAAGATCCCAGCTTATTGACATTGTCAAAGTTTCACATTTCCTCACTAATGATCTTCAAATTGAATTTAATTGTTTTTCAAGAGCAATGGTTGATAAAAATATAACTACTACATGTCAATATAAGAAGCTTATGTTTTCTCTTTCCCCACTTATACATCATATATTCTCTCTCTCTCTATGCCGAATCTAATCAACTTAAACACTGATTTTATTAGCATGTCTAATTCTTCAATTCATTAATAAACAGAATAAAGTGAAGAACAGTTTTCATTAAAGATAATTCTGCAAAATTTAGTGTTATCATAAGTTGCAGTCAATATATTTCTAACAGGACCAAAATAAGAATCATAAAAGTAGCAGCTACTTCACCTTTGTGGAATTTTTATTTGAGTCATCATGTGTATAGTTTTTTTAAGAGCATCATGTGTATAGTTACACTCACTACTTTAATAATAAAGTTCTATACATATATATAATCTACCTATATAATATAATATTAGTTGTTTAATTTAACCATCTAATTCCTTCACAACTATGTATACCACACAATAAGGATATCCACTCACAACATAAATAAATTCACAATGCTGTTTCCATTGCACACTATGAATGTGTGGTAGCATTTATTTATGAGTTTGGTGCCTAATCTAGTGCGCCATTTAAGTTCTGCTTAAAAAGTTTGCATACGTAAATTAAGCATATAAATGGGACATGCCATAAGATGCATCACATATGTCCCAATACTTCCATTCCAGCAAAAAAGAAGGGGCACACAGTAAATGTACAAATAAACAAATCTCTATTTCGGATGGGGATTAATTGTTTGAACGGTGTTTCATTTTTTGTCTCAAGCTAATCACACACTGATACGTGAATAAAATAAAAAATTTAGATACCAAAAGTAATAAAAAATAACACTTTGATTGACTTAGGACAGAAAATGAAACACTATTTAGGATAGATGATCTTTTTCCGAAGATGTCACCCTCTACTAATAATCTAGACATAAAATTGTGGTGCCAAATGTTACATTTGGTGGGTTTTTCTAATCTAAATTTAGAAGAAAAAAGGTAGACAATGACAGTTATCTTTGTACAACCAGAACATTCCCAAACCCAACCATGAAGTTGCATTCACACTCTACCAATTAATATGAATAATCAATGATATCAAACATCAATTAATATAGACACAACTTACATTATACAAAACATACATCAAATAATTATTCTGTGAACATAGCAACCAGAAGAATTTTCAATTATTTTCTGGTGATGTAACAATTCCCATTATTGAGAAGTACTATGGCTGTTAAATATGTACTTATATGTACAAATACAATATCAAAGAATAAAAGAATAATAACAAACACTTAAAACTTGTATAATAACTAACTATAGTTGATATCTACATTAGTGCACATGCATTTGGATTCTCATCACTAAACATCATCAAGGTTTCAGTCTTTATGCAACAATCATTTTCAACTATAATTGGTTGCATCAGAATAAGTTTATCACATTCATGTGATTCATCCTTTGGCTTCTCTTCTTCCTTAATAGACACAATCTCCACTTTCTTACTCTTCTTCTTTAGTTTCTTCAACATTTTATTCGGATCGAACCGACCCGTTACCATTGCCATGTGTTTATTCATGTCTGTAACAAATTTCTCAACTCCTAACAAAACCAAAGTTACAAAATTACTCTATAATATGATAGATATATAAGTGGCATATGTTAAGAAAGTAAAAGAGAGATTTTTTTATTAAAAATGATGTATCTAGTTATTCATTACAAATTTATGTTGTAGTGAATCCTTAAGCAATAGTTTAAGAGCATTGAATGTTACTATATGATTAGATTGTTTATTGAAAATTGATGAAGAGAATGAAGATGAAGTGCCTTTAAATTTGGAGATGGCTTTGGCAATGGTTCTCTCACAAGCATTGCAATGCATTGAAATCTTGAAGTCCACAGTTACTAATTTGATATGTTCAACTTTTTTGTCCTTACCCATTGAAGCCTCAACGTTGCAATGCCTAGTCCCATGCACACAGATAATGAAAAAAGGTTCAATAAAACATTACAGCAGTTAGTGATGGCGGTTGGTCTTATTTATTTACTTGATAAACTGGTTAGTTTTTTTTATTCAAACGTTTCAGATTTTAATCATGTTTTGTTAGTTTGATTTTAAATAAAATGGTATGATAATGGAGTCAAATTGTTATCTATACCACTTAATAAAGCCAAAACTCATTGTAACCACCTCATCATGGTATAATTTCTGGTTCTCTATTTTGCCCTCACAGTCTTATATTTTTTTACCAAAAAACTATATATAATATTATAACCTAATGCATGTTCCATGTATTCATCACAAATAATCAACATCATATTTACTCTGATTTTTAAATATACATATAATTTTTACCTGAATAATTTTTATATGATATATACTATTATATTTTTTACGTGAATATTTTTTATATGATAAATAAATGTTTATACATATAATTTTTACGTGAATAAATGTTTATACTTATGGATGTGAACTTGAAAAGATGAAGTGAATCATGGCCCGTTGACTAAGGTTAAATAGAAATAAGAGATATAAGGTTAAATAGAAATGTAAAATCTGCTGATAAACTTGATTTTCATAACTTTTACGTCAATAATTTTTAATGCCACGTTTTATATAGCAGTGCAAATATACATTTTATTTTATGCACTTCAATAGTCTGAACAACAATGCTAAGAAGTTAAAAATCTGCATCTCATAAGGAGGGAAGTTACATAGGAAGTTAATAAAAAAGAGGAAGTTACATAGGAAGTTAATGAAAAAGGTTTTCAAAGGTTAAAAAACTGCCATGTTCTATGTCATGGCAATATTTAAGAGGTTGTGCCATGTTCTATATAATGTTCTACTTTCCAATAAGAACATTATCTAAAGCAAATCTGAAGCAAAAAAATAGTATAGATACATGCTACTATTATCACTACTACTCATTTTGCCTTGGAATTTGTTTCATTAGAACCAATAATTTCTTCCAACTTTCAGGTATTTCCCATCTCTCCCCTTTTAGTTCTTCTATTTTTTCTCTCTTCCATAACCACTATAAAATATGTTAATAACCAATAAATCACAACAATTTTTGTTTTTATTGTGTTGTTTATTCAAACTCTATATTTGTGCAGATTTTGCTACTTAAACCGGCATTGCCATGGGGTGCATCATTTTCAGATGAAGCACAACTTTTATCTAACTTTCAAACATGCTACTACAACAAATACTACCCATCTTCCCTTGGAATTTGTTGAGTTACAACCAATAATTTATTCATTTAAACCAACCTCCGTCTGCCAATGTCAATATAAACCAACCTCTTAGGGATTTGTAACGCGTTGCCGAACAAGAAGAAGAAGAAAGCCGTCATGGGGAGAAGTGAGCACTCCCATCAAACTATTCTTAATTTCATTGTTTTGTCGTTTCTCTACGAGTACATATAAGTGATTCATATTAATTCTTATTTGCTTATGCGTTTAAAAATTTTTGTTCATATGTATTTCTCTTTTTATTGTCTTGCATATGTATTCCGATGGTTTAATGGTTTTGATTGTTAAGAATAATTAAATCTCTTTTAGCTTTTTGTTCAGAACATTAGTTTGGTTAGTTTTTCACTGAATGATGTTATTCATTTATTTCTTATACAGTTTTGCATATTTGACACCTTATTGATTTAAAAATCATTTTATAATTTAAAAAAATGTTTCCTTATTATTTCGAATAAAAATTTGATGCTTTAAAAATCTATTAGCTAAATTTTTTCACCATGTCTCTATTAAAAAAAGGTATAATTGTTTAAAATACATATAATTATACTATTTATTTTTAAGTGGTGCCACAGTAGAGACTATAACACGGTAGGGGCTGAATGATGTTGCTGCATTGATCGTTCATGATGTTTTTATTGTTCATGATGTTTTGTATATATTTGTGCATTATAGACAACTTAATTATTAAAAAAAGGTATAACTGTTTAAAATACATATAATTATACTCTTTATTTTTAAGTGGTGCCACAATAGGGACTATAACACGGTAGGGATTGAATGATGCTGCTGCATTGATCGTTCATGATATTTTTATTGTTCATGATTCTTTGTATGTATTTGATACGATTACTAACAAAAAAATAAAGTTATTGAATAGTCAAACAATTATTTCACTCAATAAAACGTTGTAAATATTTAATTTGGATAAAAATTAATTTCATCAATAATATTTGTTTGTTAAGTTTTCATTCCTAAATTTAATAGTAGTATCATAATATTAGTATAATAATATTTGTATGTATTCTCCAATCTAATGTGAATTTGCCTCTATTTTTTTGTTTTTTTACATAATAATAAAAATCATGATCAAGATTTATATTTTTTTCTTATTCATAGCAGTTTTATAGAGTTTAGACTTGATGGCAAATATGTATTTAGAATATAGATTTTGAACTTTTATTTTTAATGAGCATTTGACTTATTATGTTTAGGTTTGAGTTAGAAGAAAGTTTATTGTAAAAAGTTAAAAGTGATATTTTTATTTTATTTGTTTGCAATCTTTACTACAATCATAGTTCCCTTGCAATCTCAATAGTATAAAAGTTAGTCTTCTTATGATTGGTAGGATTGCTTACTGTAATTGTTTTATTATATTTTATTCTTAGATTATGGTATGAACTTTAGTGAGTCTTTCCAAACTCTAGGGTTTTGTTGGAGAAAAATATATGAGAGATAGTATTCTATAGTTGAGAAATGAAGGTTTTGGTTTTGAAATTGGAATTATGATCATTTTTTATGGAAGACATGTGATTCTTATTATAAAATGTGATTCTTTTTTTGAAGTATCAATACTGACTAAAAATAGTATGAAAATATTTGTAGGAATGAATATTTGTGATTTTAACGGGAACAAACTTAACATCTTCATTCAATCAAAAGTAATAAAATATGTGATTATTGTATAAAATCTAACAATAATTACTATTAAAAATTAATTATAAAAATTAAATTGGTTAGTACACATATTTTTAATTTCTTATAAAAACTTAGATATTTTTTTATATTTTTTATGTTTTTACTAATTCCGAAAAATTATGTTCACATACATATATTCTCTACAAGCTTTTAATATTTTAGTCAGACTATTATTATACACGATATACGTTACAAATGTTCGGAAAGCGGGTTGACAGGCACACGCTAGTATAAACAGTAAGTAAGAACTCTTTCTCTATATAAAAATTTATCTAATTAAAAACTATTTTATAGCTAGCACATATACATTTGAGAACTAAAGTTAAAATTTAAAAACAAGTGTCCATAATGGATAACAGAGATATCACAATTGAGAGTATTTTTTATTTAAGATTTGTTATAAAACAAAAATCAACTCAACTTCTACAGATAATAAAACTGGTAGTTGAATAGATTATCTATAGTAATCATAAAGGGGAATAAGTGGAGCAAATATTTCTTAATAAAAAATAATTTCATAATATCCTATGCAAATAGATGTTTTAAACAAATAAGTGGAGCAAAGATAAGCATGTTAAATAGACATAGGTTACACATAATATTTTTCCATCAACTACTAGGATGAAAATTACAACATACATATGGACCAAAAAAAACCTATATATGATTTATATTAATATATACAAGGACATATTTCATAACTTTGTTTCAGATTCTTGGGCTTCTGCTGCCACTGAACTCTCACTCGGTTCTTTCTCAGGAGCCTTTTCATGTACAATCTCTGAGTTTTCAACAATGTTCCTTCCATCCTCAGAAGAGTTTTCTGCATTTTCTACTTCTGCTACTAAAGCTTGTGACTTTTCAATGTCTTGCATTGCATTTTCTTGCCCAATTTGATTTTCCTGGTTACCAACTTCAGCTTCAGATTCTTTAGTGTCCTGTTTGTCTTCTGAATTGCCAATTAAATCCTTCTCAGACAAGCTCTCCACAAGTTCATTCCCCACTACTGAAGAGCATATAGATGAAACTCCATGAATTAATGTTGTTTCACAACCTGGAGTAACATCCATTGTGCCACCTAAAACAGCTTCATATTCCTCTGCTACCTGCATTCCTGCTTTGCTGGCAACTACACCTTCCTCAGATAAACCGACCACATTTTCAACTGTTTCCGAAGAACTTGGAACTTGAGATACATTTGTCATCTCAGCATCATACCTCTTGACAATATCTGCCCGTTCCTCGGTATCAGCTAATCCTTTTGACTCATTCCCGTCAACCTGAGATGGCACATAGATTGAGTAAGGAAACCATATAAATGGTAAATGTGTACAAAATTATCTCCCAATTTGTCTTAAAGTAAAAGCTCCAAATATAGGACATTATCAAAGAAGCAGTGATGTCATGATGTTAGCAAAGCGGGATACTACAAATGACTGTACAAATATAAACCCAGAAGGCCTAGCCTTAAATTTGCTTTACTCTCACTTGGGAGATAAAATCTTAATGTCGTGCATAATGTATTAGAATATATGAAATATCTCACAATATCTTATATTATCTCTTGGTGAATATTTAGAGGAGATCTCAGTATTGAAAGGATATCTCCTATTATCATGAATAATGATTATATCTTATATTACTTTGGATATCATAAAAGAACTCTTAGGTTGAGATCACCTTATCTTATTTTTTATGATTTGCTTCCATATTTAATCAGGAAAATATTAGTATAAATAGGGTCAGTGTTTCTTTTATATTACATATCATTCACAATTATATCAATACAGATTTACTACTTTCAGTATTCTTATTTCTCCTTCTAGACCCAAACCTATAAGTTCAAAAGTATGATTCATAAATTGTTTGACTTGATTGCACTCAAAAACCAACTAACTTGTAAAACCAATACAAAACATTGAGTCTGTAGGGGGGCACCAACCTGTGACTCGCCCTGCTTACCCATCTCAGCTTCAGCACTAACTGATTCCGGAAGCAGTACTGAATTTACAGAGAGACCCTGCAGAAATAAAGTATGAAGTAACAAGAATTGCTGTAGTAGCAGACATCATATAGGTAAAGAATAGCTTACCACAGTGGCATCTCTACAACTTCCCTCTCCAGTCGAACAATCATTTGGTTCTCCTAGCATATCAGCTTTATCTTGCTCTGTCACTGAGGAAGAAGTTAATTCCATCTTCTTACATGTCAGTCCTAAATCAACCCTGTCAGCATTCGACGTCTGCATTTGATCACAGGTCACAGGTTCAGGATTTTCTGATTCCTGTTGTGGTAATGGATTTGCAATGGGACTCTGCATAAATGAAGTCAATATAAAATCAGAGGGAGAATTACCAAGCCAAATGTGCTAATATGAGCAAAATACATACCTTGATTCCACCCCTACAACTCTCCTCTGGAATTACAGGATCTATTGGTTCACTCTGAGCTGGCAGATCGCAGATGAGGGTCTTGTCAGATAACACACTGACCTTTTCTTCCTCCATCAACGAGCATGAGGAAGACACATCCACATTTTTGGAAGCAAGTTTGTCTGGATCATTCTCCGAAATCTGAGAAGCATCAATTTGATCACTAATTTCAGCTACATGATTTTTATCTTCTATCAACAGTTCACCCTCCACAGATTCGCTGACAGTCACTGGCCAATCTGAAGGAATTTCATTGATTTCCATCTCTGTATTTTCTGGCAAAAGATAACCACATTGAGACTTATCAAAACAATTACTCTGATCTGCCTTGGATCCTTCCTCATCACTCTGGCATACTTCAGGAGATGAAAGTAAACTCACGCTCTTTGATGTATGATCCCCAGACCCAGCAAGAGAATCATAGGAAGGCAAATCCACATTTTCTTCCAAAATCTGACTAATGGATGTATCCACTTGAACATCACTTTCCATATTATCAACTTTTGGTTCCACCTGGATTCCAGAGCTGTTGGTTACAACCTTCTCCACAGCCTCTACCTGACATTCCAAACTCCTAAAACCACCAGACTGAAGCTGCTCACATACAAAATCCTCTTCATCCTTTCTTTCTTCACGGTGGGATACTGGGCAGCTCTCGACCAATGGAGTCTCATGCATGTCAGCAGATCCTAAAAATGCATCTTGATGCTCCTTATCTAGAACAGCTTTAGGGCTCCCAGAGCCTTCCATTTCAGATGCTGACTCTGAAAACTGTTGTATGGAAGATTCTATTGTATTTTGAGAATGATTACCAAGAGATGTGGGATTCAAGCTCGTGTTTGGAGGCTCGGCAGTACCATCTTTATCATTGTCAGCTGAAGCAGATATTTTATCCCCACCAATCTCCTCATCGAGAGAGAATTCAGCTGAAGCTTGTAAAGATGATTCAGTTTCATTTCTAGAATTAATTTCAGCTTGTTCAGAAATACTAGAAACTACAATTGTTACTTGAGGTTGATCACCTAAATTTTCCGCCTGAACAACTAACCCGGAGCTGTCACTACAGGCAAGAGGTGAGGATTTTGGAGATGAATTAGGAGGATCAATGTTTTCATTAGAAGTGTGCTCTATGATATTAGGAGGTTCTTTTGTGGATAAATGACTCTGAGTAAAGGTATCAGCCTGAAAATTTTCAAAACCATTATTAGAATTTTCTGATTTCAATGGCGTTGCTTGGCATCCTGTGCCACCAATGTCAAGCGGTGAAGATCTTGAGCACTTCTCCAAAGAAGAGTCAGATTGCTTTCCAAGATTATGATTTGCCGTTAGTGGTTCAGCACCAGGAGAAACCAGAGATGAACATATCAGATGGATAGAAGTCTCTGTATTTAAATCAGTTAGGCTACCACCAGTAGAAAGCCTCTCAGAAGAACCATCAGTCTTTTGGGAGGCATGAAGTGGAGTTGCATCAAGAGCCTCCATTTTATTCTGGGTATTTGAGTTTTCAATACAATGTTGTGTCTGTTCTTCCTTTTCTTTAACCTCACCATAGCCACTAGTTCCAGGCTCACTGACATTAGGTAAGGTCTCATTCAAAAGAGTCATTTTTTTATCAGATACACTAGCAGATTGTTGCTCATTCTCATTCACAGAAATAGCTGATGTCAGGCTCATTGCTCCAGTAGTTGTCGTATCTAAACTTGCTTTACCCTCCTGAGTCTGCATATTGGATGCTTCATCTAATTCTTTTTCATGGACATTCGAAGTAACACATGCTGCTCCAGTAAGTGGTATATCAGGACATGCTTTTTCCTCCACACTCTGATTATTGGAGGCATCCGCTGCAGGATTAGCCATTACATGTACCGAAGGTGTAGTCCTATCTTCACTACCAACAGAATCATGCACTTTGGACTTCGGCAAGCAAATTCCAGAGAAAACTTCCTTCATTACCCGAGCAACATCATTGACATTTTGCTTATTTTGAGAAGAATTAGCAACTTTCTCTTTTCTTTTTGAATCATGACCAGCTACTTCAGTAGGCAAAAGGATCTCAAGCGCTTTCGGTTGAGTAACATTTTTAGTGGCTTTACCTGCCAATGAAACCTCAGATGCATTCAAGGCACGAGGACTTAATTTAGGATGACCCACGAGAGCATCAGGAACAGCGGGTAATACAGAAGCTGACCTTTTTCCCCTACGCCGTGGCTCCACTCGATTTTGAGTTTTACGACCTTGCTTTTTTGCCAGTGTAGATTCAAATGAGGAAGAGTGAGTGGATTCAGAGTCCACTGTAGAAGCATAAATAATACCCAAGGGGGCACTGGTGACAAAATTTGCAGTCATGGAATCTAAAGACTGACTAACGCTTTCTGTGGTTGCACTACCAGCCAATGATTTCGTTGGAGTCAAATCAACCGAAGGAATCATTTTTGAAGCTTCAACAGCGTTATGAGTTGTGCAGCCTGACTGTAGGCTGTTTGTCACCTCAGTAACAGGCAGAGTTGCGACAATTAAATTTTCATTCCCTAAATTCTCACAAACTTCAATCTTGGATGAGGCAATTTCAGAAGATTTGATATTCTCAACAGAAGAATCAAGAACATCAGGATTCTTAACCTTCTCTGAGTCTAGCCCTGCAAAGAATTTATTAGTTTACATTCAAGGTTTTTTCTGCAATTTTTTTTTTAAATGTTAGAATTCTAATACAGGAATTCACAATATATTCACCTGGGGATTTCATTGTACAACTTTGACCTGGAGATAAGGCCACTGTCTGCTTAGCTAAATCATCTGATCTTTCCATTGATTTTAAATCCTGATTGCCTAGGCTCTGTGATGCTTGATCCTGGATGACACATTCTGATACCTGAACATTATACTGTTGCAAACTTTTCAATTCAGTGGCATTATCACCTAATAGACTGCCTGGTGAAATCTGTAGATTAGAAGTCAGATGCAAATCCGGATGACCTATAACATCAGGCACGGGAGGTGGTATTGCTGCATGTTTCTTTCCCCTGCGCCGGGGAGCTCCTGCTGCATTTTGTGATTTCTGATTTTGCCCATTACTTTGCATTTCTACGGAGGGATAAGTGGGAGCAACTTGAGCCAAGGGAGTAGCTGAGGCCAAAGGAAGTTGTTGCTGGGACTTTAAAGCAGTCCCAACACCCAAATGATCCATTCCACTGTTTAAAGAACCTGAACCAGAAAAGGTAGTTGGATGGTGTTCTGCAGCAATGCTGGCTAGAGGTTCATTCTGGGAGATAGCATGAACTGAAGGTGGACTGACTAATTTGTCTTCCAATTGTTCATTCACCTTCAAAGTAGGGCCAACAGAACCACTAGGGATAGGAGGTGATATCATGGTCTGCTTCTTCCCTCTACGTCTAGTCCCTTGTCCACTGCTATGAGTTTTCCTTCCCTGTCCTTTTGCTTGTATAGGTACAGAAACAGGAGCAACAGCTGACTGGGAACTAGGTAGAATAGTAGGCACGGGAATGGCAGGCTGTGCATTAGGAACAGCCCCTGCATCAGGCTGCTGTATCAGTCCACTGACACCTACAACTACAGCAGAATGAGCTATAGAATCAGAAGTTGATGATGTTAAATGCCCAGACCCAGTTCCTTTCTGTGACTGCATGTTTACTTCAATGGTTTCAGACGTAGCAGGAGGGACATTCACAGGTGGTGCAGTTATTTTTTTTGGCCTTCCACGTCCACGTTTGACTGGAGGGGTTATGTCTTTGACTTGTTGTATGGGCAAACATCCCACAGATGGCAATATTGGATTTGGGGCTACAGGAGGAACCACTGCAGTTTCTGTTAGAATAGAAGGGTGATTTATAACAGGTTCTGTCTTAGAAACAGATATAGAAGAGCTGGAAGCATTTGTTGAATAACTCATCTCTGCCGCTTCTTTTACTTTTGGTGAATCTGGAGTTTCAGACTGACAGATCTTCTCAAATTCCTCCTCCGTCCATTGCTCTTCATAGGAACGTACCTATAAGAAGTATGTGCATGGTGATCATAAATTATATACAATTTCTAACACATGAGGTAGTAGAAGAGTATATTTTCATTTATTCTGCTTTTTTAACATCACTTTTACATCATGAATTCATGACTATACAAGTTATCCCTGGGGAAATCCAGATATACTAGGTAGATATGATGATTAGGGCCTATTCATACAACGCGAAAAGCAGGTATGCATTACTCCTTTTCGATCCTAGACTTAAGGATAAGGTTAGTCTTTAGGTATCCCTTTTGAGCTCCCTTGGGCTTGACATGCTTTGTTGCCTGGCTATTTCACATGGTTTTAGTTTTTTTTTGGGATGCCTTATCCTCTTCCTTTGTACTCCTCTCTTCTATTCTAATAATATTTCTTTTAATATAAAATACAATTGTCCTTGCAATCCAAAAGAATATATAGACAAACCTCTCTTGCACGTTTTCCCCGACCATAGTGTTGAGTATCAAGGCCCCCAAGATTCCCACCCTTCCGCTTTACTCCAGTAGATTCCACCCTACTCTTAGGCACATCAGATATCTTCATCACTTCATATAACTGTCTCAGGTCTTCATCAGTGACAAGACGAGAAGGAAGAGGATGAGTAAGTTCGGAACCATCAGTTGCCTGCCCAAGCACCAATCTGTTCCATGTAGCCTGCGATTTTTTTTTTTGAGCTCCAGTAAGATTCTCCATCATACAAACAGCAAGTAAAAATTGATGCTGATAAAAATAAAAAACAGCAAATGCTCAACAGCATACCAGCTCATCTTCCCTCCTTCTTTTGTCAACAGCCTCAAACACATCTATCTCTGTTTCACTGTCAACAAAATGAACATTCCCATCAGATATATTTCTCTCTCCTCTTCTTTGACACAAATTGGGTGGAAGGAGTAGGAATCAAGGGTAAAAACTGAATTATAAGGTCATTATAAGGCTATTTTCAAAACAAAATAGATTTGACATAACATTGAAAATGAAATCACAGAATTAGAAGATCAATACTTAAAATACCAAAGTTGCCTATCAACAACAAAAGCCAGCACAACAGCACCACTCTTTTAAGGGCTACCATGCTTGCATAGAATGTAACAAGACAATATGTGAATTAAAACAGCAATGGATAACAGGGTAGAAAGCTAACATAACAATAATACATCAGGAACCCTTTTCTACAAACAACTTAAACGGAGGTAGAAATGAGTCACATACACATCTTTCCCGGATTTCCATATTAATTCCTACTAATCCCACCAACATCAGGTTGCCATTCTCAAAAAATGAACACATTAAACTACATTAGAGAAAGAAATACCAGCAACCCAATTATTCATCACAAAATAAGAAGACATACCAAATCGGGATAGATAGATAGTGAAAGCAAAAAAAAAAATCTACCTGCGGGCTATGATATCATTTAGAGCGTCATCATCCAAAACAGGTGCAGCTTCCTCTTTCTTACACTCACGCAGGAGGGATTCCAAGTATTCTCTACGATCTTCAGCACTGCAATAAATATAGACAAAAGAAATTTGAGAGCTGATATAAAATCTTTGTATTGAACTAAAGGTGAAATATATCTCTGTACTGTCAACCTTGTATTATTATCAAAAAAACCAGCAGTAATGCTCTGATTAGCGACGCCAAGTTTGTGCTCAGCTGAAGCTCTGACTTGTTCTTCGACAGTTTGAACCTTTTTACATCGTAAGCAGAGAAAGATAATTTAGCAAACATGATAATATGGCACTTTGATGATGCTTTAATATTAAGATGTCTAATGAATTGCAAATTTTCTAAAAAATTAAACCGATTGCATTTGACAGCACAGACACAGTTATGCACGAAGAACCAACTAAACTGAGTTAATGTTAGACACAATGGTGTTAGTAGATGGTAGTTAGAGGCTAATCCCTTTCAAGGTAGAGACCAAAAGTGCGTGCAATCTCTCCCGACAAAGCCTTTTTCCATAAACATGGTCAAAGATTGAACCTTGGTCAGCATGCTTAAAAGACCCAATAATTGTTCGTAGATCATTAAACGATAAAGCTTTGTTGGTTGATCAGTGATTAGTTAGTTGAATTAGATAGATAAATATGTGAACTTGTAGACAAGAGGGTCATTCATTGAATTTGTTAGTTTGGGAAACAGATTTAGCTAAGTCGTAAAAGGGGAAACTCTTTGTAGAAGGGGCAATCGTTTTGAAGGAGATCATTCTCCTTTTCTGTTGGAAGATTCATAAAGCATCATATTTTTCTTCTCCTCTCTTTTATAAATTTTCTTGCAACTCTCTTGTGGATCCCTAAAGTCTACCTCAGCTACACACCATAGGCTTTCCCTAAAATAATACAAGCACAAGGTCCAAAAAAAACTACTCCATTGCGAAAAGATAACTCCTGGATGAGAAATTAATCAAATAAATTGATAGAGTTAAATTTTGAATTTGTACAGTCTAGGACAGTAACAACTAACAAGCACATTTTATTATCTGAATTCTAACCACCATGAACATGGTAGAAATTTAGGTTTTATGAGACTTCAATGTTCATATACAAGTCTTAGTTCTCGCTGTGTAGTACGGAGCAGCACTATCTCCTGTATGGCAGGCAGTTTGAAAACCTGCAGCTTGTGATACCTTTGACCAATATAAACTAAACTTTCATAACTTCTCTTCTTTTTTTATAAAAATAGAAATACTATTAAAGGAGAAGGGAGAACATCACAAGAGGATAAGAAACCCTCGCTAGAACAAATGACATACCTAAAAACTATGCAAAACGGTCATGCAACAAGGCATGACAGTCTCTTTGCATATCTACCATATGAACACTAAAAGGCACATGAGTTTTGCACCAGAGAAGCCAAAAAAGGTCATGGTAACAAAGCCAACAGACCCAACAAACAAACATTGCCTTCTATGAAGACCAACACACTTGTTACTCTTTTCCAATGCACACAACACACTCTTTCTCTACATTCCTCCATAACTTACTCTTTTAATACTTAATTTTTTTCATGGAAATATTTATATGTGGATGTAATGTAGCATATAGGCAATAATATCAACTAAAGACCCATTAATTAGAAACCATAAGTCAAAGGGAAAAAGTACTAACTGTTTCAAAGCGAAGAACAAGAACATCCCTCTTTTGACCAATTCTATGAGCCCTTGCCTGGGCTTGCAGATCAACCTGAAAATGCACCAATGGACAAAGAAATCATAAATAACCAGCAGCAAAAACAAACAATTTTATGTATAAAATCAATTAAAAGAAAGTTCATTGCCTGTGGATTCCAGTCAGTGTCGAATAAGATCACTGTGTCAGCAGCTTGTAGATTAACTCCAACACCACCAGCTCGAATGCTTATAATAACAATAAATTAATGTAATCATTACACATGATAATGTAACCAAGAACTTAACATGAACTTGTGTTTATCAAGATTCAGCCGCTCTTATTATTAAAGTACACAAATGTTTCTGTAAATTCATGTGTAAAATGGTTTAGTTATAACCATCCCACAACCACATCCATTACTCTGATAGAAGTTAAAATTACCTGAGTAAGAATATAAAGTAAGGAGAATCAGATTTGTTAAAAAGATCAATAAGGGCACCACGATCACCCCCTGATGTATGCCCATCCAACCGGAGGTACCGATATTGTTTTAAGGTCAAGTATTCCTCCATAACATCCAGAAGCCTAGTCATCGTCGAAAAGAAAAGAACCTGTACAAGCATTGACAGTATGATATCAAACAAAGTTGAATTTTCAGAAAAAATATTAATAGGAAGACAAGGTACTCATCACCAAATGAAGAACCAGTGCAGTTTCATTTCATAGCCTTAGCAAAAGGGAACTAGACTGTAGTGTCAAACACTTCAGAATCTAAAGAACGAACTAGAAAACATATCCCAACAGAACTTTTTTTTGTTTCCCATAGTGGATATCCTTGCATCCCATAGGTGAGACTAATCTCTCCAGGTACAGTCACCTAAGCGGTAACTCTTTCCAATAGTGTTTTTTACATACACATGAATCCGGGGATTGGACACAGGACCTTGTGCTTAAGTGACACAAGTTCCTTCCACGTGGACCATCACACATTGGTATTTCAACAGAACTTCGAACAAATATAAGCGCAATAAATAGCTAAGTAAGTTTAGTAAATATCTTTCTTCATAGTTAATGACAATACTGACATGAAGGAAATGAAATGTAATGATCCAATAACAATTAAATAGGATGATATTTCATACCCGATGATCTGCTGCCTTCAATTTAGGTAATAAACGATCCAACGTCTCAAGCTTCCCACAAAGTCTAATAATAGGTGGCAGATAATGCTTTGGGATTAAGTTATCCACCTAAAAAAGGCAAGGGTCAAACCGTAAGCATACAAAAAGAAGAAGATAACAGATCACATAAAACTTGACCTCTTTATGAAAAGGTGAGAGTTTACAATCACCAACGACGATTACAAGGAGTAGCCGATCAACACAGACCCCAATCCCAACATACTCCTCAATGTTATGGGAAGTTGTTCACTCTACAAATTTCCATTTCATAAATTCAAACCCACCGCTTCCACCATAAATATCCTTGAAAATTCCTTGTCAGGTTGCAACAACAACTTTTCCATGTTAAGCAAGCCCGTATAAAATAGAAGCCGTTTTATAGCTCATGTTACCTTGTTTGAGGACAAATGTCTAGCAACAATCATTAGGATTTTGCAGATAAATTCATACAACGGAATACCTTTTCAATCTTTCAGTTTGACTTTATAAATAAATGCAGCACATCCTTTGAAGTTTAAATCTCGTCAAATCAATTTTCTATGTGAGTTCAAGTTAAAATCATAATTCAATTCTCACATTATACATTCATGTCTGAGAAGAACCGTGTATAAGAATATACCTCGTCTGCATGAAGCTGGCTGAGATATGGATGATTGCATATATTGCGAAGCTCCATGACGGAGTTGTGCACTGATCGAGCCTGGCAATTATCATTTCAATATGGCCACCAGTGTTACATACAAGTATCATTTCAAGCTCTTTATTTCAAGGAAAAGCAGAAGGAAATAATTTCCCAGCTACATGAAAAGTTCAAGAAACAAATCATTCAACACAGAACAGAAAATACTTGAAAGCATACCTTTGAAGATCCAATAGCACCAAGATTTTCTTCCACTCTCTTCATCAAAAGTTTTTGATATGCAGAAGCCTCGCATCTTATAAGTCTCTCAATCTTCTCAGGCAACTCATTTTCGACCTACAATAAATTGAAAATGGAAATACTTCAATAACATGTAATGATGATTTTTGACATTATTAGGCACATGAAATAGCACTTTTCAAACATCGTAAGTCATGATGACTGATAGAGTAAATGATTCAGGTAAGAGAACAGAACAAGGAAGGGTATGCAGCAAATAGCATGAATAACAGAGAACCAATTTTCCATAAATATAACCCCACAATATTACTGATTCTGAAAATCAATGCCATATTACATCAGAAATTCATAAATACTCTGATCACTCTTAAAAGATCTCATGCCACAATGTAATAGCCTCGTGGACCGTGGATAGCCAAACATATCATTGACTATTAAAGAGCTATAACCCACATCCTGCTGAAATTATTTGGGAATGTGCATGGATGAGAACACGCAAAGAAATTAAACATAAACCAAAAACAAACAAAATTATTAATATTACATATATGCAGAAGCATATATTGTATGAACACAATAATACACCTGTAATATTCACAATTTTAGTTCACAAAATACTATTAAGAATGACAAACACATATAAGAACCAAAACAAGAAATGTAAGCCACAGTAGTTTTCCATAAGAATAAGCAGTGGTCATTGTATATGTAAAACTCTAGGAGGAATGATAAAAACCTTATGTTTCAGCCTCCGGAGAACAAATGGCCTTAGAACTTGGTGCAGACGATTTATGATCAAGAGATTCTCCTCCTCAGACAGTAAAGCCTATTTAGTAAATAACAGAATAAGTATACACAAAAGTCAATGAAAATTAAAAGCAGGATCAAGACTGAGTGTAGTTAAAATTGATCAGAATAAAAATGATCCAAAACTAACTTCATCAGGTGAGTTATCTCCAGTACTCTCAAATGGCTTGTTAAACCATTGAGAAAAGTCCTCTGATGAATTGAATATGTTAGGTAACAAGAAGTTAAGTAGTGCCCACAGCTCTTCAAGATTGTTCTGCATATAAAATAAAGAAACCAGCAGACTTATAACACGTTGTTATAGAAATAATGCCAGAAGTAAAACAAAGGACATAGCAAGATACACTCAAGATAGAAAAAATTAAAAGGGAAGAAAACCTGCAATGGTGTTCCAGTTAACAGCAATCTATGAGAGCTCTGATAGTGTTTCAATTCTGCATTCAACTTGCAAGAAGCATTCTTTATGCGGTGGCCTTCGTCAATAATAATATAGTGCCAATGTATTTTGCTCAGCTTTGGTCTATCATGCTTGTTCATCAGATATTCATACGTTGTCAAAAGAACATTGAATTTCTGGTGAACAATCCTTTCCCTAAAATACAAAGAACCCATAAGGTGCATACACAAAGAAGAAATGCATAACAAAGATGGATGGGAGCTGATATCTTAAATTTCTATTACTTGAATAACCGACGCCTCTCCTCAGGCGGTCCAGAATAGACAATTTTAAGAATACTGGGAGCCCAGAAGTTGATTTCCGATTCCCAACCAGGCAGAACTGAAGAGGGCACAACCACAAGAAACGGTCCTCTATCATTTTTTGTTTCCATCAGGTAGCAAATTAGAGATATAACCTATAAAATAAAAGGGCGTTAGGATTTTATAGTCAGGGTTGTCAAACTAGAGAGTTTAGGTAAACTTGAATTGTAAAATCGACTAAAATTTACATATCTCAAAAATGTTATTTAAAGCAGATTAAAGTAAAAAATACTTCATATTCAACACTCTAACTTTATAACAAAGCAGATTAAAGTAAAAAATACAAAAAGAGATCAATACTTAACTAAACTGCTATATGATTTTAAAGCTACAAAAATGAAGTGCTAAACTTACTTTACTTTGTAGCTTTAGAAAAAAATAAACATAACATTAGCTCTATAAATCAAATATATATTATAGTGCATAGGTAGTTCAACACAAGTACCCAGCACCAACCAAAAAAATCACATTTTGAGGCCAAATCAATGTATAAATATAGGCTTGTAAGTTCCTAGTAGAGTCAAAAGTTTATTGATTTTATCGAAGTGTCCTTGAACCCCTTAGAAGTTTACCAAAAGGGAGTTTACATGTAAGTTAACTCATTTTGTGACCTGGGACTGTAGATTGTAAGAGTTAACTTGAGAGTTTAAAAGCATGCTCACGGGTACAGAAGTTCTTCAAATCTTTAAGTGCAATATTGCTCCAGGGTTTTAGCTTGTATATATGCATTGAAACAGAATTGTAAACCCCGAAAAAAACAAGACAAAATATCCAGAAGAATATAGATAGTCAATGACACAGTAACAAAAGGGAAAGCAATAGGAACCCGAGTATATATATTAAGCTGTTCAAACAACATTACCTGGACTGTTTTACCCAGTCCCATTTCGTCAGCAAGGATTCCATTCAAATGATTGTTGTATAGGGAAACCAACCACCGCAGGCCATTCATTTGATACCTAACAACAAAAATTGCAATCATGAGAAAAGTAAACCCAAATTCCTTGCATGCCAAAGAAAACTAACTAACCAATTATTAAAACATGGGAGATAAAAAGAATGTAAAGTGAGAAGAATACAATCCCCAACTGAGTCAAGGACTACCGAGCCATATATGCAACCATATCACTCTCCTAAATGCAATCAAATGGAATCTCCAAGGCAAGACAGCCAAGACACATATATATCGACTAAATTAGTTGCCATATAAAAAGATATATATTAAACTTACTCCCTCAATTTACCGCCCAGTAAAATAGATGGCTGCTCCGCAACGCTCTCCTTTATGCTGCATATTTAAAAAAATTGCTTAGAATGGACCAGGAGGACTGCTCAACCGAGTAGAAACATGATAAGGGTATGCACAGATTAATCGAATCAATCGACCATAAACTTTTAAAACCAGCTTCCTAGTCTCTAACAATTCATCCTTTCGTTATATAAAAAATATAAATAAGCAACTTACAGTAACAATAAACCTTTTTTCTAAAGAGCACCCAGATGCAGAACTAATACCTGTGGGCCATCATATAATACTTCTCATTGCTTTCCATATAATGCTGTAAAACAGAATTGGAAGAAATGAGTGAAATGCTTAAAAGAGAAAGAGACGCTTGTTAGTTTTTTTCTGTGTGTGGGAGGGACTTGCCTTTGCCTGATCACCTTCATCCTCATTTTCTAAATTAGTTTCACTATTTTCAAGAAAACTGGCTCTCCCAATCTCATCAACATCATGCCCAAAATGTCCTGCTGCAGCTTTTGCTTCCTGTAGCTTGGATCCGAGCTTTTGAAGATATGTCTCAGTCTCTTTAAGGAGTTGCTTTACCCGATCTGATTTTGCATCCTAATGTAACCATTGAGTTTGATGTTATGTATCAACCACACAAACTTCTACAGAAGCGATGTATCTTTTTATATATATTAAGGCTTAGTGGTTGTTGTTGCATTAGGAAAATAGACAAATAATGCCAGAAGTAAAACAAAGGACATAGCAAGATACACTCAAGATAGAAAAAATTAAAAGGGAAGAAAACCTGCAATGGTGTTCCAGTTAACAGCAATCTATGAGAGCTCTGATAGTGTTTCAATTCTGCATTCAACTTGCAAGAAGCATTCTTTATGCGGTGGCCTTCGTCAATAATAATATAGTGCCAATGTATTTTGCTCAGCTTTGGTCTATCATGCTTGTTCATCAGATATTCATACGTTGTCAAAAGAACATTGAATTTCTGGTGAACAATCCTTTCCCTAAAATACAAAGAACCCATAAGGTGCATACACAAAGAAGAAATGCATAACAAAGATGGATGGGAGCTGATATCTTAAATTTCTATTACTTGAATAACCGACGCCTCTCCTCAGGCGGTCCAGAATAGACAATTTTAAGAATACTGGGAGCCCAGAAGTTGATTTCCGATTCCCAACCAGGCAGAACTGAAGAGGGCACAACCACAAGAAACGGTCCTCTATCATTTTTTGTTTCCATCAGGTAGCAAATTAGAGATATAACCTATAAAATAAAAGGGCGTTAGGATTTTATAGTCAGGGTTGTCAAACTAGAGAGTTTAGGTAAACTTGAATTGTAAAATCGACTAAAATTTACATATCTCAAAAATGTTATTTAAAGCAGATTAAAGTAAAAAATACTTCATATTCAACACTCTAACTTTATAACAAAGCAGATTAAAGTAAAAAATACAAAAAGAGATCAATACTTAACTAAACTGCTATATGATTTTAAAGCTACAAAAATGAAGTGCTAAACTTACTTTACTTTGTAGCTTTAGAAAAAAATAAACATAACATTAGCTCTATAAATCAAATATATATTATAGTGCATAGGTAGTTCAACACAAGTACCCAGCACCAACCAAAAAAATCACATTTTGAGGCCAAATCAATGTATAAATATAGGCTTGTAAGTTCCTAGTAGAGTCAAAAGTTTATTGATTTTATCGAAGTGTCCTTGAACCCCTTAGAAGTTTACCAAAAGGGAGTTTACATGTAAGTTAACTCATTTTGTGACCTGGGACTGTAGATTGTAAGAGTTAACTTGAGAGTTTAAAAGCATGCTCACGGGTACAGAAGTTCTTCAAATCTTTAAGTGCAATATTGCTCCAGGGTTTTAGCTTGTATATATGCATTGAAACAGAATTGTAAACCCCGAAAAAAACAAGACAAAATATCCAGAAGAATATAGATAGTCAATGACACAGTAACAAAAGGGAAAGCAATAGGAACCCGAGTATATATATTAAGCTGTTCAAACAACATTACCTGGACTGTTTTACCCAGTCCCATTTCGTCAGCAAGGATTCCATTCAAATGATTGTTGTATAGGGAAACCAACCACCGCAGGCCATTCATTTGATACCTAACAACAAAAATTGCAATCATGAGAAAAGTAAACCCAAATTCCTTGCATGCCAAAGAAAACTAACTAACCAATTATTAAAACATGGGAGATAAAAAGAATGTAAAGTGAGAAGAATACAATCCCCAACTGAGTCAAGGACTACCGAGCCATATATGCAACCATATCACTCTCCTAAATGCAATCAAATGGAATCTCCAAGGCAAGACAGCCAAGACACATATATATCGACTAAATTAGTTGCCATATAAAAAGATATATATTAAACTTACTCCCTCAATTTACCGCCCAGTAAAATAGATGGCTGCTCCGCAACGCTCTCCTTTATGCTGCATATTTAAAAAAATTGCTTAGAATGGACCAGGAGGACTGCTCAACCGAGTAGAAACATGATAAGGGTATGCACAGATTAATCGAATCAATCGACCATAAACTTTTAAAACCAGCTTCCTAGTCTCTAACAATTCATCCTTTCGTTATATAAAAAATATAAATAAGCAACTTACAGTAACAATAAACCTTTTTTCTAAAGAGCACCCAGATGCAGAACTAATACCTGTGGGCCATCATATAATACTTCTCATTGCTTTCCATATAATGCTGTAAAACAGAATTGGAAGAAATGAGTGAAATGCTTAAAAGAGAAAGAGACGCTTGTTAGTTTTTTTCTGTGTGTGGGAGGGACTTGCCTTTGCCTGATCACCTTCATCCTCATTTTCTAAATTAGTTTCACTATTTTCAAGAAAACTGGCTCTCCCAATCTCATCAACATCATGCCCAAAATGTCCTGCTGCAGCTTTTGCTTCCTGTAGCTTGGATCCGAGCTTTTGAAGATATGTCTCAGTCTCTTTAAGGAGTTGCTTTACCCGATCTGATTTTGCATCCTAATGTAACCATTGAGTTTGATGTTATGTATCAACCACACAAACTTCTACAGAAGCGATGTATCTTTTTATATATATTAAGGCTTAGTGGTTGTTGTTGCATTAGGAAAATAGACCTACCTGCACCATTCGCAGATAGCCCTCCACATCATTTATTTTCAGCAAATTAATCTTCTCCCGCTGGATTCTATCAATCTTCTCACGATGAGAACGTTCTTTTTTTTTATGGAACTCCTTTACATATCTATTGAAACCCTTCCACCGTTCCCTCTTGGCTTTGAATACATCATCTAGTTTTTCCCTGAATTTGAAGTAATAAAGCAAGTGTCTGAGACAAAGAGTAGGGAGAACACTGATACAAAGCAATCTACTCCAGTGCATCAAAAAAAATGGATAGAAAAAAGCAAGTAGATTTATATACAGATCACATACTTGTGAACTTCTATCTCAGAGAAAAACTCCTTCTGTCTCTCACGAATCCGTTTCTGACGCTCTTCCTTCATTTTCTGCTCATACTTTTCAAGTTGTTTCACTCTCCTACCATGCCTATGTTTCTTGACTGATTTCAGATGTTCCATCTCAGTTGTAATTGGTTTAAAAAAATCATTCAGAAAGTCACTGCATTCAAAAGACAAATATACTGTCAAACTGCAAGATAAGGAACAAAAAATCATATAACACTACGAATTACCTGCGGAGACGATGTTGGAGCTCTAATAGTTGAAGTTTTTTCAACTCTATGACACTTTTTGTTTTAGCAGAAATGTCTTCAGATGAGCTAACCTTTTCCTACATATTAGGGAACGAGGCACAGGACATGAGGTTTACGCAAACATTAAATCATTACTGTAAACAGAGAAGGAAAGAGAGGGAGAAGAAAGAAACTGAAGCTGTTTTCTGTTATGTTGATATTGTGATTTCATTACATAAATACAAAGGGAGTTGAGTATACATAGTATAAGTGTATAGCTGTCAATAGATGATAGCTGGCACATCTAACTGTCTCTATCTACTCTTAACTAACTCTTAACAGTAAACCAATCTACTTCTCTAATAATTACCAAGCACAAGCATGTACATGTATTGTCCACAATAAATCAAATGTATACTAAACAGTAAACTAGAAAAACTGAAAGATAAAAGTAAAACAAACCTTTAACATGTGAAAAGATGTCGCCATCTTTTGCTTTGTTTTCTGCTGTCTTTGCACCAAATTTTGCTCAACTATATGCCTCCTTTTCCTTTGATCCATAATCCATCTCTCCGACAAAGTATATTTTGGAGGTGGCAAATCAGCCAAAACCGACCTCCCATTCCCATCTTGCTCTGTAAGGCCATGCTTGAATGCATCATCAACAGAACCTGCTTTGAACCCATCTGCAAGTAAATGCATTTAACATTCAGAATGCCATAGATTATTGACATTGAAACAACATGAATAACATATGCATCAAACAAACTGGTTGCAATAATTTGGTTTCCTTTAGCGTGGCTCAAACCTTGAGACACATGTTTTGTCATCACATTTCCATCCCTCATGGTTGCTCCATGAAGATCACTGTCAGTCCCTGGAACAGGTTTCCAGTGCTCCTTTAACGAATAAGGAGTCAAGTGATTAACAGAATTGTGATTCCGGGAACCACAATTATTACCAACAATTTGAAACTGACTAGGAATATTCTCTCTTCTTTCTATAGCCAACTCATGATGAGTATTAGAGATCTGTGGAGGTCCCACTGAAGCCTCATTATGACCGACAAATCCAGGCCAACTGTTTGAACCTGTGACAGAAGATTGGTTAGACCTTCCAATCTGCATGTCAACATCATCGAAGTGTTTATTAACTACAGCACCCCTTGTACTTGAAGAATGTTGCTGGTGGCATGATGTGGCTGAAGAAGCTTGTCCAGCCACTCTTTCTTGCATATGTCTTTCAACTTCACTTTTTGTGGCTATGAGGTGTTTCCTTTCTTCTGAAAGTATATGCATGTCAGGATGTAGATTACCTATGTCATCCATTACTCTTGGGCTCTCAGTTCCCCTTGACAAAGTTTCACCCTCCTGAACTTTTCCGGCATAAGAGGATCCTGAAGGATCTCCAAATGGCATCATGACCCCAGAAGTATTACCCGGTTCATTAAAAGACTGTAACTTTCCTTTGTGCTCAGCCAAATCTTTGCCAGAACCATCTGAATTACAATCACATTGCTCACTGGTTAATCAATGAAGATCTTTAATATGTAAAAAGAATTAAAAAAAATCACCTTCTCTAGAAAAGGGGGTTCCAAGTGCAATTTCAAGATGTAGTTTCTTTGGCACCAAGCAATTTCTGCACAAAGAACAATTATGTTTCACAACATAACTCAAAAAATGATTCAACAACAACAACCAAGCCTTACTCCGACTAGATGGGGTCAACGGTCAGCTATCTCAAAACAATGATTCAACTCTATTTTTTCATATCCAAAAGCTAGAAGCAGAACTATGTCTACCTAAATGCTAGAAAAACAAGGCACTGAGCTCGAAGCTGTTTTAATTGTTGCTCTTTGAAAAGCATGGCAGATGACGCTGGTGCTGCAGTAACAGTGGATTTCCCTGTATCTCGGGAATGAACACCTTGTCTGAGCATAGTCATTTCTGAGCCACTACTTTGCCTGCCAATCTGTCAATAAAAATATCTCATCAAGCAATCAACTTGTTCATATACAACCCACATAGTGAAAGGAAGTGGAAGAAGTTGACATAAAATCTTCAGGGTCAGGTATGGTAAAAAAGTTGAGCTTAGAGAAAACAAAAATTAGTGAATAACACGTACCTGATCTAAAGTAGCCAAACTTCCCACATCACGTTCAAGTGTGCCAACATGTTGCATTGAACTTGAAAAAACTGGTTCAGCGAATGGAGATGCACTAGTAGGAACCGCCATCCCTCCGTGAACCTTAGCAAAAGCACCTGAAATTTCAGCACTTAGATATTAGGCATTGGCATTTTAAGTAATGCTACCAAACAGTTGAAAATTCACCATTTGCTTACTACTTGGAATCATATTAAAGTTGGTGAGTTCACTACTTTCACCTGGAAGATCATCTGATGGTTCAGCCTTGTTTTGCTTCCCCTTCCTGGCATTAGCAACAGTGTTGCGAGGGTCTAGCTGAGAAGGACTGTCAACATGCAATTCGACAGGTGGTGATGTATCTCCCCTCTTTCTCTTTGTGGTAGCTTTCTTACCATCCTTTTGATTCACCTGTTTGTCCCAATTGGCAGTATCACGTCTGTCTTGTGGCTGCGAATTAGCAGACCTAGAGTCCAAACTAGATGGACTCCCATGATCAAAAGACTGGCTACTTCTCTGAGCCGCAGGTCCTTGATAATAATCAGGTGCTCCCCCACTTGGGGCAACTGGTGGCCGGCCAGAAGCCAAAGGATCCATTTTGGACATCTCATTTTCAGCTAAGCCTACTCGGGAATCCTTTGCGACACCCACTGCCTGTGAAGAAGATCCTGCATTTATTAACAAACGATTGCATGAAAACCTCTGAAAAATTATCACGTAATTCATTCTGCAGTATGTAAAGAACATGCATAATTACCTATTTGAGGACCACCAGTCAAAGGAAGACGTGATGACTTCAATGCTTCAATATCAAGACCATGCTGGTTGATGACGGTCTCCATCGCCCTGTGACAAACAAGATTTAGTCCGAAAACATCGGCAAACATGAAACAAAAATTGGGTCAGATAACCAAAACTAACAAACTAATCCGGTGCTAAGAATGATATGGTTACAAGCTTCACTACAATCACTAAGCACCACAAAAGAAATTAAGTTTACAAGATGGACCTTGGCAGTGCCTTACGAATTAAGTTTATCACCCATTTGCAAAAAATAAAATCAAGGTATTCTACTTCATGCATGTGATTCATGTGAAATTACTCAAAAACTAAAAAAAGTCAAACCTTTTTTTCTGCTTGGAAAGCAACTCCAAAGCCCAATAAATATTTGTAAGTGCAAATCCAACCACACAAACCTCTAAGTAAATGTTTCTTATTATTATTTTACTTCCCATCTCATATGCATGGCAGTGCAAGATAATATATTAACCACCAACGGTGGAGGAATTCAAAAGTAACCATATGCCCTAATGGAGACAATCAGTATCAAATTATCAATTTTATTATCTTCGCTCACTCCAATGACCATTGTGGCATAGTTTTAAAAACCGAATCCACCGGAAAAAAAAACAAGGATCAATAATGCAACCACTATATATGGACATGTTATGGTGCTAAGTTGATGGTATTTTACCTTGATATCACTTGATACGGCATTGAATGTTCCTTCCCGCTTGATTTCATATGTTGTAGTATCTGAAACACTCATCAAATTAATTGCAAGTATAGCTAGTCTTATTATATAAGAAGTAAAAGAAGAGTTAAAGAATTTCATTTACGAGAAAACTAAACCCACCACATAGAGTTTAGTAGCCAACTTGGCCGGCTCATCTTTCGAATCCTGAATGAGTTTATGCAGAAACTTTGCTGCCTCCAACTCAACATTTTGAGAAGATGTCATCTCATTTGAACTACACAAGCAGAAACAAATATTGAGATAAACTAGGGCAAGCTTGAAATTTCTATATAGTCAAATGTATAATTTTAAGCTAATTATCTTAAATTCTTAACCAAATTACAACAATGGTATAACCAAAATATCAAACTGAACACTGTGACATGTATCCTACAAAGCCTAGGTCAGAATCCAGAAAAGAAAAAAAAAGGAAAAAATATTAATTAAATGATATATGGAAAATGAAACAAAAGATGAGATTTTTAATATCTAAGTCAGCAATCAAAAGATATATATAACCATATCAATTATCAAGTATTCAAATGAAAATAAAAATAAAAAACAAAACAATAGAGGTCCCAAAATTGTAGTTCCCCTCCTTATACTTCTAGTTGAACCCTAATTTAAAATTTACAGAATCAAATAAATGATAGGATGATTAATGAACATATAGATGAGACACATTTGAAAACAAAAACCAAGCCAATATAAAAAAGGAAACGGGTGAGAGTGTAAAAATTGAAACGAACCTTTTGCTTTGCATAACATGAGTGAGCGGAAGAAGAAAGAAGAAAGAAGAATGGCACAAATCTCGCACGAGTGTAACACACTTTTCGTGTGAACTTTAACCTTTTTTTTTTGTTTATTTTTTCAAAAAAATTACATCATACGCGTATTCTTCACAAAGCATTCACGTAAATGCTATGCATGTAGAAAAAAAATATTATTTAGTGGGTGATAAAGGGAAATGTAAATAGGGTATATTGAATGGGTGTTAATTCACGGCAAAAAAAAAATAATTACTAGTGATTATAACTTATAGGTGAGAATGGATTATGTATGTGGTAGTTGTGTATTTATAAATTATTTTTTTATGTATACTATAGTTTTTATTATTAATTTAAGATTTATATATTTTATTATTTATTTCATAATAAACTACTACTATGTTCTATAATTGTAAATTTACCATATAAATATATTATTATTTATATAATAATTATTTTTATATATTGATTATTCTAAAGTATATATATATGATTCAAATTAAAAGCATGTTATGTGGGTTTGGGAATGGGAGAGTATTAATTGGGCTCAACATAGTTGCACTCATTTGGCATTGTTGCCATCCCTTAGAGGAAAACGAAGACCAAAAAAGTTACAAGAAAATGATAAAGAAAGACTTATAGACTAATGTTTTGTTAATTATGACATTGTTCAATTATTTAATTGACTACACCTAGTGCGATAAACGGTTGATTGTTGATGTTAATGAACTGAACATGTAGAGAGACTCATATTATAAATATTGTATTTTAGTGGCTAGTTCAATTGGTACACAAGTGCATCGACTATTATATTAGTATATATTACTGTATTAATCATTTTTAGCTCTCAAATTTATTTATCATATTCTTAATCAATTTTATATTTCGATCGCTATTTACTCCAAATATCAATGTTGACTAATGTGCATTGATGCATTGTCATTATTGTAAGTGTGATTGTAGAGGTTTTCTTGTTGACCGACAATACTTTAACAATATACTTATACAGGAATCAATTTCACCAACCAATAAATTAGAATTTAAAGGGTAACTAGGGAGAATAATTTGTGATGAATATTTGCAAAAGACATAAATTAAGTTTATAGGCTTTATACATTCTTTCCTTTAAATTAAAAAAGAAATTGAGATTTGATTAGGTATTAGTCAAATAACAATTTCTATTATCACCATTTTACTATAGTCATGGTGAATCCCTTATACATTGGGGTTAATTCAACCAACATGGATATTTTCAATTTCGAGGCAGATTTACACAACAAGGATTTTATAAGCAACAAATACTGTATCCTAAATAATTATAGCACCACAATTTTATTTTAGTGTATATTTAACATCATGATGTAAATAAAAACATTCTTAGATAACATATATACTTGGTGCAACATTTACATTCATTACCTTTACATCCATTTACACTACCTTTTTCACAGAAAAATCAAGCAGTATAGGTGGAAAATGGAAATCAAAAGCTTAGATGTTGAGAAGATGAAAGGAGTTTCAGTTTTTTTTTGTATCTCTAAGGGTATCATAAGAACTAATCTATTTCGAAATGCACAATCTCTTCTAACAAGTGTGTCGCTCACATGGATCAAACCCTTCATCTTTTGATCATTATGTGGATTTAGAATAGTCTTACACTACTAGACCTATACATTGTTGGTAAATGAGTTTCAATTTAAGACTACTAAAATCAAGAAGATGGATCTACATCATATATATATATATATATATATATTATGTAAGATGTCAAAATGTACAGGAATATGTGGAGACACTTGCATTTCTATACCCAACACCAAAGAAAAATAGAAACTATAATATCATATATATACTTTCTTTTACCCGTGAAAATGCACATGATATTTACTAGTTTACTATATATCATGATTCGCAGCTCAATTTTCTTAACAAACTTTGTAATGCTAACTCTTTATGTCTAATGGAAAATGAGTAAAGGTGATACTAAAAAATAATTGCCTAAATTAAGCCGCAACCAAACAAAAATGAACACACATTTACAGCCGAACCAGGATCCTCTGTCTCCAAAATTTTATGTCCCCATGTCCCATACTAATCATACGCTATCAACTAACATAAAAATGTTATTGTATATTTTTATTTTTCAACTTTCAATTGACTTGGAATACAATGAGACATGGAAAATAGTACAGCTGATCCCATTCGTCATACCCTTTGGCAGCAATTGATTTAATTGGGATAATAGAAAATGAACCTCCTACAAACTGATCTTGGAAGTAAAAGGTACATAAAACAGATAAACTTCTTCACTTGACAGCAAAAGGAGACAAAGTTCAAAACAATAAAGACTAGTCTTCTGGTATTTCAGAAAAGATCCAACAGTTATTTGAAGAGCACTACACCAAATTAGGAAAATGGTCACAAAAAAAGGTAAATCAATGTTTCCTGATTTAAGCACTCTTCTCTGTGGTTTCTAGAAGCTTATCAATCATGTCTGCTGCTTCTTGCACGGTGGTGATGCTCTGGGCACTTTCTTCTTCTACACTAATTCCAAATTCCTCTTCAAGTCCCATCACAATCTCAACCTGCACAAAATTTGATCAACAAAATTCAATCACAAGCTAGATTGTATATGATAAAGAAATGACAAAGGTTGTGTTCTGATTATTCATATAAAAAGAATCATGCAAAAAGAACAACCAAGAGAAGAGAACAATATTTACTTCAATAACCTAAGGTGTCTCATCAAAGACACAAACATGTAAATTCAGACACTAAAACATTGTCGTACCGTGTCAAGAGAATCAGCTCCAAGTGCAGCAAATTTGGACTCTCCAGTGACACTTGAATCCTCTGGTAAGGCCAATTGCTTCTTCACTATATTACACACCTTCTCTACGGTCTCCGGTTTCGCCTGATTAAAATAAAAAAAATCCACAATAGTTATAACATGGTAATTTAATTCCAATATGTTCATACGATTTATACACAATTGTATCAACTACATTTTATGCAATCTGGTATGCGAAAGTGTTCAAAATGAAGCAATGAGATACACATTTGGTTCATGATTTTGAGCTATTTATATACACATGTACTTGGAACATAGCATTGTACTATTAAGTAGTTATGATGCCGAGAGATCTCTTACTATAATTTTGTTTAATGCCTACACCAAAACGTTACCTCGTTAGTTCTGTTCCCTACATGGATCGAACAATATCCTAATGTTCTATCATACAAACATTGATATGAATTTGTTTAATCACTCAACAAAAAAGTTGTTTGATCCCGATATTAGTGCCAAAGTAATAAAGTTTTAATAAATGTGACATGATTATCCAATCATGATGAATGAAAAACTTACAGCACATGTAACTTGAAAGCGAGGTGCTCTGGGCTGCAAAGTGATGGAAGGGAAAGTTGTTCCCTTAATTGAAAGGGAAACTGAATTTGGGTTAGAGAATCTGGTACCTGCAGGTACCTATTTTTGTATTCAATGTGAAAAACCAAGTGAGTTTATGAAGTAAATATAATCATAAGTTATAAGAACACAAATTAAATTGCATTGATGTACGAGTAAAATAAACCAGTTAACTTGTAATAGTGGATTATACAATTTCTCAACAATTCATTCAATTGATTCATATTTCAGAATAAAGAAAGAGTGAAAAATTAATCCAATGTCGTGACATGATGACGTTAGAACAAAAAAGGAATAAAAACAGAAAATGCAAAAATATTTATTTGATTATAATGAAATTACATTTTTATCATTAAAAATAAGTAGCGAAATATCATTTGTCCAATAGATAAATAGTAGAATGAAATAAAAGGAGAAGATGATAGAAATAAATAGTACCAGATTTTTGTTAAAAGATGTGGAGAGAGAAATGGAGGTTGCAGTGAAGGAAGCCATATGAGAGAGAGAATAAGAAGAGTGTGTTGTGCTGTGGAAAAAAGAGTGACAGGTAGAGTTAGTCTTTATAGAATGCAACAACGTTTGTTTGTGTTTGTTGGGATTGCTGCGTTACTTTCGATGTTATTATTCTCTTCTTCTTCTCTATATTATCGTACTTTTCTCTCACTTTCCTTCCGCCACCTCAACTCATTAACACTCTTCAACCACTCAACAATCGTCCACTCTTATTTTTTCTAAAATCTATCGACAACATGTTGATCTAATAGTAAAAGGTTAAGGTTTTGTTAAAGGTTTGATTTCTGAGAGTTATATATGAGAGAGAAAAAAAAGAGAAAGGGAAAAATATGGAAAATTTCAATTTCTAAAGCAAAACTTAGTTTTTTGGTGTTTTAAAATGAATCTCTTTTGAGAAATTGATATAATCCTATAAAAGTTCATGTAAATTTGACAAACATTAACAAATAAAGACTAAATTAACACCTTTAGTTTATGAAATGACTACATTTTTTTGGGTACCAAAAAAGTGACTAAATTGAAACATAGAGATAAGATAAAGAAATAGAGAGTTCTTAAAATTATTACTTTTTTTATTCAGTGATTTTAGACTTTAATTACTCCTTTGGCAAGCCTCATATCATGTTTTGGTATAACATTATATATAATGCAAGTATAATAAAAATTAAGTTAAAAACATGCACAACAATGTAAGATTTTTTACACTTTTAATATAATATTTAAATTTAATTATTATCGACTCTTAAATATAAGTATATATGAACAACAATGAATGATATAATAACCATATATAAAACTTTACATTCATTATATATATTAAACTCAAATAACATTTACTTAAAATTAACACCAAATTTTCTCAAAAGACACACACTACATGTATTTTTATACTAAATTAAAAGTGAGAATGTTGGGAATGCAACTAGGAGGCTGTGAGAATGCAAATGACCTATTTGTATGTATAGAAACTTGCAAGCCTTCCAAAAAAAAGGCCACACATTTTTGTTATTCTGAAAATAATCACATCCATTTTAAATGCCAAAATGGTTTTAGTGTGTGACACAATATGATTAGTAAACATTTTTTTTTAAATAAAAAAATCACTTTGTTTTATATTCTTGCTTAATATTGTGAAATTTTATAAACAAAGATTATAAATTTTTTGGAGTCTCACTTATTGTTACTTAAGAAAGTATCAATACACATTGTGGTGGTGTTTTATTTTTCTCCTTACAATTGATTAGCCCTCATAGTAGGTGAATACAAACTAAATAGAGAAAATGCAATAAAAAAGTATTTCCCCTAACAAGGTATAGTCTTTAAGTCCTATTGGGTCTTCAAAATTGAGAGTTTAATAATTGATAACAATATTTGTTAGAAGGGACAATAACGAATTCTGAAAGAAATTAATTCATTATAAAAAAATATGAGAATATATTATTTGTTGTACAAAAAGGATATAATCTTTCAATAACCACCCTCTTGAATTGTGGAAATAAAAAAGGAGACTATAAACAAAGAATGAAATAAAGGCTGCTACTTTTAAAACGATGAAAGCTTTTTATATCTCCTTTTCCTTTTCCTTTTTTTTTTGTTTTCTTATATTTTTCTTAATGCTAAACTAAAGGAGAGGAAAAAATTAAATGATATAGAATAAAATGTCCCAAGTTTTTTTCCTTTCTGTTTCTCATCCTTTTCCACTGCAGCCTCAAGGTCATAAAAATAAAGAATGGAGCACACGCGTTTGCTGTGTTGAAATATAAAAAGTGATAAAGTAAAAAAGCATAAAGAGTATTTTTACAACATTATGCATCTGTAGAATTTTATATTAAAATAAAAAATGCATGAAAATAAATATATATTTTTTGTTAAAGGGAAAAGTCTATAAAAACATTATAAATTTTATTTATTTTACAAAAGTTAATATGAATTATTTTTTATTCCTAATTATCCATTAAAATTTATTGTTGGTGAAATTCATGTGCAATGAAATTTTTTAGCCAACGCATTTTATTTTAACTTCTACTGTTAGATCCTATTATTTATATATATATATATATATATATCATTGCTAGCCTCTAAAATTTATTTGTCATATTCTTAATCATTTTTGTATTTTTTATGGTGATTTCCCATGCATGTTAATGTTGGTTTATCTGCATTATTTTTCATTGATATTGTTCTGAGTTTTATTACAATAATTTTATTGTTGGTCTATTGTTCTGCCTTTTGATCATCTTAAAAATATAGTGGATTCTTATACCATTAAACTAACACCTTGTTAATATCGGTGTATTCTTTAAAACTAAATGAATTACAAAATCTGGAAATTAAAAATACACGGTTTGATTAGAAACAAGACAATTCATATCACTCAATTAATGTTACTAAATTATGGGATGGTGAATTATTACCAGATTATAACGTATTATTCAAATTATCATGGTAAGCAAATAATCTGGTAAATAATAACTCTATAAGGTATAAACGCATGCACTTATAAGGAAAAAACTCTATAAACATATATATTTAAAATAATAGTTCTTAATTATATTATTACCTTAATATAGATATAATTGATATTATATTATGAATATGACCATGTATTGATATTATATTATGAATATGATCATATAGAGTTTTAATTCTAAATAAAGTGTTGCAACTACCGAGATATATGTTTAGTTGTGTAAGATCTCATTAGATCCCAAAATAATCAAAATATTAAGAGTTTGATTCTTGTGAGTGACATTTGTTGAATAAGACAACCATGAATCTTAAAATAAATTAATTCCTTATAATAAAAAATAAGGAAATACTATTGGTAATAAAAACTAAAATAAAATGTTAATATATGATACACTATTTTTCCTATTAAAGCATGCTATAGTTGGAAGAGTTTTGCTAAATTTTGGAAGTTTTAAGATGTTGGTTTTCAAAATTAATACACAACTTCTAAGTATAACTTTACACACTTATGTTACTTAAATGACTTTACACAAAGATAGGTTATCTCATATTTTATCTAAAATAAAAATATATAATATTAATTAAAAAATTAAAAATTTATTATAAATATTTTTAATTTATGGTTATTCAGCCGACAACACAACATAGAAGATAATGAATTTTTATTAACTTATGAGGATCACATATCCTCATTCATGTCTGATTTCAAAACAGAAAAATCATGGAATCCTTGTCCCTTTGTTAACAATTTAAATAGCAAGAAACAACAACCGCTGAGGCCCCACACACTCATTTTCCTTCTCTTTTACTCCTTCCTTTTCTTCTTCTTCTTCACATTCTTCACTCAATTACGCTAACTAACTACTCTCTTCTTCTTCTTCTTCCTCTTCCTTCATTCATTTACACTTTCATCATCATGACTAATGAGCTTCTTCAAATTCATCCTCCTCAACTCAGTTTTGTCTGTAAGTTTCTCTATCTCTCACCATTCACATTATTATTATCCATCTTTTTCATATTCTCCTTTTATTATTATTATTATTATTATTATCATTATCACTATTGAATTGTAGTTGAATTGAAGAAACAAAGTTCATGCTTAGTTCAACTCGGAAACAAGGCTGATCACTATCTCGCTTTTAAGGTGCTGCCACTTTTTGAATTCCACCAATCTCAATCTCAATCTCAATATTTTATTAACAAAGAAAAAGTAAATTAATATATTCATATATAATATACTGTCAGGTCAAAACAACGTCACCTAAGAAATATTGCGTTAGACCAAACATTGGCATCATCAAACCAAAAGATACATGTGATTTTACTGGTATTTTTTTAACATTTCTTATCTAATTTGTACATTTTAGTATCCTTGTTCGTTAATCACATAATACTAGGATTTAATATGTATACACTGACTCTCAAAACAAAAGTAATACAAATCAATGGTATATGATGTGCTGATAATGTAAAAATCTTTAAACTGTCAGTGCACAAATTTTAAACTCTAATATTATTTGATCATGGTTCATGGATGGATGGATGCAGTTACTATGCAAGCACAGCAGACAGCACTGCCTGATTTGAATTGTAAAGATAAATTTCTAATTCAATGCACACTTGTTCCATTTGGAGCCACAGAAGATGACATTACATCTGATATGGTGAGCCTGTTTTCGGATGTCGTCGTAGATAAGAAGGATTAAAATTTGCTTCAATACTCTTAAGTCTTTTGTTTTTCTTGCTGTTTTTGTTGAATAACTTAAAATTCCCACAGTTTGCGAAAGATAGCGGAAAGTATATTGAGGAGAAGAAATTAAAGGTAGTCCTCATTAGTCCTCCATCATCTCCAGTTTTGTTTCCTGTAAACGGAGATGCGAAGAAAGATTCATCCAACGAAATTCATGTGCAAAAAGATCGGGTGCCAGATGGATTTGAAAACATACCTTCCCCTCTTATAGTGAGTTCCTCCATTTCCAGTTATTTGGTAGCCACATCCGTTCGTATGTGAATCAGAAGTGTTTAGTTCAACATGGTGGTTGCATAGAATGTTCTATGACTTTACTTGATAGATCTTAAATATCTTTCTCTCTGCCATTATGTTTTTCTTTGTACTAGGTTTCTGAGGAAGTCAAAGGTTTTGAAACTGCCCAGGATATGGAGGAGGATAGAATAGATGAGGATATTGTTGCTAGACATGCTGATAATGTGAGTGACATGAAGCCTGCAAAAGATGCCGTGCAATTAAATTTAGCTAAGGATGTTGCAGAATTGAATTCAAGGCTGGGTATAATGGATTCAAAGCTAAGAGAGGTACGAGCTCCTGAATTTAGAGTAATTTTTACTTCAGTTTTCTAGTCCATCTGAGGTTGTAGTTTAACATAATTCTCTTAGAATGTTTGCTTCCCGCAGCTGAACTTGATTGCACTACTATTCTAAGGGAAATTGAAGGGGAGAGTTCATTACAATCATTTTCAAGCACCCGGGATGTTACTAATTTTATTTTTAAAAAAATGGCTGAGATGATATCATAATACCATAATTTTTTAGTTATCAGTAAAACAGAAAAGATGAATGATTGTCAACTCTGGCATCTTCAGCAGCATTGGAGTTAACATCTTTCGTCTGTGTATATTATCTTGCCTAGTGCATAAAAGGTTGTAATATGCTTATGGCATGTCAATTTGACAGTGTGGTTTACAAAGATGTTATCTCGGCATAGAGTCCAACACCTGGAGTAAGTTGCTTAGGAGGCAATTTTGACATTTTTTAAATTTCTTATATCTTTGTAGGCTGAGGTAACTATCATGAAGCTGAATGAGGAGAAGTGCACAAACACTCAAGAAAAGGGTTTGCTTAAGAAAGAGTTGGTAAGTTTTTTTTTTTGGTTTGGGTATATTTTTCATCACTCATTAGTCTAAAAACTTCATTCATTCTGTTTTTCATATTCAAAGTCGTGCCTTTTGCAAGGTAAATGTACCAACTCTTAACTAAAACCAAAAGTGGAGGTTTATGTTGAACATTTCATCTATTTGTTTCTTGAATGCAAGCAATCATGTTTCGAGCTATTACACAATTTTCATGTACTTCTTGACGATTTTCAATATTTGATATATTTTTTTCCATGTTTTGTTAGGAGGTGTTGAAGAGGAAAATGGATACGAAAAGTGTTCAGGATGGCTTTCCATTACTATTTGTTTGCATGGTTGTTCTTGTCAGTGTGTTAGTGGGATACTATATTCACCCATAAGGGAGAAAACTTAATGTGCAGGATAGCAGAAGCTTTCAGGTCATGGATTTCTATGTAATGGGTAATTCACTGTTTATTACAATTGTTTTACACACAAATGTTAATATGTGATATGGGGGTGGGAATCTTTGTGAAATGCATTTAAAGTGAATTGTGCCTTTCAATAGAAGCATAATAATAAGCAATGTTTTGAAATTTTTAGCCAAAGTTACAAGTCTGTTTATTGAATTTTGTAGAAATATTTTCCCTTCCCCCTCCTCCTTCTAGTTCTTTTTTTCCCTATTTTTTTTCTTCTTTTCTTTGGTTGACCAAAACAACAATTTAATTAATAAAAGTACAAACATTTTGGAGAACTTAGGTGTCCATTGGTAGAAGGTTAGGAGAGAAAAAAGTCCAAGCCACAAGGATGATTCCTCTACTTGCCAAAAAAATTAAAATATTGAACACTGTTTCTCTAGGATATTAAATGGAATGGTTTTCCCCCTTAATATTTTGTATTAATATTTTGTGAGATTATTTGGTATAAGTGTTTTGCTAATTAATATACTATTGAAAGCAGTTTATTATCCAATGGTCATCAAAGGATAACACTTCATAGAATCCCATGCAACTGGGTTGGTTTGTTGAATTTAATTAAAGTCAGATCATGGTTATTATTTTGTCTGTCATTAGCAAGAATTGCTTTTCTTTTTGGGGCCTGGTGTGAGTCCCTTTCTACATAGATTCCTGTGTTGTTATGATGTATAACATTGAGAAAAAAAGAAGCAAATATAGTAACTACCATTCAGAAATATCATAGTAAAACAGGTTTACAAACCAAGTCAAAACTCATAAAATTTTACTTTAACAGTGAATACAATCCAGAAACATAAAAACTACATGTAAACTGTCAAAGCCTTTTCATATATCAACTCTGTTCTGTAAATATTCAGAATTGATACTTCTGCAACACTCACTTAAGTTCTTCTATTCCACCTAGGAATACAAGATCTTTAATCACACTCACATGATATACACCAATAAAATGTTGGTCTAGTAGCGTAAGGCCCTGTTGGATCCCCAGAATAACCACAAAGGTCAATAATTCGATTCCAGTGAGCGACACTTGTTGGGAGGAGCAGTCACACCCCGAAAGGATTAGTTCCTTACCTAAAGGGTGAAGGGATACCCTTTGTAGTACAAAAAACACTCACATAATATACATTGTCCTAAAGAGTGATAGAAAAAACTGGTATATGCATACACACCCAAAATTTGAGTATCCCACCCGAATCAAGTTACAACCCCCTATGTCAGCAAATGGTTTATTAGAAGGAAATGCTCTAATACCACTAAATGTGTATTCTTCTAAGTATAATGACAAAAGTGCACAAGCACAACAAAGACAATTTATGTCACACTCACACGATTCATGTATCACATAAATCTTCAACTGCTGTTATTGACTTAATGCCACTGATGCACACTTGGTTCAAGAGGTGAACCGGGAACATAAGGTACAAAACCGCGTCCACCGAAGACAGGACGCATGAAAGAATTATCAAACTTGCGCCAATAGTGGTGTACCCCACTAGAGGGAAGCCTTAAGAGCATGCGGAAGCTGCTAGGCATGCGGTGGGTGCCACCAATATTGGCCCCTGAATCATGTCCATTGCCAAGAAGTGGCACAGTGAATGATTTAGGGGTGGATGGTGGGGAAGGTATGCTGATTATGTGTTTAGAGGAAGGAAGCAATAACCTCACAAGTGGTTTTGTCATCACCCCAAACACCTGCACATATTAAAAGTTTCAAATGATTATGCTTGGCTTTTTTGTATTCAAGATATAATGGGGATAACATATACATATACAACAGTTTTTCCTTTATAGAGAGGAAAACTGGAAAATGACACTTTTTCAGAAGATCGAAACTAAGGTGTTGTTCTTCAATAGAAAAAATACAAACATATGTAACAGCTGTGATATGTAGTTGTATTCTTATGGAAAATATTACAAATATTTTTTCAACATAAATGGAATTCATGTGAGACCTTCTAAATTACATGATTGACTCTTTCTTTAGTTATTATCACAAGAAATCTGCTTAATAACAGAGTGTTGAAGAAAGTCTGTTAGCATTTCTTTAAAACTAAATGTTAGGCTATGGCGTAAATACTAGAGATCGGGCCGAGCACAAAGATTAGCGACTAACCACTGTGCTGAAGAGTACAACAGTGATAGTACTTGTGATTATGATGGCATTTTCACTCAATTTAGTATGGCCTAGCCTTGTAAACTGCATGTAAAAGTAGAGTTGATTAGTATAAGTCCAAGACAGAAGTTTAGCAATAGAGAGGTACAATTGAAAAAATGGAGTATGATTCCTTCACCTGATTGTAGGCAAGTGCAATCGAAACAGCTCCGCGCATCAGACCAGCCCACCAAATTGTTACCTGCGAATCAAGATGGTCTGAGCAATGTGATACATCAATTTACTCAACAATGAAGACTCGGGAATGCAAACGCGAAAAAACATACTTGTTGCTTGAACTCAATTTTCTCACTTTGAGACTTCTTATGCAAGTTGGACAAGAAGGACAGAGGGAAAACGAAGGCTGCTCTTCCCACTAGGATAAGTGCCAACAGCATAGAACTCACCCCAATTGATTTTTTTGGGCTAATGAAAAGATCAACATGTTAATTTCACATTTAACAAAGTTTGTATTCCAAGGCAGTTAAAGTTGTTTTTACCTTTGACTTACAAGTCTCCACTTCTCTATGTCAAGTGCATCCATCCCAACATAAAGGAAGATAAAGATCTCAGCAATGAATGATAGAGTAGCAAAAGTATGCCTGCAGCAGCAAGGTGATTAATCAAATTCAGCCAAGTAATAGCTTTTATTAGCAACTAGCAATCTTGTAAAGTATAAGAGAATGAAAACAAGTTTGTCTTATCTATTAATGGTAAACATGTTAGAGAATTTAACATACTTGGTTGTCACTCTTGAGCTTTCTGTCACATTATGCCATGTATAGTGAGACATAACAATGCCACAGAAGAACACGGTAAGAATGGCACTTAAGGAAAATAGCTGTCATAAAAATGAAATGATTATGTGATGAGTATTGGAATTATTTGCATCTAGGGGTGGCATAATTCTGGAGAAAAATCTTACTTCAGCTAGCATATATGAAAGGTACGCCATTAGTATCATAAGAGCAACCTCACGATCCGTAGAATGCCTGACATTTGTAAGAAAATGAATTACAGAATCACTAACAATGTATCACTTCTCATATGATAAGCAGATAAAGTAATGGAAGGAACAAAATAAACAAATCTGCTAGAATTAACCTTATCAACTTGCCAAAATAGAGCTGTTTAATAATATAAGCACTCAACAATCCAGCCTGAAAAATATAGAAGGAAAAACATCATTGTAGTTTCAAGAAACAGAAGCAGAGGCAATGAGACGAGTTTCGAAAGTGACAAACTTACAAAGATTCCTAGTACAGTACTCGCGACGAATAAATATAAAAAGTTTCCTATTAACTGTAAAGCAGTGGTGGAGTCAATGTTGGAGAGATCAAAATTCTGAATTGCTTTGAAGAGCACTACAGATGTAGCATCATTTACTACTCCCTCTCCAAAAACCAAGCTGTATAGTAAAGGTGTCTCATCTTGATTAAGAACCTGATTCATATATAGATATGATCATTGAAAGAATTTATAGGGACATAGAAAAAATAGATGATAAAAAGACATGTTTGCAGTTTTTGTATTGAAGTTTATACCTGCAAGGTGCAAACAGAATCTGTTGCTGAAAATATTGCTCCAATTGCTGCATTGGATAGACTAATGTAAGTAGAGAATGGTGGCATTGCAAATAAGTATTTATGACATAAAACTAGAGCAAAAGGAATTAGTTTTATTGATACCAAGATAATCTCCTATCTTGAGGGAACCAATATCCAATTTCTGGAAAAAGTGTATAGCACCTAGTCAAAAGAAAACAACATTTATAAACAAATCGAAATATTTAAGTTCTATGCATTTAATAACTATGTTCTTCAGATGAAATTAGAGGCTTGATGTTACTTGAATTACCTAGTGATATGATGCAGAATGAAATCAAAGTACCAACTACACCAAAGAGCATGATTGTCATAAAATTTCGGAAAAATTGTTTCTTTTTGACCTGAAACCTGAAGCAGAGTAACAACAGAGCAATTAAAATCAGAAATCTGAGGCTGTTAAATCTAATCAAATTTAAGTATAAGTTTAGTGAATATAGCTATTGACACCCTCAAATATTCCAAAAGTTGTTTTCAATGAATAATAAATCAAATTAAATTATGAAACTATATATATAACCAATAACTATAGCCCATGTTTCAGCTCCAAATAATATCTTTGCAGATTAAAATGAAAGGAACACTCTTATTAGAGTTTGTTGATTAAGAATATGTAATATATAAAACTGCAATCAACAACATTTGAGAGAGTAAATATTTATCAAGTATATGTTACAAAGAAGTGAGAGGAGTGAAATGACTTACCCTGCATTGAAAATGATAGGAGGAAGTAGGTAAATAAAGAAAAGATCTTGGCTGAAAACTAATATATGAGAGCTTTTTCCACCAGTTGTAAACAATATAAAAACCCCTGTACAAAGACCAATGAGAAGTGCAGTGATTGATTCATTAATCCATCGATTTTCCTCAAGCAAATGACCAAGAATAATGCATGTGCAAAGAAGAGCAACAAATAGGTTCATTGAAACAACTGAAGCATGATCAGAAGTCATCACTGTCATTAACTTCTCAAATAATGCTCCAGAAGCCATCACTTCAATACAACTAAACTTCTATGCTTAATGCTTAATGCTTCACTTCACTATAAGGGTGTTGCATGGAATATATATATATATATAAGGAATCATGAATCATGAATGAGGTATGTGGTGATGGAAAAAGAATAGTATTAATAGTATTGTGGTTTGCAACATAGGGAACACTTGCACTTATTTATACTACTTTTTCTTTTGGCATGTCAATGGAAGACTTGGGTAGTGAGACATGAGTTTGCACTCCACCATGCAACTTTCATCATTCTGTCCTTTTTCTACTTTTCAAGTTTATTCATTCTTTCCATCTTTTCAAACCTATTCTCAATACTATTCATTATATTATTATCATGAATAACAAGGTCAAATACTCATTAGAGAACTCACTTTACAGATTTTTACTTTCTTTTCATATTCCCATTTTCACCATTTTTGGATTTATTGTGAAATCCATTTTGATACTGGAGTTCGAACCTGGATCATGTGTCTCGAAAAACCATGTCTCACCTTGTCTCTATCCAATTAAATTACACTGAGTAATATAATTCTTCATTTATGACTTTTCTATTTAATTGAATGATGCATTTTAATTGCTTTGATACACCAATTGAGACACAAACATGGACGGAGGATCTACATTCTAGGAGTTCTTACGTGGGGAATGCATTTTTATCTATGGGGTATGCTTGTCTCAAAATGATGTAGATCCCCTGTCTCAAATCATGTCCCCAAACTCAACCCCGATCCAATCAACTTTGAACAAGTATTATAAAAATGTAGCATTTTGTATTTAAAAAAAATTATTTACTTATGTGTCAATTTTTAATTGGTGGGTGATCCCATGCTAATGTTTATCATTATTACTTTGGTTATATTTGGTAAGTGTTTAGGTTAGGATGAGAGTTCTTAAAAAGAATAAAAGTGATTTGATAAATTAGTAGAAACAAGTTAATATAATCTTAAATAAGTAATAAGCTATCAATTTTGTCGAAGAATGTAACTAAAATAAAGTATACTAGTAAAATGAATGGAGTGATAAGTCTCTTACATTATGGCATCAACTATAATTACGACTCATCATATTTTTCATCTCTAAAGTTTAGAGGGAGTGAGAGATAATGATATAAAATTAAATTTCAAAGGATCCTACTTATAAAAAAAACAAGTTTACTTTTTTCTCGTGATGAGAAAAGTGAAGGAAAGAATATTTGTAGGAAGTGGAGGGACTGTACGGAATTCTTCATTTTGGAAACAATCTCATGATTGCTGTCATGCTTGGAAACGACATTCCAACTTGTTCAGTTTAACCATCTCTTCTAAAACAATCTCTACATGTATGGTTGGATAAGTATTGTTGTCAGAAATCAAACTTTTAATTTTTTTTATTATTTTAGAAAATTAATATAATTTTATATTACTAGATCAACGTTTTATTGATATATAAATTGAGCTTCCTATGCCATCACGATGTTTTTTAACATGAATAGTGATAATAATTATCTGAGTAATAATTGTTCTTCAAATTATTTATACTAATTTAATAAAAAGGTAAAAAAAAAGACTAATTTAATTATATTTGTGATCTCTAAAGACTAAATACTAATTTGATTTTTTTTTTAATTTTTGAAAGACTATATATATATATATATATAAGAGAACTAAAATGGATATTCGATAAGTAATTGGTAAAAGCAAGGACGTGGGAAGCTAGCTACTCATGCTTCTTCCGATACAAAAATATTCTCTTAGCACGGTTAACTTTCCTTTCTTTTCAAATGGTTGTATATGCAATTTGGGATAGTGGTGGAAGGGGTATGATCAAAGATTCAAGGTCACTACGAATGTCCCATATAGAAGTTTGGAATATTATGGATGTAGTAAACATAAACATGTTATTAGAGGTACATAATGATGGAGAAGGTGTACGAAAATGAACAAATTTATAAAGGGCAAAAGTAGTAGCATATACTTGTTTAACCAGAGCTAAGCAAGCCTAATATGAATAAGGATCTTCTCCATTAACAAAAGAATGATATAATAAATAAATATATATAGACGTATGTAACCATCATTGCATTGTAGCCGACTTCACCAAATGATATTTGCAATCACAACACAGTGGAGGAGTTTGTTAATACTTACCTCCCAATTCTCTACACAAACTCTTGTTTCTCACTTTTTATTTATTCATTTTATGGGTTCAACAACAAATCGGTTATTAGTTATTAGTCCCCTTTAATACATACAGATATGGTTATTCTGTACCAATGTGTAACACCAATGTGTCACAATCACGTACATAGCCATCGGCGTCGGTTCAAGTGGTAGTGGTACATGTTTGATTATTCTTAAGCAAGGTTCAGATTCGTGTATTGTGGATGGAAAAAATGCGCGTTAGGAGATTAGTCCCACGTATCTGTGGAGATGTTCCCGGCTCGGATATGATTGCATACGGTACGAGCATAGATGTGGTAAACAAAAAAAATTATACCATTACTACTTTGTGTTGTTTTCAATTTTGAAGCACTTCATAGTAACACTATACAACTCTTAGCACCATAGAACTGCAAAATATCGCATTTCTTAAAACCATTTCTCTTTCTCTCACTGTTTTTTTTATCTTCACAAATACTATATATTACACATAGAAGCGTTTTGTATATGATGAATTATAAAGAGAAAGAAAGTGATATTGAGTGGAGGATTTTGTTATTACAATGACATCAATTCCAATACCTTCACCTTCTTCCTCTTCTTCTTCGAAGGGTAATAGCAATACCAGAAAACGTGAACGTGAAAGATGCTTGAAGATGACCCACATGTACAATCACCTTCAAGCCACTGTCCCTGGTCTCTTCCCCAAGGTGAATTCAATTCTTTCTTCTTTTTCATTTCATATAAGTGATTGCGGTGACTGCCGTAACTGCAAATCACACTGATGTAACCGCAATGCAACTACATGACCGCATCGAATTCAAAAATAGTTTTCTAATCACAAAATAATCCACATCACAATGGTCGCAATCCACATCGCAATAACTGTGACCACAGCCGTAATTTAAAACACTGATTCATATACATTTTGAGTGGTAATTGTTGTTTGTGAGATAGGCTTCAAGGGAAATGATTGTAAACAAAACAATTGAATACATTAAGGAGCTTGAGGAGAAAAAGCAAAAGCTGGAAGAACTCAAGGACTCAATGCTTCAATCTACTACAACTAGCACCAATTGCTCTCTCAAACTTTCTATCTCTACCAATAATGTTGCCTTCTTTGGTATTCAATCACTGCATCAACCTGGTTCCATCACACTCATTTTCAAGGTCTTCTTCAAACACCAGGCTCAAATCTTGTCTGCAAATGTTTCTGTTAATCAAGGGATTTTGATATTGGCAATCACAGCTTTGGTACAAAATGGTACCCTTGAAATTATTAAGAGAGAAATTATGAGTTTTTAGATTCAACCACTACATTTGCATTTACTTTAGTGATACGTATGGTGTTTAGTTTTTCTTTGCAGAGTCACAGATCAGATTTAACCCAATGTTTTGTAGAGACTAAGAAAGAGATCATGGACATAAAATAGCAAAGTTGCATTTAACATACTATTAGTAAAACTTGTATGACATTGATGAATATTATGAGTATATGAATTACGATATTTGAATCATGCTGTGTTCATTTGATTTTTATGTTTTTCTAATTTCATCTTTGTTTATAAATTGGACACCTATTTTTACCTTGCGTTTGTGCTAAATTTTAGCATGCATGGAGGTTGGTTAGTTACATAAGAATTGCTTTTTCTTTCGCTGTCCCTAATCATTTAAATCTGTGGGATGGACCATACAGATGTGATTTTTAGTTACATTATATTTTATAATATGCCAAGCTGCTTGTTACCAAAAAGTAATAAGTCGGTGACTAGTTCCTTACCTAAAAGATGAGAAAATATACTTGGTAGTACAAAAAAAACTTGACCAAAAAGCTAAAATTGTATCTTCACTTCTACTGGAAGAAAGCATTTGTGTACACCTTAGACTGGACACAATCTACTGACATCCAGAATTCAGATCTTGAAACACTAACAAAATGCCATTAATGTTCTAACAAATTTTCAGCACTTATGGAGCATACAATAAGAAATAGTAATATAATCAACATATCATGATAAGAAAGTAGTCCTTAAACAAGCATCTTCTGAATTATGATGCCATCAAATTCTAAACTCGTGCTATTGTGGAATAGCTTCTTTTCGGTTTAGGTCTTCCAAATTTATATTTGCCTCAAGTCCCTTGTTCAGTAAATCAGTAACAAAGGCAACGATATCAGATTTCAAGGAGGTTGCTAATGCCTGTACGTAAAACAGAAAAAGAAGAAAAAAATATTAGTGTCCCTATAGCGCCACAACTCAAAAAGAGAGCCAAAAGTGGATTTCTTCACGATTGAGATAGTATACCTTTCTGTCCTCTTCCTTTTGGTGCTTGATCACTTCCAAAGGCCACTCAGATACAAGCTTCTGAAGTTCATCTTTGATGCCTGACTTTTTTGCATCAGACAAAGTCTAGCAACAATGGAGTCAAAAGGGGGAACAGTTACATAAAACTATTCAAAGAAAAAAGTGACCTTCTCATTTTGCTAACAATCGCTTTAAGCAATACAACCATCATCAAAGCAAAGACAATTATATGAAGGAATAACAAACAACAACAACGACAAGCAAACTTTATTCGATTATTCCCCCGGGTGGGCTAGGCTACATCGCAGATCATATAACACCATAATTGCTATCACAAATCATGTATGTTGGCAAAACATTGATATTTAAATCTTTCTTAATTGTTTTGACTATAGTTTTTATTGATCTCTTTGTATCAAGTAATTGGACTACCATCCACCTGATCCTATAGAGGCTTCTATGCTAAGGTTTCCTCCGCACATGCCTAAACCACCTTAAGGCTAGATTTTACCATCTTTTCTACAATAGGTACTGCCAAATTTCTCTCTAAGGTATTCACTCTTATTCCTATCTTGTTTACTATGCACATTCATCCAACACAACATTCTCGTTTATAAGAAGGAGTAACATCGACACAAAATCAATCCAAAATCACACCTCCAGGCCATACCTGCTCAACTAAATTATAAACTTTTAACCATAGATAGCTGTTTTGTATCAAAAACTAGAAGGATATAATTTCTTCACCGCCATTACAGTGGAATTAATTTGAATTTGAAGCTATTACTTTTTCTATAAAAGAACATTTGTTCTTAACTAAACAATTTAATATCTCGACGGTAATAACCATACAATTTCATCATCCCCATTTCATTTCATTTTGCTGAATGTGTTTTTGTTTTACTTTCTTACTCTAAGAAATATATGACAAAGGAAAGTGTGCAAAACAATACAGTCCATACCTGATTTAGAACTTGAATGATAGCAACTGCATCGCTGGGTTTTTGTTCCAACAGAAGACCCTGTATAGTCAGAAAGCAAGTTCAGACTTTCTAAGTGGAACTCTGTTATGACCCAAGCAAACTAGTCGAAATAAGCATCGGCCTTGAGCTGAAGTTCAGTGCAATTCATGTGAGGCTGATGTAAGATTAGATAAGGCTTGCCATAGGGGGGAAGTTAAGAAGTTTTATGTATAAAAAATGTGCAACTGAATTGTTTAAGGACAACAGATTAATAACTTGACATGTGATAAAAAAAAAATGAATTTTGTGCAGTAAGAAATGTTTTCAGAAAGCATGATATCTATTAGATATTATCTAATGATCAAAACTCATTGAGATCTTGTGATGATAAGCTACACAGTGCACACATAGCATATATACATGGTAACTGCATTATAATATAACACTAATTATCAAATCAGGCAACGGTACAGATGGATTTATCACCTTGGCACAAGAAAATCCAGTTGCCAAAGTATGCTGCTTCGTTGACTCAGATCTCAACTTCTCGATTTTCCACAATGCTTCAGTGTTTCCTATACATAAGAAAGTGAAATACATACACACCTAATTTAGAGTAGGAACAAAAGATGTTGGAAAGTTCAAAAAAAGTAGCAAGACCTTGAAGTCATACAATACTATTACTATACATGCACTTTTTTGGTGAAAACTATATGGGGACTTGTGTTCTGTCCAACGACATATACTATAAGCTCAATGAAGGAATCCACTATGAGAAACTGCTATTAATGCTCAACTAAGCAAACAAGATTAAGCAGATGGAAAAAACTAAGTCAAGAAGAACATTTCAGATATATGCACCTCTTTTGGCAGCAAATTCCATCCATGTGTTGAATGATGTCTGTCGTAGCTTTACACCAGCCTTGACAAACCTTTTTGCATACTTTTCCAGCAATTCCCACTCATCTGTATTGTAACAAATGCTGCAAATGATCACAACACAAGTAAGCCGGTCAGAGGCATAGATAGAATAAATAAAACAGCATATCCACATGCATAGTAGTACTGTATTATACTCAACATAAGATTCGAAACAAAAATAAGTGCAGGCCAGTCAGAAACACGTCTACCAATTAGTTCAGTTACTGCAGTTTGAGATAAAATCCAAATTCGATATTTCAAGTCTAATCTTTAACCAAAGAACTTTTGCTGTGCAAAACTATCGCATGAAAATGTCACAACTTCAATATACCTGAAAATTATATCTGCTGTGCCCGGTTGCAATGGTAAATCATTCTTCTTGATAAGTTTCATTACTTCTACCAACAGTTTCGTATCATTGTGATCCTTAGCATAATTCTGCAGTAAATTGAAAGTAGTTTACCAATTGGAAATTGGAGAGAAAACAAAAGAATATAGAGCATTAACATGTGAAGCAGCAATACCAGTAAATGGTGTGCAGATGCAACACTTGGAGTGAGACCAAAGACATTATGCTTCCACAAAGCCTTCTTTCCTATATAATATTTTAACCAAATTACATCAATACTTAAAAATTCTTCACAATTATAAATTTCCTAAAAACAAATGTCGTTTATATAAGAAGCGAAGTGGAGGCATAAATAAAGTATGTATACCAAAATCAAGGGCTCCTGCATGAACACATGCTTTAGTTACTTCGCGACAGAGATTACAATTAAAATTGTCGTGAATGCGAAGATTTGACAACCTCTGATTATAAAAAAATATTAAAAATCATCAGTACAAGAAAGAGAACAAATAAACAAATGAATTTGAAACAGATAGACGATGAAGGAGGAAAATAAGTAGAAACTAACAAATCTACGGAGATTGGTCAAAATGTCAAATAGAAGCTTAATATCTTGAGTGTGTTTACAATTTGAAACCAGTGACCACAACCAAGCATTTGGAGGCATTGATCTTTTAACATTGACAGATTCAAGCATTTTATCATACAGTTCCTTCACAGATTCTGCACCAAAATGAATAAAAAAAGCAAAAATGACAAAATGAAATTTAAAATTAATGAATTAACTAAATTAAATGAAGGAATGAAGAAGAATAATAACCTGTTGGAATGGATTGAGGAGTATCAATTCCAGAAGTGTACAAAGCCTTTGAAATCATGAAATGCGTTGCGAGTTCGGGATTATGATAATTACGTAGCGTGAAGCCTGTGAAGTTCAAAAATTAAATAAATAATGAATTCGATGAAAAAGAGAAACAGATCAGAAAGCATAGTAATAAGAACGATAATAGTGAACCTGAGAAAATGCGAGATTGCAAAAGCCGAGAGGCTCGACGAGCATTGGAAGCAACTTGCATAGCTGCTGAATCAGAAAATCGATCGAGTTCTGACTCAACTCACTGGGTTCAGGGTTTACTACAATATTCGCTGCAACCGTCCACACCTTTGTTTACGTACACTTCAGTTTTACACCACTAACTTTATGTGCTTCTTTTGGGCTTCATTTCTTGGGCCACCATTTTATTTGCTCCTAATACTTTACACCCATTTTATATCACTTAATTTTATTTTTTCCTTTTTAACTCCGTGTTTGTATATCCCTTAACCAAGTTAAGTGGTACATGTTTAATTATCTTTAGGTAATATCTCGGATTCAAGTCTTGTAGATGAAAAAAATATTCGTTGAAAGAGTTAACCCATATACTTGTAGATGTTCCCAGCTCGAACAAGATTACATCAAGTGCAATGAAAAGACATATACAAAAGTTTTGAAAACAACTCTTATATTTTGGTATAACACATTTATAGTATTATCATATTACTAATAAATCTATGAATGCCAATTTTCATTCCTTGAAATAGAATCATCAAGATCAACAACCCAAGTTATCAAACATAAACCAAATTTTACTGATCACATTACGAAAAAGAAACATATCGAGTAATGGAGAGACAAGTTATTGATGCCTTAATGACATGTTATTGTATTCTAAAACACACCAACTAGGGAAAGCCCTCGAGAAATGAAGGTGGAGGAAAATCACTAAAGTAAGATAAATTATCAGAAATGCTTGTCTTTAAGAAATTTTATGGCATCTGCAAATAAGGAATCACTGAGTTTTGTTGATCAAATTCAATGACAATCATACAATATCCAATACAATACATCACAACAGTGTACATATTTATATATGGCCTTTATATATCTGCCTAATGAAGCAGAAAACAGCCCCACTCCATACATTGGAGGAAGAATAATACATGCCTATGAAAAATGTCTAGGATAGAATACACCACTCCTCTTAATACTGAATTAATTCAATAACCCCCTACAATAACATGGGTAGAAACTTTAATTTTCTCTGCTCAACATATATTTCTTGAACCATAAGAAAATGGTTATTGAGGAAGAACAGGGGGAGCAATTGCACGAGTATTATATGATCTGCAGTGACCACATTTTTGCCCAAGAATGTGGAAGTAAGCTTCAGTTGTGTCATTGCAGTCATTGCATAGAATCCACACCTGAAATGGATGCTTCTTAGTTCTTGGTTATATTGACATAAGTTCTGAATGAACAAGGATATATTCATGTATGCATAGGAGGATTCAGTGTCATTTCAACCCACCCTATAGTTACATATTAAAATGGCATTACCTAAATATCAAAAAAGTGAGCATTCTAGTGGAATTCAAACTCACCCATACTTTTTATTCTATAAAAAATGTGCATGGAGCTTAGGATAGAACAAATAATCTAGCAGGTTTTGTTTTTTTATTTTTTTATATAAAACATGTAGCTTATGTGTTTTTACTCACTGCTGGGACAAGGGGAACTTCAAATGAATGACAAAGGCAAAGAAATTGAGATAAAGAGAGGTATGTATTAGACAAGCATTTCAAAGAATAAAACTTTACCTTCCTCAATCGATAATCGTCAGGCATGACAGTAGCTTCAATCTAACATAACATGAAAATAAAAACTGATCACTAAGAAGCTACAATTGAAGTAGAACATTCCGATAAGTTCTCTTGATCTTAACTGAATGAAATGCAAAACCTATAAATCATGTAAAGCAAAGCATCTATGTGCATTAACTTAATCAGCTACCTCTTCATCAATTCTCTTCCACATCCTAGACATGTCGATGACCGACTTGGAGCATATGGGACAACAGTACCTGATCCACCAAATTAAACTAGTTAAGCACAGATCATGTTTATAGAACAAAGAACTCTCCAATATTTAGCCTTGCTCACTTGTCACGTTTTACCATCTCTTGGTAACATTCAGAGTGCATTGTGTGACCACATTTCATAACAATAGTATCTTTCAATGAGTCAAAAAGATACTGCAAAAAACATAGTAAAATCACATCAGATTATTCTCAAGTTTCCCTTGACACATTTTTTGCTTAGAGTTTAATTGATAATACAAGCCAGGGAAAGGGAGGGAATAAATCAAGCACCTCATAACAAATGGGACAGTGATGCCTCATGGAATTCTCAACACATAAATGATTATCACGCAGATTAACTGAATAGCAAGACCCTGCAGCTTATAAAATGTTTATCACTACAAAATTCCTCATCACTACAACAATATTGAGCAATTTATTTGTTAAAGAAAAGAACAGTCCCATTCAGCAATTAATGTGGCTACTAATAAATATGACTTCAGGTTCCAAAGTTATAAATGTAATACATCATAGAATGCAGGTCAAATTATTCTTAGATATGCTGTTTTGTTTATACTCTTCAGTCACATGAATAAACAAGTGGCAAGATCAAGTGATTCACCAAAACAAAATGGAAATTCGATTTGACAAGACAACTAAAACAAAGTGATAAAGAGTCTCGGGTTCAATTCTCACCCACCATACAAATACTAATATATTAACATTTGCTTATAACAAAAATTTCAAACAAAGTAATCAAGAAACTTTGAAATTCTATGATAAATCAAAGGCTGAATTTGAAATAAAACCATTGATAAAGCCATAATCTTTGCTTCTGAGGAACAAAGCTTACTGATTAAAAACGTGCAAAATCCAATTATTATTTCTTAAAATCTTAAATCTAACAAATTCCATATATCATCAACTTATGTACCATAGAAATAAATAAAGGAAAGAATGGAGTCTGCTTTAATATATAAGCTAACAATTTGAATGGTAACCTAAAGATTAATGCATACCGCACTTCTTGCAGTGGAAATAATTCTCTCGTCCACCAACCCTGTTTTCAAATTACAACACCAAAATTAGTTAATTTAGTTTGAATGCCATAAATTTCATAATTGAATCCAAAACATGGTTGAAGGATCTGATGAAAACACTCAACAAGCACACCTGCAGATCCCACAATCATCACAATGAAACTGTTGTTTCTCTGTCTGCAAATTGATTACACAAAAATCAGCAATAGCATCACTGAGGAAACAACCAAAGTAATTGTTGGTGCAGCAGAAGCGATAGTTGCGCAACATTGGCCACAAGCAATCAAACAAAACAAAGTATATAGAATAAATAGAAGAGAAAAAACAAAAAAGTTTATTAATGGGGTTCAGTCAATTGTGCATACCTCCCCGGCAGGGCTGAGCAGTTACTCTACTCTATTCTAATACCAAATGATGTGAGACTAACACAGTAACATATTTCAAACATTCTAACAGTAACAATACAAGATCATACACCAAATAAAGTCTAGTCCATCTCAATGAAGCAAGGACGAAATCGGAAGCAGATGAATCATATTTAAGAAGTAAAATTCAATAAGAAACTTAAGATTAGTTAAGTGAAGGAGCATTACATCATCATCAAAGAATTTGCAGATGTTGCAGAAATATTCTCCCATTTTGACACCACAGTTTGTGCAAACTTGAGCAACCTTCCAAATGACAAAATAATAATAATAAGATCCAAATATAGATATATGAGACCCTCACGAGATAACTTATACTCTGGTACGATGAGGTACTTTATTCTTTAAATATATATAACACGAAATAAGTAGAAGGAAAGTTGTAAATGGAAATGGAATTAAATACATACTTCATGCTCTGTGTCACAAACTGAACAGATAATCTGAAACAGCAAGAAGAAGGATATAAAATTTGCATTAGTCTCATAATGTCCTCCTATTGATTACTTTTGGAGGGGAAATAAGGATAAAGAGAGACTTGAGAGCCATGTCAGATGTATTGTTTCATGGCTATCGAGTCTTCCATTTTCTTTCATTCCCCTTCAAAACTCGACTCGTAATTAGAGCTGATGAAACATAAAAGGGATTGATTGTAGTTACTTGTTTAACATCTTGGCGAACAAGGTCGTGGTGATCAAAGGGGTTCTTCAACATGCTCTAATTAAAATAATAACAGAAAGTGATATATAAATTAAATGTTAGATTAAGGTGAGAAAAAGAACAAGTAAAAAATGTATAATAACCGTAGCATCATTATGACAATGGCGACAAGAGTAGATCTCATTGCAACATGGTGCACGAATCCTGCATCTTCTTCTGTAATGCTTGCACCTGAATTCAAATCAAAGTATGAGTATATTTAAATTCCATTACATTAATAACATAGCAAAAATAATCAATGATAAGAAGAATAAGTAGTACCCATATCCCATCTTTCCAAAATCAAGACGTTCTCCTTCCATGTTATTATTTGTCTCTGGAAATGGAAGGGAAGGTAAGTTTCCTGATTTGGAAAGAATAGGTTTGTTTTGTTTTCTTTTCTTTTGTACTTAAGAGGAAAGGAAAGGTTAAGGATTGTATCATGGTGTTTGCTTTAAAGAGTTGAACACCACTCTTTCTCTTTCTCTCTCTCAAACATTCATTATTCTCTTACTATATTTTTTTACTAATCCTTCTGTCCATAAAAAATGTATCATAATAAGATCATTTATTTATTTATTAATAATTAAATTATAAGTGATCATTTTTTATGGGTAGAAGGATTAATAAAAATATATAATATTGTTCTTTCTTATTATTGTTATTATATGTTGTTTCCCAATTGGGATGAGAGAGAAGGGATAAGGTGAGTTGAATAGGAGAGAAAGGGATCTAACCGTATTATCAACCAATCACATTTAAGGACCAACCACCCATCACTAAATAAATATATAAGTAAAAACAGTTCTGAGCTGGATGGGACAACTTAACAAGCAACTTGCAATCTATGCTTAAAAAGATATTTCTATCTATCTTGTTTAATTAAAAAAAATTATGGATATATATATAAAGACAATCAATAAAATCTTAACAATATATTAAAATTTTAATTATAATTACATTTGTCTTCAAATATAATGTATTATATGTATCTTCATAGAAATTTTTTTATTTGAAATAATAAATCCTTGTTCGTGGATATTATATTTCCATGATTTTGGAAAGAAGAAAAAGAATATGAAACAAATAATAAATATATTCATTTCACATTCCAACAAGTTAGGATCTAAAGATGGCAAACAGTAACAAAAGTAAATTTGAAAATAAAAAAAAGTATTTTTTAAAAAGAGTGAGACAGTGTATGAAATTCCTACCTAGTGGAGTTTTAGAACGTTGGCTTTACACATCAAGAAATAAGGCTATTTTTAAAGCTTGAACATCAATAAGCAACAACCTTATCATTGTGTCAATATATGAAGGAAAGATAAAAAAAATATATTCAGGAATAAAAACATTTTCGTAGAAATAAAAGATATAAAAACTTCACATAAGCAAAGATATAAAAAAAATGGAATAAAAAAATACACAAGTAGTACATAGTATGTTGTTGTGCTGTAACCACAAACGTGGAATTTTATCTTCATTTTCTTAAATTGTGCAGCCACTTGCATAAGTAAATTAATAGGTACACACCAACAAAGTCTTTTTGCTAGTACTTCATATTTTCTTCTGGGTAAATAAATTCATACTTGGTTGTAATCATCACTTTCTGACCAAACATTTTATTTATCCTTTGATTTGAATGAACCTCATACTTTCAAAGTGTGAATATATACATTGCCAGCCTTAATTAGCCTGAACAAGGTAGAGTGGGGTAGGAACCACATCCTTTTGTTATTGTTGCCAAGGTTGTTTGTTACTTTGTTTGCTAGTTATAATAACTTGTATAATACACATTTTGTATATGCCCAAAACACCATTTGGCTTCTATCGGAAAACAAAGTCACCATAAAAACAAGGCAACAACAATAATAATTAATCAATTAATTAAGTAAGTGTTAATTGATTAACACAATAGTTAATTGATTAACTAGTTAGAAAAGTAAGTAAAACATTGATTGGACAATTATTATAATTGACACATTTAACATATGTTGAATTATTTTATAATATATGTTTATTAGTTTGTTAGTCAGTTAGTTAGATAATTTTGTGACCTACTCATATACTAAATAAGGTTTTTCATGTATTGATTACGATTTCGGAATAGTTTAGATAACAAAAAAAACTATTGCTATGTGCCAAAACATGAAACTCCAAATAGAGCATAGCATAGCGGAAAATACGGTTGGTTATTGACACCAATTACACCCATGCAGGACATAGCATAAACAAGTTAACAACAAAAAACCATGTTTCTCCTTCTTCGTATATCCACTATAAGACAGAAAGGGATTCCAACCTTTTCATTCATATCAACTTGGATCCTTTTCTTTCTATCATCTCTCATTGTGTTTCCCACAATCAATTTACACACATAAAAACCAAACAAAAATGGGTTGTGGGAAATCTAAACATGATGTTGCTTCTGACAATACCCTCCAACGTAAGAAATCCTCTAATGATGGACAAAAAAATGGGACAGAAACCATTCACAATAATGCTGACAACATTGTGAGTTCAGAAATCGAACAGAATAACAATGAAAATGTGAAAGATGTTGATGTTGGAGGTACGGTTGATGAATCCAATGATGTTAAAGACAAATCTCTTGAAGTGAAAGAAGATAAGGCAATAGAAGAGAGGAGCAAGAATGATGATGAAGAAAAGGCACCGGAAAAAGTTGTTGCTAAGGAACCAATATCTGAGAAACCTGATGGTAAGAAAGATGATTCATTGAAAGAGAATGATGCTCCTCCTCCTGCTGCTAAAGAAGAAAAGAAACCAGAAAACCAACAAGGTATGCAAAAAGTGTAACACCCACATGCGACCTCTCAGGTCCATGAATATAACGAGCGTGTCACTCACAAGCTTAAATAGCCCTACAATATTTTATTACCTACAAAGGGGAGCTTCTTGTGACCTCAGGGATAAATAGTCACTTTATCCATGAGTCGCTACCGAGGTCACAGACCCTTTGTGGAGAATAAATGCAATGATATTTAAGCTTGTGGGTTGCACGCTCATTCTATTCATAGGCCTGGAAGGTTGCATGTTACTGAGGTCTTAGAGAAAAATGATAACCTTTTATATTTTTGTGATGTTATTACTCACTTTATCATTTCCTCTTAACTCCTCCTCATTAACTAGGTGAATTCATGGGTATATATTAATTACATATATTCTTATCATGTGTGTCTATAGAGGAAGAGAAAACCAAAGACATAGTTCAGAAAGAGACTTTGACTAACAAAGAAGAAACCAAAGACACAAATCAGAAAGAGACTTTGGCTAAGGAAGTAGAAGCCATAGAAAAAATTGTTCCAACCTCTAATGGTGAAGAAAAAGATTTGAATGCTGAGAAGGTATGTGAGGGTAACAAGAGTTCACACATCAATTAATTATAAGTCTTTATAGTGAGAAACAAAATATGATGAATGCAGGGAAAGTAGATAATTGGACAACCAGAAAAGTTGGAAATATTAGTGATACAGAAGAATCATGTTCCAATGCTAAGCATTTGCTTCCTTTATGATCCCATATTGTATCTTTCTTTTCTCATTCCTTATAAGAACTAAATCACGATGTAATACCTATATTCCGGAAGAGTTATCATATATATAATATTGTCATTTTCCTTAGTTGATTATTTTCATTAACAAAATGTTACATTTTTATATTACTTGCTGAAAACTAATTAGACTGGGACAGAGTTGGGGGACAGAGTGTGAGACAGAGGATCTGAGTCCCATATGAGATAGCAGATTTCTATTCCAATGATAGTGTCAATGCCATAATTCCAGCAATTTTTGTCTTTAAAAAACAATCTTAAAAATTATAGAAAAAAGGTACTAACAAGTTGACAAGGTTGCAAAAATGAGCTAGGAACAAAAATAATTTATCAGTCTTATATATGGTACTTCCTTTGTGAAATGTCTCCAAACACACACCAATTATAGCAATATATCTTCCATCGACTAATTATTTATTGATTTATTTGTTACTTATTAACTTATTATGAATATTCATTTTTTTGTGTGGGGAAATATTAAAATAAATGATTTGATTAAAAGATTAAACACAATACATAACACAAACCCATTTCAAAAGCATACTATCTAGTCATTGAAAATCAATCCTTTCAAAATGAGCTTAAGGCCTAGGAGAGTTGATGGGAGATGCTCTTACACATCAAACTTAGGCTATGCACATAAGTGATTGGGGTATTTTTGGTTGAGATATTTTTTATATTGTTTGGGTTAATTTTGTATTTGTTGGGATATTTTTATGTTTCTAAAAATATATTTGGAGGGTTAGTTATGTCAGGTAAGTTAGTTAAGTTGAGACTCTTAGAAGATTGCTTGATTCTCAAGCAATTGGGAGTTTGTTGAAACCTGTATATAAGGAACACTAGTCTTCAATGAACAACACAATGAAATAATAATAATGAAGAGTATTAAAGTTTCAAATCGTTTTACTATTATCCCATAGTAATTGAAATAATTGAGTTATTTCTATTATGTATCCTAAGACACATATTAAGGAATATGCTAAAAGTAAGGCTTCATCTGAAAATAATGTACTCCATCTCTCCCATAAAAATGATAAAAAATATAAAGAAAATGTCTCGAATTGAAGTCAAAATAATAAATAAAAATATTTAGAAATTATATATTATTGCATGTGATTGGCTAATGAATGAAAATGTATTAAATTATATCATTGATGAATAGTTGGTTTGCTAGACAAAACATGAAAAACAATTCCCTTATTTATCTTAACTTTTTCAGATTTTTATTATTTTTTATGGGAGATGAGTAGTATTTATCATTTTGAAAATTGAGATATATCTTTAATTTTCCACTAGACAAAATACTAAAAATGTACTACCTTATTTCTTGTAATTTTTAAAAATTTCATCATCTTTATCGAATATTGTATAATATTTGTCATTTTAAAAATTAAGACAACTCTTCATTTTTTTCAACTTTTTGGTATAATTAAGAATATCATATTATAAATAAAGAACTAATCACAAGTTCACTTTCAAAATATATAACTACCTCTTCCAATAAATGTCCATAATAAAAATCGAAAATATTAACTTTTTAATCTCTAATATAATCTTATATAAGTAGACTAACGTCTTATTAGTATTCGTACATATCAATTTTCCCATGAAAACATGCTAAAAAATTCCATACATATGAATTGATACAAAGGCCAGTGTGCAAACTAGATACGTTGAACAAAAAGCCCAAAAAAATAGAGAGTCTATAAAGAGTTCAAGACCCAAAACAAATAAATATAAGCGGGAATTTTCCACAAATACTGGCGCGAAATATTCGCGTTTGGGTTCAAAGTAATCACCACTTATCTCATTTGTTTAAACCACAAGGCCCATAAATATAAATACCTGAAAACATTATTATTTTTATTTCTATTTCAAAAGTATCTAAAAAAGTTAAACCCTTAATCTCATTTGATTCTGATCTGAGAAAAGTATGGGGAAGCCGTCCAACTCAGAAGCTTCTTCTTCCGACGAACCACTCTCCGATTCGGAGGAGGAGCAAAACCACCAGATCAACGATCAAGACGATGACGACGAGCTTCAAGCGGTGGCGTGTTCTCCTAGCTCCGGCGACGATGAAAATCTTCCCGATGTAGATCTAGATGCTGACGATAATGAACAGGTATATTCACGATTTCAATACCGTGCGTTTTGATGTTTTAATATGTATATTTGTTAGAGCTAGGATTTAGTTTTAGGTTCTGTGAAGTTCAGTTAAAATGAATTGCTTCGTCTTGAATGTTAAATAAAATGCAATTGAAGGTAGATTGTTGATATTCTCTTAAGTTGAGGTTGTCTTTGATGGCTAACATGTTGTTCGCATTTTATCTATGTATGAAAGTAGTTTAATATTTTGTGTTTTTAAACTGTTTTCGTTGTAGGATGAAGGTAATGTTGATCCTGAAATCAGCAGGCGTGAGAAGGCTAGATTAAGAGAGATGCAACAAATTAAGAAGCAGAAGATTCAGGAGATGTTGGATGCACAAAATGCAGCTATTGATTCTGATATGGTGCGTGTACATTGAACATGGAATGGCTTTACATTTTTATGTTATATTCATTGATTTGTGTGTTGAATAAATACATGTTAATTTGACTGCAGAACAATAAAGGAAAAGGCCGATTGAAGTATCTCTTACAGCAAACTGAGCTGTTTGCTCATTTTGCCAAAGGAGATCAGTCATCCTCTCAGAAGAAGACAAAAGGAAGGTATTCTCTTAAGATTCATGAATATTATATTATGCCTTGGCAATTTCTATACTATTTTATCATTTTCATTTAAGTTATATTGTGAATTACACTTTCATACCTTTGAAGTTATTTCAAAGGAGGTTGTGAAATTTCTACGTTCACAGTATTTGTGAAAACAAGCTAGCATTACATATTTGGAGCACGGCTAGAGTTTCTATGTGCCCAAGTGTTCTAGATCACTCTGTGGGAGCTATTGTCTATTAACTCTCCTATCTGAACAATTTTTGGAAAGTTTCCCTTTTAAATTCAATTATATGTGACCCTCACAGTTATTTTATGTCATCGAAGATTGTTTGAATGTCTGGAAGTAATTAGTCTGTAATATGTTTTAAATGCGTCTATATAGGGGACGCCATGCATCGAAAGTTACAGAAGAAGAGGAAGATGAGGAATACCTCAAAGAAGAAGAAGATGGTTTAGCAAGCACACGGCTGTTGACACAACCATCATGTAAGTGTTATTTCTTTGTTTACTACAAACTTGTCTACAATTGTCCGATTCATATTTGGTGGTCTTGCTCTTGAATTTTGTTTCTGGGGTTTTGCTCATCTCATATGTGGATGCTTATTATTCATGTCTAACACTTTTAAAGTTTTGGCTAAGTTGAATGTAAAATTGCTTATTTCTTCAACAGGTATCCAAGGGAAGATGAGGGATTACCAACTTGCAGGGCTAAACTGGCTCATACGATTATATGAGAATGGTATAAATGGAATTCTGGCAGATGAAATGGTAGGTAGAAAATGGTGGGCTTAGAAATTTTTTGTTTAAATAACTGTAGTAAATGTCATCACCTTTTGTTATGTGTAATTTGACATGGTATTCATTTATTTAGATATGTTGTGATAAATACTTATTTTGTTGATTTGCAGGGGCTTGGTAAAACCTTACAAACTATATCTTTATTGGGCTACTTACATGAGTTCAGAGGAATAACAGGACCTCATATGGTGGTTGCTCCAAAATCTACTCTTGGGAATTGGATGAATGAGATTCGGCGCTTTTGTCCTGTATTACGTGCAGTGAAGTTCCTGGGTAACCCTGATGAAAGGGTAAGGCTAGCTTTGCTAGACTGAATTATTGATCAAACGATATAATTGATGTTTTCTTTTGACACTTTTGTTTGATGGTTTTAAATGGCCACAGAGGCATATAAGGGAGAACTTGTTGGTTGCTGGGAAGTTTGATGTGTGTGTTACAAGTTTTGAAATGGTAATCAAGGAGAAGTCTGCTTTACGCCGATTTAGTTGGCGATACATAGTTATTGATGAAGCACATCGAATCAAGAATGAGAATTCCCTTCTGTCTAAAACAATGAGGCTATACAATACAAACTATCGACTCCTTATAACTGGCACACCACTGCAGGTATGACTTACTGTTATACATGATGTTGTATAGATGAAATTACGTAATTCTGTGCATTAGTTTCTCAGAGAGTAAGACTGGAAAAAAGAGTATATGCTTGGATTACATGCATACTAATAGTTCATAAGAGTAATGACTGTGTTTGCTATCCTTGATGTTGCAGAACAATCTTCATGAACTCTGGGCTCTTCTCAACTTTCTTCTGCCTGAAGTATTTAGTTCTGCTGAAACTTTTGATGAGTGGTTTCAGATTTCTGGTGAAAATGACCAACAGGAGGTTGTTCAACAACTACACAAAGTAAGTCTTGAATCTGCTTTGTTTGTTGAGCACCTGTTATGATTGTTTGGTACACAGCAGTATTTTTATTTTCTGTGTATTTTAAGGTACTCCGCCCATTTCTGCTTCGAAGGTTGAAGTCTGATGTTGAGAAAGGGTTGCCACCGAAAAAGGAAACCATTCTCAAAGTAGGCATGTCACAAATGCAGAAACAGTATTATAAGGCATTACTGCAGAAGGATCTTGAGGTTGTCAATGCTGGTGGAGAACGGAAACGTCTCCTAAATATAGCAATGCAGCTACGTAAATGTTGTAATCACCCATATCTCTTCCAAGGTGCCGAACCAGGTCCTCCATATACAACAGGAGATCATCTCATTACAAATGCTGGTAAATTCTATTTACAATTCAGTTCAAAGGTTCCCTTTTTAGAGTCATTTATAAGATCTGATGTTTAATTTTTTTTATAAATATTTCATTTGCAGGTAAAATGGTTCTTATGGATAAGTTACTTCCTAAATTGAAAGAGCGTGATTCAAGGGTCCTTATATTTTCACAGGTCAGTTCTTTCTGTAAGAATATGATTTTTGTCTCTAATAACTGTTAATGTCTTATTTTATGCAACTTGGTGTATTTTTTCTCATTATTGCTTAACTTGTGGCTCCCCCAGATGACTAGGCTGCTAGACATACTGGAGGATTATTTGATGTTTCGCGGTTATCAATATTGTCGCATAGATGGCAATACTGGTGGAGAAGATCGTGATGCTTCCATCGAGGCTTACAACAAACCAGGAAGTGAGAAATTTGTTTTCTTGTTATCTACGCGGGCTGGAGGTCTTGGCATTAATCTTGCCACAGCTGATGTTGTCATTCTCTATGATAGTGACTGGTGAGCATTTCAAACGACTGTCCTCAGTCTTCTGATTTGCAATTTTACCCTAATTGATTGCTTGTTGCTAATTGGTGGTGTTATAACAGGAACCCACAAGTTGACCTGCAAGCTCAGGACCGTGCTCATAGGATTGGTCAAAAGAAAGAAGTTCAAGTTTTCCGATTTTGTACTGAGGTTTGCAATTGTATACTTTATTTTCTGTTCACCCTCAACTATGAAGCCTATGTTTCTATCTAGGAAGCAAAGACACAAACACCGGGCACAGGTTTGACATGGCAGTGGTTACATTAAAAATTGAAAATTATATAATATAACATGGCTAATATACAGCATATAAACTTAATTTTAACATTTAAAAACATACTAAACTAGAATAAAGACATTAAAGTTTAAGTTAGCATCACTCATTGTAGGTACAATGAACATGGTCATTTATCAAATCTTTGTGGTTTCCTATTTGTATTGGTTAAAAATTTCAAAAATAATTGAAGGATGCATGCAAGTAGAAGTATCTAACTCCATATGACACTCATGTGACAACTAGTTTGATGTGTTAGAGCTTCCTACTTTCTACTTATGTTGATATCTCGTATTATGGTAATTGCACAGTATACTATTGAGGAAAAGGTCATTGAAAGGGCTTACAAAAAGCTTGCACTTGATGCTCTAGTGATTCAACAAGGGCGATTAGCTGAGCAGAAGAGTAAGGATTTTCAGCATGATTTTTCTTATTTCTTTCTTGCAAGAATTATGCATTTTCTAATATAGGGCAATCGGTTTATGTGTGCAGCTGTAAATAAAGATGAGTTGCTTCAAATGGTTAGATTTGGTGCGGAAATGGTTTTTAGTTCCAAGGACAATACAATTACAGATGAGGATATAGACAGAATTATTGCTAAAGGAGAGGAAGCAACTGCTGAACTCGATGCTAAGATGAAGAAATTTACTGAAGATGCTATCAAATTTAAGATGGATGACAGTATGTGAACCAAACAATAATAGTTTGCTTGTTGCTGTTAAATCTATTTTGCTGTTTATATTCCTCTATACCATTCAACCATTTCTTTTTGCTGCTCACTGGTGTGTTTTTCTTTTAAGAGGTAGAAAATAAATTATTTGGGTCAAACTGGAGCCTTGTTGAGCTATCCTTTTGTGTTTCATCCTTTGGAAACCTTGTCACTCTTATATTTAAAGAGTGAACTAATTAATGTGCTACTGCGCTTGCTTATCCATACATTAATTTTGGTTCTAGATATATAAAACCTACAAGTCATTTGTTTTTACTCTATATGTTTCGTGAATAATCCTTCATTATAACATGCATACAAGCAGCAGGCTTTGGCCCATATAGCTATTTAATATTTTTAACTAATATGAATTTTTAAAATTACTAATATTAATATTTTTGTTTTTTAGCTGCTGAGCTGTACGATTTTGATGACGAGAAAGTAAGTTGGCATTTTACATTTTTATGCTAACAATGATGGACTTTTCTATTTCTCAATTTCACATTCCCTGTTCTACTATTATTTTTTCAAAAGACATTCACACATTTTTTCTTGTTAAATTAAGGATGAGAACAAATTTGATTTCAAAAAAATCGTGAGTGAGAACTGGGTTGAGCCACCAAAAAGAGAGCGAAAGCGCAAGTAAGCATTGCCCTTAATTCTACACTGAGTTACTGACTATTTTTTCATGATCTGATGTATGATTATTTTTGAGTTTTCAATTTGTAGTTATTCAGAGTCTGAGTACTTCAAGCAAACATTGCGCCAAGGTGGTCCTACTAAACCGAAGGAGCCCCGTATTCCTAGGATGCCTCAATTGTAAGCTGCTCATGAAACAAAGTTTTCTTTGTAATATTGCTTCTGTTTTGACTTATAATTTTAAATTCTGTTGACTTCAGGCATGATTTCCAGTTTTTCAACACACAAAGGCTGAGTGAGCTGTATGAAAAGGAAGTACGCTATCTCGTGGTGGGTAACATAAACTTAGTAATTTACAATTTTATGGGTCGGCTTAGTATATAATTCGGGGTTTATATTTTTTAACAATATTTCAGCAAACACATCAGAAGAATCAGTTACAAGACTCAATAGATGTTGATGAACCTGAAGGTGCACAAGTGATCTCCACATTGTAGCCTTTCCCTTTTTATATGTATATAATTAATTTAATAATGACATGCATGTTGAATATGTTTAGAGACGGGATATCCATTGACTGCTGAAGAGTCGGAAGAAAAGGAGCACCTGCTTGAGAAGGTGATCAAATTTCTTTATAAATGGCTTTTATACAGGTCATTTTTTAAAATTTTATTGTTGTGTTTTTTAATTTTGGTATTTGATGAACATAGGGATTTTCATCATGGACTAGGAAGGATTTTAATACTTTTATTAGGGCTTGTGAAAAGTATGGCCGGAATGATATAAAAGGTATTGCTTCTGAGATGGAAGGAAAAGCAGAGGAGGAAGTTGAAAGATATGCCAAAGTCTTCAAAGAAAGATACAAGGAGTTAAATGGTAAGTTAAATAAACTAATATTTGTAGTAGTAAAATATTTTGCCCAGTCCAAGTGTTTGTTTAATTTGTGCGCTTTGACTTATCTGTCGTAGATTATGATAGAATTATTAAAAATATTGAAAGAGGGGAAGCAAGAATATCACGGAAAGATGAGATCATGAAAGCTATTGGGAAGAAATTGGACCGCTACAAGAACCCATGGCTAGAGTTGAAAATTCAATATGGGCAAAACAAAGGGAAGTTATACAATGAAGAATGTGACCGATTCATGGTGTGAATTTCATTTATTTATTTATATGTCCAGTTCCTTACTTTGTCTGTGTTTTCTAGAATAAAATCCTGGACTTGAAATATTGCTACAATATTTTTTCTTCCAGATATGCATGGTTCACAAACTTGGTTATGGGAATTGGGATGAATTGAAGGCAGCATTTAGAACTTCACCCTTATTTCGTTTTGATTGGTTTGTGAAGTCTCGCACAACACAGGAACTAACAAGGAGGTGTGACACCCTCATCAGACTGGTAGAGAAGGAAAACCAAGAATATGATGAAAGGGAGAGACAAGCTCGTAAAGAGAAGAAACTTGCCAAGGTTTCTATGCCCTTTTTAACCCCAAATATTTAGATTCTTTTACTGCACTTTGTTAACAAACAATTATTGTTTTACTCATGTTTTGACTAATATTTCAGAGTATGACAACCCCATCAAAGCGTGCATTGCCAAGACAAACGGAAAGTCCCTCTCAGAAGAAGCGCAAACAGTTAACTATGGATGCCTACGTAACCTCGGTATGATTTTGGGAACACATTTGTTGTCTCACAACTTTGTGTCACTCCATGTGTCAGGAGATTTTTTTTCCAACCAATCAGAGTTAATGGTATATGGAGTGATACAAAAAGTGGAGGTATACCCGACATTACTATGTATTAAATTAATTATTTACTGAACCTGACTTGTATTATGGCAGGGTCAGAGGAGAAAATAAATGGACGTTTGCCCGAAATTACTTTGGGTTAGGGACGTAAGCTTTGGTGATTTTGATGCGGTCCAGTTGAAATATCAATTGGGCAGGTGTAGCTGTCCAAGTCCAGTGCTACGCCTACAGATAGGTCTTTGTTTTTTTATTTTTCGTAGGCCCGAAATGTATTTGAAAGTGTAGTTCATTGCAGTAATTAAATATATTTATTCTAACATGATTATTATTATGTAATTTTGCGTGTATTTTTTTGGGTCACCTATCCTGGCATCAATTTCTATTATATGCTAGTCATACTTTGGCTTGTTTAATTGTAGAAAACTAATTTATATGATTTGAGGATTAGGTGTTTATCTATTAACGCTTCGTAATTGTAAGGCCCACGTGTGATTTTTAAACTAGCTAGGTGCATCAGCTAAAGATATAATATGCTCTGTCGCAACCAAGGACAAATCACATGCAATCTTAATAGAATCTCAGAATATTTTCGTCTTATAAATAGAAAACTCTCGTGATTTATGTGTAGATATTCATCGATGCTTTATTCCCCACTCGAAAATTGTAAAACAAATTGAGAAAATTTTCCTTTGAAGTTGTGCTTTTGAGCAGGTTTTGGATACTTCATGAGAGGTTAAGCTATTAATTAATTAAAAAAAGGCAAAAGGGTATGTATATAACTAAATTGTGGTTCTTCCCTTTGGAGAAGAAGAATATATATCATATAGTTTCGTTCTTATCATTAAGAACCTAGAAATGTGTATAGCTTTGTACTTCACCAACCCACTAAATAACAATTTTGTCATGCCACACACGTCATTGCATTTTTAGCGATATTTTCTTTTTCCACTTATAAAGTCAACATTCATATGGATATGTAAGAAAATGAAGGGGCGTGGCTTGGTAAACAACATTTATGTTTATATAATATACGAGAATGCATGCATGCATGTACATTGTATTTATACTCTATAACTACGAGAACCACTGCAAATTATTTTAGGGAGCAATGTTCGTGCTACAGAAAAACATACACACTATTACTTCCTCTTGAATAAGATATAATGTTCATGTCTTATCATGGGAAAAAGCTCAAATAAAAAAAGAAGCTAATCTTATGATGTGGATATTTCCAAATTAAAAATATTATTTTTCATGGAACATATCTTGTGGCCCTTGACATAAAAGAAGCATTTATACCATTTTTTTTAAAAACACACAAGTTATCATAAAAAATTAATTTATATTTGAACTATCATAATATTAGCTTTAATCATATTTCCCTTTCTAGAATTGGATGCTAATCTATATAGCCAAAAGGAGGTCCCAATTGGATATATTCAACTTTTCTTCCACCGCAGAAGATGCCTCAAAGATAGATAAGAGACACAAACTTCATGTATTAGGAAAAAAATGTAATGCTTTTATAGTAAATAGCTGATTTTTCAGATGTTTATATATACTTAATTTCTTTCATCAACTAATAAATATAATTAAATAAAGCCTTGAAGCTAAAAAAGTTAATGTCATAATATTATTGCACATGTCAAGAGATTAACGTATAGAGACTTGTCACGAACGGTGTCTCATTCTCTCTCGAGTCAATCATAATGTTAATTTTTATTACTTTTTGACATGTGTGTGATTAATTACTCACTTTTATCACATAGCCTCTTGATACTATATTTTCCAAATGGGTGTGGTATATGTGAAATCGTGTAAAAATAAAACACGAAAATGTTGATTTTGTACACAGAATCAAATGAAAGAGAAGTGACAAATATGGAGGGATAAATATTCTGAAGCCGTACCAAGGACTTGTCTAAAATTGTTTCTGTATGCATGCATGCATGGAATGGATAGAGAATAGTTTCACAGTAAAAAGAAGATCGAATTTGTATCAATCACTTTCAGCGAAATGATAAAACAAAAAATTGATCAACCGACCCAAATATCTAATATTCAATGATTCTCCTCTTTTGTATTATTAATACCGTACCTCATCAAACCGATCAGAGTATTAATACAATATTATAACAGTTCACTAATTAATCCACATATTATCGAAATTAGATATACATATATAATATATTAACATTAATATTGAAAAATCAATAAAAAATCAATAATTTTTTTATTTTCATTAAAAAAATAATTTTAAATAAAAACCGATTAGTATAACTGGTTTGGTTCAATTGAAAACTGGCCAGTATGACCGGTTTTGAAGGGTTTTGACCGATTTTGACCGATATAATTACATAATTGATATAATTATTATACCGTACTGGTATTGAAACTGATTCACTGATTAAACCGACCGACATGAACCGGTTTTTACAATAATGGTCCTCTTTTTTCCTTAGCCTCTTTTGCTTATCCACCAATGCAACCGTACCTCCTTGAAACCCCTATATAACCATGCAACATTTGGCTATACCTTAATCACACCAAAACCTCAACTACACATTAATTCCTAGCTACATTTTATTTTCTAGCTTCTGTTTATCTTGCACACTCTCCTTCACATATATTTCCTTTCCCACTTCCCACTTCCAAATATAACAACATTACACATTGTTCAATATATATCATTAACAACCTTTTTATCATAGTTAGTATAAATTTGTGAACTTGGGTAGCACTAGAACAATGGAAATAGTGACAAAAATGGCATCAGAAATGCCAGTGGTGATATTCAGCAAGAGTTCATGCTGCATGTGCTACACTATAAAGTCCCTTTTCAGTGACTTTGGGGTGAATCCAGTTATTCATGAAGTTGATGAGATACCAAGAGGTAGAGATATTGAACAAGCTCTTTCAAGGTTTGGGTGCAATCCTTCAGTGCCAGCCATATTCATTGGTGGAAAATTTGTTGGTGGAACCAATGAAATCATGAGTCTTCACCTTAACCGTTCCTTGATCCCAATGCTTAAGGAAGCAGGAGCTCTTTGGCTTTGATCACAAATATAACACCTTTTTTCTCCACTTACCAGCCACTAATAAACCTTTTTTGGTATTATAAATGTAATGATGAGAATAACTATATATATATAATATATATATAGGAGGATATATATGATATAAGAGTTTATGGAGGTAATAATAAGGCCAACTTAATTGATGGAGTTGTACTCTAATTACCCTCTTTTTTGGGTGATATAGCCTTTTCTTAATTAAATGTAATGTTATCTTTTTGATAATATAGTAGATGGTGTTTCAGTCTTTATATATGAAGTTTAAGAATAAATATTTCTTCGTTAATGGAGAAGATAAGTAATTGTTTTTCCTCATGTTTCCGATGTCAAAAATGTGATTTAATGGTAACTAAAAGAATAAAAGTGACATTACATGTAATCTTTTGTATGTTATTGTGTGATACTTGTCTCTCCATTAATGAAGATGATTCTTACTCGAAGTCTAATAGTTTAAGCAACAATTAAGTGAATAAGTAGTTTATCAGCACTTAGTTAATTAGTTACCTAAAAGAAAGTTAAAGATGATTACACATACTTCACCTTAACACAATTGAACAGTGTTCTTTTGTGAAACTATCATTACTAGTGAACAAATTATTGGACTCTAGTCACTCAGTGACCCCATTTTTTTCCTTTTCAGGTAAAAGGAAGAAATTTTACATATGTAACTGAAATGCTTCTTTGAATGACGTTACATACTATCTTGTTAAAAGAATAATACTAGTGGAATTACGAATTTTATAAAATATTAGGGGCTAGAATAGAAGAAAATTTTCATGGCTAAATGAAATGGCATATATTACAAGACAAATATAGTAGCGTATGTGATACGCTATAAATGGTATTGTTGTAGCACTTAGTTGAGAAGGGACAAATGCACATAATGGAATAAACTGAATAGTATGAGTGAATGCTACATATACATAATTCCAATTTGTTGCATCACATCATTCAATAGATTAGATACCAAACTTATAGAAAAGACAAAGGCTGAAAAAGTTAATGGATCATATAAAGCATCATGAAATGCTTCTTTACAATCCAAATATATAATGTTTACATTTGAAATATTGTATCCAATGTGAGTATAAGTGATCAACTTGTCTATTGAATATAATTAAATATTGTCATATATCATTTATCATATGCAAGACAAAGAATAAATGTACCCTATGCTTATTTCAATTACATTACATAATAGCCAAAAACTGATCTGGTCTCACAGGAAGCTCAATCATGGAAACAGATTAAAAATGACAATAGAAGATTATTATTCATTCAAATAAGATAATTTAAATGTGCTTCTTCATATACGTTTCTGTAATAAATTTCAGTACAAACCCAAGCATTTCATTTGTCACAATGACATTTTTGTATAAAAGCTTAAAAGATAGCAATGTGAAGCCTCACTGTACCCTCCTGATTACTTCTCTTCACAGTATTAACCTTGAACAGTTGGGGGAACAGAGGCAAACCGGACCTTCCGAGCAAAATTAGAAAATTGCTTGAAAATTCGAAAAAGGGATGTGGTGAAGAGACATAAACACATGGTCAATGGAACTCGACGGAATTTCCTCATATAAAAGAGATTGAAGCATAAATAAGCACAACTCTGAAAATTGGAGATGTGGATGGATATGTGCATAAGCAACTTGTAGATTCTTTTGAATTTATTCAAAAGCAAGACGGAACTATGGGTTGCTAGAATTCTCAGGATTGCCCATGGTTTATTCGAAGACCAAAGGGATGGCCACAAAAAGATTGTATAAACACAAAGATAAATGGTGCAACCTGTGCTAGAACTGAAATGAGGAACTGGGGTGGCTGAAAAATGAAACCTATTTGAAGATCTCCTTGAATAATGATATCTAGTTGAAAAATTGAGATGAAAAGGAGTAATAAATAGGAGGGCATTCACATTGCTTAGCTTGAGGTGTAAGTGACAGTGCTACTCGTGGAAGCGTTGGTAGTTGATACAGGACTGGAACTCTGAACAGATGATTGGGTGCCTGATTGAGAAATTGGTCCACCAGTTGACAAGGTCAAACCAACTGATCCAGTTGATGTGCTCATTGATGAAGACATTCTGTATGAACCAGGCTCCTTGCTGGATCCTGAGGCAAGATCAGGCCGCAACTCTGATGATGAAGATGACGAGGCAAGAGTGCCACGTGAGGAACCCACGGGATAGGGTGCAACTGGCATGTCGGACAGGGAAGAAGCAGAAGGACTATAACTCAACGATCCCATAGGATGATCAAATTTGCAAGCAGGACCAAACTTACAAACACCACGTTGGGTATAATGAGTGCAAACTGATGCCCCCTGTTTATCAAACACAGACATTGGATGCATGAAGTTAAGGATTTAAGAAAGCAATCAAACAAATATTTTTCCAAAAAACATAAAATACAGTTTAACTGAACACAAGCTCGTTGTTGCAGAGACTGTTTTGAACCCATGACCTCCAAGTCAAAAGACAACAACCTTATTATTGAACAAATGCTCGCCCTCGTCATGCATACAAAACCTAATCTTTATATAAGATGAACATCCAATATAGATATAAAAGAGAAGTTATTACAACTAAATCAAAAAAGGAAAACAATGATGCCATGAAAGATGCATTAAGGTACTATAGATGAAATTAATAACATGGATGAAAAAGGACATGCATTAAGGCGTACAAATACAATAATAACCATTGGAAAATGAATATGAACACATGATGAAAGTTTGAAACTAGGTAAATGATTGTTAAAAATATTGACAAAAGGACGTCCCAAGGCTTTCTATTAACTACAGATTTGAGGACAAATTTACAAATTTAATTAACAGATGCAAAAAGTTTCAATCGTTCAAGTATTCACAGTACACAATATTCCCTGCCTTGACAAAGAACATATCCATCACAAAAGATTTGAAAGAGGAGCTTACTTACAGAACTGGCAATTACAAACTCCTAACTATTTTTATCCAAAAGACCAGTCAATCAGGTGTTAATGATTCTACATGCATGGTATAACCCAGCATGAATGAATGATACATGAAAATAGAAAGATAGAGCTTCCCATCCAATAAGAGTTAGCTTAAATAAGAACCGAAGAACAAGAACAAAGAAAATTGCTCCTGCACTGATTCGTTTTCAATAATAAATTGAAAAGTAAATTTAAGTTCAGTAAAGCAGGTTTCAAATCCTACATAAAAAATGCAAGCAAACAAAGATAATAAGTCATTTTTTTTGTCAAAAAAATATACACCAATTGTGTTATACCTCACAGTTAGCCATTTTAATCACCAGTTGCTATAAGAGTTTGAATAGAAAATAGAAGTATTATGGATATGTAATTCATAAACCAACATGAGGCATCACAATACAAAGGAGTTGAAAGGTAACCATTACCGGGCGCAAAGGAAGACCCACAGGACTAAGGATGACATTCGCTTTTGGTGAAAATTCGAAAAAGGGATGTGGTGAAGAGACATAAACACATGGTCAATGGAACTCGACGGAATTTCCTCATATAAAAGAGATTGAAGCATAAATAAGCACAACTCTGAAAATTGGAGATGTGGATGGATATGTGCATAAGCAACTTGTAGATTCTTTTGAATTTATTCAAAAGCAAGACGGAACTATGGGTTGCTAGAATTCTCAGGATTGCCCATGGTTTATTCGAAGACCAAAGGGATGGCCACAAAAAGATTGTATAAACACAAAGATAAATGGTGCAACCTGTGCTAGAACTGAAATGAGGAACTGGGGTGGCTGAAAAATGAAACCTATTTGAAGATCTCCTTGAATAATGATATCTAGTTGAAAAATTGAGATGAAAAGGAGTAATAAATAGGAGGGCATTCACATTGCTTAGCTTGAGGTGTAAGTGACAGTGCTACTCGTGGAAGCGTTGGTAGTTGATACAGGACTGGAACTCTGAACAGATGATTGGGTGCCTGATTGAGAAATTGGTCCACCAGTTGACAAGGTCAAACCAACTGATCCAGTTGATGTGCTCATTGATGAAGACATTCTGTATGAACCAGGCTCCTTGCTGGATCCTGAGGCAAGATCAGGCCGCAACTCTGATGATGAAGATGACGAGGCAAGAGTGCCACGTGAGGAACCCACGGGATAGGGTGCAACTGGCATGTCGGACAGGGAAGAAGCAGAAGGACTATAACTCAACGATCCCATAGGATGATCAAATTTGCAAGCAGGACCAAACTTACAAACACCACGTTGGGTATAATGAGTGCAAACTGATGCCCCCTGTTTATCAAACACAGACATTGGATGCATGAAGTTAAGGATTTAAGAAAGCAATCAAACAAATATTTTTCCAAAAAACATAAAATACAGTTTAACTGAACACAAGCTCGTTGTTGCAGAGACTGTTTTGAACCCATGACCTCCAAGTCAAAAGACAACAACCTTATTATTGAACAAATGCTCGCCCTCGTCATGCATACAAAACCTAATCTTTATATAAGATGAACATCCAATATAGATATAAAAGAGAAGTTATTACAACTAAATCAAAAAAGGAAAACAATGATGCCATGAAAGATGCATTAAGGTACTATAGATGAAATTAATAACATGGATGAAAAAGGACATGCATTAAGGCGTACAAATACAATAATAACCATTGGAAAATGAATATGAACACATGATGAAAGTTTGAAACTAGGTAAATGATTGTTAAAAATATTGACAAAAGGACGTCCCAAGGCTTTCTATTAACTACAGATTTGAGGACAAATTTACAAATTTAATTAACAGATGCAAAAAGTTTCAATCGTTCAAGTATTCACAGTACACAATATTCCCTGCCTTGACAAAGAACATATCCATCACAAAAGATTTGAAAGAGGAGCTTACTTACAGAACTGGCAATTACAAACTCCTAACTATTTTTATCCAAAAGACCAGTCAATCAGGTGTTAATGATTCTACATGCATGGTATAACCCAGCATGAATGAATGATACATGAAAATAGAAAGATAGAGCTTCCCATCCAATAAGAGTTAGCTTAAATAAGAACCGAAGAACAAGAACAAAGAAAATTGCTCCTGCACTGATTCGTTTTCAATAATAAATTGAAAAGTAAATTTAAGTTCAGTAAAGCAGGTTTCAAATCCTACATAAAAAATGCAAGCAAACAAAGATAATAAGTCATTTTTTTTGTCAAAAAAATATACACCAATTGTGTTATACCTCACAGTTAGCCATTTTAATCACCAGTTGCTATAAGAGTTTGAATAGAAAATAGAAGTATTATGGATATGTAATTCATAAACCAACATGAGGCATCACAATACAAAGGAGTTGAAAGGTAACCATTACCGGGCGCAAAGGAAGACCCACAGGACTAAGGATGACATTCGCTTTTGGAGCACTCATGTCTGCTGGATGATGATATCTACATGATGGACCAAATTTACATTCCCCTGTTTTCATGTAATACTGACATTCTGGTTGATCGGGCCTTTCTGGCAACGAGTGCTCCTTCTGATCACTGGCAGAAGGACCAATTAAGGAACCAGAAGCTTGATAAGGCCCAGCATAGGCTGTTGCTGATGAAGGTAGCTGGGCTATCCCATAGAACTGTGTTGAACCAACATTAGACGGAGTACTAGAAGGAAGTAGTGGGCTTGTTGCAGGACCCTGCACCAAGTGCCCATCAGTTTCAATGAATGCAGATATAATTGAGTAGCAGTCACAAAAGGAATTATAGACCTACCTGATAAGGACCCCAGCCAGAAAAGGGGACCATCGTAGGGGACAACATCATCGGCCCATAGGGGCCCTGAACTAATGAGCCAGGTAGAAAAGGTGGCCTTGCAACCAGTACACCATATTGTTGTGATGACGGACCAGATGGAGGCTGCACAGTTGGGTATAATGGTGAAGGTATAGGCATAGGCAGAGGGGAAACTGGGGGAACTGATGATGGTGCTGGAATTTGGATGCCCGCAGGCTGTGGATGATGGAATTTACAAGTTGTACCAAACTTGCATTGTCCCGTTTTCAAATAATAAGAACACTCTTTCTCGCCCTGTTCTTGTTCACAAAACACAACATCCAGAGCAAACTTTTGTTATAATTAGAAAATGACAAAATGTGACCCGAAATTCACAAAGCATACATGAATTTATGCAATAAATAAAAAATGACTCAGACCGTTCGCAATGGATATCCATAATAATTCAGTGACACTGGGGCAGCAATGCCTGCTCCTTGCCTTGGATGGTGGTACTTGCAGGAAGGGCCAAATTTGCATGATCCCATCCTCATATAATACTGCAGATATAATCAAGACAAAAGGAATGTTACCAAACACTAAGGACACACGAAAACAAAATAGAAGTCAACTTCAGTCCAGCCGTGGCTTGACATATATAAACAACTATTGAACACATTATCTCGTATAACAGAAAGGATTCACAGTGTCAATTGCCAAAGACAATCATTCAATGCATGCACTGCATAGAAGTTAAGATAAGTAGATTAATCACCTGGCACAAAGGCTGACCAACTCGTTCCGGGTGCTCCCCGACTCCAATCCTTGCAGCTCCAGTAACCTAATCAACACATAATAGACATCGATACCCCAAAATCATGAAACATTCAATCAAAGTGTCCTTGCTATTTATGACAATACAAGTAAAATTCAATCCATTAATAAATAAATAGCATTCTAATTCTACAAATTGAACACAAATAAAGTGCACATAACCAAGATCAGCACTAAAGAGGAACAAAAAAGAAGAAATTTACTACTCCGGCACGGTGAAGGGGATGATTGAAGCGGCATCGAGAACCATAGCCACAAAAACCATTCTTCAGAAAGTAGATACAATCAGCCTCATCGGGTCGCTGAGGGTATGATTCAACACCTTGCAACGATGACTCTGCATTTTCCAAATTCAATTCAAGATCACACTTTATTAATTATTATACTCACTTCACAAATCACATTCTCCCTAAATTACAAATAAATAAAACAAATAAATAAATAAAAATGAAAATATAATGCAGGGAGATGATAGAATCACCTTCATAGCCCCATTCCGGTGACGGATCAGACTGTGACCCTTCATTTTGGTGTCCGTACCGTTCCATTGTACGGACCAAACGGAAAAAAAAGGAGAATCTGAAACAAGCAAATCAGAATAACAGATTCCGATCAAAAACGCAAAGAACAAATATTTCCGCTTTACTAATTACTGGCTTCACCTTCTCTCTCTTTCTCTCTCTTTCTCTCTATCTTTCACACACACATGGATAGAGAAACAATTACACAGTTTCTCTCTCTATATTCTCTCTCTTACGATTTAAGTGCGTTTTTTCTATTTCATCTTTTTTCTTTTTCCTTTCAGGGAAAGCTTCCTTTTAATTAATTGCTCACACACTTTCTTGCTTTATTTATTTGTTTATTTATTAATTATGTACGCGCCAAAAATAACACCAATATTATCAAAATTAATCTCTACTTATTTTTGTTTTTGTGATTGTATGAGTTATTACATATTTGTCGCATTTCAACTAGAATTAAATAGCAAGTGATATTATTCTTAAGCAATATATCGGGTTTGAGTCTTGTGAATGAAAAAATAATCGTTAGAAAAGTTAGTCTCACATACATGTGGATGTTCTTGGCTTGGATAAAATTGCGAAGATTTACATGGGAAACCAAAAAAACTAGAATTAAACATATAGTGTAAGATTGGAAATAAAATGATGATTTGTAGAGATTCTGTAGTTAAGAGTAGTTGAATATATGTAAGGTAGCCAACAAAAATAGTTGGTGTAAGATTTTTGGCCCATAAAGACAAGGGTCCTCAATATTTAATAAAAATATTGCTACTAAGTAAGAGTCAATAAACTATGGGATATGACATATTTGTCCTTTTTATAAGGACATTACAAAAAGTAATCACTATTTGATTGAATTTATCAATTATTAATAATTAATCTTGTGGTCATTCATGGTCCATGCAGCATGAGATCCACGTGGCCTACATAGAGGATCTTCCTTAAAAAAGTAGTAGTAAAAAGGACATAGAGAAATTTACTTCTATAAAAAATTAGTACTAGGATGTTAATTGTTACATTGGGTTAAGTTAAACATGAATTCATGAACTATGAATTTCCAACCTAACCACAAGGCATAGCTTTGCATTTAAGTTAAGGGGTTCAATATGGGAAGTCTTTAATTTTGTAAGTGTAACAATAAAAGCACCCCATTACTTTAACATAAAGATGGGCGGTTTTCAACTTAACCAAACCAAATTGAAAGTGGTTATAAATCTTTTTCTCATATGAACAACATGAGAATGACAACCACATTACCTGAAAGAGATTAGTTCCTTACATATCGTTGGTATTATCAAAAAAATATCATTTTTTCATATGTGTTATCAACATCGACTCATGTGTGGATTGAAAATTTGGAAGATTTGAAAACTAATTTAGTAAAATAATTTAACATGTTCTTTTATAATCAATATGTACTTATCCGGAAAAGGTGGGGTACTAGAAAGTTTTTGTATTGTAGTTTTATTTTCTGCATAACATTATTTATTTTTAAATAATTTAGCATTTAAAATTAATTTTGTGAGCATACTACTACCTATGTGGAAAAAATTGCATCACGGTTCCATCATACATACTTGGTAAAACTATTTTCCATAGCTTTATATTTATTGGTTAAATAAGCACACACTGACTCAATTATTTAACTATGCATAATTTTAGCATGGCTAAAAACAAATTAAAATTAGTGTTTATTTTTGTCCAATTCTAATTAACTTCATGTAACTCTTGTGAGATACAGATATTCTCCTCTCAATATTTTATACCATCCTACAATTATGTCGTTCAACATTTGATCTTGCAATTTTGTTTTTATCATAATGTTGGATTCATAATGGCTAGTGACTAAGGAAGTAAGATATATTCGAACGACATGCATATCTGTGTAAATGCATTCTTTGTCTAGGAGCCAAATAACGTAATTATCATCAAAGTGCTTCTCATCATATCCTATATATGTCTTTATATCTTTCCAATGTGCCTAAAAATCTTTTCCATCTCCTTACTAAAGGTTATTATAATATTGTTCCATACACGTAGTCGATATCACTTAATAAAATTAAAGCTTGTTTATTGTTGTAGGGTTTGAGTATTAGTTTTTGATGTGAACCCGGAGGTTCTCATCAGTTTTGGTCTATTTGCAAGTTGAATTTGAATAATACTGGATGTGTGATTGGCGATTGGTAGGTGTTTGTCCAAAGGCGCGTGAAGCAATTGGTGGCGAAAAGAACGTGATAGGTTTTGAGATTAGATAAATCAACATCATCGTCTGAACAGAGAGAGGAACAATGTGTGACTCGGCGAAAATGTCATTGATTACGGATCACGTTATTTATAATATAAAATAAAATTGGTAACCGGTTACAGCCGGTACAAAGTGGGCATTGAGTTGAAGAAGCTTAAGGCACAAGTCAATTACTTCCAAAGCAAAAGCAATAAACCAAACCAGCAATCAAACTGTACTACTGTACTCTCTATACCCACCCAATTGTCGGTCAGATATTTTTCCTCACTATTTTGCTTTTCCTTTTACTTTTTCATATCCATTACGCCGATGGAGAACCAGCTAGCTCTCGACTCGAGTGGCATTTCACCCCTAACCACGACTCATCCATTGATTCTTCAACATCAGTCGGTTCGAACCTACACTTACTTGTTAACAATATTTTTTATAATTTATTATGTGTATCATTTTCCAATACAATCTTATTTTTTTACGAGTGTCTGCTGCATTCAGCCATGTAACAAATGTATGAATGGAGCCATGTCAACCCAAACTTTTGTGAAGATTGTTGCTTACTCTACAGCCTTGGGCTTCACGTCTAAGTAGGGATTTAAGCATATTTCTTGATTTTCAGCATTTGCAGTGTTTCTCAATGGTTGAATAAATAGCCAGTGAATGAATTTCATTATGTAATTATTTAGTCCTTACGAAAAACCACTAATCATTTGGGTCTCAACTAAAAATAGACGAGTCTTTTAGATAGCTACATCGCTTCTTTAAATAATGGTGCTAGCAGTATCAATCAAAGTTAAAAATGTAATTTTATTAGTGAAAAAGGTAATGTTTAAATCCCTACTTAGAAATGATGCATGCAAATTGGCGTAACCCTGGATCTAGAAATGCTTCTCAACCACCATGGATCTTTATTACCTTCTAAAGAAGAGTCCATTATGGAACCGTCTTCAAAAACCAAGTTGGTCAAATTAATATCTAAAACTAGATTAAATTTTACCAATATTTCTATAACTTAATGTCTAAAATTGTCACTTCCAACAGATAATGAAGCATAAGCTCAACATAACTGATAATAATTGATGAAAGCTGGTAGGTAATGCTTTCATTTCATAGATACATTAAATACTATTGAGAGTGGAGCACCATGATGTTTTAAGGTGAAGAGATCATGACCATTACTGAACTGAATGTAATAATAATTTCATTGAATGAAGATGCATAAGTCTTACCAGGATAATGTCACCAGTCATATCCTGGTATGAGATCCAAATATCATACAAAGCATTCACTGGTTACGCCTCACGACAGATAACGTTAGAATCCTTGTCGTAACCCTATCCTCAAATAACAGAAAGTATAAAAATGGAATAGATGATGCAATGGAAGATGATTATAGAGATTTAATGTAAAGCATCATAGCTGTAGGGTTTGGATTCAAAAGACATACCCGTTCACCTCAATATTTCTAAGCCGGCAATACAATTTCACTGAAAGTACAGTTTACATAATTTCTTTTTTTGGTTGTTTTAGGGAATTGCAGCAGTGAAAAGCAAAGAACACGGTGAAGGTACCAGAAAGCTGGACCTACTTATGGAATTGATTACAAATGTCCCAACATGAGCACACATCTATAGTACTAATGCATACCTGGATATGCTGCCAAAATATATAGCACTTGTAGCTCCTCTACAAGGAAAATAGGAACTCTTTCTTGTGTGCACAAAAGTTCAATCATGATTCCTCTTTTCTTTTGCTATTTGCAGTAACCACTTCATTTGTGCAATTGTTCAGACTTCAGACCACATCAGGCCAAGTACTTGAACATATTTGCATTATCTTTGTCCCTTTCCAAGTAATCTCGAGAAATCAAGTCTTCAATCCGCTTTTTAATTGCCTTGACATCAGGCTGGAAAATTACATTCCATATAAAAAACTCAGAATTTGTGAGGAAAAACAATCATAGAATATTATGATAGGGAAGTGGTCAAATACAAACCTTGAACATTCGACCCAACTGCTCAACACATTCCACAACTAAGTGTTGGTAGCCCAAAAGTTTACGACTTTTCATAATACGCACAATTGAGGCATCAATAGCATATCTTCTGTCCTTGTCAACATCCTCAATCACTTTTTTCTTCTCATCCACAGGAGGAAGAGGAATCTGCAAAAAATTCACAATTCCACTCAAAAGTCGGTAACTTAAACATATGGACAAACAAAGAGAAAAGGAGTAGAGATCAAAAAAATTAGCATTATACCTTGATCCTCCTCATTTTGTCAGTAAATTTTGAATTAAATTCAAAATAATCGGTAGAAGATATTGTTTTTGTGTTCGGTTCCTTGTTAAGAATCTTGTACTTGGCACATGACAAGGAGTGAAGCAATCTAATAACATCATCATCTGATAAGTTTAACTGAGTCATTATCTCTGAATAACTCAGCCTATCTGCAGAATTAAAAAGCAGCAATGCTGAAGCCTACAGAAAAGTATTACAACATTGGATCAGTAGAAAGAAATACATAGATTAATTCGTGGATATCACAAAAGTGAAAAATGGATGTGTGGTGAACAGGCACAGTTTTCCAGAGAAGAAGCATGTGGTAAGTAATATGACCTGGTAGGTTGTGACAATCAGTTCCACAGTTTTTGGCTCAAATTTCCCAATTATATTACAGGTACCCAAGGAGTAGATCCATGTGAGTTTTCTGTGCTTTGTTTTAGTTTGATAAAACTCCTTGAAAACTTCAACGCACCTAACCTTAAAAAATACTGGTGTTAGATGTAGACAAAAATCTACATAATCTAATTTAGATAATATCAACACTCAACAACAAGTTCTAATTCTACTTTTGTTTATATGAAAGAAGAACAGGAATACCATTTCCACCGGAAGATTGAGATCAAAAGATTTGTAACTAGGCCAGAAGCCAGTTGTTAGAACGGTAACAGTCAAGTCTATTCCAGGGTCTGCAGTATTATTACTTAAATACTCCTCAAAGCTAGTTTGATTCTCCTTAGCCAGTGTCAGATCTGTAACCTGGTAGGAGCAAAAGACATTTAAGTTTTCCTTATCAATCAACCATTGAATGTTATATATGAGCCTTAATTTACAAATACTTGAAAATACTGACCATTCCTTCCATCTTTGAAGTAAACTGTCCACCACATTGTTGCTTCAATTTTGTTAAAATACTTCTCTCATGGTCATCATTGGCACTCTTGTCAAAAAGAAGCCTTCGAGCAAGCTTCTTCCTGAAAGCAAGAAATCAAGAACCCTGCATTAGTATTCTTTTCAAAGCATAATAGACAAACAAAGAGTACAATTTTGATATTGAGGTTTATCCACACAACTCTCCCAAAGTTTAAGCTGTTAGGAGAATTCCAAGAGTGGTTTTACTTCTCTAACAAGCCCACTACTGCAAGATTGTTTTGGGCTTGAAAAGTGGATAATGCACAGGCCCACTCTACCTTACACCAAAATTCAGCCAAAGGAATAGGGGTAGCCAAGATTCAACTCCCGAGATTGCTCAAAATTGGTATCATATCTCTAAAAATAGTAAATTCTTATAAACCACCAAGAAACAATAGCAGCAATTATCATGAATAAACTGACACAACAAAAATTGCAAAATCAAATCCTTTTTGACCAGCATATAAAACCAAATTATCACCACACAAAACATCCTCTTCTCTTTTATTTCACCTATAGAATTCAGCAAACAAGTCTTTGTCGCTAATATAAGCGAGCAGCTTAACCACCTGCAAATGGACCAAAACAAATTCCAAAGTCAAAACCACATGCATCATGCATCCAGTCAATAGAAGTATATTGAAAATCAAGAAAGATGCAGACCTTTTCAAGAGTTTCTTCAATTGCTTCATCGCTCAATTTTTCACTTCCTCCTTTCTTAAGAATGTTATCACAAAAAGTGGCAAGCAGTTCCGCACTTGAGCTTCCGGCAACACCCTTGTTACAAAAGATCTCAAAAGCTTCCTTAAGTGCCTACATGATCAAAACTTTCAATTTTATATATGCACATATCAATGCAAATAAGAATTATAAAGTTACTCTCTAATCAAAACCTTGTGGAAAAGTGTATGATTCTGGAAACAATCATTCACATATGTCAGGTACTTATCATGCAGATCAATTACTTTCCGAACAAAAACCTGGAGAAGGAAACCAATTTTAGGTACCACAACTGAAAAAGAAATTACAGTTAAATTAATAAAACTTAACACTTTATAATTACCTGCTCTTGCAGACCAATGATATCCTTTTTATCTGGCTGCAAACATTTTCATTTGAAAGAATAAGAAATACAATGTCAATTGTAAATACAGATTGCTCTAAAAGTATGACATCACTACCGCATGATCATTAAGAAATTTGCTAATTGCAGGAAATTTATATATCAATCTGTCAGGACAGCAACTTCAAAATCTTGACCCACTCCTACACATTCGAAGAGGCCAAAGTTCTTTTTTTCCCTAGATAAGAGAGACCCAAGTTGGGTATTGTAGTACCAAATGCTAGGAGGTAAGGATCTAAGAAGAGCATAAGCTCAATGCCACAAAGATGAGGATGTTGCGTTGTACAAACCTTTTTGTTACTAGCTGCATCTTCAGCAAGCTTCACCAGTGCCATACCTTCAGTGGTAACATGCTGGAAAAGAGAAAAGGAAAAGCATTTTAATAAACAAGTGAGCAAGAAAAAAAGAGAGGAACAATGGCATAAAGGTCAGATAATTTGAATGTCACCAACCTGCTTAAATATACTCGAAATAGGATCTAAGCCTCGAGGTGTCTTAGAAAATAGCCTGAACATTCTTGACAAATCTTCAACCTATGCATTTAAAAGGAAACATAAAAATGCTGATTCATGGTGAAAATTTTTGTAAGCATAATAAGTATGATAAATTTCACGAGTACCTTGTCATCCCTGAGCAATGCATGACATCCAGAGTGCTCTTTCTCAAGGAGTTGGTTTGCATATACGGATAACAGCTCATGTTGAACTTTCTAAAAGAGAAATTTTCCATAACAAAAGAAAACCACAGAAAGGTTCAGAAACTATAAAATGACACCAAAAAATCAACAATAACCATTAAGATTTTTTCCTTCAAGTTGCCTTCACTCGGTATGGTAGTAAATCCAAATAGCTGAAATAGTATCACAAAATCAACAACAAACCTCGAGTAACTTTGGCTCACTGCTAGAGTGCAAGTAATGAGCAACCCTATCTTTCTCCCGTTTTAAGCACTCCTCAGCCTGTAATAAAAGAAGAGCAAACAAATTGACGAGAAATGATGTTAATGAAGAAAACAAGTTAAGCACAGCTGAGAAGCCATACCTTAAGCATATAATCAGGACAAGAATCTTCTAAGATCCAATTTGAAGCCTTCCGAGAATAATAAGCAGAGGTGTCTTTCAGCATGACAGCTTCAAATTTATTTTCATAATGATCCATTTGCCCCATTCCAATTTCAACAAATATATCCAATACGTTCTTCAATAGAGCTCGATCAATTTGCTCTCCCTCGCGTTCTTGATCAATCTTTGAACAAAAAGGATTAGTTATTAGATATTAGTTAATTGATCTAAATTCATAAATATTGAAAATCTAGCATAATAAGGAAGAAAACATACAAGAGAAATAACTGCATCTCTCACATTCCAGTTTAGTTCCTTGTAAACCTGCAAAATAAATTTATTTTGTAACAAAGTGGCATAAAAATGAAATTAAATTTATAGGAAAGACATCTAATTAGTGATAGCACTACAAAACCTGTCTTTATTACAAGATTGACAAAACTATCTAAAAGAAAAAATTAACAGGATCATGTAAGGTTAAGACTTAAGTGTAACATTACCAAGTCACGAAAGCAGGTCAACCCAACTTCATTAAGGGCCGGCAGTGACCTCCGAGCAATAAAGTAGCGATCCAAATAGTGAAAGAAACGAGAAAGCCACCTAACCATAATTTTATGGTTTGCCCACCTCTTCACAAGTTCTCTCAACATAAATTCATCATGCTTCTCTCTCAATGAAGGTAATACCTATAACCTCATCCCAGCCAAAATAATTCATTTGAAGATGGTTGGAAATAAAATCAATAATAGATACAACAATCACAAAAATTGAACCAAAGGGATCATAAATACAATTTTACACTATCAACCAATCATTCATTGTCACATCATTAAAATTGTGACTCTCATAATAACTATTTTAAAGGTCACCATGCAGTCATGAACAATTGGTTGATAGTGTAAACAACTTTGCAGTGACAATGCATCAAAATTAATAGCATGAATATTTTATTGTTAAATAGTATTTGGTAAGTCACATGACACCCCACACACCCAAAAAGAAATCATTATAAAATGTGCCATCTATCTTAATGAAAAGAAAAGCACATCATTGGACAAAGGACCAAATAAACTTTGAGAAATCCTCTAGCCATATTGGTAAATACATATAAACAAGCATAAGGACTACAAATAGAAAACAAGAACATTATCAGAGAGAGAGATATCAAACATGATATAATAATAGATGGCACCAATACTACCACCACTGCCATTTGGATATATCACTATATGGTATGCTAAGAAAACACTGCCTCATATTCTATGTTGGATGCCAAAAATCATATAATCCCAATACATATAAAAAACAAGTTTGAAGTATTCAATATTTCAATATGACTAATAAATTAAATGGTTAAAACACAAGACTTAGAAGTCTATTTGGATGAGGGGTAATGAGAAGGAGGGGAAGGGAAAGGATGGGAAGAAAATAATTTTCTTTTGCTTTTAATTCCCCTCCAAAACTAAGGGTAATACCTTTGCTTTTATTTGAATTTTTACATTTACAATTCTAGACCATGCATTGAGTTGTGTTAAACGCAAATTTTAAAGGTAATGTTATATTAAAATTTTGCCAATTACAACCTTTGACATTCCTCTTTCTCCCTTCTTTGATCAGCCAAACATTGAGAAGGCGAATGTTTTCCATTCCATCCTTCCCCTTCCATTCCATTCCATCCCATCCCATCTCTCTAAAATTTCCTGACATAGTGTGACAGTACAAAGACTTCCTCTTATACATGTAAATTTTTAACATTGTCAAAACTAAGAAGTATCATATCTTTAATCATATTTTCTTCTCCATGATTCTTCCATTCATCTATTTCAGTCTAATACAGATCTTCTGTGACTCTAGATGTGTGCACCACAACATCGGTCCTGCTACCTACCTCTCCTTATAATACCTCAGCAGATGCTGCTTCATTGATATCAGACTCGGTTTATTTGGATCCACTGTCTGACTATGATTTGTGATTTGTAAGGCGGCTGCTGCTACTATGATTCGTGGTCTGCAGTGGTTCCCATACGAACTACTTGCCACCCAATTGTGCTTCAGTCAACATATCACTCTACTTAAAATTATCGCTAGCTGGTTGCATTTGGGATTAAGTCGTTCCAAATCATTATTGGACCACGAATTAGGGATCAAACCACTTTTTTATTAACATGTTTTAGATCTCTTAGAACTACCTTACCTTACCTTATAAAAATTACATACCTAGAAAGAATAAAAGAGTTACCAAACGAGTCGGACAAACCCTAAACCAACATGAATGCAATACATACACTATTAGATACGGTACCAGTAGTTTAATCAAGTATTTACCTTTGTAAGCATGCAAAAGATCATGAACAAAATTAATAACAGAAACTAAACTCACAGTTGATAAGATATACTCTTCAAAAGATTCCCTGTACTTGTCATAAAGTTGTTGGGAATAATCATGAGGAGGCTTTTGAGTACACATATTATAGATGGTTCTGCAATTTGAAGGAATTGAAATTAAGCACACAGAGAATCAAATGAATAGTAAAATTAAAGAAATAATAATAATAAATAAAAAAGGTTTACGTATAAAGCATCATATAATCCTCAGAACTGAATTGAGGTTCAGGAAGGCCTTCTAGAATGTTCTTGAGTTTTGTGATTCCTTTGTGCATAAAATCCCATCCTTGTTCCAAATCGATGGTTTTACGCTCACTGAGTGACATGATCGAAGGAGAAGATTGAGAAAACCTAAGGGGAAAGAGGAAAATGGATCGGATAAAGAAAACCTAGAATGAGGAAATAAATAGAGAAGAGATTGAAGGGAGAGAAGAAGGATCAACAAGCATGGTTGATTCAAAGAGATTATTATTCAATTTCAATTAATTCATTCATTCTATCTATTCTCCACCAATGCCTTTTATTACATTCTAATTCCACTACTATTACTACTTTTATCATTTTTTTGGTATCAATGATATCATTTCATGTTTTGGCTAAGGAATTGATATTTTTTTTATTTCGGGACAGCTTATTCCAACAAGTATTATTCTAAGAATCAAATTCTCGGATATAGTAAGTCTTATATCATTAAACCAATAAATTGTTGGAAATACTTTTATCTAAGAGTAAAGTAAATCATTAAACATGCATTAATTGTGAAATATGTATTAATTATTAACAATATAAAAAATGAGATATAATGCTCATATTTAATAAAAACACTTGTACGCTATTTATATTATTACTAGCGTATTGGTAGTCACTTTGTGTCTGTTGACTCACATTTTTATTTTTTAGTATTAAATATTTAACTTTTATATATTTCGTTTTAGAAAATTATATTACTTTTTATTAAGTATAGATAATATTATAATTTATGTAATAAAAAATATAACGATGCTGCTTCATTGATATCAGACTCGGTTTATTTGGATCCACTGTCTGACTATGATTTGTGATTTGTAAGGCGGCTGCTGCTACTATGATTCGTGGTCTGCAGTGGTTCCCATACGAACTACTTGCCACCCAATTGTGCTTCAGTCAACATATCACTCTACTTAAAATTATCGCTAGCTGGTTGCATTTGGGATTAAGTCGTTCCAAATCATTATTGGACCACGAATTAGGGATCAAACCACTTTTTTATTAACATGTTTTAGATCTCTTAGAACTACCTTACCTTACCTTATAAAAATTACATACCTAGAAAGAATAAAAGAGTTACCAAACGAGTCGGACAAACCCTAAACCAACATGAATGCAATACATACACTATTAGATACGGTACCAGTAGTTTAATCAAGTATTTACCTTTGTAAGCATGCAAAAGATCATGAACAAAATTAATAACAGAAACTAAACTCACAGTTGATAAGATATACTCTTCAAAAGATTCCCTGTACTTGTCATAAAGTTGTTGGGAATAATCATGAGGAGGCTTTTGAGTACACATATTATAGATGGTTCTGCAATTTGAAGGAATTGAAATTAAGCACACAGAGAATCAAATGAATAGTAAAATTAAAGAAATAATAATAATAAATAAAAAAGGTTTACGTATAAAGCATCATATAATCCTCAGAACTGAATTGAGGTTCAGGAAGGCCTTCTAGAATGTTCTTGAGTTTTGTGATTCCTTTGTGCATAAAATCCCATCCTTGTTCCAAATCGATGGTTTTACGCTCACTGAGTGACATGATCGAAGGAGAAGATTGAGAAAACCTAAGGGGAAAGAGGAAAATGGATCGGATAAAGAAAACCTAGAATGAGGAAATAAATAGAGAAGAGATTGAAGGGAGAGAAGAAGGATCAACAAGCATGGTTGATTCAAAGAGATTATTATTCAATTTCAATTAATTCATTCATTCTATCTATTCTCCACCAATGCCTTTTATTACATTCTAATTCCACTACTATTACTACTTTTATCATTTTTTTGGTATCAATGATATCATTTCATGTTTTGGCTAAGGAATTGATATTTTTTTTATTTCGGGACAGCTTATTCCAACAAGTATTATTCTAAGAATCAAATTCTCGGATATAGTAAGTCTTATATCATTAAACCAATAAATTGTTGGAAATACTTTTATCTAAGAGTAAAGTAAATCATTAAACATGCATTAATTGTGAAATATGTATTAATTATTAACAATATAAAAAATGAGATATAATGCTCATATTTAATAAAAACACTTGTACGCTATTTATATTATTACTAGCGTATTGGTAGTCACTTTGTGTCTGTTGACTCACATTTTTATTTTTTAGTATTAAATATTTAACTTTTATATATTTCGTTTTAGAAAATTATATTACTTTTTATTAAGTATAGATAATATTATAATTTATGTAATAAAAAATATAACAATGAATTGTGATATTACTAAAACTTACATTAAAAATTATATTGGTGTTTTGATATTAAACTCTTACATTATTAGTATATCAAACTCTTATCTTACCGGTATATCAAACTTTTATCTAACCACTATATCAAACTCTTATGGCAATGTCTACATTTTTACTCTAAAATATTTCAAAATAAAAAAATGGGAGTTATGGGTGGGGTGAAATATAAAGACCTAAGTTAAAATGGTAATTTAGGTGTGATTGGTTTACAAAAGAAAGGTTGAAAAAAAAAAAGTTGATGGGAGAAAATGTGATAAGCGAGGTGATCTACTTACTCAAATAATAAGTTTAAAAATTTACTCAATATTTTAGCTATCAATTGTAGAAAATTTAATGATTTGAATTAATTCTTAATTGCATGCTTGACTCCAAGGGTTCTTTAGATCATATAGGCAGCTATACCTATGTGTAAAGTTTATTATAAATTATAAAACTGTAGTATGCACATTAATTATTTAAGTATTTTTCCATTATTGAATAAAACTGTAGTATCATTTGCATATTTCGATGTAAAAGGAACAAGACAAAATAGAGTGACTTCTACTAATGTAATTGCATTGGGCTAATAAAATGGTCTATTTGCATAAAAATAGATAATTAATATATACTTGAGAGTCATACTATAACCAATTTTTTATGGTATAAAATTTAAGGAAATAATTAATAAATAAGTCAATGATTTAAATATTACCTCTTATAAATAATAAGATATTAACATTTGTCTCAACATTTTTTTAGGACAGAATAACATAGATCATTTTATTTCCTTGCAAATTCTACATATGGCAGTATCATTACCCTTTCTCAAAATAAAGACATTGTTCAGAGCATATAACTTTTTATGTAGGGTATTAATTTTTACTCAGTCAATAAACAAATTTGGAAGGAGATGTAGCTTTTAAACATAGAATTTTTTAGCATTTGAAAATTAGTTTTTAGAAAACTATTTCAAAAACCATCATAATTTACAATAATTCATGATAATTTTTTTGCTTTTAAAATTTATCAAATTACAATAATTACACCATACTGAAATATCAATTATAAAAAATTACTAATACTCTACTATATATATGATTAAATAAATTATTATCAATACCAATATTCATTTAATTATAAAATTTACAATAATTTTACCAAATTACTACTTAGTTAAATATATATTTTTGGTACCACAAAGGATATCTTATCACATTTTGGTAAGAAATTAATCTATTTTGGAGTGTGTGACTGTCACTCTCAATAAATATCACTCACAAAAATTGAATCATTGATATTTTAATCATCCCAAGAATCTAGTTGAAACTTAACACATTTCAGTCAGTTTCACAACTAGTTCAAGAAGCTGCCCTCTATAAGTTTCTAGTATAAGCTGGCAACAATTTGGGTTATGACTATGGATGCAGACGCAATTATTAGATAAGTATGACATGAAAAATATATCTATTGTTTACTAATTATAATTTAACTATTAAGGATTGTTTTAATTTTTCATTGGACTTAAAGAATATGCAATATTAAGTTGTTTAAACTAATATACATTGTTATATGTAATTTTAAAATATAACAATAACATAATATTGTATTGTTTAATTTTTATCAGTTTTTATTTTTAAATCGGTTTTGGGTTCAAAAATTAAACCTAAATAATATTTAGGGCTAAGGTTGGAGACAAACATGACCCGACCGTGCCACAATCATTAACTTATCATCATTCAGAAACTCCTATAAAATCACACCAATTTTTTTACTACCTACTATTTGAAAGTACGTGGAAAATACATGCATCATTATTCTTATATCAAAAGACCATATTGCATTATTGCTGAAAATCCAATTAAAAACAGATTACTCAAAAGGGGCATGCAACAAAGTATGCTAACATCTCTACACATCTACTGTATTAAACTGTTAGGAATCCCAATTGAGTAGAATAACAAACTCAATGTGGTACTTAAGCCATGAGACTCTCCCACCCGATAGACTAGTCTTTTGGGTTGGGCTCTCCTCATGTGCTTAAGTCGTAACATAAACCCGCTAGAAAGCCCATGTGATTTACACCAGGGCGAAACCAAAAAGGTAACCCTATCCTGGACATAATCCATAGGCGAAAAGGAATCATTGAAAATTATATTGTTCCTTTCCAACCAAATACACCAAAGGACTGCAGAAACATACCTTCCCATTTTACTACTATAAGACATTATAGTGAAGCATCCTTAAAGCTGGAACAACTGTCCAAGATAGAGATCCATTTACTCAACACTTTCCTTAGCAAGTTTGAACTCATGAGTAGCTTTTACCTATTCATGGACAGAGAAACCTATACTATTCGCCGATACATCTTTTCGGAATTTCAGTAACAAGAACTGGTTATTTGATGGGATAATATAACCCATATCATCCCTTGTCCCAAACAAAACAATCAAACAACCAGCTGCAAGGTAAGAAAGAATAACCTTTCTCCAAATTCATAACCAAAGCAGAGGTACTTTCGATATATAAGAAATGAAACAAAGCCATATATTTATACTTTTGGATCAATCATTTATAAAATGTCAAGTTACTGATACAAATCATAAAAATATTGAGTTACTGATACAAATCAGAAATGTGAGTTTGTGACAAACATGAAAAAAAGCTTCCAACTGAGCAAATGGAGTATGAAACAATTCAATCAAATTAATAAAAATCTAGACTTGACAGGAGCAGAAGTGCAATGCTAGTACTACGATGAGAGAAAGAAACGCGATAATAAGCTCAAAATTGTAATCATATGTTAACGGTTAACCAACCGAGAGATGCTGCAGTTCTTTCTGATATAGCTTTAATAGCCGAGATGCATCTTTCTCATCAAGACATCTCACAAACTTCTCGAGGAACATATCCTCAGATAAACCAAATGGTGTAACTAAATTCGCATCCTTTCTCATCAAACCTTTGGAGAGAAGTTCCTTGACAACAGAAGCCCTTGGAATAAGCCTTTTCTCCAAGCTATATCCGAAAATCACTGGTGCTCTGAGAAGGGTTGAACGATCCCAACCAAGCTGACCCACCCAAAAGCTTATCACTGCATTGAGTTTACCCGGAGATCGTAGCATAAATTGTGGCAGCCTCTTAAAGGCTTCTAAAATTTCTTGTTCAGACCAACCCCATGTCTTAAAGGCATCAATTTTAGCATCCCACTGAGCTTTAGTAATAGCCTTTTTCGCCAACATTGCAACACTAAAACTTGTCTTGGAAGGATTAAAACCCATTTTTTTGACTTCATCCAAGACTTTTCCGAGATCATTCGAACACAGTACAGTAGGCCTAGTACGAAACAAATGGTAAATGTTGTTATGTGTGACACCTTCATCAATCAACATATTAACATTGTGTTGTACACGTGCATCGGAAATTGAAGTAGGAGAAGCAATAACACAAGCAATGGCTCTTTCATCAGAAGGGCTGAACCGTCTTACCAATTCAAAAGCAGGGATTATATGATTTTCAAGGCTCTTACGAAGAAAATCAGGGCTACGTGACACTGTTGCAACAACATCAAAAGGGGAAGCACCTTTAGAGATTAAAAATTGAAACTTTGGCAAAACCCTATTGATGGGATCGCATGTGAGAAGCTCTGGTGCTCTACGCATAACACTGTTTATCTGGGTATCGGAGAAACCATGGGTTTTGAAGAAAGCGAGAACAGATTCAGGTTTTTGGGGGTTATCGAAATGAACTCGCTTAGAGGTTTTGAGAGCGATTTCTGGTGAAAAACCAAATTTGTTTATGAGATAGGGAACGGTGAAAGCTTTGTGATTTGAAGCAGTGGAGAAGAAGTTCAGAGGTGAAGGGTGAATGTAACATTGTGAAAGGTAGAGAATGGATCTGAAACGATGAGAGTTAAACATAAGAGACATTGATTTCAATGATAATCGGAAAAATGGTGTTGCGTTCTAATTCTAAAACTTCTTCTTCTTCTTCCTCCGCCGTATATCACAACTATTAGCGGCGGCGCCAATCAAAATCACAGTGTGATCGCAACACAAATCCAATGTAATAAGAAAACATGAAACAATAACATAATATAGTATTTTTTTATTTTTTTCTTAAATTAAGTTTGTTACAAACAAGTATATAGTATATAAATTTGATGAATTGCTTTAATTTTTTGTTTATAATTTTCAAATTTAAAATCATAATATAAAAAGATAATTTTTACTAAACACATACTTCAAATTATAAAATATAAATTCTCCTAAGGCACTAGACAAAACTGACATGCTTCGTAAACAAAATTTAAAGTATTATTTTGTTTCACATTAGTTTTTTATCCTTTCATCTTATAAGTAAAAAATTAATCATCTTTTATACTATGTATATTCTTCCAACAAGTATTGTTATTGATTTTTTAACTTTTTAGTCAACCTGAAAATCGAGTGTCCCTTAGTAATGACATATAAGTTTTTGTGTAAAGTAAGACAACATGTAAGATTATAACCAGAATACATATTCTTTTCCAAAATGAGTATCATTTCATGTACTTTGTTTTTGAATAGTAACAAAATATAAAATTAATATATATTTAAGATGAGGAATTCATTTACTTCAAAAGTAAGTTTTTTAAACTTTCTCTAAATCATAACCATCAATTCTAGGAAAATCCAATAGTTCGAATTAGTGAGTAGATTTAAATGACTTGATATCCCTAAAATTAAAAAATTTACTCTTAAAATAAATGAATCTCCATTTTATATTTAATTCATGTTTATTTTTTTAATCTATGATACATGTAGTGATATACAATTTAATATAGAAGATGTGAACTCAGTCTATAACATTTTTAAACTCATAAAAAATAGTTGAGAATTAAAAAAAGAGAGTTTAGTAATTAGTATAATTAGAAGGATATTTAAGGAAGTTGCTAGGAAAATCCATGAAGCAAAATCTGTGCCTAGAATAACAGAATCAATAATTTTGGTTCGTCTGCGCTAAATCTGAATCAAATAAGGCGGCAATATATAAACCCTTCTCTGCTTTCATCATCATAATCTCTCTCTCTTTCTCTCTGCTCTTTTTCTCCGTTCTCTCATTCTTCGTCCTCCCTTCCAGGTTCGTTCACAATACTCGTAATTCCTCAAATCCTCTTTTAATTTTGATTTTAATTTTACATAGTTTTGGGAAATTAATTTTAACCGGAACCCTAATTTGAAGGGTTTTCTATTAATATATGCAATTTTGATTTGATTGGGGTGCGCCTTGAAGGTTATGTTGTAGTCTGAAAAAGGAAGGGAGGGTTTATGGCAATGGAGGAACCTAGCCAAGTGAAGCGTGCCCTAATTGATTCATCGGCTGGTGCTATTTCCGGTGGAATTTCACGTACTGTCACTTCTCCACTTGATGTTATCAAGATTAGATTCCAGGTTCTTAATTTTGTCATTTTTGTTCTATTTTCAAATCATGCTTGTTATTATTCTTATTGATTCTCATCCGCAATAACAGGTTCAGCTAGAGCCCACATCAACATGGGCTTTACTACGCAGGGATTTGGTTACGCCGTCCAAATATACTGGAATGTTTCAGGCAAGCAGAGATATTTTGAGAGAAGAAGGCGTGCGGGTATTATAAACTGCTCCACCCTTTCTAATCCTTTTTAAGTCTATCATTTTGCTTTTTAAGTTAGTAGCTCTTTTGTCATCGACGTCTTTGCAGGGCTTTTGGCGGGGAAATGTACCGGCATTGCTCATGGTTATGCCATATACAGCTATACAATTTACAGTTTTGCATAAGATTAAGACTCTTGCCTCTGGCTCTTCCAATACAGGTATATCTGTTAGTTATTCAGCGTCTTAAGTCCTAACACTTTAGTTTCATTATCGAAGTGTTTTTGTTCAGAATTAGGTGGTGTTTTATCACATCATTTATAACTTTTAAAAAGCAGCTTCATAGGCTGGTCAAATTCACTGTTTTATATTTCTAAAATTTAATGATACCAAATTATTTGCACAAGGCATTTTAGTTATTGGGTGTATGTGAGCCGAAAACTGTGCTCATGCACACAACGCGCTTTTGATATGTATTACTAACCAGGAAGTGTCTATGTCTTCTCCAATTATAGCCTTCTAGGTTTGTTGTGTTCATTTGGTTGCTTTTGTTGCTGCAGAGGATCATGTTGGTCTGAGCCCTTATCTATCTTATGTCAGTGGGGCATTAGCTGGGTGTGCAGCTACTTTGGGGTCATATCCCTTTGATCTTATCCGGACTATATTAGCTTCTCAGGGTGAGCCAAAGGTATAAGCATTATTAAATTTATGGTTACATGGCATTTTCAAAGTAAATTTATGTGATGCTTGTTAGAGTTCTGAAGGCAAATAAAGCAAATTACCAGTCTGCTTTTTAAACACCCTCATTCAGTCCAATGACTTTTGCTTGTTCCTTGCATCATCATGACGTACCTACATCTCAATCTTACATGCTTTAAAGATTTATGTCGAGATCATGCATTTTGTTCATTACCTTCACATGTTGCAAGTGGTGGAGGTGCCCCATTTCAGTTTCTTCTTGAGTTCTTGTCAAGTTAGTGGTACCACCTATAGAATTTGTCAGATCAGATGGTATTAGGCACGAGTTGCACTGGCTTTGAAGCTATACTGAATCCTTAAAAGTGAAATTGACCTTTTAGTGCGCCATATACTTTTAGACTTTAGAGAAGTCGTACTGAGATTTCTTAATGGATTGGACTTCAAATGAATAATATAGTTATTTGTCCTCCTAGTCAATGTCTGAAGTTTAATCATTTGCTAATATCTAAACAAGTGCAGTGGGAGAAACTCTACAAATGATAAGGGCAATATAAATACGTTACATTTATTTCTATTGGAAAATCCCTGGGATGAGTGAGGAACATATACCCCCACTACAATTTGTAGTTGAGATCTAGTTCTTATGATTCACTCTGGGATCATTGTGATTTGTCAATTCAACTATTATGATTGACTTCAGCTTAGATGGCGAACGGATTGAAGGAGCACATGCCAGTATAATTGTGCCTCCTGGGCCTGTATCAGGCTTGTTCATCATTGGTCGTATGGCAAATATAGGTTGCCTCTTCAAGGATTTTTACATCTGTGTATAATGGGTTCTTTTGGCAGATATGGCTGAGGCCTTTATTAGTGAAGTCATGAAATCTCTTATTGTTCATTTTTCTTTTGAGTACTTGAATATGCCATTTATACTATTTTGTTTGCTTTGTGTTGAAATGCTGCTGATCTCTGATGTTGTGGTCCCTTTGAAGTTATTTTTTGTAACAATGCTATGCAAATATTTTGCCATCATTTAGGTATATCCAAATATGAGGTCAGCATTAATTGATATCATCCAGACTCGTGGATTCCAAGGATTGTATGCTGGATTGTCACCAACTCTAGTTGAGATTGTACCTTATGCAGGCTTACAATTTGGTACCTACGATACATTTAAGCGTTGGGCCATGGTAAAATCTCAGTCCTATTTAATTTTTCTTTCTTATTAGTTGACGTAATTATATCCTGCATGCAATATTTCCGTTTGTTTATTTTGCAACTATAGTAAGGTGAGATTGTACATTATCTTAGATTCTGCATGACTGATTATTCTAGCTTTCTTTCCTCTGTCTTATGCAAGTCCCACATCATCTGCCTCATTGTCTGATGAGTGATTTAAATACATGTTGGGCTACTCCTCTTATTGTCAATTGATTTTGAGATGAAACCTTAATATGGTATTAGAGAACGACTTCTCTCCCTGATTCTTGGGTCAAAATATGCACTTTTATCTTAGGTCAAAGGTGACCCGTAGTCTGGTATGTCAAACTTCTGTAGAGGGGATCTGGGGATGTCAGAAAGTAAGTCCCACATCGTCTACCTCAATGTCTCACGAGTGGTTTAAGTACCTATTGGGCTATTCCTCTCATTGTCAGTTGTTTTTGGAGATGGAACCTTAACAAAACTTATTCTCATTCCTTTTGGGTAGATGAATGTTGGTTTAGTTTTGAGGATTGCTCTATATGTGTCTCACTCTCAGTTTCTTTATTAGCTTTAGATTCTTATCATACCTGTTGCTTAGGTTACCCTGTCTGGATCTGCTTGGACTCTGGACATGGATTTCTGTTGCCTTTGAATGGTGGTTACTATGCTTGCACTAGCCATATGTACTAAAATGTCAGTACACAGCAGTCTGTGTTAATTTTGAATTTGAAAAATTAACCATGTTATTGCTTCGTACCTGTTGTCCACTTTGCATTTTGGTTATAGTTTAAACTAAAATTGTATTAAATTAGTAGCAGAGTAGAAGAGGAACCTTGGAATTATGTCACTGCAAATTTGTTTTGATTTGTATGCTGTAACCTTGTATCAAAGATGGAGTTGGAATCCTTCATACAGCTGATGAATGTTTTGTTTTAGTTTCACTTTACAGTATGCTATTCAGTGAGACCTCTTTATTTATTATGTGTGTTGTTTGCCTGGAATTGTAGGCTTGGAACCATTTCAGATATTCCAACACCACTGCGGATGATAGCCTTTCTAGCTTTCAGCTTTTTATCTGTGGGTTGGCGGCTGGGACATGTGCCAAACTTGTTTGTCATCCACTTGATGTGGTCAAGAAAAGATTCCAGGTAACCTCTGCTCCTTTTTAATAGTACTAGCTAGTAGTAGGATCATTTGATCAAATATCGATCTGAATGTCTTTTTTATGTACCCAAAAGTTAAATCTCAATGTCTTTTGTGTCATCTGAAACAAGTAAAGGATATTGAAGAAAACTGAATTTGTAATTTTATCATGTCAATGTAATTATGGATCTTCATTCATCTTCTGCTAAAGATTGAAGGGCTTCAAAGGCATCCAAGATATGGAGCTCGGGTTGAGCATCGTGCATACAGGAATATGTTTGATGCCATGCAACGCATATTGCAGTTTGAGGGTTGGGCTGGTCTATACAAGGGGATACTCCCATCAACTGTTAAAGCTGCACCAGCTGGTGCTGTAACATTTGTTGCATATGAATTGACATCAGATTGGTTAGAGACCCTTTCTTGAATTGATCGTTCACACCTTTTATGATTAGCTATCTCATTCTTTTTTGACAAAATATAAAATTGATTCCCTCGTAGGAAAACATGAGGGATGTGCTAAATTTTTTGCTAGTAAACTATATTGAGGGTTGATAAGATTGCACTTCCATTAGATGGAAAGTAAGATCAAGTAAACATCAACTTTTGTTGCATTTGTCTTTTTGGACACTGATTACCTTGCCCGGTTGGGAACTTAGGATGATCATTCTTGATGCTAACATGTTCTGATTCCAAATGTAAATTTCTAAAATGGTCCAAATGCTTGTCTTTCTGTCTCTACTCGTGGAAGGAAGTAACATGTGTTCGGATTCAACCGATACTAGGTTTGACGCGGCACCAAGATTAGTAGATAATTAATGTTTTTGTATCGAATGACAGCCTCAACTCGAATACTTGTACTTGGATGAAATAACTTCTCCATCTTCAAATCTTGTATGTGAAATAATTTCTTTCCTTTTCTGTTCATTTGTGAAATAGCTTGAATGAGCTTTAAGCTGTCGATCACGGGGCATTATTGGTAAAAAAGAAAGAAAGGAGACATCATATCGTTATAAACTATGGTTATAAACAAACACGATTCATTCGGTTTATGTTTGGGTACCAGATATAACAAGAATAATGTTCAATTCCCTTCCTATGAGGTAATAATTTCCATGAAAGTGTGATGTTCCATTTTTTTAGCTTTTTCAGCAAATACTAATTTCAACTAGGCATGTTAAGAGAACGTGATTCTCCATTTCTGATGTAACACATTATCTTACAAAGCAGAAGCACAGTTTGCTCCACAGCTTATATAGCCATAAATGAAACAACTTCAAACTCATTTCAAGATCATGGCATTTACAAGAAAGAGCAAATAGAATAATTAACAACAAAATCATAATTACATTCATTGCATGGAATAAAAGGTTTGTGGTATATATTCTGTCGGTTCCTTAAGCATAAGAGATAAAAGCATCATTTTTCTTTGCCACTTAATCAATGATTATGAAGAGCATTAAATCAGGTCATGTTGCACTTATATGTAAGTAGAGATTAGAATAGTATCTATATATCTTTTACTATAGCAAAACAAAAACAAAAAAACTAATATGAATGTCTTTTTCTTAAACACTCACTACGTCAGATATCATAATTAACAACAATCATTCAATAGCGTAATTAACAACGACTACTTACTACGCCGATATCCTAATGTACTCTTGCACACTGCTTAATTTCTTTGCATGTGTTGGCTTTATTTTAGATTAGTCGTCATGGGTGTTCAAAAAATGGGACAAGAATCTATTATCTTCAACCACGTCTCCAGTTAAAAAATTATATATTCATAACTTTTTCTATTTTTACTTTATTTTGATTGGTTCGAGACAGAGTTGGGGACATCATACAATTGTGGCAGGAAATAATCATGTGTAATAATATGTAGGTGACATGGACAAAGTGTGTCTCAAACCAATCATAATATGTCATATTAGTTAAAAAAAATTAACATTTATGATTTTGTCTATTTTTATTTCATTATGATTGGTTTGGGATAGACTTTGAGACATGCTTGGGGACAGCTGATCCCATCCTTTGATCACTTTGTGTTTTCATTCATTTACTATATATTGTAAAGTGTAGAGTCTGATTGGTGAGGATTGGGTGTAATTTATGTGTGAGCTACTATAAATCTTTATGGGTCATTCTGCAATCTATATTTGAGTTCCATATTGTTGTGCTAAATATTCAGAATAGTTGTGCATGCACTTCTAATTTTCATTTCAATTTTCCATATTATAACTCATTTTGCCATACATTTTTTCCTTTTTATCAAGTTCTGCTTTATATATAATGCAAACAATAATCCTAAAATTGGCTCAGTTGGAATATTTCATAGTATTATATTTTACACTAGGGAACAGTGACTTTATTATTAATTAATAAGTGTTATAGATTGATTAATTAATGATTAGGAATAGATTGTCTATCCCACAGTATTGTTCTGTGTCATGAGATGTGATTGGTTAAAAAAAATGCTCAACAATTAAATTTTTAACTTCAATATATTTTTTCAATAAATCATCACTCATTGCACATACAATGACACAAAATATGAGACAGAAGATGTGCTCCCTGAAGTTGACCTGCAAATTAGTACATCAATTTCCATCTCTTAAGTAGAAGATCCTAAGTAAAACTTTGTTAAATTTATGAATTTGTTGAATTATATTTTTATATGATAACATGTGTGTATTAATTTCATCAACTCATCTTCACCATATTGAAAATAAATATCAAATATTGGTTTTGCTAGAATTTCATTCTTTCACTCCCTTGGTCCATATATTTTCTAGAATTTCCTGTTGAACATAAAAATGAAGTCAGTAATACATGTTTGGAACAAGAAAACCAAGTTAGTGACACTCTTTTTCTATATTTTAGAAAAGCAGCAGCAAAATACAATCATTGTTTGACAAGTTCCAAACACTCCTATCTTACATCCTCATATCATTCTGAACCAATAACTAAGGAAGGTAACTTTTCCTCCAAATGCCAAACACCCCTTTCTAAGGGCTAAATTGCTCTTTAAACACAAATTTGAAAACTTTCAGTAACCTTTCATTCAATGCTATTTTGAGCAGTTGAATCCATGGCAAATAGAAAGCCAGATAACCAGGACCAAAAACAACAAAATTCCAAGAACAACCAATTTAATTTTCATGTTTTGATACCACAACTTCCGACGGACTTGTGTTCCTGTCTTTCTGAAATTTTGGGCCTGAAAATTAGGAGATCCTTCGGGTTAGGAAAGCGTAAGATGCCAAATGATAGTTATCGAACTTTAGTCGCAACTTACCTCTGTGTGCAGTGTCTCTGTCTTGTCCGCAAGAACAGTTAGATTTTCTCCTCTATCAATAGCCTGAAAGCAGAAAACAAAGATGGCAAAGTATTACAGTCTTGTCTAGCATTGCAATCAATGCATCTAGCTAAGGCAATTCCTTAAAGTTATAGTCACACATACCCAGCATAATAATGCAAGGGAAAATGTTACAGTGATAAGAACTTCACAAGATTAAATCTATTCTAGTCACTAAATTTAGAGTATTGTCAAACTGTAATTGCAAGTCATCCACCAACAATAGTAGTAGAGTGGAAGGAGCAAGTGTAGAAGCAAATTACTTGTCCGTGTAATTACTTTGTGTTCGAAATTTTCGAGTCCAGAAAATTTCAATGAAGCAGTCTGATGATTAAAACAGCAACCTTCTAAAGGAGATGGGCATATAATTGATAATGATTAGAGGTACTCCAGGATGCATAGAGACACAACTTGACAAGGAAATGGCTGAAAATCGGGAAAAGCAAAATTAAAAATTATCTATGTCTTCCTCCAAGATTACCTTGTCAATGTTCTCTAACATTAAACTTTTAACTTCGGAAACTTGAGCCTTCACTTTTATTAGCTTTTCAATCTCTTCGGCGTGGTCAATGATATACTTCATGTGCTCTTTCATAACCGGTCTGCAAATGTGCACTCAAAATATTCACCTTACTTAACCATGTTCTGATATCAAAGGAATGAGTTATAAAATACGGCTTGGAAAGAAAAGAGTATACCCGAACTCCTTATTGAGACTTTTGGCAGCAGCTGTGTCTGCTTTTCCACCACCATATCTTTTCTTAAAATCTGCTTTGACACGTTCTAAGAAAGCAATGGAGATTTGCTTGCTAACAGATTCCTTGGCAACCACACAGTAAGCTGCAATTTACAAAACGGATTAAAATCCTCATCAGACTGCAACTCAATGTTTTAGTAAATCTTGCAATTAGATAGTTCGGTCAAAAACCAATGCAAGTCAAACTTATATATAGAGGTCGCTTTGTTGGCTAAATTAACAATTACGTAGTTGCCGCCATTTGGAAGTGGTAGTTGTGGTCACACAGAGACCTTATTCACCATACAATAACAACCAAGCCTTAATCACACACTAGTTGGATTCGGCTGGATGGATCCAATGACACTATAATATTCTATCATAAATTATTTCATCGATGAAGTATTTATCTCTAAATCATTCCTAATCATTTCATCAATTGTTTTTCTTGATCTCACTCTTCCTCTAGAAATTGAACTAACCATCATTTGATCTACTCTCCTTATTGGAGTTTTTAACAGTCTCCTCCGAGAATTCTCAAATCACCTAAGGCACGATTCTACCATCTTTGTTACAATAGGAGCTACTCCAATTTTCAAATACGCTATTGACCATGCACTGCACTTCAAAGTTTCTATGAAAGCCCAAGCCCCACCCAAGAAGTACTCACCACCTACAACTACAAGCCACGAATAAGATCCTCTAGACAGACCAATTGAGTGACTCAGGAAGATCCCTGATTAATTGCAAAGGCTTAGATTGATATGAGGCATAGCATGAAACAAAAAAATGATTGTCACCAAAAGCAAAGGAAGCACCAACTATATGACACGGATTCGACACAAAAACTGGGATACGACTAATTACACAACACGGCTATGATATAGATAAAAAATTAATATAAGAGTAACATAAAAATATCAAATCTTCAACTAAAAGAGATGAACATTGTTTTAAAAATTAACAAGAGTCATTGTAAAAATAACAAAATGCTAATTTTTTTCAAACGATTATGATATTTCCATCTATGTTGTAAAGTATAATAAAGAGTGACCCTAAGTGTCAAAACACATATTCATGCCATACACAGACACAAAGAGTATTTTGAAGTGTCCATAAATTTGGCCAAAGGGACAGAATCTACAAACATGTAGCAGAATGAAGGGATCACACTTTTTCATCAATATTTGAACCTCAAAAACACAAAATCAGTTTCTCTCAGTAATCAAATGAAGAATTAATGAAGTTTTGGAAAAAAACCCATGAATAATAAACAAAACCCACCATGGAAACTAATCTGAAATAGGAAATAAAACCCAAAAAATGAAACTTTGACGCCAAATCAAAGTCACCTCCATTTGAAGTGTAGATCCAGAAGTTAAACTATGAATTAAAGTGCCATCACCTAGTTGTAGTAAAAATGAAAGGTTTAAAATATAAAATTACGATAAGAATGCAGAAAAGATTAAAACTTTACCATAACCATCTTCAACTATAAAATTGAAAGTGTGGTGGTCACAATTATAGGTGAATTTGTTGTTAGAAGAAGGAAGTTTCTGAAGACACTGAGTTGCAATAGCAGGGAAGTTTCCAGTGAACTCGGTGTATTCACCTAACACCATTGTTCCTCGAGCCACGAAGCTATATATGAACGATTCTTGACTCATCTGCTCTATGCAACTCGGTCTCAACTCAACTCAACTCGGTCTCAACTCGGAGGTAGAGAAAGAGTGTTGTTCTCTGATTCTTCAACCACGCTTCTGCTCCTACTAACGTTAATTTTCTTTTTTCCTTTTTTGTTAAGAAGAAACAAAGTATTTTATTTTATTTTTTCTTTATTTGTATTGGAGAACACAACGGCGTTTTTTCATTTGGAAATAAAATAAGATTATATTTATTAATATGACAAGATTATATTTATTAATAATAAAGGGTTGTGTCCATTTTACTTTTTAGTGTATTTGAGCTGTAATGGTTGACTAGCTTTGACACAGTTTCAAAACAGATCTATGATCTATCCATAATGCTACACGGATTTTAATTTTTCTTTCCGCGGTGTATCAATTACATTGTTTGTAATATCTACCGATTTTCGATGGAAAGATTTATATATACTCAATACATTATCAATCATTTATTTTGGAAATCCAATAATAACTAAAAATAAATAGATAATGGTAGATAAAATTTTTAAATTTCAATATATACATTTTTTTTTCTCTATTTATAATTGATTACATTGCATGATGATGATCTTTTATCTTTTCTAGCAGCAATATACCAAATAGCAGCTATTTGTGTTTATAAAGAGTTAATAGAAAGAGTAAAATATGTATACACTAATAGTGTAAGAGTTTTTATATTGTCACTTCATTATTTACCATTAATTTTCAATTATATTTGACTTTTCACAAAAAGCAACCCAAATAAAGGTGGATGATGCACTGATTGTACATAATTTTTTACACTGTCAATGCATCATTACACTATAATAGAAAATATATGATTATTGATTAAAGTAAAAGCAGCCTAATGCTGTGGGGAAGATTTGGTGTCTACTTTTACCTTTTCCCAACTTCCATTGATTGGTTTTATTCCATTCTTAAGCACGAGAACTTAAAGTATTACTATATGATTGTATGAGAGAAAAATTTATGCAATGTTACAACATTATCTATTATTCGTATTTAATTATTATTAATTTTTAATACATATGAATGGAAAACGATACAATATTGTATAAATATTTATACTGATAATGTATAAATATTACACTTTAAAATTAATCAATGCAATGTGTAAAAGTCTTTTTTACCTCTCTATTTTCATCCACCCATATCCAAGTTTTTTAACATTGGTTTGCTACTTATACCAATCAATATCGGTTAGTCACTAGGAATGTAGCAAATAATTAGTCGAATAAGATACGATCACATAAGATTGTCAATTATTTGGAACCCTGACTCAACTATAGGTAAGGATGACATGTTAGAATAGATCCAATTAACCATTTGTTTTACATTATAAAACTTTCATTCACACCAAAGGCAATCTCATACCGCCGACCAGATGTTAAGGCTGTAATGTTGTTGACGCATCAAAGGTAATCTAATTCCATAGAACTTAGATTGATAGATGGAAAAGATAAGGTTGTGTCATCCATAATGATTATAGACCCCAGCCCCTAAAATATAAATTACTTCATTCCAAGTGTAAATAGATGAAGTCACCCACAAATAGATAACATGTATTCTCACTCCACTTTCTCTCTAACATATACCTATAAATACAACTTGAATATTGAAATCCACTTTTAGGTATTTGAGGAGGTCCAGGTAAACGATACTTGAGAATCATTTGAATCGTAACATTATAAATAAGGTCATATAACGTGTTTTTAATTCATCAAAAACTATAAAATTAATATTGAAGTTGTGTATTCTTAAGAGTTAATATATTAGGTTTTCTAATATTAATTTTATATTTTTAATTTCTTATATGTTATCCTCAGGGAAATAATTAACAAAATCATGTGTTCTGTGGAAAAGTTTGCTAATGGCGTTCATTAAAGAATCAAACATAAAAATAATGTGATGGATATCACATCTACAATTCTTGAACCCATGAGTTTACTTAAACTTGTGGAAGTTAAGTAGATTTGACTAGTTAACTCATCCAAGATTATTTATTTAAAAGATATTCATTAGGATAAATATATAGCTAAGAATCAGTCAATAGTGCATTAATATATCTTATGGGATACGGTTAACATTTAATATATATATCGATAGTGTAAATGTTTTTATATTGTTAGTAAATGATTCGTTATTCATATATTAATTAATATTGACTCTCAAACAAAAGTAATATAAATCAATGTTGAATAATGTGCTAATATTATAAAAAACTTTACACTAATAACACGTAGATTTTAAACTCTTACACTTATATATTATCGTAATATATATATATATATAGTAAAAATGGATTTTTTTATGATGTATGATGAAACATCATCATCTTAGGTGATTTGATGATAAAACAATGATGTTTTGGGTCAAAAATTATAAACTCTTTTGGCATGCGTAATTACCCCACCCCTTATATAAAGTGGTATCAATATAGGAATTAAATGATTGACATTTTGATTATTTTAGAAATCGTACGAAGTCTTTTACTACTAGATTAACATCATGTTGATGTTCAAAGAAATATAATTTGTAAATAGGTGTATGAACTCATGGATGTTCCCAATTTTATTCAAGTTCATCAATGTCATAGTTTTCATACAAATTAGATCTATTCTGCCACCTAAACTCACAAACTCCCAAGTTTATAAAGTAACACTATAGTTCAACCATCGTGAATACAGCTATCAAACTCTCAATACATTTAAATTCATTTTTTAATGCAAAATTTCGAAGTTGAATTCGTTCACAAATAGTTTAAGCATTCATTATTTTTAAATGAAGATGAATCTACTTATTCCAACAGTAAGTTTTTTAAATATACTTTATATTCTAGCTATTAGTTATATGGAAATCTAATGATTTTAATTAGTGAGTATATCTAAACCATTAGATATCTCTAAAATTATGGTTAAAACGAAAAATAAATTTAAAAAACGTAGTATGGATCCCTACTCTTTTTCCGAATACTCCAATATTTATGTGACGTGAGTATGAATGAATTGGCTATCTAGGACTTTGTCTAATTATAGTTAGAATTGTGATAGTGTCGTGTCACAAATTTTGCCTTTGGGCTATAATTTTATTTTTCACTATATCCTTTCTTTTCAATGCCGTTATTGTTCAATCGAATCGATTACGTTTACTTGTTCTCTTCGTTGACTACAATGCTCGTGATCGTGAATCGTGACAACTTGCGAGAGTTCATGATCTCATGCCACTCATCTACACATGAGCCCTACTTACTCAAAAGATTCTTTTTCGTAAGCCAATCAAATCCCAACACGAAACAATGCCGATGGTAGGAATTTACGAGTAAACATCTTCTCTATTAATCGAGAGATAAATATTACAAAACAATAAAGAAAACAATAACATGTTTATCCTTTAATATATAATAAACAGTGACATTCCCTTACTCCAACATATAAGATTAAGTTTTTTAAACTTACTTATTATCCTAGTCATCAATTCTATGAAACATCTAATGATTTAGTTCTACTCACCAATTGAAATTATTAGATTTTCGTAGAGAATTAATGGCTAAGATGGAGAATAAATGAATCTCTCCTCTACATTGAAATAACATTTTTGTCATTAAAAAACACATGTAAAATAAAGTATTTACCTCTCAGAATATCCTCTTGGGATTTCACATCCTAAAAACGGGGTCGTATTACGAGTATATAGTACTTAACTAAAACCATTGTTCATTGCCTCCACCGACAATTCCATATTAATTCCCATTCCATATTTCACCATCAAAACAACCATTTTTACATGGTAAGAAATAAACAAACTCAATTTCCAAAACCACAAAAAAGTTACAATTTTGTTTCAACACCCATGTCTTCCTTAAACAACACCCACTCCTTATCTTCTCCATAAAAAAAAAATGGTACCCATGAAATCTTCAATCACAACCTTTGCATCATACATCTCCATCATTCTATTGCTGTTAAACTTGGTTGCATGTGAAACAGAAATTGAAGGAAGAGAAAACGAATGCAAAAAACGATGGATCTACATAAGAAAACTTCCTCCAAGATTCAACCTAGATCTATTAGGAAAATGTTCAGAATACCCTTTGTTAGAAGATTTTTGTCCTTACCTAGCGAACCATGGTTTAGGTCAAAAAACCCATAACCGTTCTCATAGTTGGTACCGAACCGACCCGTTAATGCTTGAACTCATTTTCCACCGTCGGATGTTAGAATACCCATGCTTAACCCAAGATCCGTTTTCTGCTGACGCCGTTTACCTTCCTTATTATGCAACCCTTGACGCTCTCCGTTATCTTTACGGTCCTGAAGTTAATTCAAGCGCTGACCATGGGCTTGAACTTTTCGATTTTCTTCAAGATGATGAACCTTCTATTTGGAACCGCCGTAACGGTCACGATCATTTTTTAGTTATGGCTAGACCCGCTTGGGATTTTTCTCAGCCGTTAGATAACGATCCTCCCTTATGGGGTACTTCGTTTTTGGAACTACCTGAGTTGTTTAATTTAACTGCTTTAACTTTAGAATCACGCGCGTGGCCGTGGCAGGAACATGCTGTTCCTTATCCGACGTCGTTTCATCCGCCTAATTTAGGTTTACTTGAATCGTGGGTTCAGCGCGTGCGGCGCTCTAAGCGCTCTGCGTTGGCGTTGTTTGTGGGAGGAGGAGGTGTTTCGGCTACGCCGAATATCAGGAGGAGTATTAGGAGTGAGTGTGATAATAGCACTTCGAATTCGACTGATGTTGGTGGCGGTTATGAGAAGTTATGTGAGGTTGTTGATTGTTCTAATGGTGTTTGTGAGCATGATCCATTAAGGTTCATGAGGCCAATGTTGCAGGCTAGTTTCTGTTTGCAACCACCAGGGGATACTCCAACTCGGAGATCGACTTTTGATAGCATAATTGCAGGTTGTATTCCTGTTTTCTTTGAGGACCTCTCTGCAAGATCACAATATGGGTGGCATTTACCGGATAACGAGTTTGATGGTTTTTCCGTGTTTATCGCGAAAGAGGATGTTGTGTTTAAAGGGTTGAGGATTTTGGATGTGTTGAGAAGAATACCTAGATCTAGAGTTAGGAGAATGAGGGAGAAGGTTATGGAGCTGATACCTAGAGTGGTATACAGGAAGCATAATAGTTCTCCTGGTTTAAGAGCAAAGAAGGATGCATTCGATATAGCTGTTGACGGCACATTGGATAAGATTCAATCGAGATTGAAGGAACTTGTTTCGCCTCTATGAACTTGTTCGTTCACTGTAGTTTCAGGATTAAGCTACATGATTTGTAATTTATTTTCTCGCCATGTTTTTGCCAATAATCAATAGAACATGGCATGAGGTTTTTGAACATGCTGTCTTGGTAACAAAAAAAGAGTAGGTAGAGAACCTATGTAGATCTGTGTTCCTCACAGGTTGTTATTGTAAATTATTATCTTGAATTTCTTTTCAATCTTCAGCCTCTGTTTGTCTTATTGCACTCAAACATCAAATTGTGAGTACTATATACAATGCATAAGATATTTTATGTCCTGTCACCAGCATTTGTTTGTCTTTGAAATTTTCTGTCTACCTAGTTTAGAACAAGGGCTGTGAATGTGAGGTTGCATAGGTTAGTTGTTTCTGCATTCTTGCCAAGTAGGCTTATGTTAATGAGAACTTGAACCAATGAGATGTTCAAACCTTCATTCTGATTCTATATATGTCTACATGATAATCTTGTGTAATGCTTCTTAGAAATTGATTTATTAAATCCTGTTTTTTCTGATTATTGGTGTTCCATTACATGTTAATCTATATCGATTTCTCGTGTTTTAGAAGTTGAACATTAGGCTTGGGAATTAGTGAAAGCTTAATTTGTGATGGGGGCATATATTAAAAGCAAAAGCTTGTTTACCAAGTAGTTGTGTTGTTTTCCCTTTACTAGTAGAATTTGTTCAACTCAAAAATTTGCTCTAGTCATCTGGTCTGTTCTATTGACATTTTCATTGTTTCTTTGGCAATAATACATACTTTCAGTGTTCTTAAGTGCTGATATATGATTTTCTTTCTTTCCTCTGTTTAAATCCAAGTCTCTAACTATTTGATCAAAAACTCTAGGGACACTTTTCTTTCTTAACATTGCATAAATCTCAGCTGAGACATTTTTTGGTCTATTTCATGTTATTTTTCTGGTCTGTATCCTAGAGTTTTTTCATTGATTAAGATCCTGAATTCTCTTCTTCAAAGAGCAGAACAGAAACACACACCAGCATGAGTAAAGAGAAAAATAATCAACAATAGTGGAAGTGGAGTAAGTTCAAAAAACTTACTCTTTAAATAAGTGAATTCTTCCTCTTATTATATATTGAAGTGTATTTCATTTTAAGTTGTGTTTATTATTACATTATGTAGTGATATGTGAGAAAATCAAGGGTGAAAAAATCATTACTTGTTCAGTTTAGAAACAAACTTTCCAAATGCCTTAACCTATAGCTTTAACCAAATCTTCTTTGAAAATCTAGATTAGTTCTACATTTCTACTGAACGTAAAAAAAAATCCTAATCTTTGTGTATTTGGAGGGAATGAAAAGCCCAAATATTTTGCACAGCATTCCAATTTCATTAGAGTAAATTATATTGACACACTCTGAGTTTTAGTGAAATTACACAAACCACCCCTCACTTTTCTACGCTTACACAAACCTCCCCTGATTTTTATACTATCATTACACTGACCACCTTGCATAAGAAATAAGTGTAATTTTTTAAACAAAAAATGTGATAAATGCAATTAAGTTAAATAAAACATGATATATTTTGTAAAAAGTCTAAAAAATATACAAATCAATATATCTTTATTATTTTTTGTTACAAAATATATCATATTGATTCATATATTATTTGGGATTGTTTCCACAAATAAGGACCACATAACCCATAATAGTATAGATGCAATAATTACTTGGTCAAAACCATGATTCCAACCAATTACAAATTAATTTAACAAATCAATGTATATTTATTATGTTTTGTTACTTATTTTAAATAAGTAACATTATTTTAAGTTTATATAATTTCACTAAAACTTAGGGTGTTAATTTACTCATTTCATTGTTGTCTCTTTTTTGGTGATGTTAAATTAATTTGTAATTGGTTGGTATCATGGTTTTGACCAAGTAATTATTGCATATGTACTATTATGGGTTATGATTTATGTGGTCCTTATTTGTGAAAGATGCAATTTGATAATAATTAGATAATGGCATTGGGTGCTAAGTTATAAAGCTGTACCCTTCCGTGCAGATTTCCATGGACCACGTTATAAGCCCAAGGATAAAGGGAGTACAAATCGTATCTCACTTTTTGTATTTCTCCATGTATTATCACCTCTGTTTAGTTGAAAAGAATTATTTAAATTAAAATTGAAATTATTAAATATTTTTTGGTCAATTATATATTCTGACACATAAAATAACACAAAGACGTGAAACGGTAGCCGAAATCAACAACAAAGGTGCCAAATTCATCATTACCACTCATTCAGTAGGAGGATGACTGTTCAACATTCTCATCAAAATGACAAAAAGAGGCACACCAAATACACCTGGAATTCAATCCTTTTTATGTGAATTAGGATGCTGACACCTTTAAGAGCTATTCAACACAAATATTTCAATTGTGAGTAAATAATTACTTCCATTTCGGTAAGTACTTTTTTAGTTTATTATAATATTCATTAGATGAAAATCACTACACAGTTTCCAATCAAATAAAATTGCCCGTTTTTGTCATTCTCAAAATTTAAAATAATGTTACTTATTTATCATTATACACTGACTCGTTAGTACATAGATTAGAAAAATAATGGAATGGAGTAAAAAATATTGCAAAAATATATAATATGAAAAGATGAATAACGTGTGTGCTTGAAGCAAGTAGCAACACCAACATGTGCTCGTTCAAGTGACATGTGTATAATTCTTCTAAAGTTTTAAGTTCAAATCTTGTTGATAAAAAATGTCATATTTTCGACTTAGACATGATTAACTTAGCACTACCAACCAAATTAGCACTACCAAAGTCACGTTAAAGTGAGGTGGTAGCACACGTAAATAAACCCAAAATCTGATGGCATTTGGGTAGAAACCGTTGTTAAAACGAAAGTGATGCTTCTTCACTGAACCAAACCAAAGATGGCCACTTCATCATCAACAACAATTTCAAACACCTTCTATGCTTTCTCTCTATTCTGTGCGATCCTCGCCCTCCACGTGTCTCTCTCCTCATCCTCCTCCGTCGATTTCACCGCCAACCTGAACCACCATCTCAGTGCCTTCTTCCTCCCTGACGTCAACTCCGGCTGCCGCGGAACCATCGCTGAATGCAGCCTTCTTACCGGAGAAGATGATGATGATACTGAGTTTCTAATGGACTCGGAAAACAACCGGCGCGTTTTAGCAGGGACTCGGTACATAAGCTATGGTGCGCTGAGGAGGAACACCGTGCCTTGCCCCCGACGTGGCGCTTCCTATTACAATTGCCGGCCTGGCGCTCAGGCCAACCCTTACCGCCGCGGATGCAGTGCCATCACCCGATGTAGGGGCTGAATTTCTTTTACTTTCATCCTATATTTTTGAAATTCATGAAAATTATTATTATTATTATATATATATATATGTATAGGTAGATATAGAGAATTAGAGTTAAATAAAGTAATGTTATCGTTTGTATTTGTATTTGTATAGTCACCTGATACGTGGTTCTCTTTTGTACGAGTATGGGTATGTAACTTCACTAGGCATTCTATAGCTCTCTGTATAGTCCTTTCTAGTATTGTTTTTTGTGGTTTTGAATCAACATTTTTTTCACCATAACAGAATTATCAAAGACAAAAAACTTTCTTATTTTTTGAAGTTAATATTATCAATTATTCTTTTTTTATGTTTATTTAAACTGTATGTGAAAATCTGATTCGTTCTCTAAAGAGAATTAGTTTGCAAAAGAATTCTGAATTGGTATGAGAGAACCAATTTGTGATCCACTGAGAGAATTGCGATTAGGTCCTTTGTCATTTGTGTTGTAATAATTTTATTTTAGGTACATGCTATTGTTATTATTTTTGTCAATTACTGTTAATTAATTTAGTCGGTGGTGACTTGAAAATGAAAGAGGAAATTGTAGCATACGTCATAGTTTTCTGTGAAGTTTAAATACTAGTTTTGTTTTGTTTGGTTGTTTTGGAAGATAATAAAATGTGAACCATAAAATTATGGATGTTGGATTTTGAATTTAAATTTTTGTTAAAGTTTGTTTATGAAATTTGGACGAGAAGGGTAGTGGAGAATGTGAACGAAAAAATGTTACTCCTTTTGGATATGTGGCTTCAGAGAGAAGGAGAGTGGCATCAGTTTAGTGCTCCTTGTTTCTTTGTTTCTTAAAACTTGAAAGTACTCAAAATCGAGTTAGGATCCAAAGTGCTTCAAAAAGTAATAAAAAATGAAATTTCAAATTACACATATATTCTTTTGATTATAATGAAATTACACTTTTACCATTAAAAATAAGTGAAAAAATATGTTTTTGTTTTTGTTTAGACGGAAATAGCACAATTAGGTAACATCAAACAAAAAAATCATGAATGGTTTTGCAAGTTGTAGTTTTTTTTTGAAGAGTTTAATATCTATGTTAGTATTATCTATCATTTAGATTTAATCATTATTGATTCCTTAGAAAAATAAGATAAATAATAAACTGATTGTGTATAAATCTTTATGTTGATAAATATATAAGTTACTACTGTATTTATTTAATAGTTGGGATGATATGCCCATAATATAAACTCCATGTGCAGAAGTGACTCAATTAATTAACTTCAGTTGTGATTGTTAACAAATTTATTATGGTTTTTTTCTAACGAGTCTATATCAACTGAAACTGGCTTTACAATGATCGCTTTCATTTGCTTCCCTTTCAGAAGGGGAATGCTATTCTTATCTTTGGTTACAGGCAGCGTCACATGCATTATGATCTGCATCAATCAGAATCAGTAAACGTCCTCCTATGATTATTAGGATCCCATATTTACTTTTCTTTTCATTTTGTGTGCCGACTAAAATACACCTCACAAACCTTTGCCCATTATGTTGTGTTGGCTGACAATGAATCGAATCAACTCGGTATTCGTTTAAAAATTGACTCGTTATTTAGCTCATTTATTGTTATTATATATATATATATATATATCTTTTTTGAAGTATTGTGTCAAAATTTAATTAATTATTTGAGTTGTTCAAATGAACCATTTGAACTGAACCGAACAGTTCGTGAACTTAATAATAATTCGTATCGAACTCGAGTCGAGTTTCGAGCCAACCAATCCTTATTGAACTGAACCGAGCTGGACTCTGGTTCGACTCAGTTCGGCTCGTTTCCGGCATATGTCCAACTATAATTTTTTATCTGGGATTACCAACTTGAGTATGGACAGAGATCATATGTCCCAAATGTTACTCCACTTCTTGCTTTAAGTCAATCAAAATACTATTTTCTGTTACATATTAATATATGAATGGCTTGAAATAGAGTAACCGGATCCCAATCCTACGATGTATATCATGTGTGAATGTCATTTTTGCATACACCAACTCTTTATATATCTAGATCATAACCTCCCTGCTACGCTGGCACCACACTTGATGCAATCATAATTTAAATATCAAAAAGTATATAATGAGAGACAAAATACAGCATGCACATCTAGATGATTCTAAATATTTGAATAATATGTAACGTGCATTCATGATTCCATCACGAATATATTATATAAGGGAAAGTTATGGTTGACATGTAGGGATTTCAATTGGGTTAGTATTCTTTTTATGATCTAGCATTTTTACTCATGTTATGTAACATGATGACATTTAAGTTCTTTGATATAATATAATAACATTTTTATTCTTAAATGTAAAGTCAATAATCAATAATTTGTCTCCATTATTAGAATTTTTTTCCTTTCGGTGGCACTCAAGCATTCTTAACAACCTTAACGAGTTGGGTCTAGTTGTTTTTAGATTTGCAAATAATTGGAATCGAATATTTTAAATTTTATCTATGTATGAGACCAAATGAGATATCCAAACTTGTACATACTCAAACTGTAATTCCTTCTCAATTCCACATATATATACTCATTTTATATTGTTAATTCGAAATTGTAATGTCATATTAATTCATAAATATAATGTTATGTTGTCAAATTACAATTGTAATATAATGTTATATTAATTAAATTGTTCTTACTAAATAAATTTTACATAATAGTGTTTAAATATTGACTTTGATTTATGTTTGATTGAGTAAAATGAATTATATTTAATAGACAATTTAAATTGTGTCTAAATTATGTTTTATTTTTATTGTCTAAATATGAGAGATATTATTGAATAACTTGTTCGCAATTTTCTTTTAATATGTTCTTACGTTATAAATACTTATACAATTAAATAGTAATAAATAAAATAGAAAAATATAAGTTTTTTTATAAAAAAAGAATGTATGATATAAGAAGAGAAGAATTTAATTCAATTGACAACCATAAGAAAAATAAAGAAAGACTATTAGTTGTTTTGTTATTTATTTATTCAATGATCTCAAATTGAGAATCTTTGTTTATATAATAAACACTCTTGGAAATAAATCACATAAATTTGTATTCAATTAATCAATCACTTTTTTCTCATTTCACACCAATTACGGTGACACGTTTTGCTTCCAACTCGCCCGAGTCAACTCACACAATGCTGGATCGGTTTCTCACCAAACACCGTCGCCGCCAGATCCAGCGCGCGTGCCGTCGCGGCTCTCTCACCTTCCTCTGCCTCTTCCTCACCGTCGTCGTCCTCCGCGGCACTATCGGCGCTGGCAAATTCGGAACCCCCGAGCAAGACCTCAACAAGATCCGCAACCACCTTTCCTCTCGCGGTGGCCGGCGCGTGGAGCCCCGTCGCGTCCTCGAAGAAGTCAAATCCGACACCACCACCACCACCACCGCCGATTCAAATAACTACGCCACCTTCGACATATCGAAGATCCTCGTCGACGAAGGTGGCGAAGATGAGTTTAAGCGCGATCCGAATATTCCTTACACTCTCGGTCCTAAGATCTCCGATTGGGATCAGCAACGTTCAAATTGGCTTCAGAGCAATCCCGATTACCCTAATTTTGTGGGTCCCACTAAACCTAGGGTTCTTTTAGTTACCGGTTCATCACCTAAACCGTGTGAAAACCCGGTCGGAGATCACTATCTATTGAAATCAATTAAGAACAAAATTGATTATTGCAGACTTCATGGAATTGAGATATTCTACAATATGGCTCTTTTAGATGCTGAGATGGCAGGTTTTTGGGCTAAGCTTCCATTGATTCGGAAACTTTTGCTTTCTCATCCTGAAGTTGAGTTTCTATGGTGGATGGATAGTGATGCAATGTTCACTGACATGGCATTTGAGGTTCCATGGGAGCGTTACAAAGATCACAACTTCGTGATGCACGGGTGGAACGAGATGGTTTATGATGAGAAGAATTGGATTGGATTGAACACTGGGAGTTTCCTTTTAAGGAATTGTCAATGGAGTTTAGATCTTCTTGATGCTTGGGCACCAATGGGTCCCAAAGGGAAGATCCGAGATGAAGCTGGGAAAATTCTAACTCGGGAGCTTAAGAATAGGCCTGTTTTCGAAGCCGATGATCAATCTGCAATGGTTTATTTATTGGCCACAGGGAAAGAGCAATGGGGGGGAAAGGTTTATCTTGAGAATCATTATTACTTGCATGGTTATTGGGGGATTTTGGTGGATAAGTATGAAGAGTATATCGAGAATTATCATCCGGGTCTTGGTGATCATAGGTGGCCACTAGTGACTCACTTTGTGGGGTGTAAGCCTTGTGGGAAGTTTGGGGATTACCCTGTTGAGAGGTGTTTGAAACAAATGGATAGAGCTTATAATTTCGGGGACAATCAGATTTTGCAGATGTATGGTTTTACTCATAAGTCGCTCGCTAGTCGTAGAGTTAAGCGGGTGAGGAATGAGAGTAGTAATCCGCTTGAGGTGAAGGATGAGCTTGGGTTGCTTCATCCAGCTTTTAAAGCTATCAAATTGCCAACAACTTCTTGATGGATGATGCTTTTCGCAACTTCAACAAATTTGTTTATGGTGCTCCATGCACTACTATTCATCTCATTTGTTTTTGACCATATATTACATGTCAATTAATTCCTTAATTGTTGTTATTCAAATTTGTATTCTTCTATTTATTTTCCTTGTACTGATCATTGCTTTAGTAGTTATGAGTTATATCGATTTTCGAAAAGAACAAAAAAGAAAGAATTTTCTTTGCTTTGTGAAGAAGCTAAGGTCTTAGCAATTTGCTCCACTTTGCTGGTGAGTGAGTTGATAAGGACGATTCCCTTTTCATGATTTGTTGTTTGCTGTATATTGTTTCCATTCCCCAATCGATTTCTGCTGATTTTGGGTTAGAATGATAATTTAGACTTTAGCTTTTCTTGTCACAATAATGTTATATTGCACACTACAGTTTTTACTCTCAGATTTGTGCTATTATAGTTTTAGGGCATGTACACTTGGTTACTTGCTTTTAAATTTTACCATAGAAATATATGTGAGAAAGATGAGCATGAAAGTAATGCATTACTATCATTTTGTTCTTGTTATGGAGAATAGTAACAATTTTAGATTTCTAGGATCCTGCTGGTATTGCATTAGCAGAATAATTTTTTGGGTTTTTTTGAAATATTGAATTTGCTTGTAATAGTGGGATAAAAACTTGGTTTTTTTGTATTAAATTTTCTTGTAATGTTAGAAGAGTAAAATGAAAATTAATTACTTATATTGGGTATATATTAGACTAAGTTCTGATTGGATTTTGCCTAAGGCCACAAAACTCCTATACACATCCCTGCTTGTTACAGATATAACATGCAGAATTATATTCATAGATATATGGGCTTAGAGTTAGCTTTTGAAGGAGGAATTGAATCTGTATCTGTTTTTTTTAATTATGTGGTGGCTAAGAAGAGAGGGTCACTTCTACTTTATTCTGGTTTTGAGGAAAGGTGGGTATTATATTCCTACCAATTGCTTAAGAGTGTTTCATATTAATAGGGTTCTAGGCCCCATTGGATTCTAGACCAAAAAATTAAATATTCAATTCTTGATAACAATATTTGTTGAAATGAACAATTATGCAGCCTGAAAGAGATTAGTTTCTTAATATGGTGAAAAAATATCCTTAGTTATATCAAAAAATTATTCTGGTTTGACACATTTCATCCAGTTGGTGATGAAATATCTCCAAAATTATAATGTATGGAAATTGAATGAAATTGATTTAGACAATTGTTTCTATGTTAAAATAGATAGTTTTTCTATAATAATAAATATGTAGGTACTTACATTACAATTTTTGGGGATTTTGTAGGTTGAGTTTAGGAGACTAGAAGATTATGTTGTATTAGATACTTTTGGATGGATCTTTTATTTACTAACTTCACACTTTCTTATAAAAGATATCTACTTTGAGGTTCATTAACTTCTGCAATAAGAGCTGAGAATAACAAATGAAATATAAGAAATACATTTTTATTTATTCCTTAGGAATATTTTTGCATTGATACATTCAACATATTTCACATGAAAAACAGTGAAAAGACCAATTCTCTTTTACATGTATCATGCATTTATGGAGGCCCATAATTAGTCTCACATTAAACCTATGAATGTGCTTTACAAGTTTGTGAATTCAAGAAAGATTATGTTACTTCCTAGTATTATGACAATCACTATCTAAGGATCAAGTATATGATATTTGATGTACATGATTCTCGATAACATCTAGATGGATAAGATTTGGTTTTTATGATTGTCAACCATGCTTTGACGATAATGACTGCCACATCGAAGAACTTTCCTTCATGTTCACATCATTAACACGACAAATGCAGTATATCACTATCAGTGTAAGACTACTCAAAGTGCAAGTCGCTCCACCTTGCAAGAGAATAATAATGTATTCTCCCTATGTATCATACCCCTATAACTATCGACTTGAGCACCAAACTGCTTATTCATGCACTCACTCAAGGCGGTCCAAGGTTGACACAAACTCCAATATTCTCCAAAGCTGACTACATCTCAAACCTAGGAAAAGAACCCATATGCTTATAACCTCTCTTATAAATAGAAGAACATATAACATCATCCTCATTCCTAAGCAAAACTAATAATTATTAGGCAAAACTACTTAAATTTATTTTCACCCTTATTTTATAGTTTGAAATATTTCGTTGAGTACTTTCTATTTCAAATTTATCTTTAAAGTTTAAATTTCAACATAAAATTCATTTTGTATCACTAAGTGAATAATGATTAACATAAAAAATGATATAATGAAGAACTTACATTATATTTACATCATCTACTATTCATGTATATTACTCTACAAAATTTTGGACACCATAAATAATATAATGATAGTATAAAAATATCTTACACTATAGAATTTCAGTAAACAAACTTAAAAACAATGATTTATTGGTGGTTTATGATATATGAGGATGCATTAATTTATGGGAGACATAGATAGTGTACCTTGCTTTCAACTTTTTAACCTTATTTAGCATTCAATGAATATATACTATGAAGTTGTAGTAGTAGTAGTGAATAAAAATGAAAGCATCACTATAAAACCCTCATTCATCTTCTCTCTTTCTCGCTTCTCAATTTCTCAAAATCCCAAACCCTACTTCCATGTCTTTCTTCTAAGTTACAACTAATCAAATATGAACACATAGTTTCATTCATAACTGTTATTTATTTCTTCAGAGATTAATAATGGAGGAAAAGTTGAAGCAGAGAGAGTTCGATTTGGCATCCGTCGCGGACCTTTGTTCAGGTTCTTCTTCGGCTTCGCCGGGGATAGCTCGCTTCACCGTCGATGGACTTCAAATTCTTCAGGAATCGAATCGGATTCTCGTCAATGTTCATATCCGAACTGTTCAGGTTCATTTTCACTCTTTGCTCCTTTCGTTAATTACTCTGGTTAATTAGAATTGTTGTTTGAGCTTTATTAACATGTGTTTTTATGATAACAGTGTTACATTTTTGTTTCTTAATGCTGTGTTATGTTGTAAATGAGGTCACTATTTATATTAGGTTTATCTTGAATTTTTTGGTTTAACTTATATATCAGGTATTCGAGTTAGGGTCTGTTCAATCGGTTTGCATGGTGGAAGAAGAAGGCTCTGATGTTGGTAAAAAGGTATGGAGCTAAATGGTGTTGGTAAAGTCGTGTCTCGCATTTATATTGAGCTGTTTTAGTTGGAACAAGGAAAATCACAAAACCTTAGGGATTTTTGTTACCTGAGGCTAATAGATTTATCATATAGTATTATTGCATTTTATGTTTTATGGTTTTCATTTGCCGCATTCAACGGATGCTCATTTCCTGTGAGTTATACATACATTTTTGCAATATGGTTGTGGTGTAATTGATTGATCTACTGCCAAATACTTATGCATTTTAACAGTGTTGTTTTTGAACCAGACATCATATTCCAGGGGAGTCACCATGCAGTTTAGAAATGAGGAGGACAGTGCAGCCTTCCATAGTGTAGTCAAACAATGGAAGAAAGAAGGCAAAGTTCAAGGTGCTGCTTTGGAAATTTGTGTAAACCTTGTTGTAGAATGGCCTGTCTTATGGCATTGTTCCAAAAGGAACATTGGCAAAGGCCTTTTCTCTGTCTTCATCTTTTTATATTTCATTTATCTAGAGGGATATTTTACATTTAATAAAAAAGAATAGAAGGAAATGATTTGGTTAAGTGACTAGATTATATTACTTTCATTTTTTACCATGAAGCTATGGCGTTTGTTAAATTATATTACTATTGTTTTAATCCAGGAGCAAACATACCAAATGGAACTATTGTAACTTCTAAAAGTAAATTTGATGAGAAGATAGAGTCATCATCTGCAAAAATGTATTTTCATTATTACGGACAACTTCTGCACCAGCAAAATATGTTGCAAGACTATGTGAGGACAGGTTATAGCTAATTTTATTCTAGTGTTTTATTTAAATTTGATTGCATTTTACCTTTATCTGATGTAAGCATTCATCATGTTGTTCTAGGAACCTATTATGCTGCTGTTATTGAGAACCGTGCCGATTTCATAGGTCGGGTAGTAGTTGATGTTGGTGCTGGCAGTGGTATTTTGTCATTATTTGCTGCTCAGGTAACTCACCACCTTAATTGGCTAAGCCTGTTTATAGCATATGATAAGTGTTTTTGCTTCTAAATTAAATGAAAATTCCTGGTTTCTCCTTGCCTCCAACACCCAAAGCTTTTTCTGAGTCTTTTGTCACTCTGGTATCTCCTCTCAGGCTGGTGCAAAACATGTTTATGCTGTGGAAGCATCTGAAATGGCAGAATATGCACAAAAACTTATTGCTGGGAATCCAACACTTGCTCAACGAATTACAGTAAGATCTGTTTTTCCTAGTTTTTTGTTATATTCATTGTTCATTAGCTATCTCATTATTCAAGGATATTTATGTAATAATTATATTTGTATAGGTGATTAAAGGCAAAGTTGAGGATGTTGAATTGCCAGAAAAAGCAGATGTTCTTATCTCTGAGCCCATGGGTAAGCTGATATTATACTTTATTGGTTTAGTCTGGTGAATGATGCCTATATCCATTGTATAAGTTATGTATGTATCTATGATGTCAAAAAGTTTTGTTTTTGCTGTTCCATAGTGTAGTGATAAGTTGTGGGTTTGGTGGCATAAAATTTTGAAATGCCAGCGTTTTATAAGTCCGAAAAATGTCTGTCATTTTGCAGGCACCTTGCTAGTTAATGAAAGAATGCTGGAGTCTTATGTCATTGCCAGAGATAGGTTTCTCACCCCTAGTGGGAAAATGTTCCCTGCAGTGGGAAGGTAAGCTAACACCTTTTTATTCTTCCTTGGAACTTCGTGCAAGTGATATTACTAAATGTGATTATGATGAAATGATTTTACTAAGGCAAGTTAATCGCAGATAATCTGTCTTTTTAATGTGGCATACTTCCATCTAAATTTATATTTTAACCCATGATTATTGACAGTTTAACAACTTTTTTAATGATAACATCTATTGCAACTTCAATGGCAGTTCACAAAAATATCAAAACTTGTCTTGTTTAAAAAATGAGTCATTTACATCTTACACACACATCATCATGTTTCAGTTTCTTAAACCAAATATGATTTTTCAAGATCTAGATCCTTGCTTTTTCTATGACATTGTTTGGGTTCAAAAGATTAGTATGTCAAAGTATGCGACTTTCTTTCCAAATGCCGGTAATTATGTAATTAAGTGGTATTTTGTCATTATTTGCTGCTCAGGTAACTCACCACCTTAATTGGCTAAGCCTGTTTATAGCATATGATAAGTGTTTTTGCTTCTAAATTAAATGAAAATTCCTGGTTTCTCCTTGCCTCCAACACCCAAAGCTTTTTCTGAGTCTTTTGTCACTCTGGTATCTCCTCTCAGGCTGGTGCAAAACATGTTTATGCTGTGGAAGCATCTGAAATGGCAGAATATGCACAAAAACTTATTGCTGGGAATCCAACACTTGCTCAACGAATTACAGTAAGATCTGTTTTTCCTAGTTTTTTGTTATATTCATTGTTCATTAGCTATCTCATTATTCAAGGATATTTATGTAATAATTATATTTGTATAGGTGATTAAAGGCAAAGTTGAGGATGTTGAATTGCCAGAAAAAGCAGATGTTCTTATCTCTGAGCCCATGGGTAAGCTGATATTATACTTTATTGGTTTAGTCTGGTGAATGATGCCTATATCCATTGTATAAGTTATGTATGTATCTATGATGTCAAAAAGTTTTGTTTTTGCTGTTCCATAGTGTAGTGATAAGTTGTGGGTTTGGTGGCATAAAATTTTGAAATGCCAGCGTTTTATAAGTCCGAAAAATGTCTGTCATTTTGCAGGCACCTTGCTAGTTAATGAAAGAATGCTGGAGTCTTATGTCATTGCCAGAGATAGGTTTCTCACCCCTAGTGGGAAAATGTTCCCTGCAGTGGGAAGGTAAGCTAACACCTTTTTATTCTTCCTTGGAACTTCGTGCAAGTGATATTACTAAATGTGATTATGATGAAATGATTTTACTAAGGCAAGTTAATCGCAGATAATCTGTCTTTTTAATGTGGCATACTTCCATCTAAATTTATATTTTAACCCATGATTATTGACAGTTTAACAACTTTTTTAATGATAACATCTATTGCAACTTCAATGGCAGTTCACAAAAATATCAAAACTTGTCTTGTTTAAAAAATGAGTCATTTACATCTTACACACACATCATCATGTTTCAGTTTCTTAAACCAAATATGATTTTTCAAGATCTAGATCCTTGCTTTTTCTATGACATTGTTTGGGTTCAAAAGATTAGTATGTCAAAGTATGCGACTTTCTTTCCAAATGCCGGTAATTATGTAATTATGATTTGTTTTCTCCTAACCTTAATTTATTACTGCTGTAGGATTCACATGGCACCTTTCACTGATGAGTATTTATTTACTGAAATAGCTAATAAGGTGTGTAATTGATATCTGTGTTAGCGTTTATGCTTATGTTTGTATGTGTGTTCATATTCAGCGATGAATGTTTGTTAAAATTGCTATTATGGTGCACACATATATGTGCAACCAAGAGTTGGCAGCGTTATAAACTGTTATATTTGCACACTCATACTCCTAGCACATCATTAAAAGAGTTGTTTTGCAACCTGGAGTTGGCGGCACGATAAAATATAAGAGGCTTATCTTTGTAAGAATCTTTTTCAGGATTACAAAAATGCTCTCCGATACTGTACTTTGCTTCAGTTTTCCAGTCAAACATGTTGTTCGCTGTTTGATTTGATTGTTTGTTTTAGAATTGTATCACGATCTAGCATTCTTTTAATTTTTTACTGATAACTGTTCAGTGAAATTTCGCTGCTTTTTTTGGTGTTCGTAACCATGTCTCTACATAATCCCTTTTCTCGCCCTAATTCTTTTCTTGTCATTGTTCAGGCCCTGTTTTGGCAGCAGCAAAACTATTATGGTGTTGATTTGACGCCCTTACATGGGACTGCATTTCAAGGGTACTTTTCTCAGGTACCATATTAGTTTGTTTTCAAAATTTACTGAAGGTTTACTAATTGTTTACTATTATAGAATAGTCCCTGCACAGGGGAAAAGTTAAATTTCTTACCTATTTTTCACACTAGTATAGACCCGCTTTAAATTAAATATTGATGTCTATTTTTACTTTCATAATATTTAATTATCCCCATGCTTGTGGAGAGTGTAAGAGTAAGACATTAATATTTGTATAATTTTAGATGAAAAATTGGTAGACTTTTAGCCTTAGAAATGCACTGTTGAGTTTCAAATTGGGAAACAAATTTGGAGGGACATGTAACCACTACTTTGCCTTAAATATGTATGGGTAAAATTTGATTGTTACAATAATTTGAGATGTTACCAATGTCTTACCGTTTTTTTCTTCTCGATAAAGCCTGTGGTGGATGCTTTTGATCCAAGATTGTTAGTTGCTCCTCCAATGTTCCATGTGATAGACTTCACCAAAATCCAGGTAAGAGGCAACTTTGATTTTTAGAGTTGCTCATTTTATTGTGAGATTGTTTAATTTTCCATCTAATATATTTCTTTTAATGCAATAAATTTCGTTGGAACCTTTTTTAATAGAAGTCCATGTCATTTGATAATTTGTATTCTTGTCCTGTTCTTTGAATGAAAGAAAAAAATCTTTGAAGCTTTATTAAATAATCACACATTTTTGTGGTTATGTATCATTCCTTTCTTTTTTGCAAATGGTCTTCTGATGGTCAAGGATTTAGTTGTATTTCCCTTCTGCTTTACTTTATTTTAATGCTTGAAGCAAAGTTCCTTTTGAATTTCTGACCAGATCAATTTTTTATTCTGTAGGAAGAGGACCTGTATGAAATTGACATTCCTCTGAAATTCATAGCCTCTGTGGGTGCCCGAGTGCATGGGTTGGCATGTTGGTTTGATGTACTATTCAATGGAAGGTAGACATTCCTCTTTTATTAGTAAGGTTTATATTTTTTAATCATCAAGATTTTGTGAATATTTATATTTCTTAACGTCTCTGATTATTGCAAATCCACAGTACTGTGCCAAGGTGGCTTACCACTGCTCCTGGTTCACCAACAACCCATTGGTACCAGTTACGCTGTGTTCTCTCTCAGCCAATTTATGTCATGGCAGGACAAGAAATTACTGGCAGACTTCACTTGATTGCCCACAATGCACAGAGTTATACTATATATTTAACATTGTCAGGTTGATATTTGTGAGTTTAATTTTCTTTATTATATAGCTATACTTGCACCGTGAAGCTAATGAGCAAAATTTCTATTTGCATTATAGCTAAAATGTGGGGTCCTGGTGCTGAACAAGGTGGGATTCTTCAAACATCATCCTGTAAGCTTGATCTAAAAGAACCTTACTATAGAATTTCTCAACCGCAAGCTTATGCATTAGCCCAAGATCAGCAGCAACCACATTCACTTCTACAGACACAGGTATTCTATTTTGTCATCTCTTGTCTTTATATAGTCACTTTGTTAGTTGATATTCGACGGGACTTGAAGCGGGAGATAAAGGTCGTGTTCTTTTTCGGTATATCCGCACAGTTGAAAGATGAAAGTTCAGAAGAGACAAAAGAAGAATCACAACATAGTTAGTCAGAGTTAACATATTTTCTATTTAGAGACAATTAACCAAAGGGTGAGACTTGGCGCAATGGTAAGGTTGCTTGCCTTGCGATTGTAAGGCTGTGTATAATTACCCTCCCTGCACCCTACTAGGCGAGAGCCTTGTGTTTGGGCAATCCTTTTTATACAATTAACCAAAGTTGGAATGAGATGGTAAGCATCTGCAAAATGGTAGGGTCGCTACCTTGTGATGTGAGTTATCTCTCCACTTGTGTGATAAGACTGACATACTTTACCTTCACCAGACCGCACCAGGTAGTAGCCTTGTACATTTAGTCGCTATTTATGATAGAGTCCGACCCATGTATGTGATTCTACCTAGTGAAACTAAGGTTTAGTTGTTGCTGCTGTGGTGAATGGCCCGTCCCCCAAACACAAACTGCATTAATATAACTCCTGCCATTGATTAGTTTCTTTTCCTCAATTGAAAATTTCTTGTCTTGATTGCTCCCAATGCTGGCCCTTTGGGACATGTAGTTAATATCCACATTCCGGAGTACAGGAGTGTGCCTACTAAATACTAATTGCATTTTTATTATTCAGAAATAGTATTGATAGTGACAATCACATTCTTTGACAGGATTTACACATCCAATCTCAGGATTTGGATTCCGAAATAATGCAACAGCTTTCACCTAATTCACGTGCTCACCTTGATTCATTGATGCAGAATATTTAACTCGATAAATCCTAATCTCGGCTTCTGTTTGTAACATGAAATCTGCAGTCTGCAGCAAGTTGGGGGACTCTGTATAGATTATACACCCTCTTGTCTGTAAATTAGTGTGCTATGTATTATTGGTGGCTGTGCTGTAGATCATGTACTTGGTTTTTGCATAATTTAACCAACAATATGTTGAATCCTTATGCCTAGCAATATGGGAGCTTGTAAAAGGTTACTTAACTAGTTGATATTGAATTTGTGTTTGTACATTTTTCCAAAATGCAGATAATATTTTCTAATGATTTATAATGCACATGCCCACATATTTTCTAGTTGTCTGAGTGATTGAAAATAGCTTTTGCTAAGTCAAAGCTATGTTGTTAGTGAGATTATTTTTAATTAGAAATTGGGTTTCAGATGGGAATTTTTGGATTGAAACTTTTATACTTTATATTCTTGCTTGTCTAAATTAGCTTTTCAAAGTAGCTTCTTAAAATGCCTTACAATTGACTTCAAATATAAATCTAAAATCCACCTTATGAGTGTTGAAGGTTGTAAATTCGACTGCAAGTTGAAAAGTCAAGGGATAAAGGTTAATGAACTAACTTGTTGAACCTAAAGTGTTTGGCAAACCTAAGTGATTAATATAAAATGATGTAAATGAATTGTAAATTATGGTCTTATTTCACATAAGTCAATTGGCTTGTTGGTTAAGTCATGATTTGTAAACTCAAGTTTTTTAAAATTTCTATCTAACTGAATAGGATTGTTTTTTTGTCAAATAAACCTATACCCTTCATTTGGATCACTATCTTATATAGTCATTATATTATTTACCCTTCGTTTGGATTAAGAGTCAATGATAATTGAAAATAAATGATTAATGATACAATGACCGTGTATAACAACACTATCAATATATGCATTTTTTTTCTCCTCTTAGAATCCGAGTCCTTATCATATCTTACCATCTCTCAAATTAATCTCCTACTACCACAAATTTAAGCAATATGACAAGTTGCCATTGCCATACACACTTAAAGCTTGTTGCTTAAATTTGTTGTTTCTAAACTTTTTTATATAGATAATGAAGAATTGTCTCTACAAATAACAATCATGTGAATATGTTTAGTTGAGTGAGAAGGGTGGTAGCAAAACCCTTCTTCTATTTGCACCATCATTCTCCACTAACAATTCATTCATTTTGAAAAGTTGAAATACAACATCACTATTCAATAGCAGTTGCTGAAACCAATGGCTGCTATAAATTGCTTCTCTCTTTTTTCACCTTCTCATAACTCATTTACCAGACAAAGAAGAAACCATAACCATTCCTTTATTATAGTTTCTTCTTTTTCATCTTCAAAACTCACTCTTAGGAAAAATCACTTGCGTCCTAAAATCCTTAAAACCCTAATCCCCAAACCCTACCTCGTTAATATTCCCGCCACCGATGAAGAATCTGTTCAATTCGAAGACGTACAAGAATCTGAGGCCACCAATGACTATAATAGTGAATTCGAAGATTTACGAGTCTCTGAAGCCAATTCTGAATGCAACGGTGAAATTGAAGAAGATTTACAAGTCTGTGTGTCAGAGCCTACTACCCAAAAAAGTGGTTTTTCTTCGAGTAGTTTTTCTGCCATTAATCTCTTTAAATACGGTGCTATTTATATGCTTGGGGGTTTTGTGTTTCACTCAATTTTTAACCTTTGGTTCTTCTTTTATCGTTATAGCAATTTCAACCAAAATGATGGGGACTTGGAAATAGATGGGAATGAAAATAGTAATCTAACGTTCAATTCCAATCACAATGATGTGAATTTGGGAATAGATGGGAGGGAAAAGAGGAACCTTTTGTTCAATGGAAATGGGAAAAGTATGGTAGTTAATGCTGCAACTGCTACCAATTTAGATAAACTTGAAATGGAAAAGAAAATCAAGCAAATTAAGTTAATGGCGAGGGAAGCTCGGAGAGCCGAGGAAATGAAGAAGGAGCAAGGAGAGGTTGAGGATCCTGAATCTGATGATGAAAGTCCTCTATCTTCTAGTCAAAGACTTGGTATTGAAAGAGAGATTGGTGCACGTTTGTCGAAGCTTCAGGATAGGATCAATAATGATGGGGATAAATCAGCCGCGTTACAAATTATTAATAGTCTTGGAAGTTCTGCAAAATATGCAGCTGGAGTGGCTAGGGATGGTAAGAAGAATGTGAATCGGGGAAAGGAGGCATTAACATTTAAGAAAAAGCTTACGTTTAAAAGCCCTTCTACTAAGTTAACGAAAACACCCAAGGGCTTTGTGGGGACCCGAGATCGTAGGGGGTCTAGTGGAAAAAAGAAGGGTTCGGCAGGTAGTGTTGCTGCTCAGGATTATGGAAGTGATGCCACTGATGGTGCACGGATATTGTATGATGATAAGCAAGTGAATCAACAAGGTGTTGAGACACATGAAAGTGTTTCTAGGCTTCCATTGGAAAGGAAAAAAATAGTTGATGACAAGTCCAATGCAATTCTAAATCAGGGGAAGAAATTGGAGGATAAGACGGAGACACCAAGTATTAAAACAGGATCTGCGGATAAAACTAAAAACACTAACAATGGTAATGTGTTCTTCAATGTATAGATGGATTTCCATATTTGTTATTTATGTGAACCTTGTCCGAAGGAGTAAAACAATTAACATAATAAATGTTTTCTTTTCACTATACTTTGCTTTAAGGCAGTAAAATATAACTATGATATGCAGTTTCAATTTGAATATACAGCACATGGAATATACATATTTAATTCTTTTTGGGCAGTTTTAACCTATTAACCTTCACAAGAAACAACGAGTGAAATTTAGGGTTGGTTTATGATATATTTAGCACAGTTTGAGTTATTTTTTTTAATATGTTTAGGTGGTTTCGAGGAGGCTAGTTTTCCGAAATCTGCACCAGAAGTAATACAATTAAGAGAATTGAGTACACAAAATTCTCTGGGTTCTGTGGAAGAAAATCAGGAAACTAGCCCAATATTTGAAAAGGGTGATGTGCATGGTATAAATGGCAGTTCAAGACATGGCTTAGCTGAAAAAACTTCAGCAGCTAACAGAGACAAAGTTAAGCAAGAAAACGCTAAGACTGATATATGGTGGCTGAACCTCCGTTATGTTCTAGTACGTACATGAAAATTCTTTTTGTATGCTTGTTTTTAAGGTGTGGAGTGCAGAACCTTTTAAAACTTTTCTTGTTGACTCAAATATATGTAGGTAACTTTGTATAAACCGGACAAAGCCAAATGATCTAAATTGAACTGAACCCCATCACAACCTAAATTATTATGCATGTTATGTTTATCCATTTGCATCTGACCATGAATAACTGTCATCTGTACTTGTGAAGGTAATTTTCATGGAAAGAGATTCCAACGGAGGGCAAAAAGCACTCTATACGTTAAAGCTCACTTCTACCGAACAGGACCAAGGTGTTGATTCCTATATTGTTGCTTTTGAGGATCACGGAGATGCCAACAACTTCTGTGTGCTATTGGAAACTTATTTTGAAGATTTGGATGATTTTAGTGCTTCTCCAGTTCCAATGACTATACAAGTAAGAATCTCAACTTGCACGCCTATAAGCGATTTTATGCACTATCACATGACTGAAATATCCCACTCCTATACTTGAACTAAGCATACAGAAATTAAAACAGATCATTTAGTGGCCTATTGTATATGAAATCTTATCTATTAGCTGTTGAGTGTACAATCATTTTTGATACATGTCGCCGTGGTCTAAGCCGAATTTCTAATGCCTTGCAGGAACTCAATGAAGAAATAGCATCACATGCCAATAAAGTAGTAGTTGTGAAAAAGAGGCAAATTCAACTCTATGCTGGGCAACCATTTACTGATGTGGAGATGGCCTTGCACTCTGTAATAGAACAAGATCAAAATGTGCCATAATTGATCACATGGAGATGATTGTTTCTGTATCAAGTACCACAGACACAGAATGCCTAGAGTGAAGAAACAGCAATTCCCACCTCAATTATGGACACTTGGTCAAAATTCATAGCAGGTTATTTCGGAGACACATCTGTTGTCCCATTTCGTGTGCCATTCTGTGTACCACTGATTGTGATTGGTTGAAATTTTTTATTTAAGTTACAAATTTAATGATTAAATATTTTTTTGGCCAATCATAAACAACGGTACATATAGTGGTACACTTTTTTGGGACAGAAGATGTCCTCCCTTATTTCCATCAGTCAAAAACTGATGAAGAATGCTTGTTGCTGACCCAACCTTAGTAGTATACTTCATTTTAGAAAAACTTCTATATATTAAAAGTTTAAATGTTCATGAGTTGCATAAATGTAATAGTTATTCCACCAAGTCAAGTAGTTATTCTTGTATTAGAAGTCCTAGGATCAAAACATTATTGAGGTGGTGGGGTATGTGGGGAAATTCACACTCTAGGTTCTATGATCTTCATAGTACAAGTTAGTATTAATGAAATAGTTTTCTTAAGCCTTAACTTCAAATTTCTACATGATAAATATACTAAGGAGAATACAGTCTCAAACCTATAATTACATGATAAATTTAACATTTTCATCAAAAAATGGTGAACTAAACCAAACTAAGATGTTCATGACCTCTTCAATTTGATTCGATTACAATAATAAAAATCAAATTAACTCGAATCATCTTGTTATTAGGTTGGGTTCATAAGTTACTCAAAAGAAGATCATTACATCCTTACTTTCTTTACACGAAATTCACTCTTTGAAAACATGTATTCATTCATAACATAAATGCTAAGATGGAATTAAGATAATGATCACCCTTAAGGACAAATCATTAATAAATTTTCACCAAACCAAATTGATTAACATATAAAAAAACATAAAATATAGTACAACTATTTGATTAATTTGTTAATTTTTGAGAAACCAATTTGGATAAAAAATAATGAGAGATTACACTAGATATTTATTTCCTTTTATAATATATGAGAAAAAATATATATAAAATATGTGATTGAGTCCCAAATATTTCCATAGGGAATAAAAAATATTTCCATAGGGAATAAAAGGTAAGAGAGAGAGAGAAAGATATAGGAGATGGAGGTGTAATGGCTAAGACCAACAACAAAGTTATAATCAAGAGTTCTGACATGCTTCCTCAAATGCTCAACCAAGTTGTTGATATTATAGCTTTATTACAATATGTGCTTGTAGTTTTATGAGAATGTGCAAATATCATGGTAATGAATACATCTAAATATGATAAAGAGTTTAAGGTTGTGGTTTAGTTTATGTGATTTTCAGCTTTTGAGGCTTCTAGGGAATGATATTTTTTGTCGCAAAAGAATTTATCAGTTCATGTGTTATCGCTTGTGATTGAGCAAAAAAATATATAATTTTTAACTTAAATATATATTTCAACCAATCATAAACAGTGGTATATTAAGTGACACATAAAAACCCATCTTTTCAATATTTTATTTTTATAGGTAAGGACTAGAAATTATAATATAGTGACATGTAGGGCATTCAATAGCAATCTAGGTTTGGTGCTTCACAGAACCCCAATTTTCAGCAATTTATGTCTGAGTGAATGAGTTTTCAGCTCAACAATTTTTTGCTGATAGGTTGAAACATTTGATGTTTAATGATGTTCTATTATTGTTGTCATCAGATTTAATTACTTATGACATAATTTATAAACTTCCTTTATTAACGACAGACAATGATCTGCTGTCCCCAAGCATGTCTCAAAGTTTGTCTTAAATCAATCACAATATGCCACACGAGTTAAAAAAAATTAAATATTCTATGACTTTGTTTATTTTTGCTTCATTGTGATTACTTTGGGACAACAGATCCTCATCCTCTTGACTACCTCCAGACACCATGAAGTTCTATGGGCACAACCAAAGCTTAACAAACTTGTTATCATTTTATGTCTAAAAGCACCATTGGTTATGTTCTTCTTTGACAAAATTCAGAGTGCTAAACCAAACGAATATAGAATAGCTTGATCCTGTTTAGTTTAGTGATAAACTGATAATCATTTTACTATTGTAATGCTTAGAATAATGGCAAACCCAACTTGTAATTAAGTGTGGTAATGGACTTTTACTTTTACTTTTTTTTCAGTTATCATTGACTTTTTAGAAAAAGTAATCCAAATGAATGGTAGACGATGCACCGACTGTGTATACATCTTTACATTATCCGTGCATAGATTTAATACTCAAATATTTGACAGCAGAAAACTCTTCATAGGACATTCTCGTGTTTATATATCCAATTTATGCAAACTGATTCTGAATTTTGGGTATATATGCATCAAATTCTTAAACTTTTTGGTTTATTCCATTTTGGTTGAGTCTCTATTTGATATAGATCATATTCTATAATTAGGATTATAAATTGAACAAATGAATAACCTCATCAAACTTGAGCATGTTTTTTGTGTGCTTCTTTTTCTTAACTTATAAACAAATTTACTTCATAATTTATTAAAAAAACTGAAAAAATTCCAACACGTAGGACTCTAATCCTGGTACCATAATATGGATTCAAATGAAAATGTTTGATTACCACATGCTTTGGCATTGAAGCCAACAAATACAAATATAACCATTAACCACTACCATGAGTTCTATGCCACTTGGACATAATTTATCAGAAAACTACCATGCATGTTACCATATTAGAAAACTAATTTCACATTTACATAACAAACAATGCCATAAAGAAAACTTGATGAGTGCCATGCAGTGTCATTGTGATTTTGGTTAAAAACAAACAAAACTATTCCTTGGCATAAGGTCCAAGACGAAGGGATATGTATCATTTGTCTTCAACGGTGTCTCATTATTTGTCTCAAGTCAATCATATATTGACACGTAGATAAAAAAAATTTAAAAATAATTGAGACATGAAGTGAAACACCGTTTGCGATAGATTATCTCCATCCGAGATGAAGGCAGATTGGTGCATGAGGAATGAGATCGACTGTCACTTAAAATTTATGTCTTTCTGTCCCGGACGAATAAGACAAGATCAAAGATACCAAATTATAACAGTCAATAAACTCCTCTGCCCGACTTATTATTATTATTCATTATTAACCATAGTTAGAAAGACAAAATTATTCTAATACATATTGATGTAGAAACAAGCAATATCATCTTGATAAAAGGTTAAAAGTTTAATTCAACTTAAATTTTCCAAATTAATATTCTAAAGATAACCTTCTCTCCGTACAAGTTTCTAAACCATATTTACACATTTAACAAGAGCGATAATAACAATAAAAATAATTGATAGTGAATGACATTAATTTCAACAAATTAAAGCAAGGATAAGATGTTCCAACTCCCAACAAATTAATTGACCTTCCAACTGTGACAAAGGAAAGAGAAAAAAGAAGATAAAACCTCAGCATTTGACTGTTGGTTCTAACCAATAAAAGGGAAAGTGCTACAACACCCACCATACACAATCCTCTCACCTTTCTCACTCTTATTATTAGTTGGAGCTACCAAAAAAACAAAAACACTTCAAAACACAATTTGGCTTCATACTAGGAAGCAAAACAACAAGGAGTGTAAAGTCATAACAAAATAAAAGCATGGGTAAAACTGGAATGTAGATAGAAACGATGTTCCTAATTTTGGGGTAAACATATCTATCTATGTGTCATATTCTATATGTCACGAACTCGTGTTTGGTCAGAAAAATACTTAATAATTAAATTTTAAATATATATTTTTCGATCAATCACAAACTTATGACACATTGTGTGACATAAACCATAGGATAGAAGATGTGCTCCATAATTTTGGTGTACGTCTCTATGAACAAGTAAAACCACCACCACTACCTTGGGTAGTTCCTACTTTTCACTTATGATGTGTTCTTGAGGAAGATAATGATGAAGAAGAAGAAGAATTTCCTTCTTGAATAGTCTCCACTTCATCCTTATAAATCTGCTTGCACCTGCAATCCACGCTACAAAAGGCTCTGTCTCCTCTACATTCATTTTTTTCAACACCCCACAAAACAAAAAACAACCTTTTTTAACATCAAGAGTCAACAATATAACACTACATGTTTTTTTGTCAAATCAAAACCTTAAAAGATATGGGTTTTTGAGAAGAAGAAAAAATACAATGGAATAATATTATATAGCATGTTGAAACTCACTTGTACATGTAGATATCTTTCCCAGGCAAGAGTCTCTTCCTACAGAGAAAACATTGGTCTAGAAAAGTGGCTGCTTGAAAAAGAGAGTGCTTAGAAGAAGAAGAAGAAGAAAGTGAAGATTTTTTGAGCATCATGGTAGTTTTATTAATCACTTGATGAGTATTATTGTTATTATTGATAATAACATTACCATTACCATAAGCATCACTATTATCACATTTCTGTGCTTCTAATACTACACTTAGACCCACCATTTTTCATTCTCTACCTTATAAGTTGGTGTGGCAGTGAATGGAAAATGTTGCATTACATAAATAACAGAGAAAAGAAGAAAGAGAAGAAAGAGAAGAAAGAGAAGAAAGAGAGGGAATAGTACTAAAGAGTGGGGTACCCTACAGCTATGAAGGGGTATAAAAAATGAACGCAGAGATTTCACTGTTTCAATATCTATCTGCCACGTACAACTTTTCTTAGTTTCAATTTCATTTTGTAATTTTTATTATTGAGCATGTTTTGTCTTCTTGTGTTAATGTGTTTGGTGCTACCATTTTGGCTCCATATGCTACGTGTATCCATCCTCTTTTTTTTACTATGTCTTATCTTTTTCATGGCATGGAATAACAATAAAGTAATTTTTTTACATATATGATTAACATTTTATTGATGTTGTTTTCTTCAACTTATGGAAAGAAAGAATGAGAATACAATTTAACCATAAAGTCAGTTGTCATATTAGCTTCTCTAGTAACAAAAGTTAACTTAACAACCGAAGCACGTGCCAACCAAGATTAGATATTGTTGACCATTGATAAAATGCGAGAAATATAAATTGGAAGTTTCTCAAAAATTATCTGAACAACTTCGAGATAGTTATTCTTCATAATTCTTTTATCAAGGATGATTAATTAAAAAAAATTAAAGTGACAACATTAACATTGAAACTCGGTTCTCAAATGTAAAGTGGGTTCTTAACGATGAAGGATGCATCATTTGTAAGAGGATTGTCCATTTAAAAGTGATATTGGATGCGGATGTTATGAACGGTATGTTATTCACTATCGTAGTTTGGGATAAAAAATATGACATTGTTGAAAACAGATGATGTATATCTAAAAAAAATTATGAAAGGAATTATAGGGAGTAGCAGAAAATAGAACATTTTGTAAGTTGGATGAGTGAAAAGTGATATTGTATAGAGTTAAGGGGATCAGATCATATTTTCTCATTTATGTCTTATTTTGTGTTTTAAGCTAATGAAAAAGTTTCATTTATTTAAAACAAAAATTAGTATTCTAATATTATTTTGTAAAATTGATTGGTTCTGAACATTAGAATGGGAAAATTATTCAGTGTGTTCTTTCCAACGAAATCACGTGTCTTGTTGTTATCGGATAGACTAAAGGATAAGTTGCTGACTGGTATTCCAATTTCAGATCGATACGCACTCTCTCTAATTATTCATTTTTTAGTTAAAATCATAAGACTAATAATTGATTAAAGTACACCCAAAAGGGTAAGAAATAAATGAAAACAAAGGACAAAACTTCATTTTATTTACATCAACTCCAACTAAACTGTAATAATTCAACAAAAATAAAATCTTCAGTGTTGGCTCATCCAGTCATCGGAATATATCCGTTGTTTTACACAGTTTATATCATTTCATGTATCATAAACTTGTAATTAATTACAAAAATACTTAATAATTAAATTTTAAGTGATTTATTCCTCATGTTATACATATAACAGAGAAAACAATGATTTTGCAGGTTTGTGGATAAGTATAATAAATAGAATGAAACAAAACTATACTGTAGTTATCACATGGAGTATGAATATATTATAAGATGCAGAAAATGCAATTAGTTGTTAATCATAAAATAGTTGCATAAATATTGTTCTATAAGTCCACTTCCACATAACATACCCATCATCTTCTAATTCAATTCAATCAAACGATGGTGCTCAGCCGTATATTTCATCGGAGAATTTGGTCCTCCGCCCGCCGATTCCGCCGTCCCTCCGCCGCCTCAGTCCCCTTTGAGAAGTGTTCATCACCACCCTCTCCTCTTTTCTCATCTCCCTTCACTAAATATCTTGTTAGTACTTTCCATTAATCACTTCTACTTTCTTTATTTCCTTTTTTCATTCTATTGCTAAATTTATCATCTTTTTCATTACTCCTTAACTGGGTTTACACTGATTTAATAACTCTTCTATATCTATTCGTTTTTGTTATGTAGACTAATAATTTGAAGCATGTGGAGCGGTTTTGGTTTTCTACTCAATCTATGGTTGATCTTCTTCCAATGGGTAAGATAGTTGATGTGCCGTTAGCACAAACTGGTGAAGGTATTGCAGAATGCGAACTTCTCAAATGGCATGTGCAAGAAGTGAGTGAATTCCTTAGCATTTTAACCTTTTATATTGTAAAGTATTTATTTCTTACTCCAACTTTTGCATCATTGTTTTTTATTGTAAAAAGTTCAGATATTGGTGAAGATCTATTGAAAATTCAGTATTAGCTCTGCAGGACATTAATCTGATTCATTTTCAACATTTTATTATCTGTTATTGGCAGGGGGATTATATTGAAGACTTTCAACCAATTTGTGAAGTCCAAAGTGACAAAGCTAATATCGAAATTACAAGTCGGTACAGAGGAAAAGTTGCTAGCATTCTCTATGTTCCTGGTGATATTGTGAAGGTAAGATTTACAATCTCTAACTGTTGAATATAAGTCACTGAGATTGTGCTTATAAGTGTAGAAATTGTTCGAATGTGTTCGTCTGAGATGGGGTATAGGCCCGTAAAAGTTTGTAGCGAAAAAAGTTCAATGTACACTAGTTATATATGTGATAAAAGATTTTGGCCAAAATTATATTTGAGCTTCTGCTGGATAAAATTGCAGGTTGGTGAAACCCTTGTGAAGATTTTAGTTGACGAGTCTGCTGCATTTCCTTCAGCGACTTCGGGTGATTCAGGAAATGAAAAGTCACTTGACTCTGATCAGATAGTAGTTGATGAATCTACATTTACTGCAGTTACTTTCGATGATTCAGAAAATGTGAAGTCACTGGATTCTGATCTTGAAAAAGAGAAGCAAGCTGGAGTTCTATCAACACCTGCTGTAAGGAGTCTGGCAAAGCAACATGGTATAGATATAAACGATGTGTGTGGGAGTGGAAAAGATGGGAGAGTTTTGAAAGAAGACGTGCTCAGTTTTGTTGTCAATAAAGGAATCATTAAAAATCCATCTGCTGTTTTGCATGCTGATTACGAGGAGGAGCCTCGGGGAGAAGAGGGATACAACAGTTTTGCTGCAACTAAATACGAGTCGCCTTCTGAGGACAGGATACTTCCGCTTAGGTAAAATTGGATGCAAGCATGAATTTTATCTCCTTTCCATTTTGCTTTTTATTAAGAGATGGTGATCAATGTTAACTTGTCATAATTTTTGGGCACACAAATCATTTATGTTAAAATGAAGAAAACTGTGATGAACTTGAGTGTTGAAATAGTATGATTGTTCTTTCCTTTAGTTTTAGCTCTAGAACTTTAAGTTTAAGAACTTGGTCGCAAGGAACTTAATGATTTTTCTTTTCATTTTGCAGGGGATACCAAAGAGCAATGGTAAAAGCAATGTCTCTGGCTGCCAAAGTCCCACATTTCCATTATGTAGATGAGATAAAATGTGATGCCATATTGGAGCTTAAAACATCTTTCCAGAAAAATAATCCTTATAAGGATGTCAAGTACACTTTCCTTCCAATATTAATCAAATCTCTTTCAATGGCCCTCACCAAGTACCCCTTTGTGAATAGTTGTTTCAAAGAGGATTCATTGGAAGTCGTCCTCAAAGGTTTGTTTCTTAACATGTCTGGGTGAACTATTGTTACAATCATGCTGCCCTTTTTTGAATCTTGATTGTGTTTGATTTTCTGTAGAGTGAATATAAGGTTTTTTCTTCATTAAAAATATGGATTTGAGGAGAGGAAACAACTTCTTTAAATTGTGGTGACTGGTGAGGTGAAAGAGTTTGTCCTTGTTAGCCAATTCTTTCTTTGGCTTTGCAACAGCTTGGCTATATGTCTGAAACAACCTTCATGTAGATAGAGTACATATTGACTTTAGTGCATGATGTAAGTGTGTGAGAAGTTTTTCTCAAGTAGCGAATCTCATACAGCTTGGCGCAATGATCTTGATCGCGTATGAGATTGACAAGGATAATGCTTTCATGGTTTCTTTGCATAATATATTTTTATATTGTTCTCGTGTTAGAAGTGGGCTTAAAAAGTACTTCATGTTGAACCTTTTTCTTGTTAGTTTTTATTGATATGTGGTGGCTGTTGATTCAATGATTTACATGAGGCAGTAAGAACAACAACCAAGCCTTAGTCTCATTAGGTGAGGTCGGCTACATGAATCGGAGACAGCATAATGCTCTATCATAATAATATTATCACATCATTGATCCATATCATATGACACCAAACACACGTGGGCAGGTTTTATCTGAGGTGGTAACCTTCATACAAAATTTGACACAATGAGTTCATATGTCATAGGTTCACATAACATTGGAATTGCGATGGCGACTCCATTTGGTCTAGTTGTACCAAACATAAAGAATGTCCAGTCTCTTTCCATCTTGGAGGTTAGTTTCCAATCCTATGGTTGTCTTTGTACATGCAAACTGCTATTCGTACTTCATTCACCCATTCTTATTTTGATTGAAGTGCATATCCATTGTCACTGACTTGCTGTTAGTCGTAAGGGTACGAAGATTCATAAATTGAACTGCTTGAACAACATATACTGTAGTTTTTGACATAACATTCATAGCTGTTTCTTACCTGAATGAAATTGTTGGTTTTCTCAAAACTGTTTATCATAAGAGAAGACATGAAGATCCTGTTTTCTCATACTTCTTACAAGGGGACAAGGTCTTGTATCCTCTTATTTAGCATTCTGCTTGGTACAATTTTCAGCAGGGTTCTGTTGCCATCATATATAGTACAAAAGCTTTGTTTTTATGAATGACTTCTGATTTGTGTTTAAAGCGTATATGAGGATATTGTCTTAGATTCCTATTAATTAATCTTTATCCTTTTATCACTAAGATAACCAAAGAGTTGGCAAGGTTGCAACAAATGGCTTCAGATAACAAGTTAACTTCTGAGGATATATGTGGTGGGACAATTACCTTAAGCAACATTGGAGCAATTGGTGGAAAATTTGGTTCCCCACTTCTCAATCTTCCCGAAGTTTCCATCATTGCCATTGGTCGAACTCAGAAAGTTGCCCAGTTTGCAGATGATGGAACTGTGTACCCAATATCAATCATGACTGTAAGTCTTCCATATGCATTGGCAAACTATGTGATTTGAAAGGGAAAAAATACAAAATATACGACGATTCTAATTTTGGACAACATCCATCTTATAGATGACTGCTGAGTTTGCCATTTTTCTGAGGAGAAAGGAAAGTTTGTGATTATACTATATCTCTTATCTATACACATTGGCGTAAATTCATATAGTTGATCTCACCTCGTGCCAAAATGCATTTTTGTTGGTTGTTATATTGTGACTCCCCTGATTTCGCTAGCAGAAAGAGCATCATGGCAAAGTAGCTTATGCCTAGGTTGCTGCTACAAATTCAACTTGTGTGTGTAGTTTGACTCTAACATCCTTAGTTATATAGCCTATACCCTTGCAACCATATATCAGAAAGCTTACAAATATGACATTCTGTATTTGTAGTTGCTTTTTTTAGGGTACATAAAATTTTAAGGATAGGGAAAGTTGCTCTTGATTCCAATGTTAGGACCACTGAAACACGATTATCTCGTTATAGTAGCGAACCGCGAATTGGTTCCCTCATACCAATTCGTGGTTCTTTTGCGAACTGATTCCCTTTTAGGAACGAACCGGATTTTTACCTACAGTTTAAGTAAAAGAAAAGAATAATAATTGCTAATGTATACTCACTTACTAAAATGAGTTACAACAAATAAGAATTTTTTTATCCTTGGTTATTTCACCTATGGTGTTGATTCAAACCTATAAGAAGCAACACTAGAAAAGACTATGTAGGGAGCTATAGAAACTCTACTAAGTATACCCCTAGCGTACCGGTAGTTGACAGGGTAATGTACCGTGTACTACGTACCTGCACCAGTACCAAAGAGAACCACGTATCAGGTGACTATGGTTAGGACTATCCCATATGTAGGTTAAGTAGTTCTTAGTAAAGGTTTAGTAGTTCTTACCAAATATGGCAAATCACATTTCTAAGCTAAAAGATTTAGTAGTTCTTAGTAAAGGTTGATACTTTTTTTTATCTGCTTTCAGGTTAATATTGGTGCAGATCATAGAGTCTTGGATGGAGCAACAGTTGCAAGATTTTGCAATGAGTGGAAACAGTTAATTGAAAATCCAGAGCTCCTACTCTTACATTTGAGATGAAATTTGTTGATTGATGGGTTTGAATTAATCTTTTATTGACCAAAATATCAACATTTATCTCAATCAGAGCGTTTTAAATTGATCCAAACTACATAAAACTATGCATATCATAGTTCTCAAATTGAAAACATTTTTTTGCTGATTTTTTTTGGGCTCAGTAACTAATTGCAACACATGTCTCTAAATCAAACTTAGATCAACATAAATAAGGTTACACTTCTTTTTTGTATATTCAATGTTAGACTTATTTTTAGGCCAAGACTACCTTACTGTGCCAAATTTCTATTCATACTTACAACCATGGTGGGGCTAGGAGATTTTTATTGACAAAATAGCGTTTATAAATCTCGTCCAACAAGATATTGGTCTAGTAGAAGCGACACTTATTAGGAGGGACAGTCACGAACCCGAAATGATTAGTTGTTCAATATACTATTTTTCATGCCATCATTAAATTATGTAACAAAAATCAGGATCGATTTTTGAAATAGTTGGTCCCATAGGCCATATCCTTCATTAAATTATTCTCGTCACTTTCTGCTGTTGGGTTTTTGTTTTATCCTTCCCCGTCATAAAGTTTCCACCTATAATGTGTGGTGGATGTAATATAATAAAATAGGGCCACACAAAAATAAAACAAATTGTAATCCATAATAAAGCCAATTAGTTCATCAAATATATGTAATTCCTTGTTTTTTCGTTGTCAAAACAAGTACCATTCTCTTTTCAAAAGCAATCATGATTCCTTTCCAACATAAGGTTATTAGGATAGAAGAATTAAAGAATATAATAATAACAAGGTCACAATATTCAAATCTGACGTATTATAAATATTAATATACTAACATTTACTTATTAAAAAAAATGATGATTTCTTTTTCACAACATTGGTCACAATTCTAATATATATTGCCATGTTACTTTCAAGTTTTATCATACTATTATTAGGACGGCACCAAGCAATGCATTTTTTATTGCATCCTCTTTTCCTTTTGAGGATATTGTACTGTGCAAACTAAATCTTTTTAACCATGGGAAAATAGGAAAATAACTGCCCATTTTCTATTGACATGAAAAATAATTAGTGTAAATTTCTTATATTATGAATATATGGTTTTTTTTATATTATCAGTATATCGATCATTTACTAATAATGTGTATCATCTATTATTTATGGACAGATGATGTCTAATTAACCTAAAAATGTTAGGTTATTCCTACATATTTTATTTCAATCTAGAAGACACTTTTGGATGATGTTCGAACAACTTGGAGAAGTTTGTCATTGACCATATGTATCCAAATCGCAGTATAGGGACCACTTCTGTCATTTGTTTATCATGTCACCTATACATAATTGTCACACCACCTAAACAACAAAGACCTCTACCACATGACGCTTGTCACCTGCACATTGTACCCATTTTCTTTTGGACGACAAAGACGGATCAAGAATATGTCTACTATGCCTAAAACAGACTGTAAGACAACTATCAATGGAGTATAGCTAGTCATTCAACACGAGTAAAGCATTATCTGTTTGTTTGGGACAAGCCCAATAAGACAAGATGATCGGCCAACAGAATCTGTCAAAGAATATTACATGCACCTAAATAAGAGACCCCCATAAGAACATACTATCTCTCATTTATTCTTGCATAATATTCTCTCTATTCTCGTACTTTTCTCGTATACTGAATTGAGCATCAGAAAACTATTTTTCTAGACACTCTCAAACAAATATAAGGCAGCATCCACAAGACTCCTTGCCCGGTAAACAACCCGTCCTCACCGAGTCACACCACACGGAGGAAACAGTACATAAAGTATTTCTTTAATAATAAATGTCAATTTTATCTGAATAAAGGATCATAAAATAAAATATTTGAAGGTATAACATCTCCCATTCTTTATAGTTGGAAAAAAGGTAGATCGTATACTTTAAATCATAGCGCAATAAATTAAATTGTACGGATTATGAATTTAGTAAATAAAAAAAAAAAAAATTTGTGGCCTTTTTATAAATAAAAAATAATCCTGGCGCAATAAACTAAATTATGAATTTAGTAGAGTTACTTTTCTTAAAATTGTACGGATTAAATATTTTTACATAATTTAATGATATAAATTTAAAATAAGATAGTTTGAAATATTATAGTCACATACAATATATAATTTAACATGCTAGAAAGATGTGTGGTGAGGTTCATTTAACAATTTTTTAGTGTTTGTAGAGGAAATTTAGTTACCTGACTTTGGCCATAATAAGAAATAATAAGTATCAATTTTTGTTGTTAGAAATTTAGAAAATTGATTGGAACTTGTAAGCTCTAATTTAATACTAATGCAATAAGCTTTGGATTTTGTAGCCCTCTATATTATTTTGTTTTTATCAACCAATTAATCAACTACTTTTAGTTTTATTAGGCAACTTTTTATGAGTTAGTGAATATATATTTAACATTTAGCTGATCTTGCAGCTAATTATGGCAAACGTAGAAAAATATACACAGGACCCAAATTAAAGATGAATACTCTATTTTTGTTGAATAATGAATGACATTTATTGTTAAAGAAAGAATAAAAGGCGTGTGAAACAAGAGAGGGTACCGAATATGTGTTACGGCACCGTACGGGAAAGTACGTTCTTGAGTGGTGTGGGGCTAACACATGTGATGTGATTGGTGGAATTTGGGTTGCCCACTTTCTTCTTACATGTGTCTTTGGTATTTACGTAATATCGTTTTATGTCACTTCATGTACTATGAGATATAATTGGTCAGAAAAATATTTAATAATTATAATTTTATTTTAAATAATTTTTTAACTAATCAGAAATAATAGTATATAGAGTGATACAAAAAATGTGATAACAGATGTGCTATCGTGTTTGGAACCCTCCCTCCTTTCATTGATATCTCCCATGCCCTCTGAATTAAAAAAAGAAAAATGATAGATTATTATGTATTCATATCTATATGTTATGATATTTTATTTATTAATAATTAAATAATATATTTTAATTTCCTTTTTCGAACTCATAAAAAAAGGTATGCCTAAATATTATACTCAATCTACTATATGAAAAATATTTTACCACAATCAGAATATCTCTAACTTTCAATCACTTAGACATAACATTAGTGTCTCATATTCTTTTGAGTACTATCAATAGTATTTCATCATATTTTTGAATAAAAAAGTATTTCACTATCAGAAATCGAACCTCGATATTAAGATTCAGTTGGATCTTACAATTAGTATATGATATACTATCGATCAAATGCTATTCTAAATAAATATGTTATTTTTATTTTTGGTATTAATTAAATTATTAGTATGTATTTAAAAGCATGAACTAATACCTATATAGTAAAAGCATTTAAAAGCATATAATATAAAGAAAACATTAACTTTTATTATCTCTTTGTAAAAGCATTTGTTCTGACGCAATAGTAGTAATAATAATATAATAATAATAACCGGTAAAAGGGGAGAGAAAGGGAGAAAGAGAAGAGAGAGAAAAGGTGAAGGGAAAAGATAATTAAAAGTAGTGAGTGTTACTGAATGAGTCTATAATTGTATGTGAACATGGTTGAATATGCATTGGTAGAAGCTAAAGGGCAATTCTTTGCAATTTTGAATTATTCCATTGAAGGAGAGTGGTTGTTGTAGTTAATGTTTTTCTAACATCTTTTGGATTGAACCAGAATCTTCTCGTCAAAACTTGTCTTCATATTCTGAGCCAATCAAATATATAAATGTTAGTTTATATTTTTTATTTTATTTTCAAATATACGAATTTTTTTTATTAGACTAAAACACAATATAATACAAAATATGGAATAACTGATCCCGATTCAATAGATGGAAGCTTTTGGGGTCACAATTAGGTTGTCATTCCTACCCATAACCACACCACACAACCTTTGTCTTTTGTTTTTTTCTCACTCATTTTTCTCATATTTTTATTTTATTTTTTTACTTGTTGTTGGTGCACTCAACTAACACACACACACACTAACACTAAGTCTTCATTTCTGAACGCTTTTATAGTGAGAGAAAGTTGGTGTAGAGAGAGAAGCTGAGGAAGAAGATGGGGGACAAGTCTGAAGTTTTGGATGCTGTGTTGAAGGAAGCTGTGGATTTGGTAATAATAGATCTGAATCAACCACTTTAACATGGTTCCTTGTTATGCATTCCTTGGTTTTTTTTTTGTTTCATTGATGAGTTTGTTTTTTGTTTTGGTGAATGCAGGAAAACATACCCATTGAGGAGGTTTTTGAGAATCTAAGATGTAGCAAAGAAGGTCTTACTAATCAAGCTGCTGAGGAGAGATTGGTCATTTTTGGACACAACAAGCTTGAGGAGAAAAAGGTACTATCCTTTTTCTTTTTCATTGTTCATTAAGTCCCATTTTTTTATGTAAAAAATGAAACTTTATGTTGAATTATGTTCTGGGTGATGTTCAGGAGAGGAAATTTTTGAAGTTCTTGGGATTTATGTGGAATCCTCTCTCATGGGTTATGGAGGCAGCTGCTATAATGGCTATTGCACTTGCAAATGGAGGGGTGAGTAAAAATAGTATACACTCAACTTTTGTGAGTTCTTAACATTTTATTGGCAGTGAATGTGTGTATCATATACGGATACGTGTGTACGTAGACACACATTTTTTCTAAAATATAGGATACGATACATTCATGGATCAAATAGTATAGAATACATAAAATATGACTAAATTAGTGTAAATCAAAATATTAAAAATGGAAAATATAATGGAAATTATAAATCATTGTCTTCCAAAATTTCAAGTACCAAAACTAGAAACTATAGTAGAATAATTAATAAAATTGATAAAGCGTATCCTATTTATCATATTTTTTGTTGAAAATATATCAGATACGCATCTTCATCTTCATTTTATTTTATTTTTTAATTTTTGGATACTCTAGGGATAGTATCCTTCACGAATCTGAGCGTATCCGTGTCGGATACGTGTCCGGCACCAACACGTGAGGGTGTTCAACGTATCCGTGCTTCAGAGTGTGTATTTGTTGTTCATTATTTGGATTTGCTTCTTAATTCGGTGTGCAGGGGAAGCCTCCCGACTGGCAAGACTTTGTGGGTATCATTACCTTGCTTATTATCAATTCAACTATCAGTTTCATAGAGGAGAATAATGCCGGTAATGCAGCAGCAGCTCTCATGGCTCGTCTCGCTCCAAAAGCAAAGGTATCAGTTTCAGTGTCTTTTTGTCTCACTACTGTGTGGGTTCTCTGAGCTTAAAAGGAATTTTATTTGTAGTTGTGGTTTCATTTATTATGGCCAATGTGTTTGTAAAGGTTCTTCGAGATGGTAGGTGGAATGAGCAAGACGCTGCGGAACTGGTCCCTGGTGACATAATCAGCATCAAACTTGGAGATATTGTACCAGCAGATGCCCGTCTTCTTGAAGGGGATCCTTTGAAAATTGATCAGGTGGGTTCTCAGGAAATTTTTGTTTTCCTATATCTATCATTTAAAAAAGTTGCTATTTTAATCCATTACATGCTAATTGTTCATTATTTCATTTACACCCTTTCCCTTTCCCTTCCTTTCCTTTCTTTGTGCTTTTCAGTCGGCACTTACAGGTGAGTCCCTGCCAGTGACGAAGAGCCCCGGTGACGGGGTGTACTCTGGCTCTACCTGCAAACAAGGTGAGATTGAAGCTATAGTCATTGCTACCGGTGTTCACACCTTCTTTGGGAAAGCTGCTCACCTCGTTGATACCACCAATCAAGTTGGTCACTTTCAAAAGGTAACACGTGACAACACAGTTTTTCACCGTCTAAATTTATATTCATAACTCAGAATTACATATTTGATTTGTTCTACTTTCTTTTCTCCTTTAGGTCTTGACTGCAATCGGAAACTTCTGCATATGTTCAATTGCCGTGGGAATGGTTATTGAGATTATTGTTATGTATCCTATCCAAGATAGAAAATATCGTCCTGGAATTGATAACCTGCTTGTGCTTCTTATCGGAGGAATTCCAATTGCCATGCCTACAGTTCTCTCTGTGACCATGGCTATTGGTTCACATAGGCTATCTCAGCAGGTCAGTTAGGATCTTTCAGTCGAGTATATTGAGTGGAATTCTGCAAGTAAGAACTAATTGTTATAATGTCTACACTCTGCAGGGTGCTATCACAAAGAGGATGACGGCTATTGAAGAAATGGCGGGCATGGATGTGCTTTGCAGTGATAAGACTGGGACTCTAACATTAAATAAGCTGACTGTTGATAAAAATCTTGTTGAGGTTGGACGACGAATGGTGTTATTTCTGGTTATCTCTCTCTCTTTCATATGCACTTGTTCTAATTATTTTTATTTTAACCGTTAAGGTTTTTGCAAAAGGAGTGGACGCAGATACTGTTGTATTGATGGCAGCTAGAGCTTCGAGACTCGAGAATCAAGATGCAATAGATACTGCCATAGTTGGGATGCTGGCTGATCCAAAGGAGGTTAGCCATTAATCTATTATTCAATGAGATTCTTCTTATGACGTATTTGTTAGCTCCAAGCCTGCAACTATACTATGCTCATCCACATAAATTTGTCTATATTCAAGTTCATATGGTTTTTTTTCCTTTCTGGCTTATCAAAGGCACGTGCTGGTATACAAGAAGTACATTTTCTTCCTTTCAATCCAACTGATAAGCGGACAGCATTGACTTATACTGACAGTGATGGTAGAATGCATAGAGTAAGCAAAGGTGCACCAGAGCAGGTAAATTAATAAAATCATTTACGTAATATTATGTTAAATCTTTTGGTCTCACCTGTTTTCATTGTGATTTGTACCATGATTGTTAGATCCTAAATCTTGCCCACAATAAGGTCGACATTGAACGCAGAGTTCACGCAGTGATAGATAAGTTTGCAGAGCGTGGTTTACGATCTCTTGCTGTAGCATACCAGGTAATTTTTTTATTGCCTGGTAATTTGGTGAATAACCTACGTTTAAAGCTGGTAACGATTAAATAGACTTTCTCGATTTTATACAGGAAGTTCCAGATAGAAGGAAAGAGAGTGCTGGGGGCCCATGGCTGTTTACTGGTCTTCTTCCTCTGTTTGATCCACCTAGGCATGATAGTGCAGAAACAATACGTAGGGCACTAAACCTCGGAGTAAATGTCAAAATGATCACAGGTCTGTTACATATAGTGAACACTTTGACTTGCTTGTAGAGAGAAAAGAATCTGTTTTTCAACATAACCAATAATTTGATGAATGTTTTACATCACCCGTTTGAACAATTGAGCCTAACTCCACCCTTAAAGCTAGCTCATAGGGGGAGGATCGTCCAAGTTATTATAAATGGCTCTTGGCTCATATTCTCATGTCTCATCCGATGTGGATTTTGATACTTTACAACCCCCGTATACTTCTAATTTTATTTGTCTCCCTTTTCTTATCAGGGGATCAACTAGCTATTGGAAAGGAAACAGGCCGTCGCTTGGGAATGGGTACCAACATGTATCCTTCTTCTGCTTTACTTGGGCAGGATAAGGATGAATCTATTGCTTCCTTACCTGTTGATGAACTAATAGAAAAAGCTGATGGGTTCGCTGGTGTTTTTCCGGGTATGTATATTGTCATTGTAATTTCTTGTTTGTTCATTTTTTGGCTTGTATTAAATGGAAGATGAATTATTAGTTCTTTTAATTCAGTATTTAATAATTCTTTGCTCATGTTTGTTGGTTTATATATTTGGCTAGAGCACAAGTATGAGATTGTCAAGCGCTTACAAGCTAGGAAACATATATGTGGAATGACGGGTGATGGAGTGAATGATGCACCTGCACTAAAAAAGGCAGACATTGGTATAGCTGTTGCAGATGCTACTGATGCTGCTCGTAGTGCATCTGATATTGTTTTAACAGAGCCTGGCCTTAGCGTGATTATAAGTGCTGTTTTGACAAGCCGAGCTATCTTCCAGAGAATGAAAAATTATACAGTGAGCAATTGAACTTCTGTTAAATTTCTCAACATTTTTTTCTATTCTACCCTCAAATAACCCATTTCATTAATTTTAATACTCCATCATATTAATTTTTCGGAAATAGTAGTTTGTCCAGGCTATCTGAATGAGGGGTAGTGTGAGTGCTTATTTGTACCATCATTGACTAATGTGCTTGCTTTTATGCAGATTTATGCTGTCTCAATTACAATTCGTATTGTTGTAAGTGAATTATTTCACAACGCTAGAATCTATTTTTTGTTGACAACATAATTAGTAGATCAGTCTAATATTCTTACTATATTTGACATGTTTGACATGCTTACAGCTTGGTTTCATGTTGCTGGCTCTCATATGGAAGTTTGACTTTCCACCTTTTATGGTGCTTATCATCGCCATCCTAAACGATGGTTTGTTATTTCTTTTTTTGTCATTGTTACCGGTGCTTGTTGCCTGCAGCACTTTTCTTTGCAATCCGGAATCCTGAGTTTTATTGGCAACTTATGATTTCCTTGAAACTGTAGGTACCATTATGACAATATCAAAAGATCGGGTAAAACCATCACCACTCCCAGATAGCTGGAAGCTGGCAGAGATCTTTACTACCGGTGTTGTGCTTGGAAGTTACTTAGCAATGATGACAGTCATATTCTTTTGGGCAGCTTACAAAACAGATTTCTTCCCTGTAAGTCTTCTTTTTAAGTCGTCTTAATTAATCAATGCTTCACTCTTCATTGATGCTATACTAAGACTCATTGACTGTTATGTTCTACTGTTACCTAATTAATTATGTCAATCTGTATACCACTCATGGATTCTGTCTGTTACTTTTCGTTGTTCTGAGTAGCCATTGATTTATCTTGCTTTCTGTGATTTCAGCGAGTGTTTGGGGTCTCGAGTCTTGAAAAAACTGCCCATGATGATTTCCGAAAACTTGCCTCAGCAATTTATCTTCAAGTGAGCACAATTAGTCAGGCTCTTATATTTGTAACCCGGTCTCGAGGTTGGTCATATGTTGAACGTCCTGGTTTATTGCTGGTGTTTGCTTTTCTTGTTGCTCAGCTGGTAAGCCACATAACCATATATTCCATTTGAATTATTTTCCGTAGCTTCAAGTTTGTTGATTAATTTTCTGTGTGCAGATTGCCACTTTGATAGCGGTATATGCAAATTGGAGCTTTGCCGCTATCGAAGGAATAGGTTGGGGCTGGGCTGGTGTAATATGGTTATATAACATAGTATTCTACATCCCACTTGATATCATTAAGTTTATGATTCGCTACACTTTAAGTGGGAGAGCTTGGGATCTTGTCATTGAGCAAAGGGTAAGTGGAGTTTGTTTTGTTGAATTAATTAGTCCTAGGAAGGTTTTAATTTTTGCTCTCTGCCTATGCATTTCGTTTTTACGTAGATTGCATTCACAAGGCAAAAGGACTTCGGAAAGGAACAAAGGGAACTTCAATGGGCACATGCACAAAGAACACTGCATGGATTACAACCACCTGACAGCAAGTTCACTGAGCGCACACATGTCAGCGAACTCAATCAAATGGCCGAAGAAGCTAAAAGGAGAGCCGAAATCGCAAGGTATACAGATTCGCTGAATCATTTGCTTTTAATTCATACGTTAAGTTGGCGATAGTCATTAAAACGATGCACTTGTAACCATCAGTCCCTTAACGCAAACATACAAGTGAAAGGTGTTTAGTGATGAATTCATTTTTCCACTAACTTGGTTTGGGTTGCCATATAGTTACTAACTGATTACTATTATTATCACTAATAATTCTCATTGGGAACGAGAATCCGAAATACTCATCTCTATGTGTGCAGGTTGAGAGAACTTCATACACTCAAGGGTCATGTAGAGTCCGTCGTGAGACTGAAGGGGCTTGACATCGACACGATTCAGCAATCATACACAGTCTGAAGATGCTTATATGTTTGCTTATTGTAAAGGGTTGCATTCTGATGTTGCTTAGAAGAATATAATGTAATCATTACACTTCAAAATTTAATATCCTTTTACCTGTGCCATATGTTTTGACTTTGAGCACTCAAAGATATGCATTTGTCAGGTTTATAATGCATCTTGTTACCTAATATAATGTAGTAGTTACTCCAAAATTTTATGATGTCTGGAACATAGAGGCATCCATCTTTGTATTATATGCTTTGTGGTATTATCAAGGGTATCTCCTTACCTTTTGGTGAGGAACTAATTACTTTCGGGGTTCGTGGCTGCCCATCTCAACAAATGTCGCTTCTAGGAATCGAGTTTTCAACTTTAGAGATCCAATGAGATTTTATATCACTAGACCAATGTCTTGTTGGTCATTTGACTTGTTTTTTAATATACTGGTGAGCTAAATGCTATGGTAAAATCACTGAATTTATTGATACTAAATGTTAAGTGATAAAGTATGAAAGAAGTATCTATTCTTGTACTAAAGTCTTTTAAGACTTAGACCATGTCCTTAAGACTTTAGTCCACATTGGTAGGACTCTTAAAATATTTGATATATAAATATGTAATAATGTACCAAAAGGAGAGTGAAATGTTTAAAGTACTAGTGTTGAAAATGAATGATCTTAGGTTTAGTTAGCATCTGCCTAAGACTCTTCTAGAGGTGTGGGTTGTTGGGACAAATAAGGTGTATTCCAGCCACATAGCAGTGGCAACACCAAACATAATTCCAAGATTTTCGGGTACAAATCTGATGTCCCACACTTAGTTTCATGTGCCATAACGTTATGTTTGGTTGGAAAAATAATATTTAAATTAAAATTTAATTTGTAAGTATTTTTCTGACCATTCATAGCATATGACACACGAAGTGATACTGATTATGATCATGAGACAACAAATGTGCTTCTACAATTCTCTTGTTCTACTAAGAAAATACTAGTACATACAGTATTATTGTATTATTCACTATTTCAATATTTATGTTTAATTATTATTAACTATTAAAGTAATACAATTAATAAATAATATATTAATTATGTATAAATCTTTATATTAAAATATTCGCAGAAGTCCAGCCATGAATTAAAGTACCCCTCCCTATGCTTCCTCAAAAATCTGATAACATGATAATGATATCGTATACATTACGCGCTTCTCCCATTTACACAGTTGCTGACATGGCCCTTTCCTATTGGCTAATAATCTTACACGCCTTAGCCAGAGAGTGGTCCTAAAAGGTTCTTTTTTTGAATTTCCCACTGTCCAACCTACAATCGCTACTTCTCACTGCTCCACTTTTCATATATCAGATACCCGTTTTCAAAAAACTTGTCTTTTTTCACTCTTCTTCATAAAAATATCACTATTATTTATTATTTATTGAGTAAGATGCAAGCACTCTCCATGCAATATAATTATTAGTTCAAACATCAAAGTTAAAATAATCATGCTAACACTTTAGTTTTGTTGGGTTTTCTGTCTACTTTGTCATCACTTACCCAAAACCCTATACACATGTTTGTATCACTCCATGCGCCAGAAAAATACTTAATAATCAAATTTTAACTTAAAAAATACTTTTTCTTACCGATCACAAACAAACTCATAATACATGGAGTGATGTAAATTATGAGAGAATATGTGATCCCAAAACCCCACTCTACCCACTAGAATCATCACTTTTTCACTCTCTCTCTCCAATAACCTCAGTGACTGCTTCATTCCAAGTTCAAACTTCACTAAGCACCACCCTTTAGGCTTCAATGGAAATGGGTACTGTTGCATGCGTTATCTTTCTGATTTTCACTACAGTTTTCTGCTCTGATTCCTGTTTTGCTCTCACCCAAGATGGTAACAACTATGAACCCCTTTTCTTGTTATTTATTTTAAATCCCCTTACATGCTTAAGTGTTTGGTACTTTGGTTTCTAATCTGTGTAAATGAGTTAGGGGTTAAAAATGTTGTGCTGAGTTTTTTTTGAACTTTATAGTATTTGGGAGATTAGTTGCATTCTGGGTAGGTCTCAAAATTTCACCTTTTTCAGTATTTCACTCCCCTTTATGGGAATCAAATATTGCATAAACCCTTCTACATTATAAATGTGTGTTCAAAGTTGTAAACTTTAAAAGGTTTTCATTGATGTGTTAGGTGTGACATTGTTGGAAATCAAAAGCACTTTGAATGACACTAAGAATGTTCTCAGCAACTGGCAAGAGTTGGATGAATCTCCATGTACATGGACTGGTATCACTTGTCATCCTGGCGAACAACGAGTTCGCGAAATGTACGAAAAATTCATATGCTTAATGCTCTGCATTTGAATACTTCTTTACCAAATTTTCAGCAAAGTATTACACTTATGACTCATGTTTGTCTTGTGCTATTCAGAAATTTGCCATATATGCAGCTTGGAGGAATTATCTCTCCAAGTATTGGCAATCTCAGTAGACTTCAGAGACTGTAAGTAGATAGAACTAGAACTAATTCCTTCAGCATTACTTAACTTGCTAACATCTATGATTTCTTTCATTCTTATTATATTTCAATGGCTTGCAATGAAACAGGGCACTTCATCAGAATGGCTTGCATGGAATTATTCCCAATGAAATCACCAATTGTTCTGAGCTAAGAGCGCTGTAAGCGAAATGATTAACAGAACATTAGAATTTTTCTTTTGTATCATGGTCAATGGCTGACATGTTTTATCTAAATCTATTGAAGGTATTTGAGGGCTAATTATTTCCAAGGAGGTATACCATCTAATATTGGAAAACTTCCATTTTTAAATATACTGTAAGTACCCCTCTCTTGTTTTCTTCCCATTGTTTTTGTCATATTTCTTCTATTATGTTTTGAATTGATTTCTAGCTTTCTTGTGGAATTATATGATCTTAGGTTTCAGTTAAACTCTTGACATTGGTTTTTGATTTGTACTGATACAAAGTTTAAATACAGGGATTTATCAAGCAACTTATTAAAAGGTGCTATACCTTCCACTATTGGTGGTCTATCACATTTGCAAGTTCTGTAAGTTAATTTAGTTTACAGCTCTGTGGTATAAGAATATTGATTACCTTAATTTTCAGTTTATGATGATCTTTATTGTCTTAGGAACTTGTCTACCAACTTTTTCTCTGGTGAAATTCCTGACATTGGAGTACTTAGCACCTTCGGGAACAACTCGTATGTAATCTTCCCTGACATTTGCATACTTAGTACCTCGGCTTTTCCTGTTATGATTATCAGTTCCTGTTATTTCGCTTGGAGGATCAAGCTGGTTGCATTTTCTGTTTTTACTACTATGTATAAATATTTATAAATTCACTGCATGTGGGTAGGTTTATTGGCAATTCAGGTCTTTGCGGGCGGCAAGTTCAAAAGCCCTGTCGGACATCACTTGGTTTCCCTGTGGTGCTACCACATGCCGAAAGTGATGAAGCTGTAGGCAAGTCAGATCCTAGAATTTATTTCCTAAATACTATGTCACTTACTAGATTTATGAGCCATTTACATATTGAGCAATGATGGTTCGAATTTGTATTATAACAATAAGGAGTCAATTACATGCAGTCCCTACCAAAAGATCTTCACATTACATGAAGGGGGTGATAATTGGTGCAATGTTATTGATGGGTCTTGCACTTGTCGTAATCCTTTCATTCCTCTGGATTCGTTTGTTGTCGAAGAAGGAAAGAGCTGTCAGGAAATACACAGAAGTCAAAAAACAAGTCGATCCAGAAGCAAGTAAGAAGGGTAGTGTTTCAAAAATCTCAATCTTATTGAGCTAAGGACAGAGGAAAAAAAGAAGGCAATCTCAATTTTTTTTGTAAATGCTAACCTGATCTTATAACAGGTGCTAAACTTATTACCTTCCATGGTGATATGCCATACACATCATCTGAGATCATAGAGAAGTTGGAGTCTCTTGATGAAGAGGATATAGTAGGATCAGGAGGGTTTGGTACTGTTTACCGAATGGTGATGAATGATTGCGGTACCTTTGCTGTTAAGCGGATTGACAGAAGTCGTAAAGGGTGTGATCAAGTATTTGAAAGGGAGCTAGAGATCTTGGGAAGCATTAACCACATAAATTTGGTTAACCTGCGTGGTTATTGCAGGCTCCCGACTTCAAGGCTCCTCATCTATGATTATTTGGCCATGGGAAGCTTAGATGATCTCTTGCATGGTATGATTCATTTTTTATGCACTGTTTACTCTTGTCTATAACTGTTGGTTGGGAAGACATCTGATAAAGGATAAATTTTGTGGACAATTGTACAATAATGCAAAATAGATAATTTCGGGGGACCATGGGTTGTCGTTACATACTCTTCAAATCAGTAAACATAATTGTTTGGCAAGTACACGCCGAGCATAACAATTATAAGTAACATAATTGTTTGAGTTGCTGTATCATTTATCAATATTCCCAAACATGGAAGAAAATGACCTGTGTGATTCACCCAATAGCTTCTACAAATTTAAGTATTTTAACTTTTTTTTTTGGAAAATGACCTGCATTCTCTTATTTTGCATCAATCCTTTTTTCAGAAAATACTGAACAAGTACTGAATTGGAGTGATCGCTTAAAGATAGCCCTCGGTTCTTCTCGGGGTTTGGCATATTTGCACCATGAGTGCTGTCCCATAATTGTGCACCGGGACATAAAATCTAGCAATATTCTCCTTGATGAAAACATGGAGTCTCATATTTCTGATTTTGGTCTTGCAAAGCTTTTGGTTGATGAAGATGCCCATGTTACCACAGTAGTTGCTGGCACATTTGGCTATTTGGCACCAGGTATGTGTTTACTAGTTCTAGAAACCGGCAGCTGACCTTGTTACCTATCTCTAGGGCATAAAATTTTACCACATCACATTCAAACTTTATCCTGTCTTGGTAAATTAATTTCCTAGCTATAAATGTGAAGGTATATAGTCATGTTAAAGCTTAATGTGAATTAATATTAACATAATATTACGTTTAGAACAATGAAAACGGCATTAGATCCAGCTCTTGGAAATTTCGGGTGACACAGCACCTGCCAAAGGGGGGTTGCAGTAAGATGTGTAGTACTTTTGTTTGAACTTTTTTACATTTGGTGATGTTTCAATGAATTAATTTCCTACTTACAGATGCATAGATAAATAAGCATGTCAAAAATATCTAAAATACATTTTGTAGTATTATAACAATGAAATCAAAATTCTGACACTAGTTAAATATCTCCATTTTTTGAAGTGATTTGTACATAGATCGGTAAAGAACTGCATGATCAATGGTTTATTTTTTGTCAACCAGAGTATCTGCAAAGTGGAAGAGCCACTGAGAAGTCCGATGTATATAGCTTCGGAGTCCTACTGCTAGAACTTATAACCGGAAAGAGGCCTACAGATCCTTCCTTTGTGAAGAGAGGTTTAAATGTTGTTGGTTGGGTAAGCTATAACTCTTTGAATGCATCTCTTTATGAAGTATTAACCTATGGATTATTTTACTCTGGCTGGTGTTTCTAAAGATATGATAGTAAATGTTTGAATATTTAATTGCAGATGAACACATTAGTGAAAGAAAACAGATTGGAAGAAGTGGTAGACAAAAGGTGCAAAGATTTAGATGCTGGAAGTCTAGAAGTAATACTAGAGGTAGCAGCAAGATGCACCGATGCAAATGCCGATGATCGTCCAACAATGAATCAGGTCTTACAAATCCTTGAACAAGAGGTCATGTCTCCTTGCCCTAGTGAATTTTATGAGTCACATTCAGATCACTCTTAAATGACTCTCAAGTATTCAAGTTTGATGCTAGTGCTACTCCATACATAATGGATAGTTTTGCCACTTCCTAACAATGTTGGTGCCACTTTTTGTTGTGCATTATAAATATGACAAATGTGCAACAAGCCATTGTTGTTATGGTCCCATTGTGCTGCTGCTGAACATTGCTATGGTTTGTACTCCGAAATCGAACATTTTAATCAAGATATTTGATGTGTGGATTACTCTTTGTCGATCGCAAAATCGAATCGTTAATTCCGAGCAATAATGTTAAGATTGAATAGGCTTTATGCATACCTTATTATGCCGCGCCATGCCGTCATCCACGATAATCATACCGAAGTGAAAATAGTAATCAGAATTGAGGCAGTTGATCAGCACTGAAGTGAAAATAGAAATCAGAATTGTTCTCATATTTATTTCCACCATAATGCTAAACTGTTTGTCTTGCTCACTCCAACAATCATACACAATGGATGCAAAACTTGTTCAATTCAAAATCGGACCACTTTTTCTGCCACTATTCCCTATCATCTTCATCATTATAATAATGATAACTATGATACCGTCAATATGAAATTGCTACTCATTCAATGATCCTAAACCCTATTTCTCCTTTTCGATTTCATTCGTGGAAGTGGAGTGACACAAGGATTGAATTACATTTCAAAATCTTGAGCTTAAGCCTCGTCTATTAAAATAATCATTATAGTTATGTTACTACATTACAACACGGGGATGTAGCTCAGATGGTAAAGCGCTTGCTTAGCATGCGAAAGGTATGGGGATCGATTTTACACTCTTATTTGATTGCATTGTTGAAACAAAATTTTATGAAAAGTTGTTTAAAGTCTCTATTCACCCAATTTACCCCTCTTGATCCCCTTAAGCAAGAACCCGGGTTCGAGTCTTGTGGATGGAAAAAATGTCCGTTGGGAGAGTTAGCCTCACGTACCTGTGGATGTTCCCGGCTCGGACAAACCAAATTTTTTTTTACCCCTCTTGAGTGATGATGGTCGCAATTTCAGGCTTTAGTAAGTCAATAATTTCTGAATGTCATGTCTCAAACTACAGAGCAGAACTAGAGTTTGAATTTTCTGATCCACTTCAGTTACTATGCTCGCTAGCACTCCTTTTTGAAGTGTCCCATTCTATGCGGCCATTGAAGATAACTTTCCAGGGATAGTAGTAGTTTTTTCAAATGGTCCCTACCCTAAGAAAAAAGGTCCCATTTTATAAGCCAAACTTCCAAGATAGGTTGAATATAATAATAAGACAGATAAACCAAAATTACGAGCGAGCTAATTGGGATCACATTCACATACGAATAAGACAGAAACCAAACAAATAGTATAGTGAAGAGGTGCATTGTTAATGCAATGTATTTATTAAAAAGGAGGAACATCGTTTAAGGAGCCAAAAATGGGAATTGTACATTAAAAACATACGTCCAAGATTTTGAAAAGGATATTTTATTTTCCAATGCATTTTTCCACATTTCACTCTCCTAATCTCATGTAATAAAATTCAGGTTTGTTGTTGTTTAGTGTTGTATTAGCCTTCTGAAGAGTTAAAGATATGTTCAGGTATAAAAGTCTCCCCACGACCCAAAGTTTCTCCCATATGTTGTTGTCTCCTTCATGTTTCTACCTTTCTCTTATTTCGAGTTTTCATTGAACAGTACCATGCCACAGTCAATGGATTTGATTACAGCCAAAAAATAAAGTGTTGATTACAACTAGCAACTTTCCCACCCCTTTTCACTCAGGCCATGCCAACTTTTTCAACCCATTCACTCTTTCCCAAATATTAAAATAACATTTTCAATATCTCTAATTAATAAAAATCAAATGTTTGAATTTGAATGTTGCACTACTACATCAAACGATCAGACAAACTAGGAAGCCGTCGGAAAAAGTTCAAGCTTGCCGGAGGCATTGGGTCCCTGAACATTGGGTGGCGGAGGTAGTAAAAACCCAAAGCCACTGCCACCATTTTTGGTGGCACCGAATACAAAATTATAGTGATAGCAAGGCACACTCCTATAAACAATTTAGTAGCTCTTGGGTCCCTCCAACTCACCAATGCTTGAACCCTCTCACCTTGTGTTGCAAAATCACCCAACACAGTTTGAACCCTTGCAGCCAACATCCTTAACCTATCGTACCGAACCCGAATCACATCCAGTGGCCTTGAACTTGGCATTGTATCAAACTCCTCATCGAGCTCATCCGCTTCAACTGTTTCAGCCTGTGACAACCGTATATCCATTCCGGCTGGTATCTTCGGTCTGAACCGGTAATACCATATCCCAATCATAACAACGTATAAAAACCCGGTTGGGACAATTAAATCAGGATACCAAACAAGCACCAAATATAAAATATGAAATAGCACTGTTGTTAACGGTTTCTTCCATCTTTTCATGTCATTTAACCACCTTGCAAGACCAACAGCCCAACCTAGAACTCCAACTATTCTAAACCAATTAGCCTTGCTCTTCCTCATGCTCCAAGCGTGTGAATCCGCATCCAACATGTAACAAACTACCTCATGCCCCAATGGTGGTTCTGATCTCCCCAACCACTGCGCCACCATCTTCGTGGCAGAGCCACGGAGAGCCTCCTGCTGAGCAACACCTAATGGCCTTAGATAGTGCATTCTGGGAAGCAATGGCTGCCCGTAAACAGCACACGTATCGGGCAGCAACGACGGGCATGCAAATCTGACTGCTAATTCAATTTCCCCCATTTTCTTCAACCCGCTTCTCATTAACACAAGCAAGGGATACGAATTGGTATAGACCCTGTTACTCTCCAGCGTAGATACGCGTATGCGTACCTTCCCGATACGGCAATCTGGTTTCTCATCTGCCACATCAGCGAACATTCTCCAGTTGTCAAATACACCAATGGTTAAGACGGTACATGGGTCGTAAACCTGCCATGTGTACTGTTCGTTCCAGCGTGGGTCGAAGGAATTGGTTACAGTGCGGGTCCTGACCCACTTTTTACCATACTTGGCAACACAGTAAGCATCGGTGGAGCCTTTACCACCGGATTTTGATTTCATTGGGAGGAGGCCACGCGCGCCCAAGATTCCAAGTTCTAAAATACCAACCGGCGGTTTCCAAAGCTGTTTGGCGGTGGGACGGAAATCACTGCACACGTGTGCCGCTTCATCAAGCACGTGATACCCACCTTCTAAACAGAGTCTCAGGTGGACTCGCCCGCAGTAAGAGTCTCCCCCTTCTAAAGTGAACCATTTGGCAGGCACGTGGCGTTCGTCTATTCGTTGTTCAATTGAGCCCAGTGGAATCACGATGTGGCCTATGAGCACCGCTTCCTTGCTCGTGCGATCTTCTACTAACAGAATGATGGAATCTTCTAGAGGCTCCCCTGCCACGAAGAGAAGGTCTTCGTTCCAGTGAAACGAAAGACTGTGTTGGTTCATGGACCCTCGCCTTGTTCTGTTTGATTGGAAACCTAACTGCACCTTCACTCGAATCTCTGGCGCCGTCAAAGGAGGCAAATTCGGAGCAATGTTGAGGTCTTGTGCTTCAATTACTGTCACACGGAGGTACCATAACTTCGGAGACTGGTACACCTTGGAGCGAGTGTGTGCCACATACGGTGCATCGGAACTCCATGCTTCTGGGAATGCATCATCGGATTGTGTACCAATCCAAACAGAGAGCTGAATGTCACCGGAAACCCTACCGGGAATGTTATCAGCGGCGCCTCCTTCAAGTCGGTACCATTGCGGAGCCAAGGGGCTATCAGGAGGGTCTCTTACAGGGACATCAGAAAGATCAAAACAAACTCCGCCGAGAAACTGTTCCGTCGGAGCATCCCAAACTGAAAGTTCCAGCGTGGCAGCGGTGGATGAATCTGCCTTGTTGAAACCTAAGGCAAATACCTGGTTCCATTCTGGGGAATCGTTGGGCCTGTAACTCGCGGGCTTTGATCTCACCAGATCATTCGTCGTTCTAACTTTCACGTAAGGACTATCATTTGGAGAAAGCCCACGGGCCTTCACGATTCTCACGAAAAGATACTGCATCGGTTCAACTAAATCATAAGGGTGAACCCTCTCCGATTCAACTCCGACGTTTTTTCCGGCAATAACTTTAGGAGAGTAATCACCGTTAGGTTTTTTCAAAACCCTAACCCTCTCCCCTCTACTCGCCTGCATCCTCCTCATCTCCGGTGGATAATACTGCATCTCCGACGGCATTGGATTATCACCACCGCTCATCTCCGGCATAGGCTGATCCTGATGAACACGAACAACCGGTGGCGGCGATTGTTCAACAACCACACCACGTGGCGATTGAGGTTGTTGTAGTGGTGGTCCTTGTCCTTGTGGAACTTGAACCTCATAAACTCTTCCTTCTTCAATCGGTATTCTCTTATCATTCTCTTCAACTTGCTGCTGCTGTTGTTGTTGCTGTTGCTGCTGTCGTAGCTGTTGTTGTAGCTGTTGTTGTGACGGCGACTCCTCCGGTGGCGGCGGTTGTGGCGGTTGTCGCTTATCTTCATCATGATCATCATCATCATCTTCAACCAAAAACTCATCATAGTAACAAATCTTCAAACCAATCTCACCCCTTATCCAACTAAACACACTCTTCTTCTCAAGAGTGAAATAAACAAGACCTTCTTCACCTCTTCTACAAAACTGAGTTCCGTACAGTTTAACTCTCCCTAAGAATTGATTCTTACGCGCACTTCCGTTACCGAATTTCTTATCATTCAACACTTCAATCTCAAGCTCCTCATATTCCATATTATCAGGATCAGAAACAATGAACTCAAGAGACTCGTTCCAAACCGGGTTCAGATCCTTGAACCGAGTTGTGGTTCTCTTTCTCTGTCCGTCAAACTCAGCCATAACGTAAGGGCTTGAACTTCCTTGACCATCTTTCGGTAGAAGGTTGCGTGCATCAACAACTTCCACCGCTAGCTTTCTCACACTTCGTGGCGCTTGATGATGATGCTGATGCTGAAACGGCGTCGTCATGGTTTCATTTTGAAAACTGGAATGTGAGGTTTCTTTTGTTATGTATGACAGAGTTTTTTTGGCTTTGTGAAATTGTTACAGTGTTTTAAACTTGTTATTCTTTACAATTTACATAATCACACACAACCTGCATTTTCTAATACAAAAATTCCCACATATATCAAAAAGTGATTATTGATAAGAGTTTAAAATATATATATCGAAAGTGTGAAGTTTTTTATACTTTTGGTACATCATTTACTATTGATTTGTATTACTTTTGTTTGAAAGTCATTATTGACCAACATATTAATGGTGGAGATTTGTGGACAGGTAAAAAAAAACACTTATATTTGTCAGTGTATACATATTAAATCTTTTAATAATTAGTTTATAAGGGATATATGTCAATAAGTATTGATCGAATGGTGTAAGATCTTACTAGTTTTTTAACATAATCAAAATGTTAAATATTCAATTCTTAGTAATGATATTTGTTGGAATGAGAGTCACGTATCCCATTAAGGATTAGTTTCTTATCTAAAAGTGTGAGATGATAGTTGGTAGTATTGAAAAAAACAATGAATACAATTTAAAAAAAACTTTGCATTTCTTATTATTTTGTCTTTGGTTAGTTTGTTGTGGGATGATAACAGTGGACAAATTAGATTCCATTCCATGCTTTGTCCAAGGTTTTCTTTCAACCTTTTTCAATTCCCTCCACTACTAGGATTCCTTATCTACCCCACCATTATTTTATTTACTTATAACAATGTCCTTTCTTTACAGAATAAATAAAGGTTAATTTGGTTATATGCCTGTATTGTATGATTCAATTTTCAGAATTTCTATTCCTAAAGTCTCTCTTCAACTAGTAATTCACAAAAAAGTCCTCATAATTTCTATATCTGGGTTTAAGGCATTAATGGCCAAATACTAATGTGGACTATTAGTTTTTTACACTTTAGTTTAAATCACATATTTGCACTATTTATTGATTTAATACAAGAGAAGTTATCACATTATAAATGGTAATTAACAATCAAATATTATATCTTACAAATAGATATATTATTGGGTTAGAGCATCTTCATCTATGAACACACTTTTTGTCCTTATGTATCATTTTATTATTGTTTATGCTTCCTAATAACTTATCAAACTTTATTAAATACATTCTTCATCCATAAACTTCATTCTTCATTCTAAAAAACATTGCTTGTTTGATCATGGCTATGAATATGAGGAATGAAAGTTAGGCTTAGGCACAACGTATCAAATTGCGGACTCCATCACGTAATCTAACTGCAATATTGTGGTTGTGGCAATCGCATCATACCACAATTGCGGTATGATACCGATTCACATTGATGCGACGGTGCTGCAATGTAAACGCGTCAGACCACATTTGGACCGTATCAGGCCGCATCGATGTCAAAAATATATTTTTACTTACAGAATAATTCATACTGCAACAACCGCCACAATGACCACAATCGCAATAACAGCAACCATGACCGCAATCACGACTGCATCTGCAATTTAATTAGACATATAAAAAGAAAGAGTGAGCATGAAGGCACATGATTCCGGGTCCTAACCGTGGGGTATTCCTTTTTGTCAAAAAAGCATCTATGTTTTGAATAAAGTTTGAAGACAAAGCATAACCTTTAACCTCACTTTTGGTTCATTGATTCTTTCCCTTGTCACCTTTGCTTTTCTATTTCAACCATTCTCTATTGGTTTTACACTTAAGTGTTTCAGAAGCTCCTACATGTATCATTCCATTATATCCTAATTGTGTTCTACAAGTTCTTCCATTTTCAGAATTTTGCATCTACCCCTTCATATATTATACTATTCACACTCTTCATCAGCATCTATATTTGAATATGAATTTTTATAATGTAGGTTATACATTAATAACACATGTTTTAGAAGCAAAAATAGTAACATGAATGCACTGAAGTTCTGCAACAAAAGTTTCTCTTTATTAAGCTTGGGAAGGTAAACTTTATTTTGTTCTGTTCTATAAACACTCACAAGTTAGGACTTAGGACCATTACCTTAGGTCACAAGTCACAACTTAAGGCGCATATGCTAAAGAAGCTTCTCTTTTCGGCATCTACATCCTGTGAAGTGTTGTGTTCTTTTGAAAATTGGGGGACTACTTGTGGAATCTGATCCTAAAGTAAATTTTGATAAGATTCTTTTCAGATTCAGCATAATTTGGATCAAGGTAATGGATGAGGTCAGTGAAGAGCACTGTGGTTTAAAGAATCATATGCAAAGGTGTCGAAAAAGAAGAGTTGATTTCATCTGTTTTATACCTTTATTTCATAAAGCTTCAAATTCCATCAAAGGGTAGAAGCCAGAAATAACATTGTTGTGTAGATGCTAGAGAGAAGAACTAAGCTTTTGAGAAATAAGGAACTTGGAAGCAGATTCTTTAGGAACATGACCTTATTATGGCTGTATCTTGTTTAACGATGTCTTTATAATGCATCTGCTGCATAAAATATGTTTTTTTCACTTTTTGATTCTCCTTTTTACTGATATTGTTCCATTTTCTTGAATCAATCCTATAACTTTGATTTAAAATCCTTCCATAGATTGATCCAAAGCAAATCATGGCATGTCGGATCATATCATTTACTTAGTCCAAGGCCGAGGATGCCGACTGAGACTTTAAATACATTATTGTTTACATCAGAACTGGAACTTGACTATGATGTTTGTCGTTGATGGTAGTAAAATTATATGGTCTTTTGCAATAACAGCTAAAGCAAATTTATATAGAACTTTCATTTCTAACATCCATAGTTCTATGCGAATCGATTGTGAATACTTCTTGAGTCGCTTATGACATGTAGTAGCAAACTTGCTATGAAGTCAGATTATGAGCAATTACAATGGAGATGTAGTATACTAAGGTATTCGAACGAAATCTATCCCGATAAAGGATTATAACATGCCGAATCAAATTATGTTTGTAGATATTAAGATTGGAATAAAAAGGACGATGATAAAGCAGATATATCGATTATTAGTGTTCGAATGTGTACATGATACTTCATTCTGCATATACATTACATAAAGGTAACTATGGTCCTGATCAAAGGACTTGTTCACTTATGGTGCTGATGAAAATTGAAACTTGTGAGATACTAAAATCCCTAAGGAAAAAGCTATAACAGCTGTTATAACAATTCCTTTGTTTTTTCTCAGAACTTCCACTGCATTTCTTAACATGGGATCTTGCTCCCACTTCCTTATCAATTGTTCAGAAAATTCTCCAATGTCTGCATTTTCATTTCTTGGTACCTCATTCTCTCTTTGGTTATCATCTTGACTTGGATCTCTCACCTTGTTACCAGCATTAAGTTCCTGATTTTCATTTTCTTCTGCTCTTTCAACATTGCCATTCGGAATTTCCTGAATCTCGCTTTCTTTGGTTTCTCTTGCAATTTGCTTGGGGGCAGTCACATAAAGGATTCCAGCATCAAATTTTCCGGCTATCTTATCGGCATCAGAATCCTCTGGCACCGGAAAGATCAGCTGAAAATGAACACTTTTCCAGTCATTTACTTTCCTATCTCCTCTTACAATTATACTGCCAGAGCTATCAACCTGAAGGTTCACCTCTTCCTTCCTGAAATCTGAAGCAAGAACAAAAAAAATCATGAGTTATTCTTGTTCCTTGTGAAAGTAACTAAATGGTTTTTGAGTAAATAAATGGAACATGCACACCTTCCATGCAGATAGGTTTTTTAGCTACATTATTATCAAAGGAAACAAAGAAGCAAACCAAGAAGAAATAAACATTCTCTATGGGATTTATTATTCTCTATTGATATGCATATTCTTGGTCTACAATGTACCCATAAATATGTTAGGACTTAAGTATACGAGTCACTGAAGTTCTGCAACAAAAGTTTCTCTTTATTAAGCTTGGGAAGGTAAACTTTATTTTGTTCTGTTCTATAAACACTCACAAGTTAGGACTTAGGACCATTACCTTAGGTCACAAGTCACAACTTAAGGCGCATATGCTAAAGAAGCTTCTCTTTTCGGCATCTACATCCTGTGAAGTGTTGTGTTCTTTTGAAAATTGGGGGACTACTTGTGGAATCTGATCCTAAAGTAAATTTTGATAAGATTCTTTTCAGATTCAGCATAATTTGGATCAAGGTAATGGATGAGGTCAGTGAAGAGCACTGTGGTTTAAAGAATCATATGCAAAGGTGTCGAAAAAGAAGAGTTGATTTCATCTGTTTTATACCTTTATTTCATAAAGCTTCAAATTCCATCAAAGGGTAGAAGCCAGAAATAACATTGTTGTGTAGATGCTAGAGAGAAGAACTAAGCTTTTGAGAAATAAGGAACTTGGAAGCAGATTCTTTAGGAACATGACCTTATTATGGCTGTATCTTGTTTAACGATGTCTTTATAATGCATCTGCTGCATAAAATATGTTTTTTTCACTTTTTGATTCTCCTTTTTACTGATATTGTTCCATTTTCTTGAATCAATCCTATAACTTTGATTTAAAATCCTTCCATAGATTGATCCAAAGCAAATCATGGCATGTCGGATCATATCATTTACTTAGTCCAAGGCCGAGGATGCCGACTGAGACTTTAAATACATTATTGTTTACATCAGAACTGGAACTTGACTATGATGTTTGTCGTTGATGGTAGTAAAATTATATGGTCTTTTGCAATAACAGCTAAAGCAAATTTATATAGAACTTTCATTTCTAACATCCATAGTTCTATGCGAATCGATTGTGAATACTTCTTGAGTCGCTTATGACATGTAGTAGCAAACTTGCTATGAAGTCAGATTATGAGCAATTACAATGGAGATGTAGTATACTAAGGTATTCGAACGAAATCTATCCCGATAAAGGATTATAACATGCCGAATCAAATTATGTTTGTAGATATTAAGATTGGAATAAAAAGGACGATGATAAAGCAGATATATCGATTATTAGTGTTCGAATGTGTACATGATACTTCATTCTGCATATACATTACATAAAGGTAACTATGGTCCTGATCAAAGGACTTGTTCACTTATGGTGCTGATGAAAATTGAAACTTGTGAGATACTAAAATCCCTAAGGAAAAAGCTATAACAGCTGTTATAACAATTCCTTTGTTTTTTCTCAGAACTTCCACTGCATTTCTTAACATGGGATCTTGCTCCCACTTCCTTATCAATTGTTCAGAAAATTCTCCAATGTCTGCATTTTCATTTCTTGGTACCTCATTCTCTCTTTGGTTATCATCTTGACTTGGATCTCTCACCTTGTTACCAGCATTAAGTTCCTGATTTTCATTTTCTTCTGCTCTTTCAACATTGCCATTCGGAATTTCCTGAATCTCGCTTTCTTTGGTTTCTCTTGCAATTTGCTTGGGGGCAGTCACATAAAGGATTCCAGCATCAAATTTTCCGGCTATCTTATCGGCATCAGAATCCTCTGGCACCGGAAAGATCAGCTGAAAATGAACACTTTTCCAGTCATTTACTTTCCTATCTCCTCTTACAATTATACTGCCAGAGCTATCAACCTGAAGGTTCACCTCTTCCTTCCTGAAATCTGAAGCAAGAACAAAAAAAATCATGAGTTATTCTTGTTCCTTGTGAAAGTAACTAAATGGTTTTTGAGTAAATAAATGGAACATGCACACCTTCCATGCAGATAGGTTTTTTAGCTACATTATTATCAAAGGAAACAAAGAAGCAAACCAAGAAGAAATAAACATTCTCTATGGGATTTATTATTCTCTATTGATATGCATATTCTTGGTCTACAATGTACCCATAAATATGTTAGGACTTAAGTATACGAGTTCAACCCAAAAGACTAGTCTATTAGGTGGGAGAGCCTCATGACTTAGTACCATATTGAATTTGTTATTCTACTCAATGTGAGACTCCTAACATTCCTAACATTGCCGTCCCCTTTAAGGGCCGACATTCACAACGGCTTTCACCCTATCGGCATTGACCTGATGGTAGCCCTTTCTCTTTTGGCGTCTTAACTCATCTGTCAGTATTCAGTAATGTACCTTCATCCAGCCTATATGTAGCCATTCCATGAAACAACTCTAAATGAAAACACTAATTGTTAGGACTTAAGCACATCAAGAGAGCCCAACCCAAAAGATTAGTCTATTAGGAGGAGAGTCTCATGGTTTAAGTAATACATTGAGTTTGTTATTCTACTACATGTGAGACTCCTGACAAAATATTCTATTTATTTTCTGTTCAAAATTTTGGTAAGTGATTGATGCAAAACCTGGAAGATCCACTAGAAGATAATGGCCTGAAGGGTCCTCTGTCCATCCAGAATTAGGTATGATCTCTTCAACAATTGGATTTCGTGATATTGTTCTTACTCCAACCCTTGTGCCTCTAGCAGTGGCCATTGTTGGAAATTGGTATTGAAGATAAGTGACAATGTTGCAGTTAACTATTTCTACAATATATATGCAACTTGACAAGGATAAATGAGCTATATAATTGTGTGCTCTAGTTTTCATGTTTCCCTAATGATGAAGTTGGATTGGTTTTCTTGCTTGAACATTCTTAATTATTCCAAACTTAAGGTGCAGGAACAGTAACGTGATGATGATTTGATGATATACGTAGTTTTGTAAAACGTGCACAAGCAGATTATTCCTTGCTTTGCAAATATCTAGTGCAATCTCTTTCTGCGGAGTCTATGGAACAAATGTTTCATGATATCATATATCTCTGGTTTGGTTATTCTTAGCTTAAGGTCACCATGCAAAGTAATTACTATTTTTATTTATGAATAGATACCTTTGATGTGATCCTTTTACCAAATTTTGTCTATCTCTCTGCATATTTGAAAATAAAAATGAAAAAGAAAAATTGTGAGACTCTATAACTTAAATTTGCAAACATCGACAGCGTAAGAGTTTTTTTCCTATCATTATATCATTCATTTTCAATCATCATTGACCTTAAATAAAAATAATACAAATAAATGGTAAATAATGCATTGATCATGTATTAATCTTTAGATTATCCATATATAGATATTACACTCTTAATAAATAATATTTTGTTTTTAGTATGCCTAGTACCCATAATTATATTTAGTAAGTAGTATTATAACGTTTTCAACCACACATTGTTGAATGAGACATAATACTCAAAAGTAGGAGAAAGAGAAATGATTCTTATTTTCCAAGTGACTCATGTCACTAAAATGGTGTTTAATTAACTACGAAGTGATGAAGAGACTTTTATCATCAACTCCTCTAAAATGTGTTGTAAACAGACCCTGCTGAATACAGCTCACATGACACTAGGCATAGAAGAGGTTGTGCCAATAATAAGCCACATTGTCAAAACCGAAGTCTTAGTTCTCGTGCTTCTGTGGTCCTTTATTTACTTCTTTTTTGTTTTGCTTTCCTTTTCATCATGGTTTGAGAGATTAGTAGATAAGAGAATACACGAACTGAGATACACATATCTCTTAAAGCATGTGTGTTAGTTGTCAATCCTATCCTACAGTTGTATCCATTACATCAATATTATTCCAAAAATATAGTGACTATTCTATTATAAATATCAAATAAGATACCAGGCATAAGAAATAAGAACAAACATCAACATAGTCATATATTCAACATCAATCTTTCAATCAAATTTTACAACATCATTTCACAAATTAAGGTTGGAGAGATCACTTTATTTCTCCAGCCAACCTAACAATTCAATCTCCTTCTTTTACATATTAGCCCAACACAAGGAGGTATAGATTTAACCTGTGAGTCTGAATTACATGGTGTGAACCAACATTCTGAGTCATTCCTCCTCCACATCAAGTCCACCAATCCTTTGTCGTCTCTTGTCAAAAACAGCTTTGAAAGATTCATGTTCAGCTCGTATTTGTTCTTGAAACACGCTGTGCCTTCTCGGCTCCACACTATTACGCCTTGAACTCTCCTCTTCAGGTAATGGATTTGACTTCTGTACGTTAAAATTAACGGTGTTACAAAAGTATCTTCTCTGTGAATCAGTAAATTAGATTTTTCATCCTTGTCTAAATATGAAGGCTTCCACTTGATCAAAAATCGGGAAATAAAAAGATCAATACACACAAGAAAAATAACACTTCATAAAAAGATGGCACACAAAAGTACGCCAACTTGAAACCAAATATCTCGTTCAGATTATTATCAGAACTAACAACAAAGAGAAAAGGACAACTAAATACAGTAACTGCAAAAATGTTGTTACTGAAATTTAAGAAACAAGAAGTCAAACAACTAACCAGGTTGTATCCAGCACCAGGTCCAATCACCAAAGACAAAGCATTTACCTTCCTTGCAGCAACTATTGAAAACCCAGTATGGCCAGCCTGAAAGGATAGTTACAAAGAAAGGGGGCCCAGGTGCCGAGTTTAAGGAGATGAGTATAGAATGAAAGAGCCACAAAAGCAGGTTGTACCGCTGTTTTTCTTTTAGCCGTGTTTCAATACACGTCAAACTTAATAGTTGAAATACAGTCCTAAGTCCCGCCTAAATACACTGGTTTAAATCATTTCCTTTTTCCTATATTTCAGGGCCTTGACGTAAGTAAGAGTAAAGAAAGGATGAAAACAAGTCCACCTTGATATATATATATATATAATATTAGAAATTAAAAAAGCAAAGACTAACGAGTAGATAGAACGCATGGGACAGACCACACTCTTTATCGGTGTACCTGATGTCATGGATTCACTCAAGACTGTACTCTAATGAACTCCTACGTAACCCAAAAAAAGAAGAGGAAAATGCATTTTTTCTACCAAAGTACAAAATTGGAACATACTTCAAATGATACTTCAAAGATTTTCAGACAAGGGCATCAAATACATATCATACCTCATCACCCCAATGTACAGATTTTCGTTCCTTGCCATAATGATGAATTAACCCAGAAAGAGCATTTATATTGCCCTTCATACCTTCAGTTTGATCAGTGTCATATTCACTGAAATCATCAGACCATTTACTTTTACCCAATTCTCTGGCTTCTGTTGGATGTTCCCCTTCAGCATCATCCTTTACAGAACCTAATTTTCACAGGGCTAATCGCGTTGAAGAAACATGATACACAAAGAAGTAAAATACCAGAAATCACACAGATTCATATAGACATTGGTAAAAATACGTCAATCGAGAGGTTAGTTTTTTTAAACCTTTTAACAAAGTACAAGGACAAATGGAGACAATTACACATAGTATTGAAAAACATACGAAACTACATCATGGTTGACATTAATTATATTGAGCAGAAATATGGAACACAGATTCAGATGATTTACATATTCAGGATCCTTAGAAGATCCCATACCAACAGTAAGGGTGCAAAGTGAAGAAAGTAAACATCAGCTATCAGATGCATCCGGAAAAAATAAAGATTAACAGCATTGGTAAAACATAGCCATAGAAAGAGAAATGGGTTAAAGCATACTACTTGCATCAACCCTGATAGGAGGGTAAACAACTTTCTCAGCTTCTCTTCCTTCGACTGCAGGTAAAGCATCATCAAGATCATCTTCCATATCCATGTCTACCTGGAATATATGTCATATGAAGCCAGTCTCTAAGGTACTTAAACCATTTAAAAATGATATGTTGTTGATCTATAAGCCTCACAGCTCTTTACCCTTGTGTGACTATCACAGCTCATTTATTTTAGCATTGTTGGGTCAATATAATATATTTTCTTTTATTTTGGAAATCTTGGTATTGGGTCTACCCTTACATTTTGAAACAGATTTTCTTGAAACAAGGTTTTGGATAGCAAAAAATACTAAAAATTTGATGGCCATGGGAAGTTTATGCAGCAAACTGTTGTATTTGGTTATAGCATAATGTCCACAATTCCAAATCCCCAAAGACAACTCTATAGTATTGTGTTTACTGTTTGTAGTTGGTTTCTGACCAAGGCTGCTACAAGGGGGTTGCTATTTTTTATATACAGGAAGGTTGTACAACTTTCTTGCATTTTTCGGTAAAACCTCCAAAAAGAATATGTAAAAGCGGGTTGTAACACTCAAATTGCACATAGAAGCTCCAAAGATAATATATGCAAAGTCACAATTACCTCCTGGATTCTGCTTTCCTTTAAATCATCGCCATGAAATAATGACTGGTCAAGTCAGTAGAAAAGACACAAATAAGAAGCCATTACTATACAAATGGAAGTTACACTTATATTATAGCCTAATAATGACAACACTTCTACCCAAATAATACCAAATTTATAGCAAACCTTCGCATCAAGTTGCAAATACAAGGATGGAGCTTCTTCCCATTGCCCAGCCATTTTTTCTATGTCTTCTTGTGTAAACCCATGGACATTCCTGGCCGCGCAACCCTGATTAAAGTAAAATATTAAATCCACAGAACATTAAAAGAACATTTGCTCAGATACGAGGACTCAATCGTCAATCAGCACCAAAACAAACAAAAACTTAAAACCCAATATCCAAAGAGCTAATCTTATTCTGAAAGACAACAGGAAAGAAAGATGAAGTTCTCTATCATCTTTAAATAACCGAACAATTATTAACATGCAATAGAATGTATTGGATTACCAATTAAGAAAGACAATCACTTTTGTAAGCAAGGAACAATACTAACCATCAGTGAGTTCTAAGGCTATAAGAAAAGCAAATTGATATTCAATGTATTCAATAGAAAGAACAAGTAGATATACCACAGGATCTTTGTAAGTAGCTTCTAAAATGTAAACTTCGTACCCCGATCTCTGAAATTAAGATGAAAAACGATGAGCAAAGGAAATATATTTAACAAACAGATCTCATGAATGTGCTCCTTAATTCACAGAATCATTATAACAGTGGAGTACATTGGTATTCATGCATGCAACAGCTCATTTCACATAAAGCAAATGGTACATGAAGTAGCCATAACTCCCCATTTAAAGTAAACCTTTTGATATTATGCATCTGCAAACAGCCTCTTCGCTTGCAAGGTAAGGCTATACATTTACGATTCACAGATCCCACTAAGTGGGAGTCTCGTGCAATGGCCGCCCTTTTTTTTACTTTGATATTATGCATAACATGGGTTATACAATGTCTCAAATTAAACAAGACAAACAACTAGGCAGCATAAGAAAATATAGAGGACATCCCATGGTTCAGCTTGGTTATTTACAATAGTTAATAGCAAGGCTAAATTATCCCTTCCCCTCCATCTTTTGCTCACTCTCTTTCCATATAAAATCATGATTTTAAACTAGGTAAGCATAAGACACTTGAAACCTATAGCTGCACCTATTTCTGAGGGAAGGTGGAGACAGTAGTACAAAGATATTGTGAGTCGTCTTGACCACACATGGCAGAGGTTGCGAGAAAGAAAGAATTAAGGGTATACCTTTGCAGTTGCCCAAAATTGAGCAAAATCAGCTACCCGCAGATTGCGGTCATCCACTAAGACGAGGCACAAATACCACCAAGAAAAGGGTCAATTGCCGAACAAAACTGCATCTGTAGTTAGTTAACAAATAGGCAGTGCATGGGCACTGCATCACCACTTAATCTAAAACGAAACTACATCATTGAACTTTAATTAAATCTTATAACAGGCCATCATAGAGCCCTCAACCAATTCCCCTGATTTCTATAATTAAGCTTTTTCAATTGACCTAAGTATACAATTTATTTTTTCTTTTGATTTCCTGAATGAACAATGATTTAGGTAATTTCACATAAACACATCTATCAAAGAAGAATAAGTATATGACTGAGTGTTCAGTACAATGCTATTAACAAGAAATAAACAAAGACAACGTCACTGAAATCACTATGAACTAATGACATAAATCAAAATTTCCCATCCAGAGCAAAACTATGACCTCAGACTAAGTTAATACCCTAATTGTAAATCATATGTTCTAAGAGTAATTTAGCTGTCATGCTTTTGTGATGCATACCAATAATGAAGGTGAAAACTCCCTCCTCGACAGTTTTCTTGAATGATTTCAACATGCTTGACCGATACGCCTGACATGGAGGAAAGAAAGCAACATAAGCAGCCTGGTAAATAAGTACAATAAGGAAAGTTGTATTTGAAGATAACTTCAAGCAAAATCATATTACAAACAAGAGTAGAACTTACTAGAGCATAGAACATTGATATTTTCCGCTATTTCTAATTCTCGTGAACAAACATATTTATAGAAGATTAGAAGACAAGCAACTCTCTGCAACTAGATTGCCATGACCTAATTCCCATCTTGCAACCATACTACATGCAAGCCCACTCCCCGATTGCACAAATTTGGTTCTGCTGTCAAGCTTCCCTATGTCCCAACCCTTCTTAAAGTACATCCAAATGTAAAGAAAGTACTCCAAGTTAATATGAAGTTTTCCCTCGCTCCAATCTTTATTAAAAATAAATCCATAAATCCTAAGAAAAACAATGAACTTGGCAAATTCAATCCTGTAATGCTCCCTCTCTAATACAAATCTTAATGAAATAACAAATGGCAAAAATAGACAGCTAAATAAATGCAACAGCTACCTCCTCCATTTCAGGTTCATAACAATACTCCATGACCTTCTTTGTTGCAGGCTTCTTGTTTCTGCCTGACTTTGAAGATTTTGATGCGTCATTTTCGTCAACCTTATGAACAGAAAATACAATTATTAATACAACACCCTCCAGAACATAAATAACTAATCAAAACTGTATATAGGACAGGATAAGAATGCTTAGCCAACAATAAAATACTAGAATCTATCTTTAGTCATGAACCTTTTCAACCTCGGTCATGAAATAATCATCCAAAGAATGAATTCGAGGAGCATCAACGCCATTTTCAACCTCAATATCACGCAACATCTTTGCTAAGTAACTCTTACCACTACCTGAAAAGAACACAAACATGGAGCAAAGGTCTTAACACAAGGAAATAATGATTTGACACCACATGTAAAATAGTCAAGAAGTGATGTTGCAAACAAAATAAGCACAAAAATGTGTTCATAATCCAATAAAACAGAAAACAAAGTGCTTATTTATTAGAGTAAATGTAGAGCGTGTATCAACAAGAACAACAACAACAACAACAACAACAAATAGCATTAGACAAATCCGGAGAATGTATAAATCGGAGCAAACAGCAAAAGAAATGAACCTGGAAGGCCACGAAGGATAATAACAAAATGATCAGGACGGGAAGTGCGATGCGGATGGCGAAATAGTTGTGAAGCATCCATAAATCTAGGTTTCTGAGGAGGCACTTTGTTGAGTGAAAAGGATTGAGGAGCATCTGGCGAGTAATGATGCTTAGAGTGTTGTTGCTGAAAATGCTAAGAACAGATAAAGAGTTAGTGAAAATTGGAAAGAGAACTGAAAAAGGAGTATAGAAAAAGGATACCTGGTTGTGGGTGTGAAATTGAGAAGGTGGAGATGGATTAGCGTGAAAATAAGTGCGAGATTGTGAATACGATGACGGAGGAGGAGGAGGAGGAGGGAGAGGAGATGAAGTAGGAGGAAGTTGAAAAAGAGAAGAAGATTTGAATTGAGAAGAATGAGATGGTGGCGGCGGAGGAGGAGGTTGCGGTTGCGGTTGAGATGGAAGAGGAGGAGAAGTAATGAAGAATGAAGAAGAAGGATCGAGATTAGAATGAAATCCATTAGAAGGACGTGACGGTAAATATTGATAAGGCGAATTCAAATTAGGTACAGCAACACCGTGATCGCGAATCAGCTTCAATCTTCTACGCTCATTCTCCTCCTCCTCCTCCTCCTCGGCGATGCGGAGTCTCTTGTTCGAGTTTCTGCCTCCGTCGCTGGCAGCAAGGTTAGGGTAATTAGGGTTAGTGAGGGGATAAGGATGAGGAGACAGTGGCGGATGGTGATGGTAATAGGGAGGCGGCGGTGGTGGTGGTGGTTGTGGTGGTTGTGGAGGAGGAAGAGGAGGAGGAGGACAAAAAGGGAAATGAGAGAAAGAGCAAGAAGGACATAAATCATGGAATTGAAATTGGGATGGTCGAGGATGGCGCCATTCACCATGATAAGGATGATGATGATGATTATGATGATTATGATTATGATCCATTATCAATTGCACTCTCAACTAAGAAGATACACTTATTGTAGATGCACACACACACAGAGAAGCGTTAACTATTCAATAACACCAAATTTTCTAACCTACACCAACAAGGTTGAGGATGAGTCCTCTGAGGGGGAACTGCAAACAACAGGTAATGCGTTTTTTTTTTTCTTTTCTAGAAGCAATCATATCCGAGTCGGTAACATCTACGTGAGACTAATCTTTCCAGCGAACATTTTTTTCATCAACAAGATTCGAACCAGAAACCTTGCTTAAGCAGAATCAACCTGGGTTTTATTGTTTGGCAGCTGAAAAAGTTGATTAGTGAGTGTTAATAATATCATAAGTACACTATACATTACTTATTAAAATATTAGCATGTATTATAGTTAATTAATTTCAAAGTTTATCTATTATTAATGTCACTCTATATGCTATAAGTTACGATTAGACAGAAAAATGCTTAAAATCAAATTTTAATTTAGATATACATTTTTCAACTAATTATAATGTTACAACACATGAAGTAACACTCATTATAAGAAGCAAATGTACACCCTTATTTCGGACAAAGTGAACCAGAGAAAGCCCCCTGGCAGAATGAATAGCCACAGTCCACAAAATGTGTCAATGAGGCCCTAAACTTTATTTAGGGAAATTTCCAAAAAATGACCCAACAACATACTAAATTCTTAAATTTTAAACTGAAAAGGACTCTAAAATTTACGTTGCAATTCATTTTTTTTACATTTTAAATCACCATGAAGTTGCACCCAAACAAAAGTTCAAAACTTTTTGTATATTTTTTATAATTCAACATTTAAATGGTACATTTGGACATATCCCTAATTGACTTTATTTATTATTTGAAATTATGATCCACAAATGACATATTAGTAATGATTCACAAATGACATATTAGTAATGATTGTGGTTAATATTATCCTTATGCATCTTTGATGAAAGTTATTAGAACCACCCCAAGAATAGGTTAGATAATTTGATGTGTTCATGTTCGTAGAGAAGTGAACTAGGTGATAGTTTCATGACAAATATGTTTCATAATCTAAAAGTGAGAACTTATCTGATAGAGTTTCCTCCAACTTGATGTCGGAATTTGCTTTTATGTAACTTTACAAGAGAATGTATACGTTTTAGTCTAGTTTCCTTGGAGTTTAACCTCTCCATAGAACCAAAAAATGTAATAAGAATTATTTGGGAAAAAAGGGTACTAACGCCTTACAAAGAAAATATCAGCAACAACAAGATGGAGATCTCATATTTGGGAAAATCAAAGATACAACTCGTGAGTATTCATGGCACAATGCTTACTGAGGAAGTCAGCAAAATTGTTTCTCTCTTAAACTGTGAACGATAGAAACTACCTATCCAAATCCAGAAGGAAAATGTCTCTTTTTCAAATGCTACATTTTTTTCCTAACCAAAAATGCTCTTTAATAACTCGTTAACTTAAAAAAATACTATTAAAAGATTAAGATATAAAAATGTATAATAAATTAAGCTGAGCCTATTATAATGTATGCAATTATAATTTTTTGATTTGTGATAGTGTGAATAGATATTAACAACTGACCATAACCTCATCCATAAATTTGATGTTTTATTATTCATGTTTGAATGGATAGACAATATAATTATTTTGAAGGATGTGGAATAGTGAGTATTATGATTATCATCAGTCAATTATTTTTAATAATATACACTATCAACACATATCCACCGTTGATTTGTATTACTTTTATTTGAGAGTCAATGGTAATTAACAAATCAATGATGTATACAAGTCTTGGGGTAGAAACCCTTTTTCACCACTTTGAAAAATAAAACTCTCCCAACACAGCTCAAGCAAATCATGAATACTGCTAATAAGTCTAGCAGCAGAATTGTTACCAGTGAGGTAAAGCCTTTCCTTCTTGCTCATATCCCCATAGAGTCCGCTATGCAAACCCACCAATTGGAGTATAAATTTTAAATCACTTCATTATTTTAATAATTAAGACCAGATTACTAATAATATATTATTTATGTATTTGTCAATATAATAATTTATATACAGAAAATACCATGTGTATTACTATATTAAAAGTCAACGATGATTGAATATGAACGTTGATAACGCAATGACAGTGGATACATCATTTTCTCAATGTTAAATTGATTGCATATCTACTCTTAGAAAAATCAATACTAAAGTAATTGAAACAGAATAAAAGCAAGGCATACAATGGTGAAAACAAAACAAAAACAAAAAGCAGATTTCAATATTAAAATATTCTACCGCAAAATCAGGAACCTCTAAGTAAGGATGTATCCACCCTTGATTTGTTGGAGTGCATAGAGGCACCAACCCATATTACATGTAAATCCTAAATAATTGGGACAGTAAAGGATAAGCTCTTTGATCATGTCAATGCAAAGTACATCATTACCAAAAATGATAAACACATTAAAACCAATAAAGAAAATAGTTTAACTTATTTCTACCTTTAGGCTTTTACTTCAGTCCTTAGTTTGTCTACTACATCTGCCATCAAGCAACAAAGTTTGGCTTCAGCAGATAAAGAACTAACCAATCCTTCAATTTGTCTCAGCTCTTCATGAAACTCTGGATGTAACACCAATGAAGAAAAATTCTCATCGAGCACCAACCCAAGACATTTCACCACATCTTCAAGTTTAGGAACCCAATCACAAGCCTTCAAACCCAAAACTGCTGATGCTTTTGGAGATGGACCCGCTTGAGGAAACCTCTCATATTTCTTCAACCACTTCGCTAAGTAGCGAATCAACTTAACCAACTCTTTGCCCTTCAACTTGCTGAATGATGGGGATAGCAACACATCATTGATGTTCGGTGATGCAATCAGATAATGCAAACAAAGCTCAGGCGTAGAGAAACCATCGTATGCTATGGTAAACAAAATGGAAGCCTTCTTTGCGATAAGCAAATCCTTATGCTTGAGGTTGCTATCAGTTGCTTTCAACATGGCTAAGAGTGCTTGCTTCTCCCAATCGTTCCTCACAGTTGTCATAGTACTATAAGCATCTTTAGATGGAGATAGAAAATACCTCAAAATGCTCAGTATTTCAGATGAGCCAAGATCGATAGCATGCTTAATACATAAACAAAGCAAGTCAGACCTCTTTTTTTCCATCAACCTAGTAACCATGCTCGAATAACATGAATGACCTATCATGCCATTAACAATCAAAGCCTCAACAAGGTCCCAAATCTCCAAAGAAATACACCCATCCAAAACCAGACCAGCGACGTCTTTACCAATGAAAAGTCCAAGTTTTTCGATCAAAACCCTGCTATAACCACTATAATCTGAATCAATCTCAATCACAGCCCCAACTTTGTCCCTAACGCTTTCTAGATAGGTATTCAATTTACCAACAAACTTGCCCTTTTCCAAAGCATTAGCTTTATTGAGAATTGTCTTGAGCTCTTTAAAGAACTTTTTGCCAAGGTCATTGATTTCAGCATCTGTTGGTGAAATTTGCCATCCAACGAGGGGTTTTACAAGAGATGATTCAGACGAGTCTTCGAGTTCTGACTTCAAATTAGGTATAACATTATCTGGGTTCAAAACAATTGGGTAGTCTAGTGGTAAATCAACTGATTTTGGATTCACAGAATTCTGTGCCTCCTTAATAACTTGCAGCAAAGTCATTATTTAGATTATAATAAAGATATCTGCAAAACAAGTAGAGCCATAAGCTTTATAAATAAGAACCTTATACTAATGATATTTCATTTCAGTTATCTGCAAAAAATGAACTAATTAACAATAGTTACTCACTTTTCACTTCACTCATTAATTCAGGTGAGAAAAGCTCATAAAAAAGGAACAATGATAACCTAATAGCAAATATCTTTAGAAAACACATTCACACAACAAAAAACCCATAAAAGTTCAAAAATAAATCCACAAAGCCAATAATAACAACAAAAAATTGTGCCAAAAGGAGTGAATTTAAAAATCACATGAAACGGGAACTAAGTTAAACAATATTGTTGATAACGGTGGAAAAGCGGTGAGGCCGTACCTTGAATGATGGTGTCGCCGCCGAGGATTGTGAAGTAGTTTGAATAGGTATGAGAAGTGAAAGTGATAATGAAACTTTAAACCCTTAAAACGCACCGTGTTGAAGTGCTATTCCAATCGGGCTTGGGTATTATGTGAGGCCCAAGGAATACTACTGTCCACATTTGCATGTGAATGGGCTTTACGGGCCTAAGCCTAGAAAATAAAATAGCCCATATATCAACCAATTGGTCATTTTACAATTATGCCCCTATTTTTTAATACAAAAACAACAAAATACTTACCCAAATGTAAAAGAAATAAGAGTATAGTATTATGCAACTTTAGTGTAAAGACTTATATACAATCATGACATTATCTATCATTCATTTTAATTACTTTTTAAAAACTCAATGTTGATTGAATATAAATTGTGGATGATATTGTGACAGTCAATATAATTCATACACTGTTAGAGATTGCATTTTTTCTCAAAAAATAATTTGAAATTATTGTAAACTAAAGTTAAAAGCCAACACTCCTTCTTTTAAGACTAAATCTATGTATTTTAAGATTAAGATTCCACAAGTTAAAATTAAACACTAAATCTATGTATTTTAAGATTAAGATTCCACAAGTTAAGAAAATTGTATAATGAACTATTTCAAATTGAAACAGAGTATAATTCATGTGTTGTTAGTGTTAATTTTTATATATTCTTATAGCATTCATTTAAAAGTTGATTATTAAATAGGATAACAATATAAAAATTTATTATACTATTAATTCATACATTTATTTCCTTTAAATATATTGAGTAATTTATACATTTATTAAAAATGTAAAAGAAAAACCAACATACATTGGTTTAAGTGGTACATGTTTGATTATAAATCTTGTAAATAAAAAAAAATATTCACTTAGCCCTACATAACTATAGATGTTATCGGCTCGGCAGAATTACCTTTGAGAATATGATGGTAAATAAAAAAATTGCAAAAGAAGATACATTGTATAGCACTATTTTTTCTTGTAAGAAAAGTTTTAGATAAAGATATCCCAAAATCGCAAAAGGAAGAAATAATAGAGAACCACCCGTTTCTATTGGAATTCGATGTCTCAACGCAAATCCCATTGAATCAATCATCTTCCTTTTTCTCCTTTCTTCTTTCAATCGGACCCTTCTCCCATTTTCAATCCATCTACTTCATTCTGGTTCATCACTCTTTTTCATTTCAATCTTTTTCATTTTGTTCTCTTTTTTTCATTTTTTATTTCATGGACAATGATTATGCTTGATCTTGAGGGTGGATCTATATGTTTTTATTCTTTTTTTATTTTGAAGAAAAATTTTATTTTTAGGGTTTTTTATGTTCTTCTGCGTATGTAGCTCTACTTTGTGATTAGTGGGCAATTATGTTTCTATCGTTTTTCTCCACATGATATGTTAGGTATATGTTGATAAGAAACATGAATTATGATTATCTTCAAGTGGAATTTGAGTCTTTCTCTTTCATTTTGATTGGATCTGTCTTTATTATGCATTAAAGTTGAGTTCTTTACTTTTTCCTTTATATGAATGTTGGATTTTCTAGGTTTTAGAAGCTAGTGATGTCAACTCCTGCTAGGAAGAGGCTCATGAGGGATTTCAAGAGGTTGCAACAAGACCCACCTGCGGGGATCAGTGGCGCCCCGCAGGATAACAACATAATGCTGTGGAATGCTGTCATATTCGGGTGAGTTGAATCCGAATTCGATTAAGATCCACCTTGTGTTTACTTGTGTAATATAGTCACTTTCTTTTATTTTCCAATTTGTTTATGTATTATTGGATGGATAAGTGATTTCTGCTTTGTTGTCTGCTTTTGATTGCAGTCCGGATGATACTCCGTGGGATGGAGGTGAGTTGGTCCTTTAATCATAGCTCCTATCTGAAAACATTTTTTTTACATTATCAACTAGTTTATTTTGCCATTTTGTGCTTTGTATACAATATTACAATTTCAATGATTTGGTTATTTTAGATGAACTTGCTTTATGGACTATGTTGGAATAATTTGTGAAGAATCTCATATCACCCTTTCCATCCACTAAAAGATTTTGTGAAGCTCATAGCCCTGGCATGTAGATATTGCCATGTGCGTTGTTGGCATTTGATGGTTTTCTTTCTATCTTTCGTTTCCGGTTTCCCATTCTTCTTAGTTCTAACTCTTGCCTATTTATATTGTCTTATTGACACTTCCATGATGTGCCTGTTATAGATTGAACTTACAACCTCTGGGCTCAACTTTTAGGTTAAATTATTTTTCCTCATGTAGCCATGTTGTGCTCTAGTTTCCAAATTTAAACAAAAATTGGGTACTCATGGTCAAGCTAGTCTTTAAAGTCTATAGTTGGATGTCATGTTTTCTGTCTCTGCATATAATTGCATGATATTGCGTATATTTAAACTACATGTCTACATATTTTGAGTTATTCAGGAACGTTTAAGTTAACCCTCCAATTTTCTGAGGATTATCCAAACAAGCCACCGACTGTCCGATTTGTATCTCGGATGTTTCACCCAAACAGTAAGTTTTCGGTGGAAATTATCAAACCTTCCTATCCATAACTTTAATTATGTAGCTACTAATTTTATTTTCTTACTCTGGCAGTTTATGCTGATGGAAGTATTTGTTTGGATATATTACAAAATCAGTGGAGTCCTATATATGATGTAGCGGCTATACTCACATCTATCCAGGTATCATATACTAAAGTATAGTCTATAATATTTTGATTTCGTAGTCTTTTAATGTGTTGTATATTTGCAAAAAGAAGAAAGCTAGCACATACGCTGTACATCATTAACCCAATGTCTTGAAGCTTTGTTTAACAAAAAACTTGCACTCCTTTCTGTATCATTATATTTACTTGTGGATCTGTGAAAACTGCTTCGCACAAATTCATCAGTGGCTTTGCACATTTCTTGTGCCCTTTTGTCTATTCAACAATTAGATGACTATCTAGTTAAGGCTTTACCCATCATTGCAACATGTCAACAATTAGATGAGTATCTAGTTAAGGCTTTACCCTTCATTGCAACATGTCCCTTTCTGTTTGATGACTCACTTATTGACCTTTCAGGTTGCTTTCTCTGATTCGTCTTTGTTTTTTGATTATGTTTGGGGACACTATTCTGAACTTCAATTCTTAAGAAATTGTTATGTTCTTGTTCTCTTTGCAAAACTCAAGGGCACTTGTTTGCTTTACTAACACTCAGTCTTTAGTGATCCTAATCTTGTCTCAGTCCTGTCATATCCTAGGGAAAGTCTGATCTTATTGACTAGCAGATGACTGCACTGTAATTCTTGAATTTTAAGCCTTTAAATTTCTTAACTTCTTCTGTGTAACGGACTTGTTTTCTTAGCTTCCTTATGGGACTTTCTTGGGTGTTTGTAGGTCTGATGTGCAATGAGATTGCATGTATGTTTTGATATGATTTATATTCACTCTTCTTTCTTGCATATATATAGTGTCCTTTGTCGCTTTAAGAGGATACTGGATCCACCTTTTCTGTAGACTTCTCTTTCTTAATGGAATAGAGAAGTTTGTTGAATTCGCCCCCACCTCACACACACAAGGGAGGTCCTAAGACTTGATGAGGAAATGGGAATCCGGAATTGAACATGTCATGAATTGCTTCCAAGAGAATTGTCTGCCACTACGCCACAAGGCCATCATTGGCACTATACCAATTGTTTGCTTGTCTACTGATGTTATTTTGAATCTAGCATATTTACTATCTTTAATTTCATATGCACCATGCATTTGTAAATAAAATGCATCGTGCTTCAGTGTTGCTGAGTGAGAGTATGCCTTGTGGCATCTGTGCCAGTCAACATTTACTATGGTTGTGAAAATGTTTGGTGTTGATTTTGCCGCTCTGATATGACCTGTAATTTCTCAGCTGCTAGGGTGGCTGATAAATAATGCATTTTTTGTGCATGACCATAGGGCCATCTTCCCAATTATATTCTTTGGCATCCCCGGTTTGTTTTCAGAAGTTTTCCGCATATTGAAATAGAGCACTCTTAATGCAAATCTTTTAATTGATTTATCCCTGCTTATAATTATTTTCTGAAACGTTATTGTTCATTGTTGGCAGTCTTTGCTTTGTGATCCCAACCCAAATTCTCCTGCAAACTCAGAAGCAGCTCGAATGTTTAGTGAGAACAAGCGTGATTACAATCGAAGGGTGAGGGAAATCGTGGAGCAGAGTTGGACAGCTGACTAAGGCATGGATAGGCTGCATTGATGCCTTAAGGATCATTGTGCAAACTGCAAAAATTATCAAATTTTATGTCGTATTTCTTGCTGTTTTGAATGTTGGTATTGATTTCATTGTAGTTTTGCATGGTGCCTGTCAATTCATGTAATATAAAATTCTGTGTCAATTCTGTTGTCAAAACACAAAAAGGCAGTTCTAGTTTTCTGAATTGGTTATGATAACAAGAACTTATCGGAAGTAGCTTTCGATTTCTGAATCAATTCATGTATGTTTTGTTTGGTTTTGTGCCCGTATGATGCTTGTTTCAACCTTCAATTATGATGTAGTGACCTTGAAGTTTCTGCACGTGACACATATCATGAGTATGAATCCTCACATCTCTTTTTTTTTTCTTTCAAAATGATATGTAGATTTTTATATTATTAAATTCGATTATAACTTGCTGATTTTATAATCTTATTTACAATTACTTAAACATTTAAGTTGTCACAAGGTTAAAGTTGAATATATATTAATGGGCCATATTCTAGTTATTTATTCCATTTGATAATGATTTTTTCAACTGATGTTTTTCATAATTGTGTCCATATATTTTTCTCAAAATTTCACTTTTATTAGATATTTTACATGATTTAATACTCCAATTTGAATTTTAAAGTTGTAAAAATGTTACTTTATCATTGCATTATACTTTTAAATATTTTATTGATTGATGCTTCTTGACTGTAAACTTTATTGATACACTGTAAATTTTAAATATTTTATTGATACTGTAAATTTTAAAATCTTTTTTGAAATCATTTAGGAATTGTTATCATCTTATCATTTAGGGAATTCAATTTTTGCTAGCTTCGTGTAGCTGTAAATTCGAATTTTTTTAACATTCAAGTTCTATGTACCATCCAAGTTCACATAAAAACATCAGAAATGAGATTGAGATTCGAATGAATGAAATCTATTGCCTTCATAAATAATAATTCAATATTATAAAATCATTATATGAGAAGACAAGCAAAATGAGAATACAAGTAAAATGTTAACAACCTGGGTTGATTGACAACTGTATATTAGAACACAAGCAAAATGATAAGAATTCATAAAAACAGAAAATGCAAGCTCAAAAAGCTTTGTTTACACAACTTCTGTCATGGCATCAGTGGTCACAACGTCCTACAAGAAAAGAGCAATATCTCAGGCCTTTTTTTTGTTAAATCTTCTACCAACTTTGTATAAACTGTCATATAATATAACACTTACCATATTTTCTTTGTTCCCTGGTGCATTGTCTTCAGCGGATGAAGGGCTAAGTGGAACTGTGAGAGCCAAAAACAATCATAAAAGGGTTAGAATAACTAGACTGAAATAATATCATTAGTACCATATAAGAGATATTGTTGCACTCTTACATTCTACAGATTTGTTTCCCTGCTTCTTCACTTCACTCTTCTTATTACTTTCGAGCTTAGTTGCCTTCTCTGGTTTTTTAATTGTCCTGCGATTCCCGCTATCAAAAGCAGGTCTTGAATTTGCAGACTTCATTCTGAGTTTTTCTCTCAAACTGGATTGACTCTGTTTCTTCTTTTGATAAGCCTCCTTCTTGGTTGACTCTGTTGTAACAGGAGTTTGTTTAGTGCAATCAGCAGTGTTTAACGACTTGGGTTTCAGATTTCGGGTACCCTTGGTAGAAGGAGAGGAGCAGTGTACTTCATCATCAGAGGATCGATTACTATCTTCTGGCACTTGTGAAATAGTTTCGGAGACCTGTGGCTGCTCTGGATTTTCCACAATATTATAGCGTTCAAACAATTCTCTCACTTGTTCTCCAAGTTCAGCAGCAAGCTGATTTCTATGCACATATGATTTCAGTTCGTCTTTCATTTTCTGGAAAGGCTAAGGTTCATATGCAACAAAGAAAATCATGAAAAAACATAAGTTTGGTCAATGGGCAAAACAAATAAGAACAAGATAGAGCTAATTGCTCCAATCCAAAAAACGTTGGCTAGTGACTAAGTAGAACCATTTAAACTAGAAAAATTAAATGCTACAGAATTGAAACATGCAAACAAAAAAAAAAGATTTGATGGGTGTATATAGCAATAGGAAAATGATATATTCTCCTATTAAATCATCATACTCATCCTCATATCCACGAGAAAGTGACATATGTCACAAACTGATACTTTAGTTATTAATATTGGTTTACAAGTGACATATATCACTTTCTTGTGTAGAAAGACTAGTAGGAGGACTCATAGTGATAACATCATCAACTTTACCACCCTTGGTTCATTTCTCATTCTTACTAGTCAAGAAAATTAAATTTGATTTCTGCATGCATTTAGAATCCCCATGCCCAAAAATGTGCAGTTAATATTCAAACCCTTTTATTAATAGATTAATAATTTCTTAATCAAGCTGGGTGGTTCTGGTATTGATATATAGTGGTACCTCACATCCTGCTTCCAAAGCTAGTTTGAAGAATCCAAGAGAAATTGAGTGCTTGGCAGCAGATTCAGAAAGCTTGATCTGGTTTAACCAATATGAAGCCGAAGACAGGAGATTGAACCTCACTCTAGTTGAGGTTCTAGAGATGTCAGAAATGGGTGTTTGGTTCCTGCTTTGAGGTCCTTTGCCATTAGCAGATCTCTTTGCTCTTGTCTCTGAATTTGGGGTATTGTTTCCAACCAGCTTTGGGCTTGGAATGGAGTATCTTCGTGGCGGTTTCGCACTACGGGACTTGTCCTTGCCAGAGAAATCAAGAACACCTACACTTTTACTTACAGAACTTGGAGGAGTTCTCCCTCTGAAAATGAAGATCAGATTTTTAAAATTTGTGATCTGATAACTTCAAATTGATACTATAATTACAAAAGGTCAAAAATTTCATGTTGACTAAGGATGAGACAGTGCAAACAGCAAAGCAAGTAAGGAGAGTGGTTAATGTTGAAGTGCTAGTTTATAGACAATAGTCACACAAATATTTAAGGTCCGTTTACGAGTTGAATTTTGGAGGGAGAATAAAAAAAAAACGATTTCAGAGTTATCCCTCTGTCTTTCATTTCCCTTCTTTGTCATCCAATACTCAACTTGCAAACAGATCATTGAGTTTGAAAGATGACAAATTGTTAATATTCCTAATTTGTGCTATGAATCCCATCCATGAAAAAGTAAAACTAACAAGGCCAAAATTCCAAAATTACCTTACATATCGGGTTAGTCCATTTTCTCTTACATTAATTACCTATTTATATCCGGATGATGAAATAAAACCAAGCATAATCAAATTAACTAATACTAATACATAAATGAATGTAATAACAGTTCCAAAACCCGAAGAAAATGTAAGGAAGGACTTTAACCTGTTAGATTGAGAAGAATTCGGTGCATCTAAGTTTTGCACCTTTGATTTTGTTGAGGAACGCAACGCATATCTCAGAAGCTTGGGTTTAGCAGAATTTCCTGAGCAACGTAAATTATCAATTGTTATAAACTAAACTAACACTATGCAACAATGCATATAATATAATAACAGAATAAAGTATATGCTTAGGCCATGAGATAACTTATCTCCTCCGACCAATAAAAAATACGACATGTCTACTATTCTGTTTAGTTTTAGAAATGTTTTTATAAAAAATTGTTAAATATAACACATATCATGATTTTACTGACATTTTGTATTCTCGATAAACAAAGAGAGAGAAATAGTGTGTACCAGAAGAAGAGTGTTCCTTAACGACTTCGTCCATTTTCTTCTGTTTCTGAGTAGAACAGAATCTATTGATGTGAGGGAGGTTGTGTTTCTTGTAACTGCTCTCTGAGTTTGAATGAAACATAAAATGAGGAAGAAGCGCGTTTATAAGGTTGTCTGGTTTTGACAAGTGTCCTTCAACGACAGTGTGGGGTTGCTGACGTGGAGGAGTGGGACCCGTGGGCCATACATATTGTTCAGCCGGCTCTATTCGAATTTCAAATTTCAAATTTAGCCCATTACATACATCGCTCTCTTCTGTTGGTCCAATAGTCGGAAATAACGGATATACAAACCTAAAAAGAAAAGGTGTTAACAGGTACCCAAACCAATCATCGGATAATTCATTCATACGTGTGTTGGCTGAAAAAATTACAGTTTTAGTGCACCTTTTGGAAAAATTATAAAACTAGTGTAATTTTTCAGAAATCTCCACCCATTGACGATTTAAGGGGAGATGATAAAAAAATTAGACTTTAATAAAACTTCCCCCAATGCCAATTTTGGGGGAGTCAGAGAAAAAAATACAGAATTCGGTAATTTCATTGCCGATTTCTGGAAAAATACACTAGTTTTGTAATTTCCTAAAACGTACACCAAAACCGTAATTTTTTGGTCAAGGTGCATCATATGGGTGAATTCCCCTAATCATCTCATTGAAAAAATGTTGTTTAGTGTTTGAGTAAATACTTATTTCAGTCCATTATTTGTTGTTCTTTAAGAAATGAAAAACTTAAAATGATGCCCAAAAATTTTAAATGTAAATCAGTATAGTTTTTTTAACATGTTTCATATCATCTGATAGGAAGTAATTTGAGTAAAAAATAACTAATTTGACTATCATTTAAATTTTTTTTGTATCGTTTTAAGTTTTTAGTTTTTGATAGACCAAACTAGTAAGATAGAAACATGAGAGACTGAGATAGATATTTACTCTTGATATTTCTATTCTTTTATTTTATTTATAAACACTAGCGTATTGACATGCACTGTCGTGCTGCTAGTTTATAGACAATAGTCACACAAATATTTAAGGTCCGTTTACGAGTTGAATTTTGGAGGGAGAATAAAAAAAAAACGATTTCAGAGTTATCCCTCTGTCTTTCATTTCCCTTCTTTGTCATCCAATACTCAACTTGCAAACAGATCATTGAGTTTGAAAGATGACAAATTGTTAATATTCCTAATTTGTGCTATGAATCCCATCCATGAAAAAGTAAAACTAACAAGGCCAAAATTCCAAAATTACCTTACATATCGGGTTAGTCCATTTTCTCTTACATTAATTACCTATTTATATCCGGATGATGAAATAAAACCAAGCATAATCAAATTAACTAATACTAATACATAAATGAATGTAATAACAGTTCCAAAACCCGAAGAAAATGTAAGGAAGGACTTTAACCTGTTAGATTGAGAAGAATTCGGTGCATCTAAGTTTTGCACCTTTGATTTTGTTGAGGAACGCAACGCATATCTCAGAAGCTTGGGTTTAGCAGAATTTCCTGAGCAACGTAAATTATCAATTGTTATAAACTAAACTAACACTATGCAACAATGCATATAATATAATAACAGAATAAAGTATATGCTTAGGCCATGAGATAACTTATCTCCTCCGACCAATAAAAAATACGACATGTCTACTATTCTGTTTAGTTTTAGAAATGTTTTTATAAAAAATTGTTAAATATAACACATATCATGATTTTACTGACATTTTGTATTCTCGATAAACAAAGAGAGAGAAATAGTGTGTACCAGAAGAAGAGTGTTCCTTAACGACTTCGTCCATTTTCTTCTGTTTCTGAGTAGAACAGAATCTATTGATGTGAGGGAGGTTGTGTTTCTTGTAACTGCTCTCTGAGTTTGAATGAAACATAAAATGAGGAAGAAGCGCGTTTATAAGGTTGTCTGGTTTTGACAAGTGTCCTTCAACGACAGTGTGGGGTTGCTGACGTGGAGGAGTGGGACCCGTGGGCCATACATATTGTTCAGCCGGCTCTATTCGAATTTCAAATTTCAAATTTAGCCCATTACATACATCGCTCTCTTCTGTTGGTCCAATAGTCGGAAATAACGGATATACAAACCTAAAAAGAAAAGGTGTTAACAGGTACCCAAACCAATCATCGGATAATTCATTCATACGTGTGTTGGCTGAAAAAATTACAGTTTTAGTGCACCTTTTGGAAAAATTATAAAACTAGTGTAATTTTTCAGAAATCTCCACCCATTGACGATTTAAGGGGAGATGATAAAAAAATTAGACTTTAATAAAACTTCCCCCAATGCCAATTTTGGGGGAGTCAGAGAAAAAAATACAGAATTCGGTAATTTCATTGCCGATTTCTGGAAAAATACACTAGTTTTGTAATTTCCTAAAACGTACACCAAAACCGTAATTTTTTGGTCAAGGTGCATCATATGGGTGAATTCCCCTAATCATCTCATTGAAAAAATGTTGTTTAGTGTTTGAGTAAATACTTATTTCAGTCCATTATTTGTTGTTCTTTAAGAAATGAAAAACTTAAAATGATGCCCAAAAATTTTAAATGTAAATCAGTATAGTTTTTTTAACATGTTTCATATCATCTGATAGGAAGTAATTTGAGTAAAAAATAACTAATTTGACTATCATTTAAATTTTTTTTGTATCGTTTTAAGTTTTTAGTTTTTGATAGACCAAACTAGTAAGATAGAAACATGAGAGACTGAGATAGATATTTACTCTTGATATTTCTATTCTTTTATTTTATTTATAAACACTAGCGTATTGACATGCACTGTCGTGCTTGTCAACCCGCTTTCCTATTGTTTGTAATGTATAGTTTGTATTTTATAATTTCAAATATAATTTTTTGCGCTAAATTTACGGTTGAATTTATTCAATTAGTCTAATATTCAATTTTTTAAATACACTTTTAAAATAAAAAGATAATAAGGATAAAATAAGAAAATAATATTATATGGTTCTTTGGTAGAAATAAAAAGATATTGAGGGCAAAATAGGAAAACACAAATTAAACCATAATAAGTAATTATTTTGTGTTTTCCATTTATTAATAGTATAGAAGTATAGATTATATCTTATCATCTCCGTTTAACTATAATATTTATATATTTTCAATGCAAATATTTGTATACATCTAGTACATCATTTATCATTAGTGTTTATATTAGTTACATAACTATTCAATAGTCACTAATAGAGTTAGACTCATCTCCATTAATGGATAGGCAAGTTAGAAGAAAATACACTAAAAACTCAATAGGCAATGACTTTTATGACCTTTACTTTTCCTTGAAATTGCAATTTTGGCCTTAAAAATACACTATAAAGTCTAATTTGCCTCTCCATTAATAGAGATGAGACTTACTCTCAGTAATAATAAATGGACAATATAATATCACTTTAAAAAACTCTTCCACTAGTGCTTATTTTTTAACTAATATCCACATAGATTTTAGTATCCGCATAGATTTTATTACGTGCATGTGGTCAACTAGACAATTTAATTGATTTTTTCATTTTGGGCCATCATTTATTTCATCATAATTAATCCCAATGTTATATGAGTCCATAAAAATATTTAAAGCAACTCTTTGACTATTCACCCGGTACCTCTATATTAATAAATTTATTTTTCAATAAGTATTATATATGTTATAATTTTTTTTAATTACATTGATATAATAGTGCTATGGATCTCACATAGATCTATTTCAATTGATTATCATGCATTTTTTCATGAGTCAAAATGACTCATGTCACATTCATCCAAAACTTACATGCTATTGTGCCTAACATACATGGCAAGAAGTAGTAATAGCAAAACGGGTCATCCAACCATTTAGTTCACTCATGCAAAAGATTATTGTGTTGTTTATGTTTGTTCAATTTTTTTTATGTAATACATGTTTTCAAATAGGCTAACTAGTCAATTGTGAATATTCATAAATAATAAAATAAAAAAATCATAAAAGTAAGTAAAAAAATTAAACAAAAAAGTTGAAGAAGGCAAACAAAAAACTATTATTTTTATATGAAATTGAATAAATTACATTATATCATAAATTATTTAAAACTTTAAAACATATTATATCACAATTTTATTTGAAATATTTTACTTTTTAAAATATTAAACATTTTCCAATATAAATGCTAGGAGGGATGGGATGGCAAGCAAAACATGTTAAGAGAAGTAATTTGTACGTCTTGGTTGCAAACAAGTAACACATTATACTGGTGAGCATGCTAGCATTCCTGTTTTGCTATCACTGTTAAGAAAAGTTATACATTTGTTGTCTGTCCCACACTTTGTGTCACTTCATATATCATAGATGGATGTGTGATTGGTTAAAAAAATATATTTGAGTTAAAATTTAATTAGTAAGTATTTTTTTGACCAATCACAAGCTTATGGCACATGAAGTGACACAAACTATTGTACAACCTCTGATTAAGAAAGTAAAGGCATAAGTGTCACAATAGAGTATGCTAGACGCTTGGTTTTAAATAACTACAATTAACTCCCATACAAATCCAATTCTTTTTTTTTAAGTGTCATCTTATAAAACATATACCTACAATAATAAAATATCACGATACCATTTATTGTACAAAAACAAATACACCACTATCCACAGTGATATCCAGAAAAGAAAACGGACAAGGCCCCATTTTCATTCCTTTACCCATTTTTTCATCAAAACATTTACTACATCAACGGTTCAAAAACCATAAAGTCTTTTCAAAGAACGGTGAAAACCATGACTGCCACGTGAGCTGAACTACACGACGTTCTTTCTTCCACAAATTATCCAACCATTTCAGATATTTTTATTCTTATTTATAAAATATTCACTGTTCTATCAAACTTTACACTTTACAGAGAGAGAGAGAACAACACAAAACTAACGCAGTTTGAGATCATTCACTCTTTCCTTCTCTCCCTATCTTCCATGGTGCACTCTCTAGTCTTATTCTCTTCACTAAATTTTATACATTCCTCATCTTATTCTACTTTTGTAATCTCATAGTTTTGTTGTTATTTACAGGAATAGTAAGTAGATTTGATTTCAGCTTCTACATTGGTCAGGTAAATCTCAGATCTACACTCATATCACCAATTTCAAACACTGATTCATTTACTTGTTCAGATCTTGTGTTTTAGTTAGCCTTATACAGTTTTTTTTGTTGCGAGTGCTTCATTTTGAACTAACTCTAGTTGATTTCATGTTACGTGATTTCGTAGTCAGGTTTTAATTGCTCTTCTTTATTAATTAATGTTTAACTGTGATTATTATTTAGATTTGTGGAAAGAAAATAAAAAGCAGGTTTCTCAAGAGATCCAGAGATCTAACGTAATTTCCTTATGTGTGTGTCTTTTCCTTCTGTAATTTAAGTTCCGTACGATGTTATTGTTGGTGATAGCTCACTTTTTGTGTGGAGGTTAGAATTAAGTCAAATGAGTGATGGCTCAACCAACATGATGTATTATTTTGATGCCGTATTTATGTTTAAGACTAATGATGATATTGATTGTTTATGATGTCTATTTATTGTTGTTAGTTTATTGGTCATTATTTCTATATCCTCGTTTTAAATTCAAGCCCTTAAGTATTAGTACTCGAAGTTCTTAATTCATAGTATGGAGATTATTGTTTTCCTTTTTTAGTTGCATATTCATTGAGCTTTGAACAGCAAAATTGAACTCATTGAGGAAAACTAGTTATTCTCTGACTGTAATATGGAAAGAAAGCTGATGTTCCATTTCAACAAGAAAACTTTACCTAAAGTTGAAAAAAGTACTAATTTGAATTTATTTTCTTAGCATTATTAAACTAAATGAGATTGTATCATCAAGTACACTTTGTTATGTGGGGACGACTAAAAATTATATCATCCTATTGGATAATTTATTTGTTTTATATCTATGTTACCTTTCAAAAACATATTGCTTACATCTTATAAATTTAATGAGACGTCCTCTCCAGAAATCCTAAAATCATGTCTTCTTATCTTAAAACCATAGCAAATTGGTTTTATAAACATTTGTTCTAATCTAGCATGGAAGACATGCTAGTTTCAAGAATTTATCTTGGTAGAAAGTTTCTATGTTTTCTTCCACCAGTTCCTTCACATTGTATTCCTGAAGATTTGGGAATGAATACACTGCTTACTTTCAGCTGCAGCGACTAAAGTAACTGATTTTGGTGATCTTGTTAACCAGACATCTTGTATGATTTTGTTTCCAGATTAAGTGTATTCTTTTTGTTTGGTATTGTTTAATAACTTGCCTTTCCTATTTACAAATATGAAACCATAAGCATGAGGTTCGATTTATAGATTAGCTCCTTTTCTCTCTGTTTCAGGTCCCGGTCTCACAATGGGGAAGTCGCCAGGAAAATGGATCAAAACTTTACTGTTCAGAAAAAGGTCATCCAAATCAAATATTTCACAAGGAAGAGAGGTAAACTATTAAAACAATGTTACAAATCTATTCAATGCCAAACTATATTCATATTACACGAGCACATTCACAAATATTCTTTCAAATTACATCATCATTAATAATCATTAATTATTAACTCCAAATTAACCCTTCTAAATTTTAACCAAAATAGTTTCAGCTGAACTGTCAATCAAATTCAATCACGGATAGAGAGAATGAAGCCAGGAACAAGAGAACACAGATTCTGTTCTCTTACGAAGGACACATTCTGCTGTAAACATATGTTTGTTACTTCATTTTTTTGTGTGTACTTGTTGAGTACTGTTTGCAAACCAACCACCAGAGTTTATGCATAGGAATTGTTGATAGAAAATATCTTTGTTAAACTTATTTTTCTTATGAAAAATGAAAGTATGACCTTCCCTTTTGTAGTGAAACATGTGACTTATTTTACTACAATTTCATGTAGAAGCTTGTTAGTCAAAAGGAAGGAGCGGTTCCTTTGAAGTTGTCAGAAACTGACTTGGCTGCAGATCCAACCTTGAATTCTAATGGTAGAAATGAGGAAGACATATATCTGGAGGATAAAGAAGCAGAAAATGTTTCACCTGGAGATCTAGAAGTAAACATGGTACAGTCTGTTCAACAAGATGCTCCATTTGATCAAGAGAATATAATACTGGTGGAAGCAGCAACAAAAACACAGGCTGCTTTCAGGGGTTACTTGGTAAGTAACTTGCAGTTTTGCCTGTATGAGTTCTTATAAATTGTAATATTTGATATTGCCTGAACTAATGGAAGCATTTTTTGTGAAGGCTCGGAGGGCATTCAGGGCCCTAAAAGGCATAATAAGGTTGCAAGCACTTATTCGTGGGCACTTGGTTAGGAGACAAACTGTTGTTACATTATGCTCTATGTATGCGATTGTCAAGTTACAAGCTCTTGTTCGTGGAAGAAGAGTTAGACAGTGTAATCTATTGAAACCTCTGGTAATGTTTGTCAAGAACTGAATTCTTATTAGTTTATATCATTAATTTTTCAAATTATTTATATTATTCATGGTGCTTTTATCATGGTGAAGTTAGATCCATGTGGTTCTGTTAATCTAAGAATTGTGACTAAGCTAGTAGAAGCAGCACGTTCAAAATGAGGACTTGCTTGGAAAATAATTGGCTTATTTTGAACTATTTACTACGACATCTTCATTATTTTTTTCTATTGCTATTTATGGTTATTTTCCTTCTCAATTTTCCGTGGCTTAGGATGGCAAACAAGTCAAGCCAAATGATGTGCATACCAGAATTATGAAGCTCTCTGCAAATGCTTTCATCCGTAAGGTATTTTACATTAAACCTTTGTATGTGATAAGCTTATTATTTGTGTGACTTGGGAGAATTTTCATCAGATATTTAATTAATACTTAAGCAGCTGTAACACAATGATTACATAATACCTGAGTAGAGAACTTCGTTCAAATGCTGACCTCTTCTATCTAACGAATATGATTAGTTTCTTCAGAAAACATATTTATTTAATAGTTAACCAGCTGTAACACAGAATGATTCCATAATACCTATACTTCTTTCGTAATCCCCGAGTAGAGAGCTTCATTCAAATACTGACCTATTCTCTCAAACAATTCTCATTTGCGTATTTAGTTTTTAATGTGGCATCTCAGTGCTTGCAATTTTTCTCTCAATTACTGTAGTATTATCTATAAACAAATGTTTTTGTCACTTGGATTGCGTGTCAGTTACCTATAGCACATACTTTCATTATCACATCTTTTGACTGACCATTACATAGTTTCATGTAAGATCGTTGCTTTATTGTTTCAGCTTCTTGCATCATCTATTGTAATATTGCCCCTGCGTTTGCAATATGTTGCTGGCGATCCAAATTCAGTCCTGAGTTGGTTGGAGCGCTGGTCAGCATCTTACTTTTGGAAACCAGTTACACAACCCAAGAAAGTTCTAGACATTAAGTCTCAGAGAAAGCAAGGTAATAATTCAATTGGAGAAGCTCAAATGAGTAAGTCAAAACGTACCAACCGGAAGCTTCCTACTTCTAATTTTGACTCGGTTCCGGTGCAAGCAAATCCTGAACTTGAGAAACCAAAACGAAACGCAAGGAGAATTTCAAGCCAGCCCTCAGATCCTGTGCAGGAAAGTCCACAAGTTGAGTTGGAAAAGATTAAGCGAAACTTGAGAAAGGTTCACAACCCAGTTGTTGAGAATAATGCCCCATCAGAAGTTGAATCTGAGACCCCAAAGCAGCATTCCGAAAGGGCAGCAACAGTCAAATCAGGCCATGCTGGTGTTTTAGAACAAGGGGTCAATGGTTCTAATGAGAAGATTAAGAAAGAAGGGACATTAATCATTTCCAGTGTGCCTCATAGAGAAATTCCTCCTGCACCTTTTGTTAGTAAGGACGTGTCTGACATTCCAAGTATTAATCAAGAGGTTGTTGAATCAAATCCCCTGACCGATATTACAAGTAAAGATGAAAACATTTCTGATAATGATGTAAAGAATGAGCCCAAAGATTTACTAGAGACTGTTTGTAAAGATGAAAATTCTCATTTAACTAATGGAGATCTTAGTCACAAGGAAGATCCAACTGGCAGTGAAAACTTGAAACCAACCCGAAAATCCCCAATTGTAACAAAGCAGGATCGTGCAGAGAATGGTTCACTGAATAGTCCAACATTACCTAGTTATATGGCAGCAACTGAATCTGCTAAGGCAAAGTTGAGGGCACAAGGATCCCCAAGACTTGCACAAGAGGTGAGTGAAAGAAACAACCCTGCACGGCGACATTCTCTGCCGTCTTCAATTAACAGCAAAATTAGTTCACATTCACCTAGGACACAGAGACCAGCTCAAGCAGGTAGCAAAGGGGACCATAAAAGTGACAAAACTGTATCATCTTCTAGAGAAGGCAATGGTATGAAATAATTCTTCCTATTTTAGTTCTTCTAAAACAGCATAGGTTCTTTTATTTACAGTAAAATAACTTGGTAGAAGCAAACTTATAAAACTGAATCAGTTATATTCTGGTTTTTTTTATAAATATAAAAATCATTATTAATTGTCGTTAACATATAATCTGTTCATCTTGCAGGAAAGGTAGTTCAAGCAGAATGGAAGAGGTAATTCGAGGAAGACTAATTTTCAGGAGATGAAAATGATGATGTTGAAACTTGTGAGGCTTTTATATGTATCTCGAAAGAAATTTGCTGGATTGATAGGACTATAATAGGTGTGTTTAATCATGTATTTTATTTATTTGCTTAATTTTGGGCGTTTGAGGGTGATTTGTACATCATAGGTTTAGTTTTGCATGATTCAGCAACTACCTAACTTTAAGTTATGTTATTGACATGATAATTTCTGGCGTGTTCATATTGTGTGTTTTTGACTTTTTTCTTTCTGTTTTCTAGTGTGTACCAGTAATGATTATTTATGTTGACTTCTAACTAGCCTGGGTTGAGAATAATTGTTATTTTCTCACTGAGTGTGATGTAACAACATGTGATAACGTTAAAGCTATACGGTTTGATGTTAAGTACTAAATAATTGAAGTTCGTTTACCGGGACATGGACATATATGTTGTCCCACTAAAAAAATATATTTAAATTAAAATTTTAATAATTAAATATTTTTTTGACCTATCATAAGTAGTGATACATGAATTGCCACACTGTTATAGGACAATAAATGTCCACTTTGTTTACATGGAATTATGGATGAGCCAAGTTGCCCTGCATCAAAAAATAGCTTATGAAATGTTAAAGCGTGCAAAATAGGACCATGCAATTATTCTCACCACCTTCCCAACCATTCATTTCTTTCTTTCCTTTTCTCTTTTCAATGTTATTTTTTATGAGAGAAAAATGATTATATTTACCCATCACTTATAGGTTAAACATCAGTTACATTATAAATAAAAATTATATATGAACATTGCAATAAAAGTGTAAAAATGTATATTGTGAGCTCATATTTATTCAACTCTTGTACTTTATATTTTTAATTATACTTTAATATTTTATATTAACACAATGGGATTTCATAACAATTAGATATTACTCCATTTTATTGCATTTCCAATTATGAAAGTTGACTTGTGAAATATTAACATCCTTCTTCAATTTTTTCTATTAATATATACTATCCTTATCTCTATTATATAACTTATGGTGTGACTTTAGCACATGTAATTGTTAATTAATTGATAAATAAGATGTTGATTTAGTGCTATAACATTTTACTAAATTTTCAGAAAGATTAAAAGGTCAATGATTCCAATAATATTTGTTGAAAGATACAACTACACAACCTAAAAGCGATTTGCTCCGTACTCATAGCATCATACTATCATGGAATACTTTTAGTAGTAGAACAATGGGGGCAGAAGAATAAAATTATACAGCAATATTGTGAGTTATATATCATTGAGTTACAATATATAAAACTTATATACTGTTATTGTATATATTATTTTTCTCATAATATTGTGAGTGTACTAACAAAGTATTAGTCAAGAGGTGTAAGGCCTCACTAGATCCCTAAGGTCGATTGTTCGATTCTTGAGAACGACGTTATTGAGAGGGGCAGTCAAAACCCGAGAGATTAATTCCTTACCCAAAAAATGTGAAAGATACCTTTGATAGTACCAAAAAATATTATTATAAATGTAATATGTACATACTTTTAGTGTAAAGAGTCAATATATCATTTATTTGTATTATTTAATTAAAAAGAGTTAATAATAACTAATTATAAATGTTGAATGATTTAATAACACCATACAAATATCATACATCATCATTATATTCATTTTTTACTCTACCAACCCTAACCAATAATAACGTAATATGTAGAGGATAATATAGTTAAAAAATAGATATTTTATTTAATGACAATGAGTAATATATTGTAATGTGATCTCACTAAATAATAAGTATCATACATCAAAAAGTTAAATATTTAATTGTTATGAACTATTCGCTAAAAATGATAATAACTAAACTAAATTGTCATTTTTTATCTACAATACCATTCACTAAAATAATAATACTTATAACGTCAATTATTAGTATTTGAGAAACCTCGACATGGGAAGATTAAAAAAATGGAAAACTGATAATGAAGCAAAACAGTTTAGTCATAATAGTCGCATACTTGTTGATAAACACGCTGAACCTTGCACCTCATAAATGAGCTGTAATATTTAACATATAGTGAAACATGTAATAATACTCTTAAAAAACCTTTACGCACGTTAAGATTTTTACATTAATTACTCTATCCAAATTGATATTTTATTCCTTCTAAATCATCATTTTTCTACAAGCCAAATCAGCCAATCTTATCCTCACAAAATTGTAAAATGCATTTTAGACATAATTTATTATTATTATTTCAAAAAATGTTGAAGCTATCAAGTACCCAAAAAAAAAAATCACTGTATATATTTGAACGGTTTGTGTAATAGTGAGACATAACTAGTGTGAAGTATGTTTAAGGTATCACCATCGTTGTTGTTGTGTTTTATGTTGGGGCTTTTGCTCCATTGTGAGGCTCATGAAAATAAACACAACAAGATTGAATTTTATGAACTCAAGAGAGGAAATATGCATCTCAATTTTACAAACTATGGTGCTACCATTCTCTCTTTAAGGATCCCTGATAAATATGGTTTGTTTCTTTTATCTTCTTCATTCTCTATTACTGTCACAATGAAATATAACTTTTTTGTTTGTTGTAACTATCTTTACAGGGAAAATAGCTGATGTTGTTCTTGGCTACGATTCCATCAACGCTTATAAGGTATGATCTATTAATTGAAAATGAATTGCAGTGCTTTAAATTGCAGTCGCGGTTCATTGTGACCGTTGCGGTGTGTTTGTCAGTAAAAACATATTTTTGATATCAATGTGATTGTGTTGTGGTCTGTTGCGGTCGCATCATTGTAAATCAGTATCACTTGATGTGATCCGCAATCAATTTGATACACTGAGTGACAGTGACATATTAAAGTTAGTTTTTTTCATATGATTGTGTCGCTTCAGTCCCAAACTCTCATTGGTTCTATCTTTTGGATCTCTATTTTTTATTTAGTTATTTGATCTACGTAAGCATTGACTAGATCCAAACTTCATAAGGTTTTTGTGTGCAAGTGCTATCATCTCACATAATGGATAAAGAACTGATCCATCATTTTGGGCTGTCTCACTGTCCCTCTCACCAACAAGTGTCGCGTACAAGAATCGAATATTTGACATTTAGTCCAATGTCGATATTGGGTCCAGTGGGACCCTTGGTATTGAACCACTAAACCAACACTAGACCAACTTTATGGAAATCGCTCTTTGGGGCCTTACACTACTAGACAAACCGTTTATAGTATTGAACCTTGGATTTGTACATATGTTACATTGGATCTAGTGGGTTACACTACTGAACCAATTCTTCAACTCTTCCTTGCTTGTATTTCATTTTTATTACCAAAAAATGTGCAAGGTTTATAGGTTTATGTTCTCAGTCAATTACTCGATTTTCTCATAATATGCATATGCATTTTTCTCTGGAAATTACACTCAGATATCTAAAATCGTGGTTGTGTACTAGCAACATCAACAACAGACAGTGTTTATTACAGTGAGTATAATACACCGATCATTTCTCATACTCAATGCTTTCAAATTCTCTGTAGAATGATACATCTTACTTTGGTGCTCTTATTGGACGTGTGGCAAATAGAATTGGAGGAGCTAAATTCATTTTGGGTGGCAAAACTTACAAATTGTCTGCAAATGATCATGGGAACACACTCCACGGTATATTTTTACATCGAAGTTTCTGATAATCGATACGTATAATATGTATACACACACAACATGCAAGGATGCAGAGCATGCTATTCATTTTTTCTTAAATAGATGATGGAATTGCTTATGATTTTTTAACAATTTGCGCAACTGAAATATCAGGCGGTACCCAAGGGTTCAGTGATGTTCTATGGAAAGTAAAATCCCACAAGAAACACAGTCATGTAACATTTACATACCACAGTTTTGATGGTGAACAAGGTGCATACTTCGATTTCTGGTTTATAGTTACATTGTCAATCATATCTGATATTATCTTGTGCTGCTCTAACTTTTGTTTGATGTTGTATATGTCTTTCCTTCTAAATTGTTTTAGGCTTTCCTGGAAAACTTGTTGTCTCTGTGACTTACATGTTTATCGGAAAAAACAAATTGGGAGTGAAAATGATCGCGAAACCGGTAGACAAAGCGACACCGGTGAATTTAGCACAGCATACTTACTGGAATCTGAGGGGCCATAACAGTGGAGACATTCTTTCTCACACAGTTCAGATTTTTGCATCACAGATCACACCAGTTGACAATAATCTTATCCCCACTGGCAAACTCCAATCTGTTAAGGGCACACCATATGATTTCCTTGAACCAAAAGAAGTCGGAAGCCGAATTCACAAGCTTCCTGGTCTATATGACATAAACTATGTGCTGGACAAAACTCCCAAATTGCACTTCAACAAGGTGGCTATTGTGAAAGATCCTGTCTCTGGAAGGAAAATGGAGCTCTGGTCAAATCAACTAGGTGTGCAGTACTATACTAGTGGCATGTTGAATGATACCAAGGGCAAGGATGGAGCCGTGTACCACAAGTATGCCGGCATTGCCTTGGAGACGCAGGGTTTCCCAGATTCCGTAAACCACCTGAATTTCCCGTCGCAGATTGTGAATCCTGGGGAGGTATACAAGCACTACATGATTTACAGATTCACAGCCAGCTAAATGGATTTTTGAATTATAAAAGCTGCTATGTATCTTCACAATCTGCTTCAGTTGATTTGAAATATTATTTCTTGTTTAGCTTAGCTTAGCTTAGCTTAGCTTTTTCCTTTGGAGCTTACTTGAAATAATACATTGCTGTTGCTATGAATAAGTTTTGAGGAAAGCTACTCTATGGTCAGATTAACTCATTTAGAACAATGATGTCTTCTTAGCTTTTATATATATTCACACACATTCATAAAAAAATTTCAATGAGAACAAGCACAGTTGAAATTGAACCTCTACTTCGAGGTTGTTAAAGTGTAGAGTCAACTTTAAAACATGAAGGGGTAAGATGATAGACGCGTAGACATAACACAAAGCATAACTTCGTCTAAAATACAAAATTACATTAAAAAAAATTTGCGCAACTGAAATATCAGGCGGTACCCAAGGGTTCAGTGATGTTCTATGGAAAGTAAAATCCCACAAGAAACACAGTCATGTAACATTTACATACCACAGTTTTGATGGTGAACAAGGTGCATACTTCGATTTCTGGTTTATAGTTACATTGTCAATCATATCTGATATTATCTTGTGCTGCTCTAACTTTTGTTTGATGTTGTATATGTCTTTCCTTCTAAATTGTTTTAGGCTTTCCTGGAAAACTTGTTGTCTCTGTGACTTACATGTTTATCGGAAAAAACAAATTGGGAGTGAAAATGATCGCGAAACCGGTAGACAAAGCGACACCGGTGAATTTAGCACAGCATACTTACTGGAATCTGAGGGGCCATAACAGTGGAGACATTCTTTCTCACACAGTTCAGATTTTTGCATCACAGATCACACCAGTTGACAATAATCTTATCCCCACTGGCAAACTCCAATCTGTTAAGGGCACACCATATGATTTCCTTGAACCAAAAGAAGTCGGAAGCCGAATTCACAAGCTTCCTGGTCTATATGACATAAACTATGTGCTGGACAAAACTCCCAAATTGCACTTCAACAAGGTGGCTATTGTGAAAGATCCTGTCTCTGGAAGGAAAATGGAGCTCTGGTCAAATCAACTAGGTGTGCAGTACTATACTAGTGGCATGTTGAATGATACCAAGGGCAAGGATGGAGCCGTGTACCACAAGTATGCCGGCATTGCCTTGGAGACGCAGGGTTTCCCAGATTCCGTAAACCACCTGAATTTCCCGTCGCAGATTGTGAATCCTGGGGAGGTATACAAGCACTACATGATTTACAGATTCACAGCCAGCTAAATGGATTTTTGAATTATAAAAGCTGCTATGTATCTTCACAATCTGCTTCAGTTGATTTGAAATATTATTTCTTGTTTAGCTTAGCTTAGCTTAGCTTAGCTTTTTCCTTTGGAGCTTACTTGAAATAATACATTGCTGTTGCTATGAATAAGTTTTGAGGAAAGCTACTCTATGGTCAGATTAACTCATTTAGAACAATGATGTCTTCTTAGCTTTTATATATATTCACACACATTCATAAAAAAATTTCAATGAGAACAAGCACAGTTGAAATTGAACCTCTACTTCGAGGTTGTTAAAGTGTAGAGTCAACTTTAAAACATGAAGGGGTAAGATGATAGACGCGTAGACATAACACAAAGCATAACTTCGTCTAAAATACAAAATTACATTAAAAAATGCGCGTGCACACACACACACACAGATATATATATATATATATATATCTAGAAAAATAACAGACAAGAAATTAACATCTCATACACAATGAAGGCCTTAGATTCAGAAACAAGATGAAGGTTAAGGAGATTTCTGCATTGGGTAGGATTTTTGCTTATATGTGAGGCTAAGGAGATGAAAGAGCAGTGACAGTTAAAAACTTCAAATTAGGAAGGAAAGGCTGAAGGAGCAATCATCTATTAACTTTTTCAACTAATAAAAAACAATTGTACATCGATGGTACGAAAAGTGGGACATCAGATGTACTCTCAAAATGTTGGGTTAACGATTTGTAAGGGCTAAATATTAGGGTTAAAAGTTAAGTTAAAAAGCTGCAGGTTGGCCACAAATTAGATTGAAAACTCCAAATCACAAGTTGTCTTCCCCAACTTGAAAATATGTTGCCAACTTGCCATTATGCATCACGCTTTCAATTACCTTGCTCCACTCTCACTTTTTATTATCCTTAAATATTGTCCTCAATCATTTAAGCAAGGGTTCAGAAAGTGTCCAATTAGAAATCTGCATAACCGGGCAAAAAAACATAATCACAATAAACATCCCAACGTGTTTTGAACTCACCAATCCTAAAACCAATTATTCTATTCAAATCTATTTGGAAGGGCAAGAGGGATATCCATGAGCAATTTGATTATAACAGAATCATTTGCATGCAAATTAAAATGAAATTGTGGCCATTGAACATTTGTTACAAGAATCCCAGGAGAATCCCAGGGAAACCAAAAAACTGAAATTCTTGTCTTTTACCATTTTACTTTATTACAAGCATCCTGTTATGAAGGCAGAAACTAAACAACTGCTGGTAGAGACGAAGGATATGTGACAAGGCATATTGATGTTGAAATAACTGAAGTACAGTATCAAGGAGGCTTATACAGTATAGATTGAATGAACGAAAGAATAATGGATATGACAACGGATCAGCATCAATATGTGCATTGTGTATAACTATGGACGCACAAATTTCTCATACGAGGTTTGAATGAATGAATGAATGAGAGGAAAATACGCGTGTAAGGCTAGTATGGAAATTTTCGGTATATTCAGTGATAAATTTGAGACCCAATATGGGTTTATACAATGTGCACGATATCGAGCTCTAACGTTTTATTCAATCATCATTACATGATGTAAAATAAAGTGGCTAATTAGAAATGCTGCACAATAAAATTATAATTATAGCATGTTATCCAAAGATGATATAGTAATAGACTAATAGATGACACCATGAGACATAACAGAGAAGCAAAACAAAAATACTTGAGAAAAGAAATAGTTCAATATCTCAGACAAAGATTTATCTCAAACCGAAACAGGGATGGAAAAACTGTAACAGTCAAGCAAGACAGAAATGTAGAAAGTATTACAAATGCAAATAAAAGTACTAGGAAAAGGCATATTATAGATCAATCTTCATCTTCTTCGTCTCCATCACCACCAGCAGCCTTTTTAGCAGCAGACTTTTGGTTCCTTCTCTTAACTCTTCCCGGACGACCACCACCAAGTGGGCTCGTAAGTGAAAAGTCGATATGCTTCTGTGAATCAACCCGAACCATGAATGACGGGATGTTCACAACTTGCCTACCAACCCTGCCACAAACCCAAAAAATGTCATATTAAAACTCTATTTCCAAACAACACATCATTTCAAACACAATACAAATCACGAACAAAGTGTTAGTCGAGTGTATAAGATCACACCACATCCTCAGGATGACCCAAAGCACAAAGCACACATCCCGATAGGATCACTTGTTGGGAGGAGCAGCACAAAGCACAAATCCTAAAAGAGATTAATTCTTTAACCACAAGGTAACAGATACCACTGGTAATACAAAAAACACAACGCAAATCAATTATAACACGCTTAATGGATCGTATTTACATCAATCCAAACGGTTTAATTTTTAAATTAAAATATCATCACATTCAAAAAAGTCAGAAACAAAGGTTACAATATATCACTCTATTTGCTACTTAATAAAAATGCAACTGCTATGATAACAGAAATAAACATAACCAGACACATCAATTGCAATTCAAACTGCAAAAATCAACGAAATTAAAGTAAAAAATGAAGAAAAAAACAGAGAATTTAAAAAAGCCGAACCTGATGTGCCTCTGCCTGATAAGAACCCTAGCATGATGAATGGACTTGGCCATTCCAGATTTGAAAACTAGGGTTTGAAGGCGGCGCTCAAGAAAATTCTCAACGGTGAGAGCCAACACATAATCAAGCTTATTCTGAGTATCATCAAGAAGTCCATAACGAAACATTCTCCTGAGTAAAGCTTCACCCTCAAAGATACGACGAGGATTCTTCTCATCAAGTGTAAGCAAATTCCTTGCATTGTTACGGATTCTGCTAAGAGCATATTGAACTCTCCACAGTTCCCTCTTACAACGAAGACCGTACTCACCAACAAGCTTCAACTCTGCATCCAAACGTTCCTTCTCGTATGGACGACGTGGCTTCTTGAAGGTTTTCCCATCTGTTATTGTTATTGCAATGTTTTCGATTCAGATCAGATATACAAAAATGAATTGAAATCAAAATTGAAAGTATTGAAATTATAGAAACTCACATTTGCGGAAATATGAGACATGCACCATTGTTCTTGCTCCTTGTGCCTCCTTTTGCAGATGAAACTGATTCAATTGCGTTTTGCTTCTTTCATTTTATATATCTTGTGTTTCATTCGTTAACCCTAATCTCTTTCAAGCCCACTTATGGCCCAATTAAGCCCAATTACGCAAAGGACTTAAATGTAAAAAACCATATAATTTTAAAATAATAATAACAAGTTATTTTTATTATAAGATTCAATAGTATAAGGTGAATGACTAATGATATCTCGCTATTAAAATACCATTGGATATTTAGCACATTTTCTATGAAAAGAGTATGTCATCTTACTTATTGGTTAGGAAAATAATATTATTAAATTTTAAATTTTAATATATGTTTTTCATCAAATTAGAGGAAATCTCACGTAGAGTAACACACTCTTATGATTTTCTTATTCGTATGGTAAGGGTGTATCAATAGGGATGACAATAAGGCAAAGCATGCGCAAATAATATTCTTTGTTCTCATGCCCATACTATTTGCAAATAACAGTTATGTGCGAGTTCAGAACAAGTTTTTTAGTTTATATATAAACATATTTACATATTTTGTAATAATCAATATGTGTAATAACATGTGAACAATAAAAAATTACAATTTAATTTATTATAAAATAATAATAATAAATATATATAATTATAAAATAATATACTTATACATTTTAATTAAAATTAATTTATAAATATACATATATCGATAAGATAAATATTATGACAGGATGAGATGACTATCATGATACTATGGGATAAGTATCATGATACTATTGTGGTATTTTACAACTACTCAAGGAGTTATGGGATGAAACATTTCCATATATCATTCCTTATAAAAATATATTATAAAGGCTAATGACAAATTTCGAAATGAAATTAATTAAGAAAAAGGAGAATTTTTAATTGATGGAGTTATTAAAAAATTGATTTCCCACCACACTGACGGCAAGAAGCGTTGCGCGTTAATGGTGTAGCAGAAGTGAAGAGCTGAAAGATACAAATTCCCATTTTCACAATGCCACATTTCTCTTCCCTTTCTCTCTGAAAACCATTCAATCCTCTCTCCTTCATTCACTTTCCGATTTTCAATCATAAAAATCGAAACTTTATCCAAACCCACCTAAGGTTTCAACCAAAAATCTTGATCCCTTTTTTCAGAACACCCAAATCTTCGTTTTCTACTCCCATTTCCATTTTTCTCTTTCTGGGTAGTGGGGTTTTGTGTTATTGGTGGAAATGGCGTCGAGTATAGGGATAATGGATAGTGCATATTTTGTCGGCAGGAATGAGATTCTAAGTTGGATCAACGAAAGGCTCCGTCTTAATCTCTCTCGCATTGAGGAGGTATAGTTCCTTTATATTCACATTGCATTTCTCTTCTTCAAAATTCCCCTCTTTTCTTTTCGAGGTTAAATCTCACTTGTTGGTAAGGGCAGCCACGGAAATTGAAATAACTAGTTCCTTACCCAAAAACTGAATATATTAATGAAAAAAAGTTACACCTACTTGTCTAAAGAAATTCTGTATACTGTCGCATGAGTAAGAATCCTCTCTATTTTTTAAGTATGCACCTTTTGTTATATCTTTCAAAAGAATGTAGACAATCACAAGGATGATCGTAATAATTATGTGCAAGTACCATATTTTCTGCATCAAAATCCTTTTTTTATGAATTATTATCTAATTTTCTTTTTGTAAATAATGATGTTGGGGTTAATGATTCTTAATTATCTAAGGATGGTTACAATAATTACAGAAATGCCTAACTTTTAATGCTAATATATTATCTAATATGAACATATACATTTGGTTCTGATCCTGTTTATGGCACTTGGCTAGGCTGCATCTGGTGCTGTACAATGCCAGCTGATGGACATGACGTATCCGGGGGTTGTTCCGATGCACAAGGTGCCAACATTACATTGCTTTAACTTTCTTTTCAGTTCTTCGGATATTTTATGTTTCCATCAACTGTATCTTTTTTTGCAATCCCGGGTTTATTGTAGGTCAACTTTGATGCAAAGACAGAGTATGATATGATCCAGAATTACAAAGTTCTGCAAGAAGTGTTCAACAAGTTGAAAATTGATAAGGTATCTGTTTCCTCCTGTGATTAATATGGAAACTATGGGGTAAACCAAAACAGGACCTAACTGACTTTTCCAAAGACACTTTATTATAGAACACAATGATGTCATTTGATCCATATAGCCGTTCTCGCTCTTTCTTTGTTGGGGCTTCATTGGAATGACTCACTAGTAACAAACATTTAGCACATGCGAAAATAGTGTGTTTATCAAAGCCTAGAAGTTCTATTGATGGATAAATTTATCAATGGATTACTATTCCATCTACAGATTACCTATTTTTTACTCATGTTTTACTCTCCTCTTTGCCCAGCCCCAAATTTTATCCTCAATCTTGCATCATTGACAAACTGCAAATATAGTGACTTATCTCTTTCGGCAGGTTGGCTAAGCCTACATTAGAAATTTGACTAAAGACACGCTTGACATGCAGTTTGATTTTGATGCTCAATCCTAATTTGATTGGTTGCATTTTATGAAAGTGCCTGATATTTCCTTGTGATTTAATGGTACAAGTACTTTGTATGATAGCTTTACATGAGATGAAAAGTAGTAGAAAATGTACTTTGGTGAATCAGTAGTTGCTGTTAGTATTTATTGAACTTAACACGACTACCCTGTGGCAGCATATTGAAGTTAGCAGGCTTGTTAAAGGCCGACCCTTGGACAACTTGGAGTTGTTGCAATGGCTGAAACGTTACTGTGATTCTGTGAATGGTGGCATTATAAATGAGTACGCTACTTGCTTTGAGTATCCTTTCCTTCATTTCCTTGTAGAATTTCGTAATTGTAATATCACTTATATGGTACCATGTCCACACACACACGCACATCTTTTCAAATAATTGGAGGTCCAATATTATGCAATTCATTATGTTTTTTAAACTGTACTGTGTAGTCTATGTTGTCAATTTTATTTTTATTTTTTCTTCTAGGAACTATAATCCTGTTGAGCGAAGGGATAGAGGTGGAAAGGACCGAAATCTTAAGGGTTCTCTTAGGAGCTCAAAAACAAATATTACAAATAATACTGGTTCAGGCAACACAATCAGCTCTAATAGAACATCTGGTTAGCTTATTGGTTTCTTTCATCTTTGATCCTAAGTTCTGCATTTTGCCTGATGGTTAACCATGTCAACCTTTCTAATTTCTCATTCTTTTTGGTTGTTTTCTTTCGAGTATAGGTGCCAAGCAGTTCAGGTCAAGTGGAGCAGCAGGTGGGGCTAATTCTTCAGCGGAGATTCAGGCTTTGTCCAAAGAGGTATGAACATTAGCTTTATACCTTGGAATTTGCTTCATGTATGTAGACATGGTTAATTTTCCTGATATGTTCCTTGATGGTTTTTAACATGTCTGTGCTCTCAAATTTCAGTGCCTTGAGAAATTACTTGTTCTTCTAGACTGTTGCAATTCTAAGTTTTTTTGCTGAGTTATTTTTGTGAAAGAATTTATTTAACTCTTTTTTACTTATTATATTTGATGGGAACATCTTGTTTACTTCTTTATTCTTCTGTTTCTTGTTTCACAGATTACCGAACTCAAACTTGCAAATGATGTCCTAGAAAAAGAAAGAGACTTTTACTTCGGAAAATTACGGGATATAGAAATTCTTTGCCAGACTCCAGAATTGGAAGACACCCCTGTAAGAATTCTAATAAAGGCTTGCATTGAAGTTTAGTTATCTCTGTTCCCAAACGAATTGAGGTCCTTTTCTTTTTCAGTATGTTTGTCATCATGATTACCTCTTGTGCTATATATATGTATATATTCCATCTTCTAGTCTCATGAATTCTCCAATTAGTTTTCTTTTAATCAGAATATCCTAATACTTTGTGATTGACTGGAGCTGGGAACAATAAATAAACATACAGAAGTTTTGGCGCTAAAAAAATATGGTTTTATCGTTGGCATGTTTACCGTTCGGAAGTTTTTATATAGTAGATGGGTTTGTTTGAGTGGTTGAAATGGGATATGGTTGTCCTTGACCTTAAGTTTTATATTAAATAAATTTGGTCCTTTGAAGGGGTTGCAGCTTTTATAGTAACTTTTATTTTCATCCTCTATATTTGCCTACTCAGTTTTTTTCTGCTTCTATTTAAGTATCACTAGGATTGCAACCCACATTACCTTTCTCATGCTGTATGTGATTGTTTTGGCATGATAGAGCCGGGTGATGGTGTTTTATCATAGTGTCTGAAACTGCTTACCATCACATTTACAAATCATCCATTCCTAAACCCCGGTTATACCTCGGATCGGCGTAAATCCCATAGTATTTAACCTCAGTGGTTGCTTAAGTTAGGTGAATATTTTTTTCTAAACCGAAATAAATAAATGCAAGTGACTGATACATGTTCTATTTCTAAATGCAGGCGTCTATAGCAATTAAGAAGATTTTGTATGCTGATGATCCAGATGAATCAGCACTGGATGAAGCTCAGGGTTACCTTGATCAAACTATCAATGCTGCAAAAGCCGAAGCAGAAATTGAAGACTGACTCTAAAAAGTAGCTCCTAACTCGGATGTGCAAGATACATGTGAGGCTATCTGTTAAACAAAGTTGGTGCTGTGCCAATAGAGTGACATGACATTTAATGAAAGAGTTGTTGTATGGTATGTTTGTGTTGTTGTAAACCAGGATTATCAAAGTAGAAACTGGTCTTTCCAATTAAGAGTGCATTTCATCATCTTTTTTATCTGTATGAAAATAACTTATCTAATGAACTTTGCTACCAAGTTTTCTGAATTTTTTTCTGATAATTTTAATTCAAAATGACTCGTGAGTTTCCATGATACAATATAAAACACACCCCACTATTTGTGTAAGGGATGGTATTAGAGGAAAAAGTGAAGAAATATGAGTGTTGTAAAATTGGTGACTATGAGAATGATAAAGATTTTTACAATTAGTCTTATGTCTTGTGCAATGGATACTTCAAACTTTCTTGCAGGCTATTTCATGATGGATCACAAATACTCCATTTATATTCAATTCATTAATACAGAAACTGTGTTGCATCCATTGATGTATATATGTGTGTGTATGTCACATTCCTCTTCCATCATGTCATTAACATGAGAGCTATTATGAAAAAAGCAACAAGAGTGCATCAATTTGATTTGAGTAGCACCTCTACTTTTGCCAGCACTAGTAAGACTACATCTGCCAAAGGTAGCAGCACTTGCAGGTAGACCAATCGAATAAATTAATAAAGCAAATTCAATGAAGCAACAACCAGTACCAAAGAGAAGCGGCCATAAACTGGATAGTTAATTCTTTGCCAGACTCCAGAATTGGAAGACACCCCTGTAAGAATTCTAATAAAGGCTTGCATTGAAGTTTAGTTATCTCTGTTCCCAAACGAATTGAGGTCCTTTTCTTTTTCAGTATGTTTGTCATCATGATTACCTCTTGTGCTATATATATGTATATATTCCATCTTCTAGTCTCATGAATTCTCCAATTAGTTTTCTTTTAATCAGAATATCCTAATACTTTGTGATTGACTGGAGCTGGGAACAATAAATAAACATACAGAAGTTTTGGCGCTAAAAAAATATGGTTTTATCGTTGGCATGTTTACCGTTCGGAAGTTTTTATATAGTAGATGGGTTTGTTTGAGTGGTTGAAATGGGATATGGTTGTCCTTGACCTTAAGTTTTATATTAAATAAATTTGGTCCTTTGAAGGGGTTGCAGCTTTTATAGTAACTTTTATTTTCATCCTCTATATTTGCCTACTCAGTTTTTTTCTGCTTCTATTTAAGTATCACTAGGATTGCAACCCACATTACCTTTCTCATGCTGTATGTGATTGTTTTGGCATGATAGAGCCGGGTGATGGTGTTTTATCATAGTGTCTGAAACTGCTTACCATCACATTTACAAATCATCCATTCCTAAACCCCGGTTATACCTCGGATCGGCGTAAATCCCATAGTATTTAACCTCAGTGGTTGCTTAAGTTAGGTGAATATTTTTTTCTAAACCGAAATAAATAAATGCAAGTGACTGATACATGTTCTATTTCTAAATGCAGGCGTCTATAGCAATTAAGAAGATTTTGTATGCTGATGATCCAGATGAATCAGCACTGGATGAAGCTCAGGGTTACCTTGATCAAACTATCAATGCTGCAAAAGCCGAAGCAGAAATTGAAGACTGACTCTAAAAAGTAGCTCCTAACTCGGATGTGCAAGATACATGTGAGGCTATCTGTTAAACAAAGTTGGTGCTGTGCCAATAGAGTGACATGACATTTAATGAAAGAGTTGTTGTATGGTATGTTTGTGTTGTTGTAAACCAGGATTATCAAAGTAGAAACTGGTCTTTCCAATTAAGAGTGCATTTCATCATCTTTTTTATCTGTATGAAAATAACTTATCTAATGAACTTTGCTACCAAGTTTTCTGAATTTTTTTCTGATAATTTTAATTCAAAATGACTCGTGAGTTTCCATGATACAATATAAAACACACCCCACTATTTGTGTAAGGGATGGTATTAGAGGAAAAAGTGAAGAAATATGAGTGTTGTAAAATTGGTGACTATGAGAATGATAAAGATTTTTACAATTAGTCTTATGTCTTGTGCAATGGATACTTCAAACTTTCTTGCAGGCTATTTCATGATGGATCACAAATACTCCATTTATATTCAATTCATTAATACAGAAACTGTGTTGCATCCATTGATGTATATATGTGTGTGTATGTCACATTCCTCTTCCATCATGTCATTAACATGAGAGCTATTATGAAAAAAGCAACAAGAGTGCATCAATTTGATTTGAGTAGCACCTCTACTTTTGCCAGCACTAGTAAGACTACATCTGCCAAAGGTAGCAGCACTTGCAGGTAGACCAATCGAATAAATTAATAAAGCAAATTCAATGAAGCAACAACCAGTACCAAAGAGAAGCGGCCATAAACTGGATAGTTTTGACCAATTTGAAAGCTCATTTAATGTAGTTGAAATAACTGAATTTTGGATTGTTCAGTCACGTATGGCTAAAAAGAGTAATAAAAAACAGCAAAAAAGGAAAATAATAATTTGTAAAGATGGTTGGATTCAAAAGAACCTTGTCAACTTTCTCATGGGTGGTGTATTTGTGTTTTGATTACTTCCCTCCAATTCTTATGGTTTAGTCTGTGATGCTGAATTAGCAAATGGAATTCTTCTGGGCATTAAACTTTGCATTCAAGGACTCTACTTCAATAGGCTTTTTATGATTCATATATATAATATTTCTGGTTGATCAGATTCTTATTGTACCTCCATTATCTACATACCACGTGACATAGTCATTATACAAAACACAGATGCCTAATCCTTAGATAGTTACAGATTAAAATAAAAAACTAAGCATCCACTTGGAGAAGAAGAAATAAAACATCAGATGCTAAGATGTACATGCACCCCTTTATCCCCAACAGACAGATACAGGATTGCATTCAATAGATCTCATCATACATTGTATGATAACCACCAACCCTTGATTTATCAGCCTGCAACAAAATGATGGAACCATCAGGCCAGCAGGTTAAGATACACAAGAAATCATATTTTCACAATAACCAAATTTTACAGATGGAAATACCCTGTGGATCAGATTCTCAAATGCTTGTGTTCCGTTCTCTTGGATGTACTTCTCTGCGGCCGTTAGTATGTCATCTGGCTTTGCAAAGGTGTCCTTTTTCTTTGGAACATACCAGATATTAATAGTCTGGGGATTGGCCAAGAAAGGCCTCACATAATGCTCATAAACATATGCAGCACCGTGAAAGTAAGGAAGGACCAGCCAGAAGGTTACAATCAGCTTTGCATATGGCCAGATAGGAATCCTAAAACATAGGTTGCAAAATTTAACCAGAAGTTTAACTCCAAATACATTCATTAGTATCACAACAGAAATCATACAAAGCTTGATATATAATGTGCAGAAAATGGATGGAAAAAATTCAACGTTGGCCTCTAGTACAACATAAAAGACCTTCTTATAAGAGACCTTCTACAAAACCTCTATCAGTTAAATTTTGTTTACTACAAATGCTAAAGATTGACATGTATGACCCTGTTCTATAAAATTACTGACCACATAGAAAGAATAAGGTACTAATTCTGCACCCCAAATAGTCAGAAAAGACTGAAATGCAATAGAAAATATATGAAAAATCTTCAGAAACAATAGGAAACAGGAATGATAGTAATGAGTAATGGCAACATAAGGAAAAAGTGGTCAAGTATGAATTATTTTGATGGCCAGGGTTGGCTATTATGGCGGTCAACAATTAAACAAGTTTAATTACCATAAATTAACTCCACATTAATTATCCAAAAACACCAAGATCTCATGAATAACCTACGCTGGCCAGAGTCAACTTGAACAGACAGAGATACCCTTGTCCCCCTAATTGTTTCCCTTCAAAACTAGTAATATATCCCAATGTATTGAGGGTTCGTTTGTGAGTTTGGAGGGGGAAAGAGGGGAAGAGAATGCTCGAGAGCCACGAAACATACTTGTGAAGTCTTCCCCTTCCATTTCTTTCCCTCTAAAATCCAACTCACGAACAGACCCTTAAGATTTGGATTCTCTTCAGCTGCTGCACTTCTCGAACTTTTATCTTAAGTAATCTAACTATCATTCTCTATGGGATGATCTACAAATAAAAAAGGTTCATGGTACACATCCACCGGAGTTGGATGATTTACTCAAGATAAAACAACAATAAATTGACTATAAGTTGCAGTAAACAAAAATCCGAAGCTCGAAGTTCATGAATCATGAAAGAGATTATTACCATTGAAGAGGTTTGTAAAAAGTAAGTTCAAAGAGAGTGATCATGGAATATAGAACCCAGTAAGTTAGCCATTGCTGATCATCAATGGGAGACTTGCTCTCAATTGCCCTAACTGAAGCATATCTGTGTCAACAATAATAATTACTACAATGCCATTCTACCAAATCACACTATTCTCAACCAAACAATATCATTTTAACCTATCTCTATTACAACAATTGCAAAAATAAGATCAAAATTGTGGTTATGCTTAACTTACAGAGGGTAAACAAGACTAATCACAGGCCTGCAACATAAAACAACATATGAATTATTACTTTTTTTGAATAATAAAAAAGAAGAATGAAAAACGATATTGATATAGAAAAAGCATGGTACCCAGCAAGAACATCGAAATTTTTGAGGAGGACCATGAGGAAATTTCCAGCCCCAGATCCCATGTTTATGAAGTATCAAGTAAGGGTGTGAAATTAGGGTTTCTTCTTCAATAACTTACTCAAAGAGTGTGTAAGAAGAACAATAAAAGCAGAGAGAAGTAGAAAAGGAACGGTGCGGTTTGGCCCTTGTGGGGTATTTTTTGTGTGCTTCCGAGACTAGAATAGCAACATAAACTACACCATACTTTTAAAGTTTTTTACACTATATTGATCTTATATTGTACTTTTTTTAGAGTGATTAATAAATTTGATTTGTTGATAATATAAAAAACACTTGTCAATATATCATATTAAATCCTACAAATTATTGATTTCTACTTAGTGGGTTCGGTCACCAAACAAATATTAAGGACAAGGAACTTTCGTTGTCAAGTTCAAACATAATTACCTTTGTCGACGTTCTCTTAAAAACTTTATCGTCTAACACTGTTTTTTAGCTTAAAAACGAAAAAAACTTATTTGAGAAACAAAATTACGTTCTATGGTTCATTTGATCATTGTTCATAGAATAAGGAAGTAAACACTATAAGCATTTATTTTTATTATTATTATTAATCAAGAGAGTTGCTTGGTCGGTATTTGTCTACTATTTATTGAAAAATGATTTTTCTTGACTAAGAATGTTTGGAAATAAAAAATTAATTATGACTATGGTCTGACCAATAAAGTTTCTGACAACGAATAAAACTGGTTGAGATGAAGAAAAATAGTCCAGGCAGTCTGTGATAAAAAGTTGTAATAAGCACTTTTTCTTCTAAATTTATGTTTTTTCAATTATTTCTATTTCTCAAAAATCAAAACCTTTGATTAAAAATTAATGTTTAAGAATTGACAAGAAAAATAAAATACTAAAATTTAACCATGATTTGGCCCATCGCACCAAAAGCATTACGTTTCCAATGTTAAGGATCCAAAAACTATAGTAAAAGATAAGTGGCAAGAAAAGATTTCCAATTCCCATAAATTTAGAAAGGAAAGGAAAGAGGCCTTCAAATTTAATAACAGAGGTCAATGTCTTTAAATGTATCTCATTTTTTGTACGAAACTAATCAAAATGTTAATTTTTGTAACATTTTTGTGTGTCACAAACTATGAATGTATTGTGATCTCCTCTTGCATGGTAAAACACACTTATTAGTTATTACAGATAATGGATGTATTTTTTGGTTTATCCTTGGTCAAAATAACATTTTTGAAATGCAAAAATAGCAAAGCCAACACACAACATTTGAGTGGATGTGGTGGGATGAGATCATATGTCCTAATTCATGTCTCATTTGATGTCCAAAGCCAATGAAAAAGCTCTATTCATTTAAAAAAATTATAAAAATAAAAATTAATATTTTAATATTATCTTCTGAAATTTGATTAGTTCGTGACATATAGATATAAAAGTTATATGATAGATGATTCTTGTCGGTTACGGTGGTGGGTCAAGATCTCTAATGACTTATGTGGTGACAACTAATCACCAATCTGTAGGCTAACCATCAGTAATGAGGCACATGGGTGGTACAATATCAATTCCTGTGGCTATGTACAATATCAATTTGTATATCACTTTTAGATCCATGTGAACAATGAGTATGACCCTTATAATATTCTCCATTATAGATAGCAATTCAGAACTAATGAAAATTAGTTATCTCACTTTTTATATTTTATTGTATCTCAATCTAATTGAAAGTTGTTACATATTTAAAAAAAACATAAAATATTAGTGTTATGTTATTTGATAGAATATAATTAACTTAAGATAGGGAGATAGAATTTTTTTGAGATAGAAGACCCAAAAGGAGAACTAATAACATTACCTAAAAGTGGAAGTTAACGATGGAAATCAAATATCACTTGCTCTAATTTTACCAACCAGTATTTATACTAAGCATTTGATATGATAATGCAAGTGAAACCATTAATCCACAAGATCCATAATTTTCTATTAGTAGTAACATACTTTTAAATCCCGTTTGGTTATATATCCTATTCCATTGTGTTGCTTTTTATTCTCTCTAATTGTTATGATTATATATTTATTTATTCAATTCCTTTTCATCATCTCCTATAAGATATGTATGACAAGCTTTTGATACCTTTTCGAAATATGATGCTATCTCTCATTTAAAAATGACTATTTTTTGTTATACCTTAATATTTCCTCATAAAAGCATGTACAAAAGTTGAAGTTGTAATTGCATGTGTCTTAATTAACTGAAGGAAACAACAATATGTCCTCCACCTTTGTTTCTCCATATAATTGCAGCATTAATTGTACACATGTAGGTGAGGTTTATACATATACACTTCATCATTTATAATTCATTTACAATATTTTTTTTTGAAAAATCAAAAGCAATTAAATATAAAACTAATACATACATCTTTTTCTCTTAATTAATTCTCTAAATATTTATTTATTTATCATAAGACAACCCTTCTGCTTTGTTTTTAATGGAACCTGAATTGTGAAGACATAAGATAACATCATATTGTTTTCAGATATATTAACTCAATCTTTTTGCTAAGTGGTAGCACAAGAAACGCCTAATTCATTTTCAAGGTTCATGATTTGCTTTAGAGCTGTATTTCATTTTAAGTTTAAAATTTAATTATTAAATATTTTTTAACTAATTATAGCACATTAGCACATGACACATAGAGTGACATAATATTATGGAACAGAATATGAATATGTAGTCTATATATATATATATGTGAGGAGGGATCTATTTATACCAAATTTAAGTTACACTAGTTACACTTAATCTCATACATTCATTTTTTTAAATCTAATTGACCAAATGAGTGAAACTTAAAAGTTATTTAAGATTTCTATTTTCCTCTCTCATCATTTATTTCACTTACTCATTTAGTTCGTTGAATTTAAAAAAAGAGTAAATGAAATTTAGTATAATTAATGTAACTTAAATTGAGTGTAAACGGATCTATCATACAAATATATGTGTGTGTGTGGGCTTTTGATTATGAGTTAAGAATCATAGTTATATATTTTCATAGCTGCTTTTCACTCATGCTAGTGCATGATTTCATAAATAAAGTTGGCTTCGAATCATATGGTGCAGAACAAAAAGAAATTAGTGGAGGGGATACCCTACAAGTTTTTAATTATATCAAAATAGAGGTTCTTATTATTTTAGTGAGGACATGATGTTATTAGATTCCAAAACATAATAATAAATATTCTTAAGAATACTCATATTTCTATATATACATTATGCCAAAGCGAGAGGGAGGTAGACTAATTTGCCAACCGTGTAGCAGTATTAGCATGGCTTCAAAACATACATTGACCATGTTTAGTAATACATGCAACACTAGTAATGCACTCAAGTAGTTTATATTATTGAATTAAATCTTCATATCTCAAGCTGATCATATTATAATAAGTAATCAAAAAATTTAGTTCCTGCTTTTATGATTTTTTAACTAGTTGACATTTTTTGATAAAATTGGTATACAATGGGACACCAAATCTTAGGACAAATAATCTCTATTCTTAGTCTTGATTCTCCTCTAGTTGAATCCATTTTTTTTGGACAACCGTGCATAGAACAACCTTCTATATCGTTAAGGCATCTTATATCTTACAAATTATGTTATTCTATGTGTTAATTGATACATTGGTCAAAAAAATACTTCATTATTAAATTTAAATATATATTTTTTCAATCGATTATAATAAATATATAAAGTAACACACTTTTTAACATACTCTATATCCCTTCAAATGTAGGTCTCTTCTGAAATGATTACAATATATTTTATATATAGGCAATCATCCTTTTGCTCCTTAAATATATTTCTTTGCTAGAGGTGAGGTGTGCAGTAATTAGCAAGTAAATGCAGATTCCATGTTTTCTCTTTATTTGCTGAGCAAAGATCCAATCATTCAACACAACCATTAAGAATGGCCTATTGGAAAGAACGGTCCAGATTAATGGAATGGTCCAGATTAATGTGATAACATTTTTATCCTTTTATTTACTATAAAATTATATTTTTGCTATTAAAAATAAGAGAAAAAACAACTACTTACTTCTCTATTAATGGAAATGATTTTTATTGTCTTAGTAGGATCAAAAAAGAAATTTTGAAAAAACGAAAAAAAGATGGAGAATGATCCACCTATTTGTGAGTGACATTGCACATTGGTTTAGACAATAAACAGCAGGTAGACCCCACCACTTGGAACCGATAAGGGTCTTGACCCCACCACACTACTATTTCCCATCTCTCTTTCTTTCAAAAATCTTAATCATTGATGCAGTAAACCTCCAGATTCATGGCAGAGGTTTAGAATCAGAATAATAAAAAAGAAATGTAATTTTAATATACACTACTGTTTCATCCCTTTTACCTATGTGGACCAGAAGGAGAGAGAGAAAAGCAAAATGTCATCACACCCAATTGCCTTGAAATCAAATACAATTACAATTTGAACTGGAAATGAGTGGTTTTCTTCACTTCTAACATAAAAACATAAACAAGAGTGTTAGTCTAGTGGTATAAAGTCTTAATATATCACAAATTCGAGAATTTAATTCTTGGAATTACATTTTGTTGGGAGAGACAATCACAAATCCTAAAAGAATTAATTTCTTATTCAAAAGCATGAAATAATTACTTCATTACTAAAAATTGAAAAAAAAGTAAAGAATACCACCCAAAAAAAAACATATATATACCAAGCAAGTACCAATATAGATGAAGAAAAAAAAGAAGAGGAAATTGCACAAACAATGATGATAAGATATCGTCATTTTCGTGTAGTGAAATAACTCAAAGGAGACTTGTTAAATAGTGTCATAATCTCCCAACCCTACAAAACCCTCTTATCTTCTACTGGATCTACCTTCTCCACCCAAACATAAATCACACCAAAAATATTAATTTTGACAAATAAAGAAATAAAACTAAGTTTTTGAAGATCAAACAATCAAAACATAAACACATGATGAAACTACTAAACATGTAGCTAGAAAAAAGATAAAGAAAGATTGAATTGATGATCCTTTATTCCTTTACGAGTGGTGAGTATTGGAATCATGGCGATCATCACTTGCCTGAGACTCAGAAACACCGATCACCGGCCGATAAGGGCTAAGTCCTGCAAGCATACTCAAATGCCCTTCATTCATAGATGAAGCAAATTGTTGCTGACCCTGTAACAAAGCCATGGGCGTAGGATAGTTCATAAAATGCAACCCAGTAGAAGCAGTGCCTCTATATAAAGCAGCACTATTATTTACTTGTGGAAATGTCCATATAGGGTCACCGTGACTCATAACCTGGTTATTTGAATTCGCGGAGGTGGTAGCCTGCGCCACCATCCATATATTTGCCGGAATCTGAGCTTGACTCGCCGGAATAGCACCTGCACTTGACTGTAGCAGATAACTACCTATTTGATGTTGTGTTGACGAATGGTCTTGCTCCGTTGGTCTCGTTTTTGTTTCTAACCCTTCAACCGTGTTTGCATCAGATAAATCCAACGTGGTTGAAGAAGATTGACCACCGCCAACACCTTCACGAAGTTCCTGCTTCGCTTGCAACGTGGTTAGGTTATTGGAATGTTGAAAATTCAGAAGCGTTGATGTGTTGTTGTTCTCAGAAGAAAACCCTATTCCAGGGAACAAAGTCCTACGTTGTTGTGGAAGTGAGAAGTTAGGGTTGAAATACGAGGGTCTAAGTTGAGATGGCACCGACATGGTGGACCCAGAGCTTCTAAGAGAGATGTTCAGGGATGTAAAATTCGCAGGGATGGTGCCCGTTCCGGTGGCGGCGATGACGGAGGGTTCCGCCTGCTGGAGGAGCCACTCAATAGTTTCGCCATCAGACTTGTGCCCGAGCTCGCGTGTAAGCTGGAAAACTCTGGCGGCACACAGAGCCGGCATTCGGATACGGCGGCCACGGCCGTCAACCTTTGTGTGGCGGTCTTTGGTGGAGGCTCGCTTTGGCGGTGGCTTCTTAGAGGGTTCTGTAATGATGTTGGTGGAAGGAGTGGAACCAACAAGTTGATTGGATCGGTTTGAATTTGAAGTAGTTGGTTCTGTTGGTGAGATTGCTAGGGTTGGATATGTGGATACGGTTGAGCATGATGGTGGTTCTTGATCTTCCTTTTTGTGAAGGAGTTGGAATGGGAAGTTTTGAGTGTGGTGTTGATGTTGATGGTGGAGATCATCATCATCTTCTTCCATCATCGCATGGAGATAAAACTATGAATATGATTGTACGTGTGTGATCAAAAGAGAGACTTCGTTTGGTTTTAGAATGTGATCAATGAGTTTAGTTTAATATATGTGTGGGGTGTTTTTCTCTCAAAAGTGGCTATATTGAGAGGATGGAATGAGTAAGATGTATAGTTTTTATACTTTCATGGTACAAGGGAAAGGATGAATCCAGCTACTCAGTTTTAGAAAAATCTAATGGTTTGAATTACTGAACAAAGTTCGTAAAATTGATGGCTAGAATGACTAGGATAAAAAGTAATTTAAAAAAAATTTACTCTTGGAATATCACACTTATAAGTAAATGGGTATATGTTTGTGGAATAATGATTCTATCCAACAAAAAAATTAGCTAGTCTTTCTCCTTAATAATAAAAATATTATTTATAACTAAACATTAAAACATGATATTTTTTCCATTGTTTGTATAGCACTTCTCAAATACTTATGTTTGGAAGAGAGAAAACAAGAAATATGAGATAAGAGGGAGATGAGGATCTATTCTAAAATTTAATAGAAATTATGACATGTGATAAAAAAAATCTTCAACCACAATTTTTTAATAAAATAGTAAAAATAAAAAATATATATTTCTCCTCATACTTCAATGTTAAACTCTCTCTACAAAGGAGAGGAGCTGCATTACTTTGTGGTTATGTTTAGCTTTTAATTATCATTGTGTGTTCATTCATGTTAGTTTATTATTATCTTTCCTTTTGGTTTTTAGTCCTTGAAATTGGAAAGCTTAAAATATAAACAGTCTCTTTAGTTTATTTTTAAAAACAAATTCTGAGTTCTCTTTTATTGTGGTTGGACAGCCTCTATGGCTCAGACTCCACGTGAGATGCTATTTTTATCATTCAATCCATAAAGACAATGGTGGTCGAAGTGGGACCCGATCCCAAGTCAAAAAATTGAAAGACCTTGAATGGAAAGATAGGAAGTGGGTCCCATCTCATTCAAATAATCATTTCATTTTGCCTTTGTTTTTATGATAGAGATCACCTCTCCAAAATGGTGTATCACTCCATATTACAAGTCAATCAGAATATTTTGTTTATTATTTTTAATTTTTTTATTTTATTCATGTGTTAATATATTATTTACTTGAGATAGATAATAGGACATCGGTGAGATATGTGATTCTCATCCTTTTTATGAACTTTGGGATTCCTCAATAGGTGGAATGAAACTCTTCTCATAAGTAAATGATTTTGCATTTATTTATAATGGGAAAATGTTATATCATTATATTTTAAGGACTAAAAATATTAGATCATATTACTTTTTGATGTACTTCCATCTTTATTGATGAAGATGATCCTAATTCAATAGGCAATTTCCCATTGCTTAACCCTTTGGATTGGGCCTAATTATATTAGAAGAACATTAGTGTTTTGTTTCCATGAGTCATCAACTAAATTTCACATCATCAATATATTAGATTTTAATATTTATTTTTTAGTATAAAGATTTTGACACATTTAATTAACATATCATTTATCATATTTATTTTATGATTCAATGATAATTAACATATGAATAAACTGATAGTGTAAGCTTAAATCGATTATATTAATGTCCTCCATATACTTTAAAAAATATTAACCTACTCAATAGTTATAACTAGCATACATGCTCATTTAGGAGGACTCTTATGGATTGTATCCAAATTTTTGCGTCATGTTAACACTTTAGGCATGTGTACTTGTCTATTATCAAATACCTTAATAGGTATATTTAGTTGCATAGAGATTACATAAGCATTCTTCTATCCACTCCTTTCTTAATTTATATAACTTCCACTAATATATCAAATCAAACAAATAGCATTTTTCCAATTCCTGAGAATCATTGCTCTGATCATAAATATCATAATGCTCAAGATTGCTAGGGTTTTAAGGAAAATGACAAAAGTATACAGATATGAAATTTATAGTGGCTCAAAAATATGCTATTGTGGGTTATCTTGTTCAGCATTAGGACCACAAAGTAGCACATGGAAATGGACCTAAAACGTTGTAAAGTTTCAGAGAGAACAAGCAATCACTATATATGTTATTTATATGGGAGGTTCATTTCAACATTTCTATTGGTTAGGACTTGTTTGAGGGGGTTCCGTTTACTTGAGGTTGAGGTTGACACTGTTGTTTTTCTACTCATGAGAGCAAACTCCATAGACCCAAATATGTTTTCTTTGAATTTATGATGTGGGTCTCTAGTTTCTTATTATAGAACTTGGTATTGACCCCTAAACTAGCCTAAAAATATTAAAGTGACACTTGGTGTTTGTGACATGCATGTAATGGAAACAAACGTGCTTTTCTTTTTTCACATTTCAGTTTGATAGTAGTTTTTTGTTTGGTTTATTCAAGTGTAAAGTCTCATATTGAATATGTGGAAATGAGTGAAAATGTCTATAAGTAAAAAAAAACCATAAAACTAATATCCTAAGATTTTGGTTCAAGATGTGATATCTTACTTATGATTCTTCACTCTTTACATACTCCGGTATCAATAAAACTTCACGGTAGATGGAGAACTTGTGAGAGTATGCTCTAACAAGTGGTATCTCAATATTTATTGTATAATAAATGCAAAGCGCCACGTGAGAATTCTCAGCTTTTTAAACCACATATGCAAAAGCTCTTATCGTAAAATTACATGCCAAGAAAGACAAATATTACTAACGTACCTACAAGTTGACAAAAAAATTAAACGCTCTCTTCAATGCTTCATAATGACTCTCTAAACTCAATAGTAAAAATTTTATAGTCAAACTCAAACTTATAACTTGTTTTAATTTCCATAGAAAGAAATGCATGGCCTCAAAAGAATATGGTCAAATGGTCATTCTAATTTCCTAAGGGTTTGTTTGGGAGTTAAATTTTAGATGGGAGAAATGAAAAAAAAAAAACTTAAAAGTCATTTCAAAAGTGTATTTCATAGCTTTCAAGCTTTCTCTTTCTCTTCATTCCTATGCAAAACATAACTTCCAAACAAATCCTAACATGTTTTTATAACTCTAATAAGAAATAGCCTCCGCGGTTGAATTATATTTGAAGTGCAAAAATCCATTTTCATTTTTATCTGTCAATGAGGCATCGTATAAGCAGAGAGATATTAAGTGTTGCTGCCTTTTCTGATACCACATGCCTTGCCACTTATGTGTGTCAATATTGAACAAGACACATACCCTCCTCAATATCTATACATGGAATAAGAATTCTCGAAGTACTTGATTTTACATATATTTTCAATAATAAAAGTATTGTTATATTGTATATAAAAGAATAGAAATGTCATACTATATTATTGTTTCTGTTATTTTTTGCAGTACTTATTTCTCTGTTGTGTATGTCATTTCTTAATTAATTGGACAACCTAGCTACCAAACCAATCCAACTCAATGCATTTAACCCAATATATGATTTTTGTCCAAGTTCTATGTCAACCTTGCTCGAAAAAATCCATTTTTGTTTTAGGATAGTGATACTAGCTAGAGAAATTAGTTGGTATTTTTATGTTTGGTTGTTTATTTCCTCTGTACAAAGTGTTTTGTAAAACTTGTCATTCACACCTCATAGATATGTGCATCAACAATGAGTTTTATAAACTATAGGCAATAATAATATATGAGTTTTATATATTAACATTATATCATCCATCATTAATATTTAATCATTATTAACTATTCAAAAAATAATTCAAATAATATGGATGATATATTCACTGCATATAAATCTTTACACACATAATACATAGACATTTCCCTCAAATTGTTGAAAGTTATGAAGATATTTTGATAACAAAATTATTTATTGTAATTCTGTAAAATATAAATTTCATAGAATTATATAAACAAGAAAAATGTATTGAAAATGTTCTTCTAAAAATTACTAAAAGTAGAATGAGTTTTATACATATATGTAGCTATATACAGGATCACATTATTAATGTACAGTACCAAGATAATGCTACTGATATGCAGATATAAGGATATGATATAATAATGTTCATATAAGTCTTAGTTGGCAACACAGTAGTTTTGTTAAAATTCTCATTGGAAATTTTCATATTTAATTAGAGAAGATTGAAGCATCCAAGATAAAGGTGTTGTACAATTGATTAATAGGTCAACACCCAATAAGAAGTGACAAAAAATGCAAATAATGATTTTTGTTTTAAGTTTTTCTAATGTATGTTATATTATATTAAGAATGTTTAAGAAAGTAAATTTAAATAATAAAGAAGTTTATTCTATACTTTGGGATATGATATTTTTTATTTTCAAATAAACGCTTATTATCTTAAATATTCTTAAAAGATGTCATGGCACACATGTGAAAGACCTCTTTGTTTAAAAAAAACGTGACAATAACATAGAAATAGGAAAAAAATTCATTGTTGGAGGAAACAAAAATGGAAATAGAGGGTCACATCACTTTCTTTGTTAGCATTTTGCCTGCAGCTTCATGAAAAGTAGAGCCAGTGAATCCAATTGTTAAAGTGGATAATCAGTAAATCTGTGTCCCATAACCAATGATACTCCTCTCGGATAAAATAAGAAAGAAAATATCACATTTATATCTTATTATATGTGTTTTTACACTTAAAATTAAAAGAGAAATACACTTTCATATTGGAGATAAGTCTAACTCGTCCCGTAGTATATCGTGGGTGAAAGTTATCCAAGTATCCTATTATTGATACATTTATAAATTAAAACTTTGATTTTATTAAATATGAAGTATTTATTAAGAGAACATTAGTTTAATGGTATAAAATCCTACTATATCTTAAAATTGAAAATTCAATTCATGTGAATAACTCTTGTTGGAATGGGTAACCATGAACCCGAAAATGAATTAATTCCTTACCAAAAAAAATAAGAAAATCCTCATAATACCAAAAATATATTAAGAATTTGATATGCTACCACACAATTATTTTTGGTTTATAATATCAGTTTTAATAATAGTGTATCGGTTTTGTGGAGTAGGAAGTGTTGGATTGAGAGATAAAAAGATTCGTTAAAATCAGTGCTTTCTACGTGCCACTTTTTTAGTGCTCAAAGATAGGATTTGATTTTCCACACTTTGACACTTTATTCTTCAAAAGATGAATTACGAATTGACCTTTTCCTGTTCATGTTCTAGAATAATTTGCATTAACAACACAACATGGTCTATTTTTTTACCAATTAAAATGTCATGTTTTTTCTGTCTCCTCAATAATTTGCAATGACACAAACTTGCCCTGTATGCTTCTGTTACAAATTTGTTTGTGCTGTCTGATAAAGCTGCCTCAGTTCTAAAAACCTTAAGCCCAACATCACAATTAAAACACATTATTCTAATTTCCACCCATCATTGATGTCACTACTTGTAATTGATCAAAAAAATAATTAACTATTAAAATTTTAATTTAAATATTTTTTTTTACCAATTACAGGTAGTGGCACATGGAGTTATACACTATGTGGTACAACAAATATGTTCAGATCCATGAATGCGTATCAGTTTAGGTGGAATTAAAACTCCAACATATGATAGAAACCCTGTTGCCTAGTCCTGTAGATATTAAGCATAAAAAATACAATGAAACGTTAGAAAGAATATTAACCACAATTCGTTTTCCTAGCTTAACTGGCATTTCTTGTCTTTGCTAACATTTTAACTTTTAGGAGACTGCCTTTTTTTTGTACTACCGGGGTGTATGAATGTCCTTACCACTCTCACCCAATAAGTATCGCTCATATAAATCAAATCTTAACCTTTTAGTTATCAATGTGATTAGTATGGCTTTACACCATTAGATCAACACTTTGTTGGTTTTTAATAGACTACCTTTTACTCTTAACAACAATTAGTTCTACACTTTGCCAAATACATTGTAACTTAATAATGTTGGATCAGTTATTTTAAATATCTTATTAGATATCTTTATATGGATCATATAGAACTGGCAATGTAGATTATTCAAACGGGTATGGGACCCATTTCGGGCTAAGACTTAACTAGGGTGGGCCCAAAATATGTAAGGGTTGTTCTAGGAAAAATGATTGCCCAAGAGGCCGAGACTAATAATCTAAGGGAGGTTACTTCCCCTACAGGATTCAAACTCAATCTAATATATGAATATTAAATTATAAATAATTTATGTAAATGTAAAAAAAAAAAAAGAATGATATGTATAATTTTATTAAATCTCATGTATGAGATAAATCTAAAAACAATTGATTTCTTATAAAAAATTAAGGTTGGAGATCAAATATAGTCATTAACAATGATGTACTTATATAAGGATTTCTTATATGTTGTTAGAGCATCTCTGGAACATTTTCATTCTTATTTGGGTTTCACATATTATTTATAATTTATTACAACTCCTAGTGAATAAGAACAATACATACTTTTTCTCACAATGATAACATCATTCTTATTCATATTTGGATCCCACAACATCTACCTTTTTCCACAATATCTAACTCTCTCTCCTTACTTTCCTTTGGTTAAGAACAAAAGAATTGTTCTTACTTAAGAACAAAAGTTAGAAAATAAGAATGATATAGTGAAGAATAGAGTAAAAATGTTCTTATTCTGTTAAGAACAATTGTGGTTGCTCTTAACTCACCACCACAGAACCTGACCACAACTCATTCTAACAATACTCATAGGTAGAAGGAGGAAAACCTATGAGATTAGCAATGAAAATATGAAATTTAATTTGATAGCAGTAAGATGCTTCAAAAAGGAGTCATTCATGGTAAGATATCTTTACTATTGAGTTCTATAACAAATCCTGGAGAGAAAGGTAATAAATATTACCATCACTATCAGAAGACCATGAAGATGAAATATAAGTATATAACTTCAAAGGATAATTAAAAAGATTATGGTAAGGGAGACACTAACTGCCCTTGGTAGCTACACTAGCTGACATGAGTTACATACCCGAAAGAATGGCCATGGACACCATTCCCAAAAGCTCATACTCATAAAACCAGAGAAAAACAAAAATGTATACCATAATGCATTTTTACTAAGTAATATCATCCTATTCCTCCTCATCATCACCCTCGTCGTCGTCGTCGTCGTCATCATCATCATCATCATCTTCAGAGTCAGAGTCAGAGTCTTCCTTGTCTCTTTGCTGTCGATGGAAGTTTTACTTAGTAATAAAATACAGTAATAAATTCATGTACCTATTGGCTAAAGTTTGTATGAATTCAGCACACTTCAACAATTTTCATGATTCAAAAAGATTTAGCCATGTTAATGGCCCTAAAAATGCAAGGTCTCCATTGGAAAATAGTATCCTAACTTGAATAGATTTGGAACTAATGTTTGTGGTTTTCCAATGAAGACTGCATTTTTGGGTTCCTTATGGACAGCTGTTAGCAAAACTGTCGGAAGAATACTCCAACAGCATTTGCCAATAACCCACGCTTTTTATGTGAAATACAGAACTTCAATTACCTCATAATCAGGTTCACCAAGCACCTCTGCATCAACAGGGATGCCCTGTTTCATTATAATCAACTAAGGTTAGAAACATAAAGGAAATTAAAATGTTAGGGCATAATGAAATATTTTTTGAACTCTGGATGAAAATTGGTATTGGTATTATAAAGAGAGAGAGAAGATACAAAAACCGAAATTTAGCTTACATTGTTGAAATATGTGAGCGGATTTGGCCATAAATCATCTTTTATTAATTCTGCAACCTGAAATTTAGAGAAATATTACACTAGGAGTAGTGTGAAGCAGACAAAAAGGAGCAAACTAGACAAGTTCAATGATAAAAAAAGGAGCAAACTAAAGAAGTTCGACGATTGTATTAGAGACACTAAAGATATGGCAGGTATGCACAATTATAGAAAGAACTTTACAAGACGGGAATAAAAATATACCTCATCATGAATGTCATCCTTATCATCATCTTTCTCCTCACAGTCAGTAAACCAACTAAAGAAACTGCATTCATTAGCACAAGAAATTGAAAATATTAACCATTTCTTCCATGAAGCGTTCAAAATAGGAGCTTCGACAATATATTTCCCTCAAATACATTAAGATATTAATTACAAGTGAGAGATTATGTTCTCAGTCAGGATTCACAAAGGAAATTTTTATTAAAGGACAAGGTTGTCACAGGAAAAATTGGCTGTAGATGTGTACTTCAAAAGATAAGGTTGGCCAAACAGTATTTGTCAGAGACACTGCTTATGATTGTAGATAAGTATGCTACAATGCAGCAAAGCTTTACAAGAAGGAGCATATTGGAAGATTGGTAAAGGAGTCTCTGCAAAGTGTAAACTCCAGCGCATCCCCGGATTCCAGACCTCCAATGAAGTGTACTATTACTCCTTAATGTTTCTTTTGGTTTCGCCGCTCAATTAAATGATAGGATAATTCATGGAAGGCTTCACTTATAAATCACATATTTTACACCCGAAATTGCTGAGATCTTAAAGGTATGATTCATGAAGGGAACAAAATTAGTTGGAGCTTGAATTGGAAGGGCATTAATACAGCGGAATCAGGTTAAAGGTTGTTTTGGGATAAGGTCTGGAATAACATGAAATTGGCCAAAATTATCGCCAACTTATGGCATTAAGGCAAGTAATACATTTCATACGTAGTTGGTTTTAGCCACCCTTTGGGAGGGGTGTGTATTTTGGAATCCCTCCTTTTCCGTATTTCCTTTCCTCTGGCTTTAATCATGGTTGAATAGAATAAATGTGTCTTCTTACACACAATAAAATTGGATGAAGTGGAATTTGGTTTGCTAATTCAAGCAGGTATCACTAATCAGGTGTCCTTTCTTGATGTGCTAATTGATCAGCTGAAATATAACTTTTCTCATTAAAGAAATGACTCCGAAAATTACGAATGTTAAACTGACAAAGTTTAGACATGAGGTTATAAGTTAAAACCACCAAAATGTTTGGAGATCAAACAAATTCAATAAGTTCATTTTTTTCATGTAAGAAAAAACTCATTCAAGAACAATATGTGGCCTTGCATACAAAACAAATATGCACGTTCAAACATTGATTTCTCTGTTTATAACACTTCTGTAAAAAAAATTAAAAGTTAAAAGCAACAACCTGACATCAAAATAAGCCCGCTTGGTCCCGTTCTTTTTATGACTGTCTCCATTGAGTATGCCCTACATGTTTAAAATTTGTGTATCAATTCAAGGTAAAACAAGCGGCATTAAAACTGTAGATTTGTAGAAGCTGAATACGGGAAGTGAAACTCATAACCTTACCTGTCCCTCTTTCCATTTTATGGGGGTAGCAGTAATCTTTGTTGTTCCTTCGTCAAGGAATGTGTAAGTTTTTATAAGCTTTGTATCCTCAAAATAGGGATTTGGCTTGAAACTCTGAACAACAAATAATTAATAAGTGGTTATTTTAGCTGGTAGGAAATTAAGAACCAGTTATCCTCAATTAACCGAACATGTAACTTACAAAGGTAATTGTGTAGCCCGATTTGACATCTTTGTTATCTTCAACCTCAACAGAACCCAGGTACTTCAATATCTATTATCTCACATAAGGGATCAGCAATGAATTAAACTTACTAAACCGATGTACGCAATGAAAGGAACAAACAAAGAATTCGCGAATCACGACAACGTATAGGAGTGAGAACAAACCTCCTCATCTTCGTCATTGAGAAGCTGGCCAAGTGCAGGATGATTCAAAAACTACATAACAAGAACAAAGTAAAAAAATTTATATTAAAAAGCGACAATCACACGATATACTGAATGAAATAAAGGGGTTAGTAACTGACAGCAGTTAACCAGAAATCAGGAACAGATTTGATAATTTGGTCACGATTTTCATAAACAGGCTTTCTTATCTCATTGTACTTCTGTTCTATTTCCAGCACTTTATCATTTGCCTCTTCATTAATCTACCATGAAAATCAAAATTAAAAAACAAGGAATTATCAAATTGACATCATTATAAAAAAAACATAGTGCCATATAATTCATAAACACAATTTAATTATACTTAAAACCATGTGTGAATGGAAATAGAGAATTGAAAGGGGGAAAATAAAAACACCTTTTGGAGTTTGTCTTGGATATCCTGAAGCTTTTCAATGGAGATGAGGAGTTGTGAATTAACAGGCTTATAAAAATTCTCTTCGACTTTCAACTTCTTAGAATCACCACCACCAACCATCTTCGATTCTAAACTGCTCAAGTAATGAAGTGAAGAGTGTGATACAAAACAGTGGTTATTAGGGTTAGGGTTTATGCTATATAGTACTTTTTAGGTTTTAATCATTTATACATGGACATTTTGGACATACCAACTTTTATTTAGTGTCTATTTTTTTTTAAATATTTAAAAGTTTATTATTACTTTTTTATTTAGATAATCATTAGATGTTTTTTTTATTTTGATTCTTTCTTTTTCGTATTCGATTGATTTTTGAAGTAGAATAAAGTATCTCATAGTATAAAGAGATAAAAATATTGATATGTGTCATAAGTATAAAGTAATTTGATAATTTTTGCATCAATAGTAATCCGGGCTGCAAAGAAGGGTCTGGTGAAGCCCAAAGCTATAAGGATTTTAGCTCACATCAAGGTTGTGGGTTTAAATTTTGGTATTGAAGTGTGAAAATGTATTGAATAATATAAATATTTCTATAAACATTTATAAAATTGAGATAATTGATTTGAGGATCTAATATGTATAAACTGATAGTATAAATGTTTTTTACATTGTCGGTAAATCCCCACCATCCATATGTTAGCTAATATTGACTTTTATTCAAAAATATTACAAATCAATAATATATAATATGCCGATAATGTATAGATTTTATACTCTTGATTTCACATAAGTGAGAGTTAAAAACTCAATTCACATATAAATCATATAAAAGAATGACTCATACTTCTAAATCCAACTCATTAGAATCTAATCTTTTATGTAAAAATTGATATATGTATCTCTTAAATAATCTGTGCCCTATCAAATAACTCAAGCCTAAAAAGAATTAATATGGAGAAAAATATCTGTACTTCTTCCATAAGGTTAAACTTGTACCAAATTAATGAGGAGAAAAATTTGTTTGAATCGAAGACGTATTTACGTAGAAATGACCAATAAAATATTGACGATACATTTAAAATGAAATTTTATTGTTAAATGATAATTCTAATAAACACAAAAATATATGTCTCAAAATATGACATGTTAGTTATATCTTTATACAAGTTTTTCTCTTAACAACTGAGCTATATGTATATGGTATGAAACTATCACGATCAGTGGAAAGGGGAAGTTTGAATCTATGGCTGAGTTTGATTTATCTGTGCTTTCGTTTTGATTACAAATCCATAACCAAATAGCACTTTGAAATTCCAATGGTTGGTTCTTCTTGAGGTAGAAACTTTTGGTATGTGTGACCAATTTTAATACATTGATCCTACCAAACAGCTCATTCTGTCTAGAGAGATATACCCATCAATTTCTGGTCTCTTTGTCATAACTAAGTTGTAACTATAAACTTGTACTTTATAGCTTCTAGTTGTAAATGTATATAATTGTGTAGATATTTTATATCAATCAATATTTTATGTTGACTTTTGCATTTGAAACAAAATGCGAATCTATCCTCTCCTTAATTCTTTTTTCGGCGATTAAATAAACCTTGTTTTCTTGTCTCTATAAATAAGGACATAAGGTAACTCCAGTTGTATTTGTAAGAAAGAAAATGCGACCCTTTCAATATTTAGAGTTAATATTGAACCAGATGGACCCATTTCCTCACAAATATTGAACCTTAGTGGAACTCTCTGAATTCAGAAGAAATATAAAGAAACAACACCTTAGCTTGTTTTGTTGAACATGGTGAGACCCCCTTGCTGTGAAAAAAATGGGATTAAGAAAGGACCTTGGACTCCAGAAGAGGACATCATTTTGGTCTCTTACATTCAAGAACATGGCCCTGGAAATTGGAGATCCCTTCCAACTAATACAGGTATATATATATATATATATATAATATGTATATTTGTATGTATATAGTTAACCTAGTTAGTAGTTACATACTTCTTTATTTTATTTATTGAGTTTTCAATTATGATTAATGTACTTGTAGCTTTTCCAAGTTCCTTTCACGTATAAGTTTGTGAGTATGTATAATCATCTTGGTTTGTTTTGGAAGAGATAGATATAGGTGATAAGTATGCCATTGAGTTTGTTTTTTTGCAGGTTTGATGAGATGTAGTAAAAGTTGCAGACTTAGATGGACTAATTATCTTAGACCAGGTATTAAACGAGGTAACTTCACTGATCATGAGGACAAGATGATAATCCACCTTCAAGCTCTTTTGGGCAATAGGTACGTATGCTTAATTATAGGTATAACTGTCCCACTTTTTGTGTTTCATTGTGTCCCGATCCAATAAAAAATTGACATATATTTGAAAAGAAAATTACTAGCAATGTTTTTCAGCTAAGAGTATATATTATATGCCTATATCTATGAATGGATTCAGTTGTTTCACTTTTTTGTATTCCATTTGGATAGAAGATCCTGATTCTATATATCTACTAGTAATGTTTTCCATCTTGGAGTATATATTATAAAATATGATCATGAAATGATGAAACAAAAATAGTTTTGGATCTGCCATGAGCTTTAATATTAATTCTCTATTTTTTCTTCTGATTTTATGAAATAATGTTTGAAGATGGGCTGCTATAGCATCTTATCTTCCACAAAGGACAGATAATGACATAAAAAATTACTGGAATACCCATTTGAAGAAGAAACACAACAAGGTTCAAAGTGAAGGAGATGATGGGCAAGAAGGACATTTTTCATCTTCTTCACAATCACAAACAAAGGGTCAATGGGAGAGAAGGTTACAAACTGATATCAAAATGGCCAAACAAGCCTTGTCTGAGGCTTTGTCCCTTCAGAAACCAACAACTAGTAGTACTAGTTTTACTTTCCCTGAAACCAAACCCTCAACTTCTCATATTCACACTACTACAAGTTCAACCTACCCCTTAAAACAATCAAACATTAATGCATCCTCATATGCATCAAGCTATGAAAACATATCTAAATTGCTAGAAAAATGGATGATGAAATCCCCAAAGACTCCAAATTTATTCAGCAACAATATGGTCACTACAGGATCAAGTTGTAGTGAAGGAGCAAATAGCACCACTGATCAATGTACACAAGATCATGCTTTTGACTCATTATTGAGCTTCAACTCCTCCAAATCTGTTGAAGAACTCAACAACAACAACAACAACAACTTGAGAACCAATGAGGCTGATTTCTTCCAAGATCAAAAGAAGACAAACATGGAGACTAATCATCATCAAGTGCCTCTTACTTTGCTAGATAATTGGCTTTTTGATGATGAAGAATGCCATGAAGATCTAATGAACATGTCACTCGAGGAAAGTACCTCAGGTTTGTTTTAGAAATTGAAGCTCAACCTACAGTCCTAAAAATCAGATCGATCGAGGTTTTTCTTACACTACAAGTTAAACAAGTGTACAATATTGTACATCTATATCCTTAATTATGATATGTACCAACTAATTAATGCAGAATTTAAGTGTGTTTTTTACATTTTCTGTGTGAATTTAGTGGTTATAATTCGTCTAGGGTTACAACAATAATTGAGTACGATACTCTATCTTAAAAATATTATTATATTGAGATCTCAAAAAAGATCCACTGAATTAAACCCTGTGCATGTTGTAGTATCAATTTTGTGTGCTTTCCAAGGGATGGATAGAAAAAATTATATGATAAAAAGAATGGAAAAATATATAATTTATCAAGTTATATAAGTCTATTCCTGAATTAGCTAGCTTGCAAATTTCATAATAAGTTTGATGGATTATTTATCACAAGTAAACAATTGGTTGATGTTTTTCCATTTATTTATCTTATAACACATATACCTTATTATAGAATAGAGATATATGTTATCCAAAATTTTGTCTTGTATACTTTCTCAAGCCAATAAAAATAGGTCACATTAACGCGTAAGACAAGATATAAAATATTATTTGGGACAACAAATCTATATCCTAATTATGATGCACAATAATATTCTCATTTTTTTGGCAACGCTTTTAGTATTAATCTTTAATTATTTTGTACTAAAATTGTATCATTAATGAAGATCCCATTATATATCTGATGATGCTGTAAGTACATATTTTATCTTTGTGAATCAATTGCATTTTTTTTAATAAAAAAGTCTAGGGCAAAAGTCTTATTTTAATAATGTTTTTTTTATTTTGGATGATTTTTTTAGAAGTAAAGAGGAAAAAAAGTAAGATATATTATTATCATGTAATCTTCATAGTTCATAGTATCATCACCTACTTGTTTCTATGAGTATTTTACTGCACTCATCACTCATGAATTTATATCGATAAAAACTTATGTTATTTCTCTCTCTTTCATGTAGACATTATCCAATGATGAATTTTTTTGGGGATTTATGAAGTGTTGTTTACACAATTTCATTTTAGTTTACTTATAAAGTATAAACCAAACGTAGTTGGCTTAATTTGCAATGTATTTTTTTCGTCAAGGTGAATAAGTGTTTTTGATATTTCCTGGATCAAGAACTGGTCACATTATACCCCAATCAGTTTAATATTTTTTTGTATCTCACTTACATTCTCGCACCGGAGTCAATCCTATCTGAGTCGGGAACATTCACATATACGTGGGGCTAACTCTCGTAGCGGACATATTTTACATCCACAAAACTCGAACCCAAAAATTTGTTTGAGGGAAATCAAACATATACCACTTAAGCCAAACGCATGTTGGTTAATCAGTTTAATTTAATTACATCAATATCGTGTCAAATGCAAACATTTGTCTCTAAAATGAAAGTTGGACCTTTAAAACCCACCAGAATACGGTCAATAATAAAATTTCCACTTACATTAAGTCAGAGAGGTAATAAAAACTTGAATAAAAATTATATAGACACAGTACGTATTACACTTATCATTCATCTAGCTTATAACATTACGATCACCCCTCATTCAATGTAATAAATATGTATAAATTAAGGGATACTTGTGTTGATATAAAAAAGGAAGGATACATTATATAATTTCATTAAAACTAGAACCATTTTAATAAAAATACAATATTACTTGGTAATAATTAATGTATGTTTGTTAAAAGTTGATGTGGAATGGATGGAATAGTTTTTTAGTTGCAGACATAGTAAGAAAGGGCTTCATATTATCAGAATTTTAGAAATTTTATGCTGCCTTTAATTTTATCACATTATCAATTTTATTGTATCTAATTCCATATCTGCCATATGAATGCTCACAATGCATCTTTGATGCCATAACTGTCCCATTTGATGTTCTCATCCAATCAAATTTTTTTATTTAATTAAAAATAAAAATTATAATAATATAATTTAATATTTGTACATTATTCAATGAAATTTCATTGGTTTGGTACCTGGAGACAAGATTTTTTTGGGATAGAAGATCCTTGTACAACATTACTAATGAAATTGAGCTACCATTATGTGTTGTACTACTCATAATTTGGTGCATTAGCCCATGCTTCTTATGCTGTAAGGAAAGTCTAACTACTGAATATCCTTCATTCTTTCAAGCCAGAAAAATTACTGCATATATTACTGAATCTCCATTATGTGATGATTAATGTCCATAAGAAGAAGCAAATGATTATGCAGGAACAAGAGTTTCCAAATCAAGAGAAATTCTCTATTATAGGAATATGTGTGTTATAAGAACAATAAATTAACTTGAGAAACAAGCAGAAGCAACAACAGAGCAAAATCTATATATATCTTCTTCTTTTCATAAGGTAAAAAATTAAAATGCACTATATTCTGTATTTGAGAACTAACAAGATCATCAACTATCAAACTATTGGTCAATTCCTACAATTTCTCTACTCTATTAGAAACAATGCCGGATCAAAGAAGAATTTCGGGCTTTCGGCATCAAATCTTCAGCTGACAGAGACACTCAAAGTAAAACTAAGATATAAAAGAAAGGAAAACATAGAAAACCAACCAACCTCGCCTTTAAGGAAGCAAAGAACAACTACTTCGTCTTTGCAATGGGAATTCTCTTGTCATTTCTTGGCAGAGTAGCAGAACATAGCCAGAACATGTCAACATCTGTTGTGAATTGGGTCTGAGCCTTTTCGAACTGTCCTTTTGTTTGATTGATTAGGATCGAAAGTCATCGAAGGCGTAGGCGCCAAATTCAGCTTTGATTGTGCCGCATTCGACCTCAATGCAAGATCTTTGCTTCTAAGGCAAGAAACTTTGAATGGTTGTGAAGCTAAAAACCCAACAACACAAACTAAAACAAAGAAACCTCTCAAAGTCAAGAGATTCATGTTCTTTGTTGGTGACAGAAAATTTGGAATAACAAAAACTTATTATGTATATGAAATAAAGAAAAGGAGATATATATCTGATACTGCAACTTCTCTATTTGTTATTATTACTCAAGCCTGCAAGTTATCTTCTATGGGAATTGGAAGACTAAAAGCAAAAAGCATAAGTATAAGGGAATGTTTAGATTCACCTCAATCATATGCATGCTATAGAAGCAAATATATAAGGCTGTTTTAGAAGATACTTATGAGGTTTGAATAAAAGTTCATTGGAACAATATCCTTGAAGCCAAGTATCTTTTCATTCAGTTTCCTTACATCCCTATCATTTGTCTTGTTCTTTTTTATCAAACAAAGACCAAACTCACCAACAAGCTGTCCCAAAAAATTATCGTCTTCATGTTCCAAGTCAATAACATTACAACAAGTAATCAAAAATTTTGTTTTTTGTTTTTATGATTTTTTCCTGAACTAGTTGACATTTTTTGATAAGATTGATAAACAATAAGATACCAAATCTTGGGACAGATGATCTCCATTCTAAATTCAGTATGTTGAACACTTTATTTATCTGCCACATCATCTGAATTTGTTGACATGTCCATATGTCTTATCCTGAATACAATTGGTAACTAGATATGCATACTGCTTAATAGAATATGAAGCATTCTGAATTTATTATATTTGAGAGGCAGTTTTTTAGACTTTCCATGGAAAAACTTAGCAATATGAAAGAATTTACATTTTCTACCTCATTAAATCAATTAACCCATCATGTTTTATACTCTAAATTTTGATTTTTTTATTTATGTTTTTTCCAATTAAAGCATAACATATTATGTTTTCATTAATGAATCATTTCTGTTGAAGAATAACTGAATGAGTACAAAAAAGATATGTAAGTAAGCTTTGTCTTTGTCCAAAAGTAATAGTATTTGCTTTATTTGGGTAAGAGGCGTGAACCCAAATGCATTGGTGACAAGACTAACATAAACAAAAGGTAGAAGTTGAGTGACTCATTCAGAATGGTAATGCAATAGAAACAAGAAACACATTAAAAGTAGAGAATTATGGAAGAAGGTGGGGAAAAGCAAACACTCCCAAAAAAGAACATACCAACCAACAACTGTCTTTTATGTTCCTACCAATACTTTCTTTATTCTAACTATCTTTAGAATTCCAAGCTCTTCTCTCCATGCAACAAAAAATTGTAGTCTCAGTTTCTTGGGCTTAATGGATTCCCTTTTTATGTTTTCTCTACAACAGTCAAACTCTCATTCGATTAAGACTGTAAATCAGAGTTGTTTTTAAGTTCGGCAAGTAGTCAAACTGGTCCGACTGCCTAGTGCAGTTCGGTTCTCACAACACTGGTTTGCCTAGCCCCAAATCACCCTCAACTCATGCACAACATGCACCCTGTTATCTCTTATCCTCTTTTTCTTTTATTATTTCATAAATTTATGGTCCATATAGACAAAGGAATTGATATATTTCCTCTAACTATAAACCTTAAAGAGGAAATTAAAGTAAAAGAAATAAATGAACTAATGCTTTCCAAACTAATCCTTCAACATCATATACAGCTTTTCGGATTAATCAATTGTCATATAATTAGTACTGTACCACCATAATGAGTTCAAATGTTTCCTTATAAACAAGCATATGCTGATTATTTTTATTCACTATAGTCATTTCCCATATGATATCAGTTAATTCATCTATTATTATAGTTATTTTTATAAATATCTATTAATGAGTTATCTCACTCCTATCTTGAAAATAATATATTTAAAAAATCTCAAGGTATGGAGCTTGTGGCATCCCAAAAAACTTGTTTAAAAACAAAGCAGTACTTCTTTCAACTCTGGGGCTAAATGGATGAGATCACATGTCTTCATTCATGTCTTATTTGGTGTCTCAAATCAATGAGAAAACTTCATTTATTTAAAAAAGTTATAAGAATAAAAATTAATATTTTAATATTATTTCTTGAAATTTGATTGGTTCGGGACATAGGAACAAGAAAATCAGGAGAGATGTGATCCTTATTTAGTTTGTACCTCCTAAATAGACATTGGGTCCCCATGAAGGTTAGGCACAGAGCCAAAATAAGTAAATAAACATAAATGAGTATACAAAGTAAGATGAACATGGAATGTAAAATAAAACATGAACGGTATAATCTGCTATTTATAACATTGGTCCTGTTTCAATTGCTGTCTCCTGCTACAACAACATTGACTACAATGATTAATGAACAAAAGGGTAAAGATGTCGTACAATGTTCAATTTTTAGTATCTAATTATTAAGGAAGGACAAATAACATAGAGTAACTGAGTAAGTTGCAGTATAGGGATTCACAACAAAGAAACAAACACTATGATGCATATGTTAATGTAATGAGGCACCTTTTCTCACTAGACACTTTTTTTACTTGTTAATGTAATGTTAGTAGATATGATAAGACTCGAAAAGGGTAGCAGACAAGGAAATGAATAAGAGCATAGCCTAGGAATACGGATATATGTGTCGGATACGATACATATTTGATATGTGGACACGTATTTTTTCTAAAATAAAAGGATACGTACAGGGATATGTGTATAAAATAATAAAAAATACATAAAATATAATAAAATAATAAAAAATACATAAAATATAATAAAATTATAAATGTAAATCAAAATATCTATAGTATTTTTTTTAAGCAAAGATGCAACTACACCATGAGAATATATTAACCAAGAAGACCAAATTACATGTTAATGAACCTATAGCTAGGAAGACCTAATCTATTTCTATTGAACTCCTCCTTTATAAAAGAAGAATAGTTGCTCCAAGAAGACTTATGCCTAGAATGGATAGCATAGTTTGCTAATTTATCGGCACAAGAATTTTTCTCCCTAAAGATGTGCGAAATAAGAAAATTCATTAACAACAACTTTGATTTACATTGCTCCCAAGCAATGGTAATCTTCCGGGGGACTTTAGCTTTGTTGTTAAAAATTTCCACCACTGTTGTTGAGTAATATAATGAAAATTGTAAATTATTGTCCTCCAAATTCCAAGTACCAAGACTAGAAAATATAGTAGAATAATTCATAAAATTAATAAAACGTATCATATCATATCTTATTTTTTTGTTAAAAGCGTATCAGATAGGTATCTTCGATCATCTTTATTTTTATTTTTTAATTTTTGGATACTCTATGGATATGTATCAGATGTATATGAATAAATACATATCCGACACCGACACCGACATGCGAGGGTGTTCAACATATCCGTGTTTCAGATGTATCATGAATAAATGACAAAAATAAATAAGAAATTCTAACAGAATCAATAAACTATAAAAGAACTCTCACAACAGGTCACAGCCCAAAATGCAAAAACATATGCTAAATTCAAGAAGAAGCAGTGATCATGCTATGTCATAAACTTATATTGTTCAAGCAAGGTAGAGGAATGATGATGAGTTCAGAACTAGACAAAATGTAACTAATCAAAATTGCATGTAATATAAACAACAAAAAAGGGAAATGGATATAGAGTAACATATATATAAATAGAAACAAGTTTCTATTCGTGGAGCATGTAAAATTTTCCATACAAATTCATAACAAGTTTCTTATATTTATGAATTAAGAGTAACTCCATCTTCATAACATAGAGAAATGATTAGTATTTTTTATGACTCAGTTATGTTTATGGTAATACAATTTATTTCTTTTGCCTTTCGGTTAATAAAGTTTAGATGTGGAAAATAATTATATAAAGAACACTCTTCTGTTGTCTATTTCGCTCCAATAGTAATGACTAAGTGATAGAGTATAGGAAGTTGGCCAAGAGCCTCATGAATGTGATATTTGCATTAAAATTCCAATTTGTAGCATTCTAACACTGATACGTACATGTTATCTCACAATGTGTATCACTTTATATGTCATGAGTTTGTAATTGATGATAATAATATTTAACAATTAATTTTTAACTTAGATATATTTTTTTGACCAATAATAAACTTATAGCATATATAGTAACATAAATTATGGGACACAAGATATACATGTATTGTACTCTAATGTGTTCAACCTAACCGAAGCACATGTGTTATACTACAGCTTTGTGTCACTTTATGTGTCAAGACGTGTGATTAATCAAAAAATATTTAACAATTACAATTTTAACTTAAATAATATTTATTTCAACCAATCAGACTTAATAATATATTAAGTGATAAAAAAATTGGACAGCAGATATAGTCACCAACCTTCTTCTTTGATATATTATATAGTATTATAAAACATTGAACGTGTGTCACCCATGCATGCAGGAAGCCCTACTTAAACCATTTTTTTGCTAAAGGATAAAATCTTCCAAATGCACAAGTTCCAATTTGGAAGAAGTTTTATCTAATGAATTTTCATTTGAAGAAATTTTTAATGAAGAGTAGAGTACGAAATTAAAAAAAAAAACTATTCTATGTTAAAAAATCCAACTTAAATCACTTTACAACATCTTTTAGTATTCTATTAAAAAGGGATATTTAGTAAAAACCTTTTAACCTCGTTTTTTTAGATTACATTGAAAAGGAGAAGGGATATTTTTTTCTTGGTTAGAACAAAACAGTGAGTGATTTACCAGTTTGAATCCAACGGCTGATTCTGAGCATCATCCTTGGAAAGATCATCATAATTAAATTGATCTTGTAACTCTCATAAGCACACGAGTTAAGGCATAGTAAGGGGCACACACATTCTTCAAGTAACTCTTCATTCACAATGATTCACTCTTATTATCATCATGTATTGTATTTCCTATAATGGTTCAAGTAATATATGTTTGATTCTTCTGAAGCTAAGTTTCATATTCAAGTTTTGTGGATGAAAAAAATATCCGCTTGGAGAGTTAGCCTCACATACTTGTGATGTTCTCTGTTCGGACGTGATTATTTCCAGCGCAATAATACATATGGAAACCAAAAAAAATTCTAGTAATTAGATTTTAAAAAATATAAAAATATTATTTTTTATTTTATATTTTATTTATTTATGTGTCAATATCTTATTGATTATTGTTCCATTAAAATATTACATATTTTCAAAATATAATCATTGTGTTGATTGTTTTGTTGTTATTATTTTTTGTCACCTTTTATTTTGGTTTTATTGTATTGATTTAGATAACACGTATCTATTGTAATCTTTCATAATATACCATTTCTCCATCATTAGTTTTGTGTACTTGTAATTTGCATATTATTGAATGATAGATAGGGGGAAAAATACTTCAAAGTTGATAGATAAATAGAAATATGTTCCAGTTTCCATCCTCTTCATTACTGTAGAGACAAGTTATAAAAAAATACACTAAAAAATCAAAAAACAATAACATTTATAACATTTAATTTTTATTGTAGTTACAATTTTAGCCTTAAAAATATACTATAAAGCATAATTTGACTCTCCATTGATGGATATGAATCTTACTCTCCCTTATAGTTAGTAATAAGAAGTTAAGAACCTTCTTCACCTGCTCCATATATAAAATATCACCTCAAAAGAAAATCCTAGCCTTTCTATTTCTTCACCATGATCATGGATACAACTCAGCCATTTATGGTTTGGCAATCTAAATATCAAATAAATGAAAACCCATTTCCATTTACGTGCCAATTTTCATCATATGATCATCACATAAGGTAAATCATTAAACTTCCTCCTATATGATCATCTCTTCTTGTTCTCTTATACACATAATATTCATAATATGACTCTTGGTTTCACTTTTTCTTTGCAATATTTTTCCCCTAGCGGAAATGTTAATGGCTATCCTGCATTGGATAATTGGCCACACGAATTTCCCTTGCAAGATAACCTTATGGATGCTGTCCCTTTTATGGAGTCTTATTACTCTACAGATCCTTTATATGAAATTCCTACAATTGAACCAATACCAAGTGTACAAGTACAAGGTTTGCAGCATGAATTTCCATTTCTACTCTATAATATATACATATATATATATATATATATATATATATATACTACACTCTATATGGCCTTATTTCTATACTGGTTATCTTCTCAATGTTACTGCAGATTATGATTTTTATGATATTAGGAAAGAGTTTTCTATCTGTAATGAAATTGATGTTGAGTTTGAAGAAACTGGGAAGACAGTGAGGGAAACTGGGAACTTTTGTAAAGGTAAGAGAAGTAGAGAAGAAAGAAGTGGCAGTACTAGAATGTTATCAAGAAAAACTATATCTGAGTACTTCTACATGCCAATAACACAAGCTGCAAGAGAACTTAACGTGGGACTCACACTTCTGAAGAAAAGGTGTAGGGAATTCGGTATTAGAAGATGGCCTCACAGAAAGTTAATTAGTCTCCAAGCTCTGATAATTAATGTGCAGGTTCATACTCCTTTACTGTAGAATTTGCAAATACCTATCTCCCATTCTAATGACATCATACTATAATCTTAATCTCTAAACCATGTATACGTTGAACACTCTCACGTGATACGTATTCGACGCAGATATGCTTAGATTCGTGAAAGATATCTATCGTTAGAATATCCAAAAATAAAATAAAAATAAATTTGAAGATATGAATATGATACGTCTACACAAAAAAAAAAGGATAAGATATGATATGATATTTTTTTATCAATTTTATGAATTATTCTACTGTATTTTTTCGTTTTGTTAATCGGAATTTTAGAGGAGAATGATTTACATTTTCCATTATATTTTATAATTTAGATATTTTGATTCACACTTATAATTTTGTTGTATTTTATATATTTTTACTATTTTATACATGTATCTCTAAACGTATCGTATGGTGTATTTTAGAAAAAATATGCGTCAACTTATCGGCTTCATAGATGTTAATATGGTTATCATTATATCCATGTTTATATGGATTTTTCAGTATTTGTATCATAAAATTGTAGTATAACAAACTCTTTAACTTTAGGAATAGTAGTTTTTATTTTCCTGTTCAGTATATGTTGATTTATTTTGGTCTACATAATCATATGCTATTTTGGAGGGATCATTGCAGGAACTAGGAAAAGAGGAGGGGCAAGAGAGTGAAATGAAGTTAAGGAATGCGATTGAGATATTGGAGAAGGAAAAGAAGACATTGGAGGAAATGCCAGATATGGAACTAGAAGATAGTACAAAAAGGCTTAGACAAGCATGTTTTAAGGCAAGCTACAAGAAGAAGAAACTTATGGAAATGATGGAATCAAAGTGTTCTTCTACTTCTACTTCTACTCTTAGTGCTACTGCTACAAGTATTCACACAATTTAGTTTATGACTTCATATCTTAGTGCATCAACTTTGCCCTAAAAAAACATTAACAGAAAGAAGAACAAACTGAGCCATACCATAACTTCAATACACATTTACCTTAAGTTATTTAGTTTAGTGTATTATGTTTAAAACACATTTTTATACTCATTTTGAGTGGACCCTTTTTAGTGTTTTATTTTACTCCTTGGATGAAAAAAATCTACTAGTTCCATTGCTGAAAATCTCTAATTACATAATGTTCCATAGGACCTCAAGAAATTAACGTGTTTTCTTGTTGAAAGATTGACATAAATTTGACACCGCGCTTCTTGGATTGGCTTGTTGGATGAAGAAATCTAATGCAAATTTTGTTGAAATGATCATTCTTAAGATTTATTGTCTTTCATGACAATGTTCTTATAATACTTCTTATGATAACTATTTGATTTTAGTTTATTATTATTATTTTACTATTATTCTCTATATTGTATTTTATTTAGTTTAATCTTATTGTTGTTAAGTAATGATTTGTTATTTTATGATTACTCTCATTATTACTAGATTTCATATAGGATTATCATCTTCTATCCTACAACGACTTATAGTAATATGTTTCAGTAAATATTTTCAATCTTGTAACCAAGAAAAATATTTTCAATCTGGTAACCAAAAAAAATATTTTCAATCACCACGTATTATAGCCTTGGCTCTTGAAGACAACCAAGAGGAACCACGAACCAGTAGCCACCATTCTTAGTTCAATACAGAATAATTCTATTTCCTATCAAAAGAACTATTGGGATAAAGAATGAGAATCAGCTGTCCATATTTTATATCTCATTGTGTCCTAGTCCACCGAAAAGTTGTCATAACATAGGAACAGAAAGTGTAGGAGACAGAGATGATCCTAATTCTGAAGGAGATAACTTATTTAATTCGGCCACTACAACCATGACATATATTGAGAACATGGTGAATCATATTAGATTGAAATGGTTTTTTGGTACTATGGTATACATCATCTTGTTGGTAAGAAAATAATCTATTTCCAATGGGTGATTAAAATCAAACCTTTGAAATAGTTAGGCTAATATAAAGTCATTTATTTATAAACTTTGGTAAGAGTTTTTGCATTTCAATAAACCGCTTGCATACAAGTTAAAAGAGAAAACCTCAATGACATAGTGCAAGTATATGGAATAGCATGAAAATTAATACAAATGGGAGCACATCAACTAGAATTGCATAAGGCAAAAATGAATAACAAAAATACCAAACAGATAATGACTATTGTCATACATTAAGTTTGTTCATCTCCCCTCTAAGAGCATTGGCCCTAACCAAGCTCCCAATGGTGTTAATAGCCAGCTTGAGATCCTCCAATGGATTGCTCGGCGCGACCGTCTTGTACAAATAGCTATCAAAGGTCATCTTCTGCACATACTCATCAGCACACAACTCCACAAATGCTTCTCTAGAAGGATTGGACCTATAAAACACCTTTTGTAGAATATCCAAGACCTTGTAAGTTGGCCAATAAGTCTTATCCCACTTCTCCAAGTACTTCCTGAAGTCCCCTTCATCCACCAACCTCTTCCCATTCTCCGAGCCTGCAACTATTGCCTCTGCACACATCCTTCCGCTCTTGGCCGCAAAATAGATCCCTTCTCCGGAGCATTTGGTGACATAGCCAGCAGCATCGCCAACAAGTGCCACTCTGCCTTTCACTCTTCGCGGCCGCGGATGCTCTGGGATAGGGTGTGCCTCCACTCGGATGATTTTGCCTCCCAAAATCTTATCCTCGGCTCTTTTCCTTGTTGCTTGTTGGAACTTCTTGATGTCTCCCTTGTGTGTCACTGTACCGGTTCCAACAGCTACATGGTCACATTTTGGAAACACCCACCCATAGAAATCCGGTGAAACGTCATCACCTACGTACATCTCTGCAAGATTCTCATAATACACCATCTTATCATCTGGTATTTTTATCCTCTCCTGGATTACCATACAATCAAAAATGAAAAAAATACAATTGTAAGTGCCACATTTAGAAAATGAAAGCAACATTCTCATAAAAGAAATATACTTTGTGGGGAGATTTGGTTCTTAGCATTGTTTTTTCCTCACAAGTATCATGTGGAGGAAAGAAATAGACACAAAATGGCGAATCAATTTCATAAATCTTGACTGCATTCACTAAAGATCTCTCTGTTTATCTTGTTATCTCTTTACTCCATTAAATCAGAGAGAAAACTAATTGTAAGAATCCAAATCCCTTGCTGGTCAAAGAATTGGATTGTTCACATCAATAAAATAAAATAGGCCTGATTCTAAGAATCCAAATCCCTTGCGTAAGGGTGTTTAGATAGCATTGTTGAACACAGAAAATCAACAATATGGCTTTGTTATAAGCTAAATGGAAGCTTATAAATTAAATAAAGCTACACACACATTGAAGCTACATCTAACAAAACAATGCTAAAACATATTCAATCATTACTTTCCTATGCATTTATACACACAAAAACTGCTACTTTTTACAAATAAAATAGTGTAATAAAGTTACTAACTTTGGACAATTAACACCACCCCAGAAAACAAAAACAAAGCAGAGAAATAAAAAAAGACAAATGGTATTACCTGAAATGCAATGGCATATTCATAGTCACCAGCATCAATAGCCTTAGCAACTCTTGAATTAGCTCCATCAGCACCAATCACAGCATCAACTTCCAACGTAAGCTTCTCACCAACTCCACCAGTTTTACCATCATAGCCAGAGTAATGCAACACATACGGTGATTCCTTATCCTTTGGTATATCCATTTTCAAGAACAACCCATTTATGATATTCGCTCCATTTTCCTTTGCTCGTTCTCTCAAATAATTATCCAACACCTCACGCCGAACCATTCCTATATATTCATGCGGCTTCAGTGTTCTTCCAATGTCCACCGCCACGTTCGACGGAGATATCATCTTCATCCTTGTGACACGGCGGTCGATGATATCTAATGGAAGGTCGAACTCTCCCACCATGCAAAGTGGAATAGCTCCACCGCATGGCTTGCAGTTATCGAGTTTTCGTTCGATTATGAATGTTTCTACACCACCCTTTGCTAATGTTTCTGCGGCAGCGCCTCCAGCTGGGCCGCCACCGACGATGGCGACACGGAGGTTGCGACCTTGGACCTTGGGGCTGTACTTTCCGGCGACGACCTTGAGTTTGCGGTTGAGAGTGAGGGGTTTGGGTTGAGCGGAGAAGTGGCGGGGCTCCGTCGAGGAATGGCGGAGTCCGATGAAGGATTTGAGGGCGATGGAGTTCATGGTGAAGGAGTGGAGTTGAGAAGTGTGAGAGAGGTGATTGATATGTTTATATGTATATGGGTGATGGATATGGTTTGAGATTTGACTGGGTTTGTGAGCGTTGGATGGAATGAATAAACGGTGGAGATTTGATATGGATCATGGGTGTTGGATTTGTAAGATGTCTTAGTACTTGAATGGTGAATTGGATGTTTGGATAGATCTCATTTTATGACAAGGATGTGTTGTACTCAAATAGTGTTTCTTTTTATGTTTAAGTCAATTAGAATGGTTTGGGATAGAGAATGGGACACTGGTAAGTGATTCTCATTCGTTCATTCGTCCTCAAGCATATGTCAAAGTTTATGGATGGGAATCACGTGTCCTCAATCATGTCTTTTCTGTCTCAAGTCAAATCAATTACATATTGACATGTAAATAAAATAATATTTTAAAAAACAAAAAGTAACATTCTGATTGACTTGGTAAATGTAGTGGACACCATTTGAGATAAGGGATTATTATCTAAAATTTATCCCAAATCAATCATAATGTTATATTAGTTAAAAAATTAAACATTCATGACTTTATCAATTTTTTATTTTACTGTGATTAGTTTGGAACAGGCTTAAGGATAACAGATCATCATCTCTCGTTTTCCACGTTATTCAAATGCATTCTTAAATGATCTCTTCACTTCTTCACACTATCTTTCCATCTCAACCACACATCCTATACACCATACACCAACATTGATGTGACCTCTTTTGAGAGAATCACTTTAAGCATAAAATGGACAATTCGATTAGTTTGACTAGTTGGACAAGGATTGCTCAATCCATTGGTTTGACACTGACATGTACTTTCAATTTATTTTGTAATTATGTTTTTATTATTGTATTTAGGTTTGTTATTTGCTAATTTTTATTTATGTTGTATCCAAATTTTAGCTACTTAGTTGAATTTTAAATCTATTTATATATTTTTGTTGTAATTAAAGTATGTTATTTGATATTTTTTAATTTATTTGTAGTGGATTATTATTGTTTAATTAATTGATAGTGGGGGTGATAATACTTATCCAATACCTCCTGAATGACTAATCTACATCCATCCATTTACAAATTCATCACCTCAACTCTCTATTTCCAATTTTTCACATAGGTAGCATTTATTTTAAAATAGCTTTTAAGGTTACATAGCCTTTAAGGCTATGTTTGATATGAGTAAAAATAGATAAAAAAAAATACACTTTCCTAAGTCCTAATAGTTTTTTCTACTATAAATATATCCAATTTTAATTTTAGCCTCTAATTTTTTGTAGTCCTTATGTTTTTTGAACGTTTTGCAATTAGTCTTTGTTATAAATTGTGGATAGAAAACCATCACTTGTTTTGCATATATTAAGTAATCCTAGAAACCTTCACACCATCCATTTAGTTTTCTTTATATGCTTTGATTTTATTCCCTCTAGATTATGTATTTTTTTTTATTTTAATCATATAGGTTACCTAGTTTTATTTCAGTTTCACCCATTTAACTAGTTTTCATTATTTTATAAATATATCAACTTTGAGCATTCCTTTCAACTAACTTTCAGTTATTTGTATACTAAAAATATAAAGACTTTTTAAGATATGTATTATGTAGTAAGATGTTGACTTAAGTGTGATGAAAAATCCCAAATCCTATTTTTTGAAAATGGACATCAGTTCTGATTATGGATCACGTGGAATTGCTATGTATAATGTTGGAAACTAAGTCTCACAACGTGTACCTCATTATCCCGAGAATGGTTTAAATACCTATTAGGCTACATCTCATATTGTTAATTGACTTTAAGATGAAACCATACATATAATGAGAATGGCTTCTATAGGGTAAGCAGTATTTTACTATATGATTACTTCATGGACTCACATGGTTACTGGTATATTTTTATAATTAATTCAGTAACCCAAGTTTTAAATTTGAATTTTGGAGAGAACGAAAGTAAAAAATTGAAGGATCTTATTTCATGTAAACGTAAAAGAGGTTGGGTATATGCAACCATACTCAAATATCTAAAAACATTGTCCATTAGAATCAGAAGAAAAAAAAACAACATAAGCTTTCATGATATTTGATTACAAGGTTTAGTGGCCACTTAGGTTTTGGAAAATGTTGTTGTGCAATGGATCTGCGATAAAGTCCGAGAAGTTTTCAAATGGCCCCTTTCCTGTTACATTGTGCTGAGTCACATTTCCCAAGAATGCCAACATTGCAAGCCTCCCTATATACATAAACAAACAATGTTACTTCATTATCAAAAATAATATCATAGAATGTAGTAATGAGAATGATTAAGAAGCATGCATTTACCATTGGCAATTTCCTTCTCTTTAATCTCATATGTTGGTTCCAAATTCAAGGGGTTAAATACCCCACCAGGGTACCCAACCTCATTAGGGGCTAAGCTATATTGCTTAAAGATAGGGTCTTGGTTAACACTTCCAGGGTTTTTGATATCTTGCCATCTTCTGATCTCCACATAGTTGAATAAAAGGAACTCAATCACCAATAGTGTTGAGGATGATGCGAAGTATTGTTCTTTTCCAGCATCAAACCATTCAGGGATATTGAAAAGACCAAGTTTGGTTAAGATTTGAGGAAGCAACATTCCTGCAACACCTAACATAGCCCAACGTCCATTCACAAGCTCACCTTGAACAAACCAATTCAACCTTTGTGGCTCCTCAGCCAAACCCAAAGGATCAAATCCATTGTCACCGGGAAGACTAATATATATATCACACAAAAACAAATATCACCAAGTAAATAATCATAACCAAATGGATATTAAATTTCACATGATTTACGATAAAACATTATAACATCGACTGTTGTTTGATGCATGTAGCCGACTTTATCTAATGTAAGTGTTACATACCTGCCAGTGAGGTAATCTGGGGAGTCCAAACCTGGCAACCACTCAGCTTCCCTGGTTTGAACCTTGGAGGAGGAGGTGTATGAACGAGTAGTCTTCTTTTGTGCAAAACTAACAGACACATCTCTGTTAAGTTTAGTAGAAGAGGCATTGAGGAACATTGGCTTAGAAACACATGGGCTCAAAATGGAGGCAGAAGCGTGTGTAGTGAAGGTGGCCATTTTTGGTAGTAATCACAAGAAGTAGTGATTGTGACAAATGAATATGCAAAATAGCTGGTTATATGAATATGTGCATGTGGCTGGTTTCTTAAGTACTTTTCTTTGGGAGTTCCTTGTGTCTTGTTGACCGTTGATTCGCGTAGTGATATCTGGGATCGGACGGTCTGCATGCATTTTAATGCTTGTTATCCATAAAATCCATTTCTTCTTTGTTTGATGGCTTGGGAAAGATTCTGTGGGGTCACAATATGCCATATATCTTCTAAAGGATAGAATAAATCTACACAAAGTAGAATTTCACTCAATCAATGTGAGACACCTGGTTGAATGGCTTATTATGTTTTTTTTTAGAATAATATATACGCATTCTAAGATGAGGTAAGAATTTCTATATAGTCGTTATATCATTTATCATTTATTTAGATTATTACTTTTGTTAAATTTAATAAGAATTAAATATAAATAGTAAATAATATAGTATTAACATATATAACTTATATGCTGTGAGTATATATATATTTTCTCATTTTATTTATACTATTATTTGGATACTCAATGGTTGATAGGATGGAAAGAAATAGGATAGAAGGGAAAGAAATAGAACAAAATTATTATTTATAGTAGTGTTCATATATTTTATGTTACAATAAAGTCAAATGATATGAAGAACAAATTAGTAAGGGGCGGAGATTGATTGGTTGATGTAGAGAAACACTTAGTTACTGAAAATCTATTAAATATATAATAAAAAATTCTTTTATGTTGTATGTTACATTCTTTTCATTTTTTTTTCTCTCTTAAAAAGTTCTATAATACTATTATGTACATTCTAACACTACATTCTCAATTTTTATACTTTTATATTTTAATAATTTAATACTAATTAGTGATAAGTGATTGTCCTCTATGTTTTGTTATGTTAAAAAATAATAATCATTAAATATTCAACGATATTGAAATCTTTTTTCACATTTGGATTGTTTCTCTTTCCTGTTTCATTTCATTTCATTTCAAGTACTACATCTTCGTTTTTCTCCTACTTCTTCATCTCTCCCTTACCTTGTCATCTCTCACATAACGGTATAACTGTGTAAATTCATATAAATCTTTGTGGGTGATCCAGCAAGCATATAATTCTTATGAGTACACTTTCGATAACAAAACCTTAATATAATTCTTTCACATAGTTGTTTAATTTAAATTAAAAAACTATTAACTATATAATAAAAAACTTCTTTGGATGTCACATTCTCCTCACTTTTCTCTTCCAGAAGGTTTTGTGTTATTACAATTTACTTTCTCATACTACCTCCTCACTTTTTATACATTTTATATTTTAATAATTTAATAATAATTAATGATTGACCCAACATTTTGTTATGTTAAAAAGAATCATCATTGGACATTATAGAGGATTGAAATCATTTTTCACATCTAGACTATTTCTCTTTCTACTACTACTACTTTTCCTCTACCTCTTCACATCTCATAAAAGGGTGTAAATGTGTAATTTCATATAAATCTTGGTAGATGAACAGTTGGATGAACAAGCATATAAATATTATGATTATACTTTTGGTAACGAAACCTTAATATAATCATTTCATCTTCCCTTGTGTAATTGTTTAATTTAAATTTAAAAACTATACACTTTCATCACATTCAATATTTGCATTAATCTATATATATTATTTAACATTTACTATTACTCAAAGAATTATTATATTTTTTACCCCATCAAACTTTTGTGATACTTTTACTACTGAATTTTAGTATCACGATTCAGATTCTTTGAATTTTAATTTTTATCTATTATAATTAAAATATCAAAATTCGAAATTGAAGTTTTTTATAACTTTTAAATATTTTTCAATAACAAAAAACTAATATAAAAGTTTGATTTCTCTATTTTCATTAAAAAACTAATTCGAAATTGCAAAAGTCATTTCATTTTCTACAACTTTTAAAATATCTATTTAAAAAAATCACATAGTATCTGGTTTCCTATTTTCATTAGAAAATTCAAATTTAAAATTGTCATTTATTTTCCTTATGTGTTTGAATACACAAATACACAGGTAATACATGCATTATTAACAATGCGAATATACAAGTAACATATGTATCTTAATTATGCAAATGTATGAGTAATATATTTTCTTAGCATTGTTAATAAACAACAAACATGTTTAGTTTTAATCATGCATATTCATGGGTCACGTGAATGTTATTAACAGTATGAATGTACATTTCCAAAAGTTTCTTTCTTGATTTCTGTATCTTTTTATTTTTGAATATTGTAATGTTACTATAAAAGGTGAGAGCATCGTCTCCTAGGTCGAGTTGCCACTATATATTTTAATTTGGTTTTCAAGGTTCCGTTTTATATGGTGTTTGTGATCATTTAAGTGTGCTGTTGCATTCTTCATACGATACTTGTCTATATTTTTTTTTATATTTCCTTTCATAAATATGAATGCAGGACTAAATATGAAAGTAATTTTATGTACTTTGGTACTCCAATGTAGTTGTATTTAACAAATTTTTTTGAAGTGAAATATAAAATTCTTAAGCAATGGACCTGTATCTAAATAATATAATCAAAACATCTTATTTCCTCAAATAGAGGTTGGCTATATGCAACCATGCTCAAATATCTAAAAACTTAGTTCATTAGGATCACAAGAAAACAACAGAAGCTTTCATGGTATTTGATTACAAGATTTAGTAAGCGCTCAGTTTTTGGACAATGCTGTTGTGCCATGGATCTGAGATATGCTGCAAGAGGTTTTCAAATGGTCCTTTCCCTGTTACGTTGTACTGAGTCACTAATCCCAAGAATGCCAACATTGCCACTCTCCCTATATACATAGACCAAAATAAACAAACAAGGTTACTTCATTATCAAAAATAACAACTTAGATGTAGCAGTGAGAATGATTAAGAAGCATGCATTTACCATTGGCAATTTCCTTCTCTTTAAGCTCCAGTGTTGGCTCCAAATTCAAAGGGTTAAAGACCCCACCAGGGTATCCAACCTCATTAGGGGCTAAACTGTATTGCTTAAAGATAGGGTCTTGGTTAACACTTCCAGGGTTCTTGATATCCTGCAATCTTCTGATCTCCACATAGTTGAATAAAAGGAACTCAATCACCAATAGTGTTGAGGATGATGCAAAGTATTGTTCTTTTCCAGCATCAAACCATTCAGGGATATTGAAAAGACCAAGTTTTGTTAAGATTTGAGGAAGCAACATTCCTGCAACACCTAACATGGCCCAACGTCCATTCACAAGTTCACCTTGAACAAACCATCTCAAGCTCTCTGGGTCCTCAGCCAAACCCAGAGGATCAAATCCATTGTCACCAGCAAGACTAATGTATTTTTAGCACAAAAACAAATATTAGACAAAATAATGAAAATGAATGGTAGATGATGCGGTGTCTGTCTGTATATAAATCTGACATTATATAGATTTTTCACTTTTTGTATGCGAGAAAAATATGTACGCACTGACAGTTATTGAGTTTTATTCACTGTCACTCATCATCTGCAATTGATATTTAATAATTTTTGACTTTTCAGAAAAAATAATCAAAATGAATGGTGGATGATGTGGTGTCTATGTATAAATTTTTACACTGACATTGTATAGATTTTCGACTATTTGAATAGAGAAAAATATATATACACTAAAAATGTAAGAGATTTTTACACTGTCATTGCATTATTCACCATTCATTTCTAATCATCGTTGACTTTAAATAAAAATAATACAAATGAATGATGGATGATGTACTAACTGTGTATAAATCTTTACAATGTCAAGTAACATATTTTATACTCCTTGGTATATACACATAAATGATTAATTTATGATAAAATCGTTTCTTTGGTGCATGTATCTAACTTTATCTAACCATTAAAAGACTTGGTTGATTTTTATGATTATTACAAAGTAAATAATCATAACCAAGTGGATTTTAAATTTCAATTTATATAATTTACGATAAAACATTATAACATCGATTGTTGTTCGATACATGTAGCCGACTTTATTAGGAAAATGTAAGTGTGTTACATACCTGCCAGTGAGGTAATCTGGGGAGTCCAACCCTGGCAACCACTCTGCTTTCCTGGCTTGAACCTTGAAGGAGGAGGTATATGAATGAGACCTCATTTGTGTAAAACTAACAGAAGAGCCATTGAGGAACCTTGACTTAGAAGCACATGGCCTGAAAATGGAGGCAGAAGCATGAGTAATGGCGGTGACCATGTTTTGTAGCAATCAAGAACTAGTGATTCTGATAAATGAAGATGAAAAATAGCTAGTTATATGCATGTGGCTAGTTTCTAAGTATTTTTCCTTGGGAGTTCATTGTGTGTTGTTGACCGTTGATTCACTTAGATCGGACGGTCTGCATGCATTTTGGGTTATCCATTTTAGTGCTTGTTATCCATAAAATCCATTTTTCAGATGGCTTGGGAAAGATTATGTGGGGTCACAATGTGCCATGTATCTTCTAAAGGATAAAATAAATCTACTAAAGTAGAATTTCACTCAATCAATGCTAGACACATGGTAGCATTTCATATATTTTATTTATACTATTCTTTGGATACTGAATGTTTAGTAGGGAATGAAATGGGATAAAAGAGAATGCAATAGAACAAAGTTATTGTTATACTATTGTTTATATGTTTTATGTTACAATAAAGTGAAATATAGGGGTGTGAAAATTACCCACAATCTATAAATGAATAACTCCAAATTTATAAAAAATCAAATTCATTTATTAGAGTTAATTGATTTAAATGAATAACTTTAGTAATAAATAAATTTGAATTCATCTATTATATGTAATGAATAATCATGAATATATGCATTTGGATGGTTATTCAATAATACAAAAAGCAAATATTTAAAAACTATGTTTTTTGCCTTTCAATCTCTTTCACTATATCAACTATCACTTTCCTAAAAAAAAATCTTAAATACGTAATATATATAAATATATGTTGAAAACTTAGATATACAACCTTAAACATCACATACCTATACAATATAGTGAAAAACTATTTGTTTTAAAAAGTTAAAAACACTTTTAAAAAAATAGTTTTTAAAAGTGTCTTTCTTAAAAATATGATTTAAAAAATGTTTTCTTTTCAAGTGCGTTTTTAGTTTTAATTAAAAAAATCAAATATTCATCCATTCAAATCCTTGGAAATTGAGTCATGAATTGATTGGAATTCATTCATTAAGTTTGGATATAAATAAATTGAATAATATATAATGTGATTTAAATGGATTCGTATAGATTTGTATCCATTCATCCATATCCATCCATTTGATACTTGTAGTCAAATGATATAAATAACAAATTAGTAAGGGGAGGAGAATGACTGGTTGAGGTAGAGAAAAATTGAGCTAGTTGGAAATATAATTTTATTCATCCATGTCTTGAACTCTTACTATCATCCTTTAAGGAAATCAGCTCTTTCAAGTTGAACACAATGGCAAGTGGAAGCAAAAATGCTTTTGATTTTATTTTTTATCCTATCTTTTTCTTAGCTTTGCTAGAAAATAACATGATTTGTAACAATAAGTTCTTGTTTTTTGTTTTGTTTTTAAGCATGAAAATGTCATTTTATTGTATAAATAAAAAGATAAAAGTGTTATAATATCTTATTTTTACTATTGTGTTTGATAGCACTTATGTTCACAACACAATTCAAATGACCAGGGCAATCTTAAAATAACCCCTCTCAATTGCTTTTACTATCTCACTTCTATAATATCTTACTATGCCAACTTTGTATTGAGTTAGTTGTTGGGAGACAAGTTTAGAGAGATCAAAATGTTAAAGTGGAGGGTTGCACCACCCACCTTCATTATTTTAGGCACCACCTTTGGCCATTCACACACACTTGATTTCTAAAATTTTATGCATGTGTGGGTCTCTAAGGGGGGATGAAGAATGGATATTGAGAAAATAAATGTTCATTTTAATTATAATACATAATTTGTAACTAGTATAATTAAAAGGAAAACAGGCATTATATCAAAAAATTCAAATCATTAAATATTTTACATGAGTTGTTTTTCCAATTCTTACTTCTATGAGAAATTGAGAATATGCTCAGACATAGGAATAATAATAAAATAAAACTCAATTCATTATTTAGCTCAACAAATTTGGTTTATGAATTAAATGAGTTGAATTTGAGTTTATTAAACAAACCAATTTACTTGAGTTTCATATAGTTTAAAGGTTGTATTTATATATATAATATTGTTCATTATTTTTTAAATGAATTAATTATTTGATTTGTAGAAATAAATCAATTCGAACTGAGCCGAACATATCATTAATTTTAATGGAGTCAAAATTGAGCTAAAAGAATAACTTGTTTCAAATTCGAGTCAAGTTTCGAGCTGAACAAATCTTTATCGAGTTGAACGAAGCTGAACTCTAATTTGACACAGTTTAGTTCGTTTCCAACCATACTCAAACCCAAAAGGATATAGTTGGATTTTGAGGAAAAAAGAAAAAAATAATTTCAAAACCATAAAATATACATGTCTTGGAAACCTTTTATTTCCTTTTGTTCTCCAAAACTCAGTAAATAGGACTAAGGGTAAGGGTATGCTTGTTGAAAAAGTGGAATGAAATTTTCCAACATATGGCTTGACATGTATAAAAAGAGAATAATTTGTACTTTGAACATTTATGTTTTAATTTGAAAGATGGATCCAAGGTAGGGTTCCGTATGGTGAAGGAGTGGAGTTAGGGATGGCAACGGGTACGGGCGGGCACGAGTAGTAGCTACCCGCTACCGTTTCAAAATAGAAGAGTAATACCCATACCCGCCCGTACCCGTACGGGTACCCGTGAGCGGGTATTTGCGGGTATTTCTAGGTACTCGCGGGTTTCTGTATTATAAATAATTTTTTAAATTTTTACTTAAATTGTGTTTTAAATAAGATGAAACTTAATTATTTTTGTACATTTTGATTGAATATTTGACAAAAATGCTAAATTTATTGGTGGTTTCCATTTGTGTGATTTTTTGATCTCATTTTTTAACAAAAAATATATTTTTTCTTTGTAAAACATGTGTGTTTTTACACATGTAATAATATTTGTAGGGTGTTTTACCACCAAACTCAGTAAAATATGTAAACAAAGTAAAAGGAAAAAATATACATAGTGTAATAAATGTTAGAATAATATATTTTTTATTTTAATTAAATATAATATATTAATAATATAAATAACGGGTACCGCAGGTACGGGTACCATAATACCCGTACCTGCCTGTATATACTATGAATATTTTTAAAAACTCACTTGCAGGTACCCGTTTCTAACCCGTATTGCTATCCTTAAGTGGAGTTGAGAAGTGTGAGAGTGGTGGTTGATATATTTATTTGTAATTAGTTAGTGGATATGGTTTGAGATTTGACTGGGTTTGTGGGCGTTGGATGGAATGAATAAACGGTGGAGATTTGATATGGATCATGGGTGTTGGATTTCTAGGATCGGTCCGCATTTGCTTTAACACAACTTTGTGTCACCTTACCTCCTAGTACGTCTGATTGACCAGAAAAATATTTAATAATTATCATTTTAACTTAAATAATTTTTTTCAATCAATCATAGTTGATAATACATAGAGTGATACAAAAAGTGATATCATAAATATAATCCCGAATATGAGTAGTGAGTTTGATATTTGGATAGATCTCATTTTCCACGTTCTTCAACTGCATTCTTAATCATCTCTCCATGGACCACAATTGATGACACCTCGTTTGAGACAATCACTTTAACCAATGGGCAATTGATTGGTTTGACGGGTTGGACTAGGATAGCTCAATTCATTGGTGTGACTTGTACGTTCAATTTAGTTTATGAGAATGGAGTATCTCCTTGCTAGGGGAAATAATTTCCTCTCTTTACACCAGTTAGGTAATGACACATGGTTATTTTTTACCTATTTTAAAAATAAATAAGAAAACAAAAAGTAAAATAATACAAATGTTTATTAATGAATGAATACGAGGAGATAATTTCTCTCCTCATATCAGGACCTACATTATTCTCTTCCAAATATTAGTTACTTAATTTAAATTTAAAAATGTGAAGTCCTACATTATTAGATATGCAAGAATGAGTGACTAAATTAAAAAGACTAAAACTAATGTTTTAGTATTTTAGCTCAAGACATGGTGTGACTTTCTTTTCTTCTCACAATCCGGTAATAATAGAATTCTCCATTAATTAGAGGCCGTACTTAAAATATGAAGAGGTTTTTAAGACATGTAGTAAGATGTTGGCTTAGGCTTGATGCAAAATTCCAAATCCTATTATATGTATTTAGTTGAAAGCCATTCTTAGAAAACATGTTATTAATCACTCACGTGGGTTGTTTTTAGCCAATGGAGATCTGCTATCTTAATTTTTATATTAAAAAGTAAGAAAATAAATTTTTTAAATTACTTGATAAAATGTAATTGTGTTGAAACATGCAAATGAATATTTGAAGATACATACACATATCTGGTAGACTTGTGTAATTAATTTAGTGACCCAAGTTTTAAATTTCAATTTTGGAGAGAATGAAAGTAATTTGTATTTAAAAAATCTTTAATCAGGTGAAATATATAATTCTTAAGCAATAGGCTGAATGTAAATAACAAAATTAAAAGATCTTACTGTAAAAGAGGTTGGGTATATGCAACCATACTCAAATATCTAAAAACTTTGTCCATTAGAATCAGAAGAAAAAAACAACAGAAGCTTTCATGATATTTGATTACAAGATTTAGTGACCGCTAAGGTTTTGGAAAATGTTGTTGTGTAATGGATCTGCAATAAAGTCCGAGACATTTTCAAATGGTCCCTTCCCTGTAACATTGTGCTGAGTCACATTTCCCAAGAATGCCAACATTGCCAATCTCCCTATATACATAAACAAACAATGTTACTTCATTATCAAAAACAATAGCTTATATGTAACAATGAGAATGATTAAGAAGCATGCATTTACCATTAGCAATTTCCTTCTCTTTAATCTCATATGTTGGTTCCAAATTCAAGGGGTTAAATACCCCACCAGGGTATCCAACCTCATTAGGGGGTAAGCTATATTGCTTAAAGATTGGGTCTTGGTTAACACTTCCAGGGTTTTTGATATCTTGCCATCTTCTGATCTCCACATAGTTGAACAAAAGAAACTCAACGGCCAAGAGTGTTGCAGATGATGCAAAGTATTGTTCTTTTCCAGCATCAAACCATTCAGGGATATTGAAAAGACCAAGTTTGGTTAAGATTTGAGGAAGCAACATTCCTGCAACACCTAACATAGCCCAACGTCCATTCACAAGCTCACCTTGAACAAACCAATTCAACCTTTGTGGCTCCTCAGCCAAACCCAAAGGATCAAATCCATTGTCACCGGGAAGACTAATATATATATATATATTACACAAAAACAAATATCACCAAGTTAATAATCATAACCAAATGGATTTTAAATTTCACATGATTTACGATAAAACATTATAACATCGACTGTTGTTCGATACATGTAGCCGACTTCTTTATCTAATGTATATATGTATGTTATATATATACCTGCCAGTGAGGTATTCTGGGGAGTCCAACCCTGGTAACCACTCAGCTTCCCTGGTTTGAACCTTTGAGGAGGAGGCATATGAACGAGTAGTTTTCTTTTGTGTAAAACTAACAGACACATTCCTGTTAAGTTTAGTAGAAGAGGCATTGAGGAACATTGGCTTAGAAACACATGGGCTCAAAATGGAGGCAAAAGCTTGTGTAGTGAAGGTTGCCATCTTTGGTAGTAATCACAAGAAGTAGTGATTGTGACAAATGAATATGAAAAATAGTTAGTTATATGAAATGTGCATCTGAATGGTTTCTAAAGTATTTTTCTTTGGGAGTTCCTTGTGTGTTGTTGACCGTTGATTCACTTAGATCGGATGGTCTGCATGCATTTTGGCTTATCCATTTTAGTGCTTGTTATCCATATTGCATATAATCCATTTCTTTATTGTTTGTTGGCTAGGGAAAGATTCTGTGGGGTCACAATGTGCCATGTATTTCAAAAGGATAAAATAAATCTACTCAATGGCTGAGCAATTAGATATACTATTTTTTCGGTTTTTAAAATAAAATATCGAAACACTAGATTTATTATTTGTGGAAAATGATTTTCTCTTACTCTCTCAAGATTATTCAAAAATAGTTACGTATATATAATTTGTCATTGATATGGATTTAGTTGATTAACCTTTAAGAAACTAATATTTGCGGTGTTAATAAATTCGGATTGGTCAATGACTCAGATAGATATTGAGTCAAAAAGTTATTGGTTGAATCATGTGTCAATGGTTGGAATAGTGTGTCGACCAATTTATTCGATTTTCATTAACAAATCTAAAAAATCAGTAATATTAGCTAAATTATTTAATAACTCTATTTTCAAATCTAAAAACATTATCCTAGCTAATTAAATAACTAATAAAAAATATTTCACTACTATAAAATGTCACAAATAAGTTGAAAACATCATCAAACAACATATATATTATTTTAATTTTAACAATAGTGCACATAAGTTTAAATTTAATTAACAAATGAAAGTTGTTATAACATAAGTTAACATGTGATAAATATAAATAAAATAAAATTATTTGATTTTTTCATATAAAAATGACATCGTTTTAATTGTTTTAAAAAATATATTTTTTGATTGGTCCAACCAGTTCAATCATTCGATTAACTGATTTTAGGTTTAAACCGACTGAACTTAAGTGAATTAATTTAATTTTGATGTAAAACTGATTAGATTCGAGCCGAGCTTAATAACACTATATTTGTATAAATTTAATATTTAGGGATTCATATTTTGATTAAAAATATAATATTTCAAAAGTTATTTTGTGATAAATTTCTCTAGAGTTTGAATAGACAAAATTATAATCTTTGGAGGATCTTATTAACTATCATATGAAATTTAGAAAATTAATGATGTAATTAAAATATTTGAGACTGCAATTACAATAATTAATTGGTTTTAGTTAACTATTCAATTGTTTTGTTATCTTTAAGAATGTATATTTTCTACTACCTAAATTGTGTCTCATATAATTTACAGATAACTAACAAGAAGTTGGAATAATAATGTAAGACAATGCTAAATCTTTATGATAATTAAAAGGTTAATGATTCAATTCTTATGAGCGACTATTGTTGGGAGGAGCCGTCACACACTCCAACATAGATTAGTCCTTACAAAAAAAAGTGATAAAATATATGTAGTATTTCAAAAAAAAATATAAGTTAGAAAGACATATACTCAATCGCAAAATACTTGGATAAAAGATTCATTAGAATTACTTCTTTATTTCATTTTATTAAATAGTATACAATTATAGTAGTCCAAAGTAGTCTAGATTTTCCTTAGTTCAAAGTAGTTGAATTGTTCATTCGTCGATTAAAATCAGTAATCATAATTATTTTTAAGTTTGGTTACGATTGCATCAGTATAAGCCACACTATCTAGTCTGGTCCTCATAATATTGATAGTATTTTTTTCTTCAATATAACAATATAACTAGTCTAGCATTTTCTTAATCATTATTCCTTCTCCAACTTTCTACTGGTTGATATATTATTAGGCCAATATTTAGTTATCATGAGAATTTAGCAAAACCTTATATCATTAGACCAATATCTTGTTGATTCCTAATATATTATGATCCCAATTATACTTATTCCGTGAAAAAAATTATTTAATAAATCTAAATAGATATTTCATATGAAAAACATCTGGCCACAACTAATATATGATATACCAACCAGAGGTTGATACTATTTTTATGTAAATAGTTTAAGGTTCAATATTCCTAATTTGCAATTATTATAAGGGGTTGATGACTAGTAAGAAACAAAGTTAGAGACTTTAAATTTTATTATTAGAGAAAGAAATATATAAAGACAACTAATAAAATCTTAATAATACAAAATATTAAATATTTAATTTTAATTGAAATTTAGTCATTACAAATAACACGAAAAAACAAAATATATTTATATCTAACATGTTATATATATATATAACTTTTTCTCTTAACTAAAACACTTCTTGGTTTGTCAATTTTAAATCGGTCAACGTGATTATATTTGGATCATGATCATTCTTTATTGCTCCATGACAAATGGATACTTAATAGTCACAATCTAATGCATTTTAAACGAAATATACGATTATATAATGTTATTTCGTATATATTAACAAATGGCCCATTAGCTCAGTTGGTTAGAGCGTCGTGCTAATAACGCGAAGGTTGCAGGTTCGAGACCTGCATGGGCCAAATATTATTTTTTTAATATCAATTGCATTATTAATTTTCACAAGAGTGCTTTAAAACATAAAGTTATTATCAAATAACAAGTCAACTCTACATCTTATATTATGTTAGTGAACAATGTACATTCGTTACTTTGGCATAGGATGATCCAATGACCACTATACCCCTTCATATATATGTTACCTATATAGTATGACCACTATTACCTTCATAATTATATTAGGGTTGTTAGTTGTTACCTATTATTCTAATGTTACCTAATAGAAACTACTCAAAAAGCTAGCACAACTTGGATAAAAAAATTATTAAATAAAAAACTTAGGCTTCTTTAATCCATAGGTGACATGATTTGGCTAATAATTAATTGATTAATTTCAAAGGATGAGGACCATTGAACCGAAGCTCCACCATCTTCTGTGTGCATTTTTGTTTTAGTGAAGGTACAAAAGTAGAGTGTGAAACTAAGTATATAAAAAATTCAAATAAAATATATTCTCATATCAGCAAATAACTTATTTTCTATCGCAATAAAAATATAATATGTGTATTATTTTGTACTAGAAATATTTTTATAGAAAAAAATAAAATAAGACACCGATCATAATTTTAGTAGCCGAAAAAAATCATTAGTTCATGTGTCTAACTACCCAAGCCTTTAAACCAATCAATATAGAGGAGGAGAGCAAACTGCATTTTTCTATTCCCATTATTAGCTTGGTTGTTAAATGAAAAGTAATTCTCTTTGTCTTTTTTCTGTGGGGAACTTATTATAATTCTCCAACATTCACATTTGTGTCACATATTTTCAATGCCTAAAAGTCTTTGTTTTCGTCATACTATATTAACTGGAAATCTATAACAAACGTGGTCCACCAAACACAATAAAACCATCATCATAATTTTCTTCTGCACTATTTTTTGTTGGATCGACCTTCATTTTTATGGGATGTGAAGAGCTAAAATGAGATACCATATCTTGAATTGAAACTTTAAGTTAATGGTTTTATAGGTTTATATAACTTATAAACTTTTATGTTCATTTGTATTTTTAATCGGATGAAAATATAAAATAAGACGTAAATGATGACATATGATCTCCATTCAAATAAATGGAATTGAATACTCATATTTTTTATTTGATCCAAAAGTTAGAGATTTGGTTTTTCTTAAAGTTTTAGATTCAATTTAATCCTAAGTTACTTGTAGTTTATTGTAATTTCCCACTAACTTGGCTATGAAACCAAAAAATATTGTTGGTCCCTACCATTATGTTAATGTTAGTATTTTGATATTCCTAATAGTGACATAATCAAATTCCCATCCTTACTCCCCAAAGTTAGGCATGCCAATGAGAAATGGTCAACAATTAGTTCAGTGTTTCAGATGAATACATATATAATAAGAGTATAATATATATATTGCGTATAAAAATTTATATATATTATATACATTATTTATCATTTATTTATATTATTTTTATTTAAGAGACAATACTGATTAAAAATGAAAGATAAATGATATATTGACTATATAAAAAACTATTACATTATTAGTGCGTACATTTTTCTCATATAAATATATAATAATATCCTTTATTTTTTATTTGCTGCCACTTTGGAACAATGACACTGTTCCACATGGTCGTGTCTTTCGTTTCCTCATGTCGGAACAGCTGAAACAGACCCCACTTCCTCACCTCAAATTCTCCTCTTTTAAATCAAATATACTCAAAAATTAAGCAAAATGTAACTAATGCCTCTAGATGAGTATAATAAATAAGATTTTATTTTTCATAAGTGATCACAGAGTTTACATGGATGTATCAACACCAAAAAAGTAGAGAATGTCTGGCCAGTATTGCTCCTCTTGTTATAGGAGAGATCAATACATAGTACATAGTTCAGATTATAACACGTAGTAAAAATAAATTTTCAATGGTTCAGATTTTAATTTATTTTTAAATTAAATAATTTAAACAAATTCATCTTCTTACATTCTCAATACCGGTGAATTCTTTTAACGAATGTTTGATATGTGTTTTATTTTTTTCTTACTTCAACAAATTTTCATTTTAAAATATATTATGAAATATAAAAAAACAAAATACTTGTTACACACTATGTGAATTTAAGGAAATAAGTTATCTCTTGTTATAAGATAAATTACTTTATTCTCATCATTATATTATCACAACAAAATATGAGCTAGACTATGGGGAATACTTAGGTATAAATATATAGAAAAACAAAAAAAACACTTTTATATCCTTAACTTATACTGATAGTATATTTTTATCTTTAAAAATACACTAAAAATTTCATCGTCCTCCTCAATAATGTAGAGTAGTCTTACTCAAAAAAAATATGGTTTGTGCAGCTGAGTGACCTAGACTTGATGTTACTCACAAAGTAATTGATCCGTGTAATAGTAGTCATGTAAATATAGGATTTATTTTTTCCTGAATATTTAATAGAATCTAAATGGGTGTATGAGTAGACCAAAAAAAGTAGAGTTTGCTTATTTGTGCAGCCCAAACTTATCAAAAATATCTGATGCCTCTAAAGGAGTATATACATAGATAATATGTATTTTTCATGTCTAATCAATAGAGTCTACATGGTTGCATTGATGCAAAAACAAAGGTTGAGTTTATATGGTTTTGTAGCCCTGACTTTTAAATTATTCACAAAGTAACTTATGCCTCTAACGTGATACATGTACTCATGTAGATAAGCATGATTTTTCACGAGTATTTAATGTACTTTACATGGTTGTATCAACACAAAAAAGGTAAAGTCCGTGGGACTGATTTTGTAGCCCGAACATTTTCTTATGATTTGTTTGAGAGTTGGATTTTCGAGAGGAAGGAACGGAAAATGAAAACTTGAGAGTTATCTCACAAATGTATTTCACGGCTCATAAACTTTTCTTTCTTCATTCTCCTCCAAAATCCGACTTCTCATCACTATTAAATTGAGATTAAAAATTGATAGTAATTTAACAAAGTTATTACCTTAAGATATATTGATTATTCTAAGTGTGAAGGAAAAATCTCACATTTGTAAAACTATATAAATTAAAAATATATAAGTAGATAAATCATAGATATAACACAAGATTTTCTGTCAACATGTACCGTCAAACTCAATTATATATTGCTTTCACTTACTACATCGATAAATGATATAATAATGAATGAATATCTCCCATGATCATAACTATATGCATTGTATTGGGGCAAAGTGTGGTGAGGGAGAACAATTAGGCTAAGAGGATAAAACTATGATCACATAAAAGTTGAAGAGGTGAGTTTAGGGTATAAACAACCAATGAAGTTACCTTACATTCCACGTTTCTTTCACCCCCAAACACCACTATTTAGGGGCTCCTTTTTTCTCCCTTTGTTCTTCTTCCTCTCATATATTCACACTTTCAATCTTAATCCTCTCAGTTTCAGTTCCATGTCATCATCATCTGAGATCTTTATCCCTATCCTTTCTTTTCATTTTCCCACTTTTTTTGTGGATTTGTTTCTTCTCTTTTCCACCTAAGTAACAACCCCTTCTCTATATAAACATCTTCTGTATCCAAATTCAGTCCAAAAAACAAGAAAAAAGAAACTTTTAGGTTCAAAAGGTTTTAGAATTCTTAGCTTCTATATCAAAGTTCCATCAGCAAAGAAATGGAAAAGTTTTCAGGTATTTATAAGGAAGAGAATAAGATGGATTTGCCTCCTGGATTTCGGTTTCACCCTACTGATGAAGAGCTTATAAGTCAATACCTTTATAAGAAGGTTACTGATACAAAATTCATTGCAAGGGCTATTGGAGAAGTGGACCTGAATAAGTGTGAGCCATGGGATTTGCCATGTAAGTCTATTGCTCATGCAAACTTTGTTGTTTTCTTTTCTTCTATTTCTGATCTCTATACGATTAAGGTGTCTCTGTTATGAGTCTCACGTTAAGTAGAATAGTAAACTCAATATGATACTTAAGTCACGAGGCTCTCCTACTTAATAGACTAGTCTTTTGAGTTGGACTATTTTCATGGACTTAAGTCCTGAGACTAATTCATTTGATATTGAGTATATATGTTTTCCTTTTATGGTGTTATGAAATGGGAATTTTGTGTGCAGGGAAAGCTAAGATGGGAGAAAAGGAATGGTACTTTTTCTGTGTGAAGGATAGGAAATACCCAACTGGGTTGAGAACTAATAGAGCCACTGAACAAGGGTATTGGAAGGCTACAGGGAAAGATAAGGAGATTTTCAAAGGAAAATCATTGGTTGGGATGAAGAAAACTCTGGTTTTCTATAAAGGAAGAGCACCAAAAGGAGAGAAAAGTAACTGGGTCATGCATGAATATAGACTTGAGGGAAAATTTACTGCTAATTATCTCCTAGAAACTGCAAAGGTAATAGTAGTTAGATTAAATTCTCATTCCTTATATTTTTCAAAAACTGAAAATATCTAAAATGGTTGCCAAAAATTTTAAATATGGTCAAATTAGTCTTTTTAGCATGTTTTACAATATTTGGTAGAGACTAATTTGACACACATTTGTAATTTTTGGGATCATTTTAAGTTTTTTCTGAATGACTAAACTAGTAAGTCGAAAAATATGAGGGAATAAAATGAGTACTTCACACTTTTTCTCTGATCTCACACTTATGGTGACTGATTTTGATGTTTTTTTCTTCATTTTCAGAATGAGTGGGTTATTTGTAGGGTTTTTGATAAGAGTTTAGTTGCCAAGAAAATTCATATTTCTGGGATAATGAAGTTGGACTCTTATGGAAATGAATTTGATTCTTATGTTCTATCACCAAAACCAATGAATGATTCTGTTTACGTGCCCTGCTTCTCCAATCCTATTGATAATGTTCAAAGAAACAACAACAACAACAACGAAGTTGGGATTTTTGATCCCTTCACCAACACCACTTATGGGGTTTTATCAAATCCATTACAATTTTCTTCTCTAAAAGTGCCACCATCTACAGTCACTGCCTCATTCTACACCTCTACCCAAGGTTTTCATCAAGTTCCAGCAAATTTACCATTACATGGTTCTGTTTACAACATGCAGGACCATACTATGATGAGAAACTTATATAACAACAACAACAACAACAATGGTTTCAAGAGTGATGGAGAAATGGTTAGTGTCTCACAGGAAACATGTCTCACCACTGATATGAATGCTGAAACCTCTTCTGTTCTGTCTAGTTTTGATATGTGTAGGTTACCCTTTCACAATCAGCACTATTCTCCTGCTCCTGCACCAATGGATCTTGATGGTTTATGGAATTACTAAACTCATAAAATTTGACATGATTGAATAGCCTCAATTTCTAAGTTATTATTGTCTAGGGTTAAATGATGGTGTTATCTTTGTGTATATATTTTTATTAATATTTAATTGAAGATGTTATTTGTGTAAGAAATATTGTGGAAGTTAATGTGTTTTTTTGTCATTTGATATTTGATACTATAGGATGCATTATTATATTTGAGTCAATAGGTACCGTATCTTGTTGATGTTGTTTTTCTGGATTTTATGATATACTACAGTCCAGCTAATACTACCATGACCTTGATTCTGTAATATTTGATTTACATATTCAATTCAGATTGTGGGGACTATACAGTTATATAGCATTAGGATGAGCAACACTCAACCTTACCCGCTCAAGTGATATGATTCATTTATGATTAGATCTAAATATGGTTGTGTTTTATCGAGCATAAGGTCAGATTCAGGTTCAAAAATTAGACGCAGTCAATATTTAGGATAGGGTAGAGACCAAACATGACTCGACCTCGACTCATCCATGGTCACTCACTCATTATGTTTGTTGTATATGTGTTTATTCAAATGTGTATAGAGTAATGATACATTTTTTATTAAAAATATATGAATTCTCTAATTTTATATATACTTGATTAATACAATATATATCAATTTATATCTTAAATTTCATATTTATAATAATAAATAATACTGAAAACTTTTATCTAAAATGAGTATGTATTATATCTCATGAGGTCCTAGTCGGATCCAAGTTTAAAGACTGTCCCAATCGATATTTATGGTCAAGTCTAGGTTTAAGAAAATCACTCGACCAACGTTTAGGGCTAAATAAGGACAAACATTAACCCGACCCAACCCAGCCCAAGCTCACAATAGCATTCACAATCACTCAATTCTCTCCTTCTCACACGTGCATACTATGCTATACAAATCAATACTTTCAACATTTTATCTCCTTTCTCTTTCAGTTTACATGTGTCTGCATGAATGAAAAGACAGCGTGATTCATGAGTCAAAACAAATTGGTTCACATTTTTACATAAAAATTATGAGGATATCCCTCTATTATCTGATTTATCTCTTTCATAGTGTGTTGCATTATAGATTATTAATCTTCACTCTTCAGTCAAAATGATACAGAGTCCTATTCCATTAACAAACAGCTACTACTAGTAAATAATTTTGTTGTCACAAAGTCAAAATATGACAACAACTAAGTGCAACACAGTATACACCATCAAGATGTTGAATATGACATCTAATAAAATATACTAACAAACATTATTTATCTCATTTTCTTTCCCGAATAAATCATAATATTAATTTTTGTTTTTAAATTTTCTCGTTTATTTATATGACAATATGTTATTGGTCCAAGATAAATAATAAGATATTTGTGGAGACAAATAATCTCTTTCTAAAATACAACATGTAGGAATGTAGGATCATTTGCAACTCCAATTAAACAAAAAAATCAAAGTATTGAAATAAAAACCAAAAGAATATGGCCTCATTTATTTCAATTAAATTTAGGTTGAATTTTCCCATAAAAAATCTAGGTTGATTTTTTTTAAAATTATTTTTGTATCCACATGCAATAAATCAAATTTCTATTATAAAATCGAGTATATGACAGAGGATATATAGAAACTCACTCCAATAAAATCATAATTTATTTTTTTATCAATAAATGTTAGTATCTTAAATTTATTATGGTCGAGACTCAAATTTACGAACTCAATCATTTCATTCCTTAAACTTTACCACTTTAACTATTAGACTACTTATCATTAATTCAGTAACATATTTGCTTTTGTGAGATTTGTGATCATTTATTGTCTCATTCATTTAGTCATTTGAATTTGTCAAATCATTCATTTCCCATTTCATGTATGTATTCCATTTTGATGCTGTAATAATGGCATGATATGAGAAGTCTCATTGGTCCTCTTTTTTCTTATTTTGCCCAAAAATATAATATACGTATCTCTTTGTTCCATGTGGTGTTTATATTTATAGCACATGATAAATCCTCTCCAAAGCCACCATTTTGAATCTTGCACGGCACAATCCTTAACTATATGCGATTTTTCTTGTAATATTTTTTAGCCTAACTCATTTTGTACTACTAAAAGTATTTCATCATATTTTTTTGATAAGAAACTAATCCTCTTCAGAATTCGTATTACCATTTCTGACAAGTGTTACTTCCGAGAATCGATATAACACTCACTTCTTTGATGGCACATAAATATATTATAATAACCTATGTGCTTTATTTTCTTCGCGATATAATGCTTCCAATCCAAAGCGACCTTCGTTCCTAAAAAAATTATGTCCCCTCTTTTGGGGTATTTATTTCATGGGTTATCCTAATCAAAGAATGATGATAAATAGTTAAAAAATAATAAAAATATATTGGTAAATTGAGTTTGTTATCTTTTAAAATCTTAAATATTTAGTTTTACTATCTAGAGATGTTTCTTTATCTTTTATACTCCCTTTTATGAAAATCCTTATCTTATTTAGAAAATTTATACTATGGAAATATGATAGAAATGGATAACTTTTATGGATTTATTATTACAAGTTTTGGAACTATATCCTTTTTTATCGTTGTAATTAAGGTATAAGTTTAAAAATTCCAACTACATTTTCATCATCTCACATTAGTGGTCTATGGAGTAGGGACTATGAAGTATTGAAATGTAGAGGAAATTAATCAAGCACGTGCCCTTTTGTGCACATGGGAGGCTCTTTGAAAGTAACATATTGTATTGAATGCATTCTAAATCTCAATTAATCAAAATTTAAAAGGGTAATTAAATATTTATAATAGTTTTAAAATATGTGTTCAAGATTTGTTTATTTAAAGGTGAACAAGACTTGACTCTACTTATTTTTGATGAATATGATGCAGTCTAGATATAATCGAGTTTTATCAGGTTTAGGAACAAATTCGAGTTCAAAATTAGAATCAGAAAATATTTATGGTTGGGTAGGGGATAAGCATGACTCAACTCGATCTATAATACATTCATCATATTTGTATGTATGTCTATTCAATTGTGTACTAAGTAATGATATTTATTTGGTCAATGTATCATTAATTCTCTAATTTTTTATTATATATATGATTAACAATATATACACATATGTCATTTCATATATAAGATTATGTATCCATAATATAAGAAAGATTAAGAATGAGAATAATTTATCTAAATAAGGTATGCATTGGAGTTATATTAAATATAGATAATAATAAGTCATATTGAATAATTTATTTAAACATAATATATTTAAATTGAACTAGAATCAAGTTTAAAGGTTGACTTTGTCAACATTTGGAGTTGAGTTAATTTGAATTTGGAGTCGATAAAAAATAATATTTAATATAAGTTTTAGTAATATCATAATTCATTGTCATATTTTTCTATTACATAAATTATAATATTATCTATACTTAATAAAAAATAATATAACTCTCACTATTTATTGAATTTATATATTACATTCTATATCAGAAAAATACAAAATATGGATGACCTGCACACGCTAGTATAATATAGACATAAATATAGATAGTATAGATATATACATAGTTAAGGAATATGTAATTTGATGAGTGAACTATGAGTTAAATTACTATAACTTTATGCATAAGATCTCTACTCGGTTTATGTGATATTAATATCATGGAGTCATGGTTCGTTTTACTGCACAAACTTCATAAAATCAAGGACCAGTACTAACTTATTAGTAGTCATTATATACCCAAAAACTTATTAATAGTGGGCTTCAAAAAATCAACGATTATATTGTAGGTTAGAAATTTGTGGAACTAATCAGATTTCATTTGTTCAATGTCCCTTAATTACTCTTTCACTACTCCAAACATATTTAAAAAAATCCATATCCCTTAATTGCTCTTTTTGTGTGGAAAATAAAACATCAGCATAAAGGTATAATTGGAACTTTATAGCTTACAAGGTCACTAGGGTTAAACACATAAGATTTATCACATAATTTTGTAATCTTTTTTCAGAAGACTTTAGGATCTACATAAAAAGTGTACATCACAGATCAAAGGTTCAACAAATGGAAAATGAAACAAAAAAAAACAGTTAAAAATAATAATTTCATTTTATTATTGAGTTTATTTTATTATTTATGAGTAAAACAGAGAGTAAATACTTATTTCATTTCCCTATATTTTTCAACTATATTAATTTGTTCCCACAAAAATTGAAAAAACACAAAATAGTCCCAAAAAATTAAAAATACCCAAAATAATCTCAATTTTTTAAATGTGAATCAAATTAGTTCAATTTTTGAGAAAACAAATTGATAATATCGAAAAAATATGAGTGATTAAAATAAGTATCTACTAGAATATGAAATTACTTACACAAAAATTAAAAAAATTAAAACTCCCAATTGGGTGGAGATAATAAATTGAAATGAGTCCTTCTATTTGATCCCTCCTAAGTTATTATCAAACACTTAACAAAATACGATGGACGTTGGTTCAAGTAGTACATAGTTAATTCTCCACAAAGTCTTGTGTATGGAAAAAATGTGCGTTGGAAGAGTTAACCCATATAGTCCCAGCTTGAATAGTATTGCCTCCGGTGCAAAAATATAAGTGCGAAACCAAAAAAACACTAACAAAATAAATTATATGTCGAACATTTTTTTGATCAGATGAACAAAATAACTTAAACATTTTACCAAGTTTGTTTGTAATATTTCTTCTACAATGTTTAGATGAACAAGTTTAACGATCTTCATTATCCATTTTTCATCTCATATATCTCAATTTCTCCTATATATATTGGTTTTTATTTTTCTCATAACATCACATAATTCACATCACACACCATATAGTGTGAAAAAATAGAGAAGCTAAAGTTGAAGATGGCTGCAACTTCTTTGTGTTCATCAACCCTTCAATCCCAATTCAATGTTCTCAACAACCACCTTCTCAAAATTTATACTTTCCAACCCCAAAAACTCACTTTCTCCAGGTATTATTCCTTCAACAATATATATATATATATATATGTAGGTATGTGTGTATATATATGTATGTGTGTGTATAATATATATATATATATATGTATGTGTGTGTATATATATATATATTACTGTTCAAATGTGTTGGATTGCAATTACACAATAACCCTATGAATGTGAATATTACTGCCATGATGCATTTTCAGCTTCTCATCCTGGTCTGAATGCATTTAATGTTATCTTAATATCTTCATTTGATTTGATAGAACAGTGTTTAGTAAGTTAGAACTTTTTATGCTGTTGCACTACTCATATGGTTTCGTTACTTTGGATACTATAAAGAGTTAAAGACATTATGCCCTTAGGACTTCTCTCATATGGTATAGTCTAGCTACTTTGAAGGGATAATGCACTTTGCTTTAACATCCTTTTGTTACTTGCTATTTTGTGAGTTCAGGAGGAAGATCTCAACCACGGTGAAGGCTTCGTCTCGTGTTGACAAGTTTTCAAAAAGCGATATCATTGTTTCTCCATCTATTCTTTCTGCTAACTTTTCAAAATTGGGAGAGCAGGTTCAATATATTTAGATTCTGTAATCAGTATCCCATTTTTTTGGTTACATTGGTCTAAATTGTTTATAATGTATAATATATTCATAATCATCTCAACTTTTCTAACTGCTACTAAATCCTTCATAGTGTTAGCAACTCACTAACGGCATGCTTTCTGATTGTCAACAATCATGATTGTTGGAATTTGTGTCTTATAATGTGCAGGTGAAAGCAGTGGAGTTGGCAGGTTGTGATTGGATTCATGTTGATGTAATGGATGGTCGCTTCGTCCCGAACATTACGATTGGGCCTCTTGTGGTTGATGCATTACGACCTGTGACAGATCTTCCTTTGGATGTGCACCTGGTATTCATCTTTATGCATATGTTAACTTAATTTGATATTGAATGATAAGTATTTTCTTCTGACTCTTGTTAAAGCACCACAGATGATCATAGAACCTGAACGTTGGGTGCCAGATTTTATCGAGGCAGGGGCTGACATAGTCAGTGTTCACGCTGAGCAATCGTCCACCATCCATTTGCATCGTGCAGTTAATCAAGTAAGGTTTCCCTCATGATCCATCTTCTAACATTTGACCAGTTACAGAAAATTGATACTAAGGGGATTGAATGATTAACACTCATCATGTTTTGTAACATTAGAGGTGCCAAATATATATTTATGCCACTATATATATAGCTATAACACACAATTTCAGAAACCTGTTGTTGAGGACACAGTAATCTTCATATCAATGCATGAGATGGAAGTCTATGGTTTAATCTTCATATTACTACATTGACATCTATACTTCATGACGTCGATGGAGAGTTAATAAAAGCAGTCCGAGGGATGGATCGTGTCAATTAAGTGTCTAAATAAATAAGTCGAGTTCAGCAGTGAGCAGAGCAGCCCCATTCTAACTCACAAGATTTCCTTCATCTGAAGTTATGTTTGCACCACAGCATGAAATTTGAAGCCTTACTACTGAGTAAATCTGTTTTAGAGATGGATCCTTTTCTCAGAACTATGGATTGTCATATGCTGTTTGGGCAATAATGTTTAGAAACAGTCATCTAAGGCACTAAAAAAGGGCGACCCAGTGCACGAGGCTCCCACGGAGAGACTGTTTCCAGGATTTGAACCCATGATCTCGTGGTCACTAGGCAGCAACCATGCCGTTGCGCCAATCTCAGGATACCAAAAATTATACCTTGAGTCGCTTATCCTTGGAAACATGCTTTTGACTTCTGTTTCAGTTTTCCACTTTAATATAGCTTTATCTGACCCTCATATTCTCATGATTTAGGTGAAAAGCCTGGGAGCTAAAGCAGGAGTTGTCCTAAACCCTGGTACTCCCCTAAGTGCAATAGAATATGTCCTTGATAGTGAGCCCTTTCTCTCCCTATTCCTCTTATTATCTTATCCTCTATTTTTTTCATTATATAATCAGAACATCAATGGTATTATTTATGATTGTGGTTCCACATTTGCTTTATATGATTTAATAAAGCATTAGCGATGAACCAATACCAGCCTTGACTATGGACTTGGTTTAGAACAATAATAAGGTGATCAAAGCTGTCAGTAAACTAAGAATTCCATTATTGAACATTTGAACAGATCAATGTGCTAAATATTTAGTTTTCTTGCATAGAAGAGTATAATTCGAGTTTCGGTAGACATGATAAGAAATCTTGTTTCTGCCTACTGACAATACTTGTAAAAGGAAAAGGTATACACTTTATACACAGGAGACAAATGTTTACTCAGCAATTCTATGATCAACACAGGACATATTAGTTCAGTAATTAAGGTTGTTACAAACATAAAGTTGAGTTTCAAATTTAGATTTCACAGAAACCATTTTAGTTGTGTGGCAAGTTATAATTGGTTTTTGGTTGTTTAAAGAATGATACTCAGCTTTCCTGTTTTCATATGACTCCATTGAACATTCCACTTCACATCTGATTTTTGTCTAATCTTTGAAGTAGTTTAAATGTTTATTCCACTATTGCATGATATATTTCTACTCTATTTTCTAATTAGATTCCAGTGATTTCAGGAAAATTTTGAAGGTGACAGTTGATGAAATTCAAGGAGCTTATTTCTTGGTTTAAAACTTAGGGACTAAAGTAAATTATCAATGCATAGCAGTGTAGAACTTATTTTTATTTATTCATTTTAACTACTCCTGAGAATTTCATGGACATTTCTCTCATTAATGAAGTAAAAAAGAGCAAAACAGCTTCTTTCGGGATGTACTGACGTCTATCGAATTACAATTTTTTAAGTCGTCTTGATAGTTAGAAAATTGAAGTTGATAATCTTGTTATTGTTTTTGGCAGTGGTTGATTTGGTTTTAATTATGTCTGTAAACCCTGGCTTTGGTGGCCAGAGTTTTATTGAGAGCCAAGTCAAGAAAATTTCTGATTTGAAAAGACTGTGCATGGAGAAGGTATCATGAAGTCACTATATATAATTTTCCCCAATTTTATGTCTTGAATAAACTCTAAATGCCCTCTCTCTCCAGGGAGTGAATCCATGGATTGAAGTGGATGGTGGAGTTGGTCCAGAAAATGCTTACAAGGTGCCTATGCATAATTATATTTGTCTTCCATCCATCTATAATTTAGAATGATCAATAACAAGTATTCTTCCGAGCGGATAGCCGCAACATTAAAAATTGGTAAACAGCTCGATGTGGCATGTTTAAGAGTTCTAATATAGTATACTTCGGCATAGTGTTCCATTTTCTTTTGCGACGGGGAAGAGCATACTGGTTTATTGTATTGGAATGCTTTTTACAAGCCATACGATTCGTTTGAGTTGCAAGACGCACTTTTTAGTATAATCGTTTTTGGCAGGTGATTGAGGCTGGAGCTAATGCTTTGGTTGCTGGTTCTGCTGTGTTTGGAGCTAAAGATTATGCTGAAGGTAACCCCTCTTCCAGATAAAAAAAGAATAGTTTGATTTGATATATTGAGATGCATGTAAATACAAATGTGATGTTGATGATTGCCGTTGTTTTAACTTACTTGTAGCCATAAGAGGAATTAAAACCAGCAAAAGACCCTAACCAGTTGCTGTATGAAATGTCTCCATGGTATCCTATTCATTTTATACTCCAATGTAAGCTGTACATTCCTCTCCCATAAAAGCTTTCTCCATTCAATGTTGTAATATCATTTTTCTGATCGGCTAGTCAAACATCGAAACGGACTGCCAGTGTAAGAAATTATCAAGTAAAATAATCGCAGACATTGCTTATTAGCCTGTTTCAATGTGTAAATTATCATACACTGTTGTACTCATGACTCGTTATTCGCATTTATCTGACTGATGAATACTCAATACTATTAGAATTTAGACTTTTGCTCATGTGAAAATTGCTCAGTCGAAAAAAGAAAACGTAGAAGGTAATTGTCCTCGCCATGATCTCGAGCTTATTCTCATAACTGTTTTACTCTGTTTGAACTTGGCAGACAATATTCATGAGCAAGCAGGCCTTTAAGGCATCATTAAGGTGCATGTGATGCTGTCACTGCTGTCAATTGCTCCTGTCTGGAATTATGCATAAGAAATGAGTCCAAGGCTGCTTGCGGTTGCATTGCGTAGTGCCGTAGTTTATGTATCTCTTGGAGTTTCGGAACCAGTTCAATTCAAGATAAAGCTTTAAACTCTATCAGCTTGTAACTTGTCAATTTTCATCCCAATATAGGAAATCAATTGTACTACTCTTAGAAAACAATGTTCCAAAAAACCAGCTAAAATCATTGTGTTTGTTCAGATTTGGTTGTTTCATTACCCATGTCTATATGGACCCCTTGAAAGATGAATTTTAATCAATTTAAGGTATATTTAGAGTGCAAGTATGTAAATGATTTTCACATTATTGAAATGAATGCCAAATTATTGGTGTAGAGGAATGTGGAAAAGAATTCTCACTGCTCTATTTCCAAGTTTTTCTAATACAACTCATTGTGGAGTATGGGTCATACATATAGTTGGTGGCACATTGTTTGGATTACTCTAAAATATCAGAACATAACTTATGACCAGAGACCTTGTTATATAAAACCAAAAGTTGTTATCCTCTTAAGGTATCTTGAGTTCCAATATCTGAAGAGATACACTAAATTATACATTAAACTAAATAATTACATCACAAATTACAAAGTAGTACAAAATACCAATGGTGAATAATTGTACAAATGCCCCTTCCAACTTCATGGTAATCATAGTCTGCAGGCAAATAAACTAATATACATATATATATATATATATATATATGCTGACATTGAACTAGCTACACACCTTGTCTGCAGACAGGACATGAATCATTCTTGACAAGCCATTTGTCCACACATTTCAAATGGAATGTATGGTGACATCGAGGTAATCTTCTTGCAGTTTCTCCAACTTCAATATCCTGTTAATTTCACTTATCAATGTTACCACTCAATTTTTAAGTCGTCTTGATAGTTAGAAAATTGAAGTTGATAATCTTGTTATTGTTTTTGGCAGTGGTTGATTTGGTTTTAATTATGTCTGTAAACCCTGGCTTTGGTGGCCAGAGTTTTATTGAGAGCCAAGTCAAGAAAATTTCTGATTTGAAAAGACTGTGCATGGAGAAGGTATCATGAAGTCACTATATATAATTTTCCCCAATTTTATGTCTTGAATAAACTCTAAATGCCCTCTCTCTCCAGGGAGTGAATCCATGGATTGAAGTGGATGGTGGAGTTGGTCCAGAAAATGCTTACAAGGTGCCTATGCATAATTATATTTGTCTTCCATCCATCTATAATTTAGAATGATCAATAACAAGTATTCTTCCGAGCGGATAGCCGCAACATTAAAAATTGGTAAACAGCTCGATGTGGCATGTTTAAGAGTTCTAATATAGTATACTTCGGCATAGTGTTCCATTTTCTTTTGCGACGGGGAAGAGCATACTGGTTTATTGTATTGGAATGCTTTTTACAAGCCATACGATTCGTTTGAGTTGCAAGACGCACTTTTTAGTATAATCGTTTTTGGCAGGTGATTGAGGCTGGAGCTAATGCTTTGGTTGCTGGTTCTGCTGTGTTTGGAGCTAAAGATTATGCTGAAGGTAACCCCTCTTCCAGATAAAAAAAGAATAGTTTGATTTGATATATTGAGATGCATGTAAATACAAATGTGATGTTGATGATTGCCGTTGTTTTAACTTACTTGTAGCCATAAGAGGAATTAAAACCAGCAAAAGACCCTAACCAGTTGCTGTATGAAATGTCTCCATGGTATCCTATTCATTTTATACTCCAATGTAAGCTGTACATTCCTCTCCCATAAAAGCTTTCTCCATTCAATGTTGTAATATCATTTTTCTGATCGGCTAGTCAAACATCGAAACGGACTGCCAGTGTAAGAAATTATCAAGTAAAATAATCGCAGACATTGCTTATTAGCCTGTTTCAATGTGTAAATTATCATACACTGTTGTACTCATGACTCGTTATTCGCATTTATCTGACTGATGAATACTCAATACTATTAGAATTTAGACTTTTGCTCATGTGAAAATTGCTCAGTCGAAAAAAGAAAACGTAGAAGGTAATTGTCCTCGCCATGATCTCGAGCTTATTCTCATAACTGTTTTACTCTGTTTGAACTTGGCAGACAATATTCATGAGCAAGCAGGCCTTTAAGGCATCATTAAGGTGCATGTGATGCTGTCACTGCTGTCAATTGCTCCTGTCTGGAATTATGCATAAGAAATGAGTCCAAGGCTGCTTGCGGTTGCATTGCGTAGTGCCGTAGTTTATGTATCTCTTGGAGTTTCGGAACCAGTTCAATTCAAGATAAAGCTTTAAACTCTATCAGCTTGTAACTTGTCAATTTTCATCCCAATATAGGAAATCAATTGTACTACTCTTAGAAAACAATGTTCCAAAAAACCAGCTAAAATCATTGTGTTTGTTCAGATTTGGTTGTTTCATTACCCATGTCTATATGGACCCCTTGAAAGATGAATTTTAATCAATTTAAGGTATATTTAGAGTGCAAGTATGTAAATGATTTTCACATTATTGAAATGAATGCCAAATTATTGGTGTAGAGGAATGTGGAAAAGAATTCTCACTGCTCTATTTCCAAGTTTTTCTAATACAACTCATTGTGGAGTATGGGTCATACATATAGTTGGTGGCACATTGTTTGGATTACTCTAAAATATCAGAACATAACTTATGACCAGAGACCTTGTTATATAAAACCAAAAGTTGTTATCCTCTTAAGGTATCTTGAGTTCCAATATCTGAAGAGATACACTAAATTATACATTAAACTAAATAATTACATCACAAATTACAAAGTAGTACAAAATACCAATGGTGAATAATTGTACAAATGCCCCTTCCAACTTCATGGTAATCATAGTCTGCAGGCAAATAAACTAATATACATATATATATATATATATATATATGCTGACATTGAACTAGCTACACACCTTGTCTGCAGACAGGACATGAATCATTCTTGACAAGCCATTTGTCCACACATTTCAAATGGAATGTATGGTGACATCGAGGTAATCTTCTTGCAGTTTCTCCAACTTCAATATCCTGTTAATTTCACTTATCAATGTTACCACTCAAGGGAGATATTCGTTTATTCAGTATCGGACCATCCATATCAGTCATATCAATTCTAATAAGAAATAATGAAGAATTATGACAAGTACTAGTGCAATCAAATGCATCTTGTGGTTATTAAAACTCATGAGTAGATATCTCAAGCAAAACAAGTAAAGTCACCTATTTTTTGTTGTTCTATAAAAGGATTAGGACATCACCTGCAAACATATTGTACAGCATGTATTCTCTGCATTTAGTACTACATGGTGAGGTAACTTGTTCAATGATTCCCCTGACAATCCTCTGGATACTACTAAGCTGTGATATTGGAAATCGTAAATCTCATCGAATCCGGTATTAGCAACACGAGCCTGATCAAACTATAAAAAAAAAAGATCCTATATTAAAAACCAGATGATTCTTATATAGTCTATGAGTTAATAAAATCAATTCCAGAACATGTGACTTGTAAGCAGTAAGCATATGGAACTGGAAGTACTGAAGTAATATAGCACATAGAACAATCAACACAGTGAAGATTTATAGAAGTTCATTTTAGTAACATGTGAATGAAATAGTGAAGATGCTCATCAGCTAATGTAAATGTCCAATAGAAGAAGAAACAGAAAGAGATTCATAGACTATTATACACATCCATAGACACAGTCACACAAAACTATTGCTTTTAAAGGCAAAGATTGGAAGATATATATATATATGTATATGTAGGAAAATTACCTGCAAATTGTAAGCAGGTAAAATAACAGGTGTAAGTGATTCCTCTACAAGCCTTCCACGAACAAGTTCATCTATGAAATGTGCCTGGATTAAAATGATACAGAATCAGTATAAAACTATGATTTAAGACTGCCACTCAGAAAGTACACTTAAGATGCTACTAATGCAAGCATCTCTCCCCTTATAAAGAGCAACTTCAAACTTTTACAAGTTATGTTACTCATAAGAGATGAGGGAAAATCATGAGCAAAATGAGTATGGACCATATATGATGCACCCTGAGAGCTAGTTCGGTCCATAAACAAGAAGTCGCGGGAGGCTTCCAACACTTCCATTGAGATGATAGCCCCAGCAATGGCGCCCAATGAAGTTCCACGGAGAAAACTACTCTTCGAAGCCTTGGCTGCTAAAGCACCAAGTAGAGCTCCTGCAAGGGCTCCAGCTGCAATTGAAAAACACAAGACATGAGACCAATGGAAGCAAACATCACAGCCCAAACAACACTTAAAGAGTGCTGAAACATTCAACTAAACCCAGAAAATTCACCAACCAACCATGATAAGCAAAAGCATATATACCAAATATTATAAACTAACCATAAGTTTCACTATCATTAATTCAAGTCATACAATCAAGTACTTCATAGCAAAAAATAACTAAAATCAAACAAAATTTTGATTTTTGCAGACAACCCATTGATTCAAAAGAAGTTAAAAAAATCAGGTTCTTTTAGGATTCTGTATTTCTATTCCTATCTAACAGCAAGCCTTTTGAATTACACCAAAATCAAAAAGCAAATATAATCAAATCCATGTTGATAATGCAGGGAGAACAGTTTATCACTGAATCTGAATGAAATTAAAATCCATGTTGATTACCAATAGCAAAACAACCAGTGAGAGCTGCAGAAATAGCACATAATATCAATTTGGACACAAAACGAAGCACCCCTGCTCCTTCAATTCCTCCACTTTCCATATGATGAGATAAACAGAATGAAAATATTGTGTCAGTGTTCTGAAAACTACACACCTTGTTGGGTCATAGCTGTGAAAATCTGCACCTACCTACCTCACTCTAATGGTTGAATGGATTATAAGAAGCTTATACTTTAAGGGAAAGGGTACTTATTCAGCAATGAAAAATGTAAGGTGGGTCTGTGATAATAATATAAAAGAATACAACTTTAGATATAAAAAGAAGAATGAGTGATGCATGTTTTGCTAGGACAGGACTTAGTCAATACATTCACGTTAATGATTGGTTGGTTAGCTTGTATATTTCTTGATGCTAAATCTTTTTTTAATATGGCAATGATTGAATCATAGTTTAAGAATCAGAAGGTAAGGAACATTAAAAAAAATACAGCTTTTATCTTTTATGTGTTTCAATTAAGAAAATATTGCATAGTTTTGGATCATCATTAGCGGATTTAAAATCAACTTAATGGATAATTAACTATAAGGGTATGTTATGTACCATTCAAAACTACTTTAAGGTTGATTATCCACAAGCTTGTGTGTTTACTAGAGTAACTGTCCCACATAATGTGCCACTTTAACTACTATCGCTTGTGATTGATTAAAAAAATATGTTTAAGTTTAAAATTTAATAATTAAATAATTTTATGACCAAGAGTGAAACAGTAGTACATGAAGTATTATGAATGAAGATCAACTGTCCTATTTTTTATGTCTCATTGTGTCCTCAGTCGATTGAAAGTTGTCACTTACATGAAAATATATATATATATATACAATGATATTTTTATATCATTTAGTAACATACCATTGGTTTGAGACATATAGACATAAATTTTTTGGGACAGAAGATACTAATTAGAAGTATTACACTCTCTTGGGACACAGAAGATTTATCTTTGAAGTTCGATGTTTATCGAAATATGTGTAGCAATCGAGGTTTTCAACAACACGTGTTCTCTCTATTGCAGAGCTGCAACAATATAAGAAATCTCATTCAAATCCACACCCAAATAGTCCTCAATGGCCTCTCTCAAAAGAACAACATTCTCTTCAAGCTTCTATCTTTCTATGTATTTTCTGGTCATCTTCAACATGCCCTCAAACTTTTCTCTAAAATTGATAACCCAAGTACCACACTTTGGAACCAGATTATTAGAGGCTATGCTAGCACCCAAATGCCTTGGAAATCTGTGCTATTTTATAAACAAATGGTTTCAGCTAAGGGCATCCCTGATGGGTTCACATATTCGTTTCTTTTGAGTGCATGTGCGCGTGGTGGGTTGATAAGAGAAGGGGAACAGGTTCATGGGGCAATTTTGGTAAAAGGGTATTGCTCTAATGTGTTTCTGGACACAAATTTGGTTAATTTATATGCTGGGAGTGGTGGTGTTGAGAAAGCACGCAAAGTGTTTGATAATATGAGTCAGAGAAGTGTTGTTAGCTGGAATTCTATGCTTGCTGGGTATATTAGATGCTGTGATTTTGATGGAGCAAGAAGGGTTTTTGATGAGATGCCAATTAGGAATGTTGTGTCTTGGACGACCATGATTGCTGGGTATGCTCGGAATGGGCAGTGTAAACAGGCTTTGTTGTTGTTCGGTGAGATGAGGAGAGCACATGTGGAATTGGATCAGGTTGCATTGGTAGCAGCTTTATCAGCATGTGCTGAATTAGGGGACCTGAAGTTGGGAAGATGGATACATTGGTATGTTCAACAGAGATTTGTTGTTAGGAACCAGCTGCAGCCTTTGGTGCGTTTGAGTAATGCACTGATACACATGTATGCCAGTTGTGGAATCATCGATGAAGCTTATCGGGTGTTTACCATGATGCCTCAGAAAAGCACTGTGTCTTGGACTAGCATCATCACTGCTTTCGCAAAACAAGGCCTTGGGAAGGAAGCCCTTGGTATGTTTAAGACTATGATAAGTGATGGTATGCGAGTAGATGAAGTAATAAGACCTGATGAAATAACCTTCCTTGGAGTTCTTTGTGCTTGCAGCCATGCAGGATTTGTTGATGAAGGACGCCAAATTTTTGTGTCCATGAACCAAACTTGGGGAATCAGCCCGACGATTGAACACTATGGATGCATGGTTGATCTCTTGAGCCGTGCTGGTTTCTTAGACGAAGCATGTGGACTTATTGAAACTATGCCTTTAAAGCCAAATGATGCTGTATGGGGAGCCCTTCTCGGTGGTTGCCGAATACACAAGAATTCGGAGCTTGCATCAGGAGTGGCAAACAAGTTAATAGCCGAGCTCAACACGGATCAAGCTGCAGGGTATCTTGTGCTCCTGTCGAACATATATGCTTTTGCTAAAAGGTGGCAGGATGTGATTACTGTGAGACAGAAAATGATTGTAATGGGTGTTAAAAAGCCTCCAGGTCATAGTTGGATCCAGATTAATGGAGTTGTACATGATTTTGTGGCTGGTGACATGACTCATAAGCATTCATCTTTTATCTATGAAATCCTTTATGAGATCACCAAGCAAACCCATCAGGAAGGTTATGAACCAGACATAGCAGATATAATGTTCTTTGACATGGACACAACCGTTCCGACCGAACCGTTCTGAAATATTGCACATCCTCATTCAGATCAACATGATGCTTTTGACTTGGCTTCACTTGGTGCTCAAATAATAAGAGGATCCATTCAGTCAGATATTCCCATGGATGAAAAAATGCAAGAGTCACCTATTGTGTCTACCCTGTCTTTAGAGTCTCATGCTACGAGTTGTTGTTTTAGAACCTGATGAGATATTTATTCCTCCTGTCGGTACATCCCTTGTTCCATTTTTGTGTGGCAGTAATACTGTAATACGATAGAATTACGGCACAACGGTTTCCCCTCTCAGCTTCATTGTACTGGTCTGAAAGTAAGGTTTGGCAGTAGCACAAAGTTTGTTGATCAACAGATCAAACTGGACTGCCACAGTTGAATTTTGTGGTTGATCCATCACCAAGTTTATGTAAGGTTCTTGATGAATGTGACAATGTTGCAAATCTGGTAGCAGTTCTGATTGGAGGCCCGTTGTTATCAGAAAAGATGGCTTCTTCAACTATCCTTCTGTCAGCAAGATTGATGCTGCAGAACAAGGATCCTTGTTTGTGCTCTATAATTTTTCATCCTGTTCAATCCACTAGAAATGACATATGAACCCTGAACCTTTTTTTAAAATGGATTGACAATGTTCAAAAGGGTTTGAGCTTCAATTTGGTGCAAAACAATGAATGAGCTTCAATTTGGTGCAAAACAATGAATGCAGGAGAATACAAAGTTACCAATCACAACACAGGACTGTATCAGTGGATCAGCCATCACCATCCATTAATTAAACAACATAGGATTTGGTATCCATTTGTATAGGCTCATATAGGCTATATCTCACAATGGTTCGATTCCTAAGAATAGCCATTGTTGAAAGGGGCATCCCGAAAAAGATTAACTCCTTACCTAATATAAAAGAAAACTACAAAAGTTATTTTTTGAGGACCGTGAAAATATAATTTCTCAAAATAGCTGAATTTTAGTTTTCGTGTAAAAATCTAACACACTTCATCCTTGAATGAAACTTTTCCTTGGGAAATACTTTTTCCTTTTAGCATGAGGATATATACCATCTAATATATGAATCTTTATCATCTGGATCAATATTTTTTATAAATAAATTTAAAGATAATTTTACATTAAACTGAGTAAATCATCCTAAAAAATGAGTTTATTACATTTAATTATTTCAAGGTTAGAATGATTAGAAAATATGTTTTATGTTATCATGAATGAATACCAATAAGACGTTGGTCAAGTAATGTAAGACACAATATATTCTCAAAGTCGAGGGTTTGATTTGGATAGATAAACATTAGATCAATATCTTGTCAGTAAGTATATGTATATATAGAGAGTGAAGATTCACTTACTCCATAATCATCATTGACTACCAAACAAAGTAATACAAATCAAAGAAACATGACATTGATGGTGCATAGATTTTAAACTAATATTTTTTTTTTTACACAAATCAAAGAAATTGTGGTTTTTTTTTAAGAAAGCTTTTCATTTTCTTATATTCTATTCTTCTCAATTTCTCTTTGGAATATTGAAAAGCATAGATGCATGCAATGGGGGCAAAATCTCCTTCGTTTAACGAAGCTATGATGTGAAGCTGCTCCATTTCATGGTTTACGGATTAAGCAGGCACATTCGTTCTCCTCTTCATACTTGTCGCCGCAAAGCACTAACGTGACTTTCATTCCTGCAACTAATTCCTTCGCTAGAGAGTCATTAAGCACATGTAAGCAAATATCCACACTTAGATGAAGCTTTTCATGGAATTGATTATCACATAAACTGTGTTTCTGCAAATTTCAAGTTACTTGTGACGCACATTACGTGTTTGATAAAATTCTCCAATGAAATTTAACATGCTAAACTCTGTGTGGAAACGCTCTTGGCTTAAAACTATCAGATTTTCAGACTCCTTTTACTCCACATTGCTTCCAATATCTACAACTCCTCAGTTGGAAGAACTCTGCAGCATTGTCACGAGCAATGTCGGTGGACTAGATGATCTGGAGTTAAGTCTGAATAAATTTAGAGATTCTTTAACTTCCTCTATTGTAGCTCAGGCTATTGATTCTAGTAAGCATGAGGCACACACTAGAAGATTGCTCAGGTTTTTCTTATGGTCTAATAAGAACTTGAGTTATAATTTGGAAGACAAGGATTATAACTACGCTCTACGGATTTTTGCTGAAAAGAAAGACTACACAGCGATGGATATCTTGATTGGAGATCTCAAGAAGGAGGGTCGAGTTATGGATGCCCAAACCTTCGGCTTAGTAGCCGAGACTTTGGTTATTCTGGGGAAAGAAGATGAGGCATTGGGTATTTTTAAGAACTTAGAAAAGTATAAGTGTCCTACAGATGAATTTACAGTTACTGCTATCATTAATGCTCTTTGCTCCAAAGGGCATGCTAAGAGGGCTGAAGGGGTAGTTTTGCATCACAAAGATAAGATTAAAGGCATAATGCCTTGCATATATAGAAGTCTTGTTCATGGTTGGTCTGTGCAGAGGAATGTGAAGGAAGCTAGGAGGATTATTCAAGAGATGAAATCAGATGGTTTTATCCCAGATTTGATATGTTACAACACATTCATCAGGTGTCTTTGCGAACGGAATCTTAGACATAATCCTTCAGGACTTGTGCCTGAAGTTTTAAATGTGATGATGGAGATGAGGACTTATAAGGTTCTCCCAACCTCAATAAGTTACAACATATTGCTTTCATGTCTAGGGAAGACAAGAAGAGTAAAGGAATCTTGTCAAATACTTGAATCAATGGAAAATTCTGCCTGTGCTCCTGATTGGGTCAGCTATTATCTTGTGGCAAGGGTGTTGTTTCTGAGTGGGAGATTTGGGAAAGGGAAGGAGATCGTGGATCAAATGATCGGAAAAGGTGTGGTACCAAACCATAAGTTTTACTACAGCTTGATTGGTGTTCTATGTGGGGTTGAAAGGGTGAATCATGCTCTTGAATTGTTTGAGAAAATGAAGGCGAGTTCATTGGGTGGTTATGGACCAATTTATGATGTGCTCATTCCAAAGCTTTGTAGTGGTGGGGATTTTGAAAAGGGAAGAGAGTTTTGGGATGAAGCCACATCTATGGGCATCACTCTTCAGTGCTCAAGGGATGTTTTGGATCCTTCAATAACAAAAGTTTTCAAACCTACCAGGCCAGAAAAAATTAGCCTTCTGGGCAGTTCAATAGCTGAATCTCCAGAAAAAAATAAAAATTTTGGTGGGAAAATGAAGATGAGGAAAAAGCCTGCCAAGTCTGCTACAATGAAGAAGAAAAAGAAGTAAGGTAATCAGTAGCAACTTAATTCTTAAGTTTTGTCCTTCTCTAGCCTTGTATGTCTTAAAACATGTTTGGAAGATATCACAAGTGCCAAATTAAGGGGGTGTTTAGTTTTTTTATTTTCATTTTCAGTTGATGTATTTTCATGAACAATTACAAAAAATTATATCTTCTTTTCATTTTGTGTCATGTTTTCAAACTAAGTTATACTTATGGACATGGCTCCTTTTCCTTCTTCTTCAACTGCATGTGCTTCCCTCATACATAGTTCACACCTTTCAGGAGATAATCCAATAGAATAACTAACATAAACATCATATTTGTGATACTTTGCCCTGATCAACTTCCTAAGTCCATGATCCTGAAAATGTATAACCTGAAGCAACTGAAATTTGGTTCAATACTTGGTCATTAAAACATGCTTGCTTATTTCGTGAGATACAGCTGAAAATCACAAATTGGAACTGATTCTAAAACAAAAGAAACAAAAAGAAAAACTAAATGCTTCAGAGTCTTATTGCCTAGACCATGGTTTTGGGTTCTGAAAGATACAACCTTAAACAAGACCAGGTGGAGCTACTATGATAACATCAAGGGCTTGAACAAATGCAATATGTGCTGAACAATCTGAGCACGGTGAACCTAGTTAAGTAACCATGAGAACAGTTAGAGAGTGCTCTGCTACTTTTCTTGCTTTACTTCTGTGATTCCCTCTTATTCATTCATGAATCATGAGGAGTTGAGGACTACTCTTAATCTTTTGCCTGATTATAATATAACCTCAAATCTGGAAGTTCATTCGTCAGCTAGTACCGTCGATGCAGTCACTCTGCTGTAGCAGAACATATGTGCCCAAGAATCACAATTAGTTCTTCAGTCAATTTACAATGTGCCCAGCAACCTACAGAAGGCGTGCAAAATTTACAAGTAGTGATATTTTAAAATGATAAAATAGATTAGATAGCAATTGCAGCAATCGATGTTAGAGCTCTTAACCCTCAGCTAATCAATCCACAATTTTTGCAGCCAAAGCTTTGTGACGAGCTATAAGTATTTCATTCATTTGCGCAATCTGGTGCAAGAGTTTGGCAATTATCTGGAAAAAATGGAACCAAAAGTTAGTGAATGACACCATAGCTAAGAAGGAACTGCTAAAAAAATGCATGCCTTCCATTAATGAAACAATAGAAGTCAGACAAAGACAGGCATATTATAGAGAGTCATTCATGCCTCAATACATAACTCTCATTGCCTCATTTCCATTCAATGTTAAGACAATGGAGCCGAGCAGAATGTAATGACTTCTGAAAACCAGCAGTGCCTTTTTCCCCGGGTGCACATCTGCTGTGTACCACAATGAGTGTCACTTTATATGCCACGAGATTGTGATTAGTTGAAAAAGATGTATTTAAATTAAAATTTAATTATCAAGTATTCTATCTAAACCAATCATAGTTAATGGATGTGCTCCCTTTTCCTTGGGCTAAACAAAGGTCAGATTATTTTTTATTGTAACTTTTCATCCTATTAATGAGATTTGAACTTTCAAACGGGTTCAAAACAATGAGTGCATGAGAATATACCCAAAACCCGGCCTAACCTAGCCTGTTTTCACCCCTAATCACCATCAACTAATTAAACAAGGGGTTTATGTCTATTTGTATATGCTTTCATAAAAAATCTACAAAACTGATTTTTTGAGAAGCTTTAAAATATAATTTCTAAAAAATAATCTGAACTTCAGTATTTCGCGGCTTCTGCATTTTTTTAGAAATCAAACCAAACAAATGTGTAAGTGCAAGATGTAATATTTTTAATTAAATTAATTATAAGAAAAAGTTGCAGTTGAGCATTATAACAAACACATGAAATGCAAGAAATGGAGAATGCATTATTACCTCATCTTTTTCCTTAATAATATTCCTGAGACGAATTTCATTTCGTTTGAAGTTCCTCTTCTTCCTCCACTTCCTAACCCACCACCAAAACCGCATCATTATCCAACACAACATTACAACCACACCAGCCGGAACCCCAATTGACGAAACTACCCTTCTCTCGGAATCACAATTTCGAAATGATGAAACAATGGCATAAAGCTTGGAGCGCAAGATGTGGATTCCCAAACTCATCCACGCCACAAAATCAGCGCCTCTACGAAGCTGAGAATTGAAGGGTGAAAGTGAATCAGAATCAGAAGGGGAGAAAGAAGAGAAAGAGGATGAAGATGATGGAGAAGATGTTGATTCTGGAATGGAGTGGTGATGAGAGAAGATTTGAAGGTTTTCGTGGTTATTTGGTGGGAAAACGGAAAAATCATTGAAATCTCGGATCAGAACCATTGAATTGGGATTGAGAGGATCATCATCATTATCGGAATCATCGTCTTTCATTTTTCTTCATTCAACAAAAAGAGGGAGAGACTCTATGCTTCACAACACAACATAGTGTTCACCTTTAATAGCATAACATTTTAGAATATTTATTGGAGTTTCAATTAAGTTTACTATTCAAGCAATACAATGATATTTTCAACAACAAAAAAAGAAGCTATAAGTTTATATTAAAAAAGATTTTTAAATCCCAAAGTCATAAGTTTAAAACTTTATTATAAAAAATGGGATTTTTTTATTTATAAAAATATTAAGATTCAAAGAACTAGATTTAAAAAACATGTATTTATTCATTTTCAATACCATGTATACAGTGTGATATAACCTAACACTTGTTAGTTGATGTCAAGTATTTTAGGACAAACATTCCAATGGAGATCACCTGTCCCAAATAGTGTTTTACTCTATGTCCTAAACCAATCAGAGCACTCTATTATATTACTTTTAGCTCTTAAGATTTTTATTTTATCAACTTATTAATATATGATTGGCTTGACACAAAGAATGAGACACTATTGTGACATATGATCCTAGTCCCAAACATTCTTAGCAACCTTGTAGTTTGTAGGGTGTAACTCATTCATCTACCATTTGTATTCAACAAACTCATCTCTTATTCTTGTTCCTACTCACACATTCCTCCAAAACCCACTTTCAGTTTCTTCTCCACTACCTTCTAACAACATCCTCTAATTCATCTTTACCATGCACATGTACACTCCTCCTTTACCCTCAATGGCACTACAACATGGGAATAGAAAAACATTTTAATGTGCTTCTGCCATTGAGTCTTCAACTTCTTATTTTTCTATAAAACTCTTTACACAATTACACTCAAATGTTATTACAGTTCGAAAATATTAAATTCCATGAGCTGAGACAATTGAATGTAACAAAAACATTATACCCATCACTCCAATACTTATTATTGTATTTCAAACTGAAAAAAATGAAACTAGCATATCTAGCCTGATCTATTCTTCACTTATACTACACTTACAATACTGTGACTTGATATCTATATCTCTTAACCTGACATATCTGCACAACATTCTCTTGAGGGTACCTACCAAAATCTATCAAAAAGGGAAACTAATTTCTATGTTAAGTGACAAAGTATTGGATCCTAAGAAAGGTTAAGAGCTTTGTCTAAGGTTTCATAGTACTAGTGTTGGACTTCATTGTTTCTAAAATCCAAAATGCATCTGCTCTGGTACCACAAAAAATATGCTCTACTACAAAATTTCTTTTTTAAATATCGGATCGATGTCTAAATTTAGACTTTCCAGAGTAGTCTGACGTAAAAAAATCAATTGGCGATATAAATCTGATTCAACAGCATGCCATCAAAGAATCAACTCCTAGGCCTGTTGTGTGTTCAACAGTCCGAAGATGGCAGGCATTTGTTATTCCAGCTCAACTGTTCAGCTTGAAATGCTAATTTTCGCGTAGTCATATGGAAAGGGAAGACTTCTTTACTGGTTACCGAAGGAGCTTACATGGGTAGTTTCCTGCTCTTCATCGAGAGCATGATGTCAAAGCGATGGAGCGAATAACCCAATTGTCAACTATCTTTTGCACTCTTCTTTGTCTTACCCTTGGCCTTCTCCATATTAGCCTCATTTTCAGCTTTCTTCTTCTCTGACTCTGCTAGTTTGCAATTCTCTTCATGTGCTTTCCGAAACAACCTCACAAAATTTAAGAGAGTTACCGTAACTGCAACCATAAAACAAGTAACAATAAGAAGTTAGCTTGAGCATTATACAAAAAATAAAAGAACATATAAGCACCTTTTCCAAACATAGCAACAGAAACATTCTGTAAACTTTCTTTTGCTTAAACAAGGATCCAAGGAGGACAGGGTTTTCTATCAATTGAGCAAAACTTACTACCAGACCTATCACTTCGAAGAAAGCTTTGAAGTAACTCGGTGCAGATTCCATTAGAAACATTAAGAACTTAAACTCACTTTCCTTATCCATAGACAACATAACCACACTTCTAGATCAGCAAAATTTCTAGGTAATACACATATGATCCAGCTACAAATGCAACAGGCCATGAAAGTGTACTTTCCACATAAACATCAGTTAAATGAAGTTAATGAACCATAATATGATAAAATAAATCACCAGTGAGAATACCGATGCATGTCACTCTGACAACATGAATAAGTTTTAATCCACAACTTACCTTGCTCAAACGGGCAGCGAGCAGGATCCTCGCCAAAGTATAGTGCAAGTTCATCTGCATTTCTACCCTGCTCACAGACAAATTACACAACCTTATTATCTCTATATTTATGCATAATGTATGAAAACATGGTTAAGCATATTACTTACCACCACAGAAAATAGATTTGTTAGAGATGCCAACTCGGACTCAGCTACATCTATGAAACCTTTCAATGTCTGAAATGAACATTGGGAGTGAAAGAAAGAAAACAAGAGTCAGATGATATCAGCCAGATAACAAACCATAAATGCAAATGGGAGGAGTTATTGGAGAATGTTGTAGTTTGCAATTGTATGGTCTATTTGATTGATGAGAAACGAGGTATTATTTCAAGGAAAGGAGGCTAGCTATATTCAAATTATGAATGTGATCCAGATTGGATAGTGGCAGTGGTTCAAAGCTGGTATTGGAAATAATGATCTTCTTTTCGCACAATGGTGCATTGATTCGTGGTCTTGAATTTTGCCTTATTGTAAAAATAGGATTTGATTTTCATTGTAATCCTTTTGTATGTGGGTAAGCACCCCTTGTGCTCCTTTAATACAATCTTATGCTTAGCAAAAAAAAGGAATCAGGTCCGTCTATCTAACATGATGGAAAAAAATAAAACTCTCCTTAATATCCGTTTGACATATAATCAATGTGTGAGCAAGATTAAAGAAACATATGTAGATTAATATTTTTCTCCTAGTCCTATCACCAATGTTAAAAAATGAACGGCTAATAGACACACTCTTCCATAATCATTTCACCATTAGAATTTAAGTAAAGCCGAGCTGGTAAGAAAGTATGCTTACAAGCCAAAAGCTTAGACAAGAAAACAACAGGAACCAATGAGATACATGAAGGTTATTGAAGGATATTGTTGTTTTCCTGTCTAAGCTTTTCGCATGTAAGCATACTTTCTTACCATGTAAGCACCATTACTTTAATTATTGATGATACATGCTGTAACTATAGTCAACTACATTCATGATGCAGGAAAACCAGTATATCAACATTCTGTCATTTTTTTTGTTTTTTTCTCACTGATATAAAGAAGAACTAAGAGCCTGACATAAAAAAAAGAAGCTAAACACCTTACGGAAAACGTCGGACACAGGTCCATCATTTACAGATGCAGCAAGCTCCTGTTTAACCTTTTCTAATCCCTTGATTATTGCCTGCCTCTCTTCTGTTAATGACTTCAATTGTATCTGCATAAAGGGGGGTTCCAATCAATACACATTGTAATCCCATTAACTAATACCTTTTCGCTAAATGCATATAAACACTTTAACTTTTGACCCTTGAGTAAATTAGGAATGCAGTCAACCCACTATTCAACATATATAAAATAGCCCCGCCATCCATTACAAGTACAAGAGACAGAAATGTGGGCCAGATGACTAGGGATTTTGCTGGTACTTGATGAACTGTGTGCTTTAGGTGAAATTTCACTTGATTTTCTGAATATTGGTAATTGCATTTTCGATTAAGATTTCTAAATTTGTGCACTCAAGGAAGAAAGGGAATATTTCCACATAAACTTTAAGTGGATTACAACAACTGAAACCATAGGTGATAATGGCCAAAGTTGAAGGAGGTTATTTGCACCTGCTCAAGTAATGACAGTGTTAAGTAAATTCCCACTTTCATTTAACACATGTTCCCGAAGTCCCGTGTGATTTTTTGGCAGGTAAAGGACACAAAATACAATATGACTATGCTAAAGTTATGAGATTGTGCCTCCAATGCCGAGCTTTGATGAAACTAGACCAATAAACCATGATGGCAATGTACAGTTGACGTTTTTTACTGTAAAGAACCAAAAATAGATCATCACCTTGGTGGAAGGTTCCAGGCTAACAAGGTCTAGGCGAAAATCAAGGAGTCTAGGCGACTTTTCAGCAAGGACCTAAATCCAAAATAGGAAAAAACAGTAAGTGACCAAATGATATCTTCATTTATTTCTATTAGTATTGACACTTATACCTTGCAAAGATAATGCATTAGTGTCATCGTATTGTTAGTAGCACGAGTATCAATGAGCTTTAAGAGACTATCCAATTTGAATCCAACTGCAGAACCTGCACGAAATTAAAATATTTGAGATATTTACCTCCTAAACTAGCATTTTACATTAGGAAAGACCTAACAAAACCACAAAGGAGTAAAAATATGAAGGGCCAGCCAGTGACTATCTAAATGTTAATAATAGAGAGAGCTGGAACCATATTTGTTTACTTTGGCTGGTTTCGAGAATCGGCTTCTTCCAAAATCTTAAATTGTAAGGTAAAGGCAGTAAAAAAAATTAGCGAACACTCATTACATCTAATAATGATAACGGGTGAGGAATTACGACAATTAAAAAAAACTCACCCCTTGCTGTTCCTTGATTCAATGTATTACCTAAAACAAGAATTTTCTTCATGATCTCCTTCAGTTTGACAGAATTTCGGACCTATTACCGAGAAAAATGCAAGGTCAGAGAGATACAAGCAACACAAGGTTTATTAGTGTCATAAGCAAAGCACCTCTTCACAGGCAGAGTTCACAGTGTTTAAACTCTTCTTAAATTCTGTGACCTGCATAAAGAGGAAAATATGATAATAGAAGCACAAGGCCAAATTCACAAAACATTGAGAAAAGTTACCGACACCACCAAACCTGAGACCCAAACTGAATCTTGAAAGAGAATATTCTTAATTTTGATTCTACCCGTGGCACCTTCATCAACTCCAAAAAAAACTGAAAAATCACCAAATATATATAAAAAATATGATTATATATGTGTGTGTATCATATAAGAGGATCCTAAATTAACAAAAAACATAAGAATTGGTCAACAACCCAACATCTAAAGGGAAAGCTGCATTTACTTAAATTTAAGCATTTACATAACCAACCAGGCACCAGCAACGAAATTGCCGTATACATTTCCTTTTTGACAACTAGATTTCTTACCAACAATTTTACCTGTTGTTTGTTATAATCAAATAATATTAGATTCACATTCAAAATTAAAGTCTTATTTAATTGACCAATTAGTGCTTGATCTCCTGAGCCAACAATTTATACCCAGAGCTCCACAATTATTGAATTTCAATTGATATTACACCAATTGTTTATTCTTAAAAAGAATTTGCGCCTCCTTCTGGCAATTGGTGACATAATTTCTTCATCGTTCCTCACGCCTCCCTTCCAGATTTTAAAGCAAGCAGTGATGGGTAGCCAAAGCACCTTTACAGATAGCTTTATCTTTATTGTGCATTTAAATTTCCATTCAAATCACATGGGAATGTAACTCCATCATTAGTGCAGTAAATAGAATTTTACTCTGAAAACAGCTTAATCATCCTTCATGTAACTTCGGGAACGCCGAAGCATGAATCAGTTATGGTTATGCGACAAAAGACATCCCATGTAATTCTATATGCTCACATTTTTCTGTTAATAACGATCTTATATAAGGGTGTGACTAAAATAAATCATTGCACACCTGTTCACACTTCCCCAAATTCTCCTTGTCACCTGTGTATCCCTAAATAATCATAAACAAGAGAAATCAAAACTAGAAAAGCAAACAAATCAGTGTAAAAGAACGCATTCCAGTGTAACAGAAGATGTCAGCCACGAGAACCCTTAGAATCTATTTGCGAGTTGGTTATTGGACGACAACGGAGATAAGGAAAGGCTTCAGAGCCATGAAATACAATTACGAAATGGCTCACAAGTCCTTCCTTTCCCTTTCTTCTCATCTAAAAACCAACTCTCAAACAGACCCTTAAGTGCCGAAACAAGATTTTAAGAAGTACGGATAAAAAAATAGGCTTCACCTTCAAAAGTTCCATCTCCTCTTTGGAAGGACAAAACTTAATCAGGTTATCCACTTGATCAACATCTAATACTGACTCATCCATAGCCAGTACTGCAGCCTGCAAATATACGTTTTAACATGTTAGATAATAGTTACCACTATCAACGGCCTTTAGTATTAACTACACACTATAATAAATATTTCAAGAAACATCCTCAGTGCAAATAAAAAATTTCACTGCCATGTTTTTTGTTGTTGCAAAAGAGTACTTTTCATTATAAGATATCAACAACAACCAAACATTAATTTCACTAGGTGGGTCGAGTGAATGGATCGAACGATGTCATAATACTTTATCATAAATTATGTTCATTGACAAAAAATTGATCTTTAAATATTTCTTAATCGTTTCACCTACGGTTTTTCTTGGCCTCCATCTTCTTCTAGAAATTGAACTTAACCTCCATTTAATCTACTATCCTTAGTGGGGGTTTCTACCAGTCTCTTCCAAACATGTCCAAATCACCTAAGAAATGATTCTACCAGCTTTCTACAATAAAACTTGTGTGTGTGTATGTTTGATTCTATATATAGTCGATCCTAAGCCCAGATAGAGGGTGAATGTTGTGTTAGGCAGTCGATGCCATCGATGGTCAATTTAAAACCCATTGAATCTCTATGATATCAATCGACTTTTCATTATAAGATACTTTAGCTTAAAAATAAAACAAAAAGCAAAAAACAAACTATCTTGCATAATTTTCAAAATTGCTAATATCGAAGCTTACCATCATATCAGGAAGTGGCATCTTAACCTTAGCGAGCATAATTTCAGTATTATTTGCCCTCTTCAGGTCAATCTACATTCAATAACACAAATACACAAGTTATTGATCAGTTATTGTGGAAATACCAAATAAATGAGTTTTTGAAAACTATTGGCTTTAAACTTTAAACACTAACAGCCAAAAGGCTGCACCATTATGCACTTCACAATTCATTAATTTTGAGGTTTCAGACTTTTGATTTTTGGAACACAAAAGAGATAGTAAAGATATTTAATCAATATGGTCAACAAAGCTTAATCCGTAATGTAGTCATGTTCGACATTTTTATTGACATAATAAAACTAAGGAATGCATACATTGTTCACCCCCAAAATAATGTAACTGGTCATTCAAGTTAGATCACAATGAAGCTGACTTCTTTTAACAAATAAATCATCAAATATACAAACAAATGGTATTTGATTGCAATCTTAATACAATTTTAGTTTTGAATTTAAGAAGCCTTTGTGATCATGTTGAAATACACTTCTACAAGTAAAGACCGAGAGGAAGTTTGTCAACCCACAAAGCTAGTTTAGATTCTATATCACTCTGTTTACGATGAAGTAGTAACTGATATAAGCTCAGGTTATTTTATAACTAATCTATTTTATTTTCAGCGTGATTACGATTTGTTTGGATATGATCAGTAGGCACTTCTAAGACCAATGTAAACAAGTAGGAGCTCAATGTTCGCACTTGTTAGTGTAATCCTACGACAATAATTAAAATGGAATACAATAAAACGAACTTTATATTAGTTTTTTTTTCTAGAACTAGTTGTAGCATAAAAATGGAGTAGACAAGAACTATTTTTTAATGTTTTTTCACTTTTTTGTTCTTATCAAACACTTATTTGGCAAACACTTCCTAAGTGAAAACCATAAAACACTTCAATTACATGGGTTATGTCGAATATAAAAATTGAAGAATATTAAGATAGAAGAATACCAAGCGGACTTTGTCTGTTTTAGATTCAAGAGATCTACGCCGCGCTGTTGTTTTAGAATGAGCAGGTTTTGCAACATTTGCAGAGAAAAGCTTCTCTAACTCTGATTCATCAAACTCGGGTGCACTAAGAGACAATGTAAAAGCAGTGAATACAAAACATAAGAATATAGAAAGCATAGTGTAAATGAATGAGAGAAATTACATATAAGGTTCTGCATGTCTTTGAAGTTCTTCCCATAAACTTCCTTGCAAAGCCCTTGTAACCTTACTCCAATGTAGAGGCTTGAAAAGGGATCTCTTGGGTGACATTGCACCAGCTCCTGCCGAGCGTGAATATCCACCACGCCCTCTCAATTTTAGATCACCTCCAACATTTGCACCTTTGGCTGGAGGTGCACCACCAGGAGGAGGAGGCGGTCCTCGACCACCAGGATGGCGTGGAGGAGGTGGTCCTCGACCACCAGGCGAGGGCGGAGGAGGTGGGGCTCTAGACATTGGAGGAGGTGGTGGTGGGGCTCTAGACATTGGAGGAGGTGGAGGTGGTGGTGGTGGAGCTCTACTTAATGGAGGAGGTGGAAGTGGAGATGGAGCTCCACTTAATGGAGGAGGTGGCAGCGGTGGTGGGGGAGCTTTACTAAAAGGAGGTGGTGGTGGCGACAGAACACTGCTGTAAGGAGGGGGAGGTGGTGGCGGAGGAGCTTTACTGAAAGGAGAAGGTGGTGGAGCACTACTATAAGGAGGTGGAGGTGGAGGCGGGGGCAGTGGAGCTTTACTAAAAGGAGGAGGTGGTGCTAGTGGAGCAGCAATTCTATAAGGAGGTGGAGGTGGTGGCGATGGGGCTTTACTAAAGGGAGGACATGGTGGTGGTGGAGTAGTACTATAAGGAGGTGATGGTGGTGGTGGAGGTGGTGGCGGTGGGGCTTTACTAAAGGGAGGAAATGGTGGTGGTAGAGTACTACTATAAGGAGGTGGCGGTGGTGGAGGTGGGGGCGGAGGGGGTGCTGATGGAGCTTTATGTGATGCAGTTGGAAGTGGTGGAGAAGGAGGGGGAGAAGTCCTATGTGTGGAAAATGTATGCAGAGCGGGAATTCCACGCTTTGGAGGAGTTGCTGCTGATGTTGGTGTTGGAGAAGGAGGAATCGATGAAACTTCGTACCTTGGAGGAGGCAATGGTGGTGGTGGAGGTGGAGGAGTGGCTGTTACAGTAAGCACTTCAGAAAGTTTTGATAAATTTTCACTGAAGGATGAGGAAAGTGGAAGAGAACCTCTACTCTCTTCAATTATGGCAATTGATGAATAGACAGACTTCCAAGAAGACGGAGAAGGTAGACCACTCCCTTTATTTTGCCCAAAAAATGAGGATGGAGGGGGAGGACGAGAAGTTTTAGATTGTAAATTCGCCCCGACTTTTTGTTCAGTAAATGATATTAAAGTTGGCGGTGGCTGAGGTGCAGTAGATACCTTTCCACCTAAAGAGGAAGATGGTGACACTAGTGGCGATGCCAGGGCAAGAGGTGATGCATCATCCTGTAATGATAAATGTTCAAAAGCATCGAAAGAAGAGTTTCTGGCAGGGGATGGAGGCGGAGGTGGAGGCGGTGGAGGAGGCCGTAGCACTTTCTCTGAGCTCACTTCTTGTGTTTTACTAGCTGACTGAAGAGATGTTTCTTTAATTGACAGTAACGATGATGGTGGACAGTTTGCATCTGCTTCGGGTACTATGTGGCCTGAAGATTTTGATGTGGCCACCTTACGACTTTTCAGGTAATTTGTCATGTCGATAGAAACAGCAGGAGCAAATAAAGATCTTCCTTTGAAATCTTCCATTTTCTCCTTTGAAGCAATACATTTTGGCAGAGCAGCTGGTGCATTATTAATCCTTGATGGCGGGTAATAGACATGCATTGAACTTGTGTAAGAACCTTTGTTAGAAGGAACCCACCTAGTTACTGCATTCGGCTTAGCTTGTTTTACCTGAAAACTTTGTGATTCTTGCTGTTTAATCTTCGGTTTTGCTGAAACTGTATCTCCCAAAGGCCTTGAGTTTGATGGAAGTTGTTTCTTTGTAGAAGATAGACGTAACTTACCAGATTTAAGTCTGGAAAGAGCAGACATCTGCTTCGCAGCCTTGGGATCGAATTCCATTTCTGTTGCTTTGTCATCTTCGTCATATTTGTTTTGCTCAAGTGTCAATTCCCCATGCACGTCGAAGGTGACTTCAGTTGTTTCCAGAATTTTACTAGAAGCCAATGCAGTAGAATTTGACTTATTTTCTCCTTCATCCACAGCAATGTCTTTCACTGCATCATTATTTGGATCCACGCTTTCGTTGATCCTGTACTTCACATCATCAACAAATATGTCTTTCACCTTAATACCAGTATCCATTTTGTCAACCTGTTTGTTATTCCCCTCATCTAAAGCATGATGGTCCACCTTCTCTTTCCAGGCCTCGTTATAATTTCCGTCGCCCACTGCATTGTCATGGAAAGCAAGAGAATCATACTCCTCCTTTCCTTCTCGTGCATCAATTACATTGCTGAAAATATCTGCCACTTGATACAATTTCTCAGATGAAACACTTTCAGTCTCATTTGCATCTTTACTCACATCGACTGTGGTTAGATCATGTATAACAGCATCATTATCCAAAAAAAGCACCTGATACAGATACGAGTATACGTTCAACTCCTACTCCTTCAGAAAATGGATTTTGCAAAAGAATAAAAATAACTAACCTCTGCTTTGAAGTCCTTGGGAAATTGATCCTTTGCATACCACAAAATATCAATGTCATCGCGGTTCAGCATCAATATATTTGACTGCACAAATGCAGTATGGAACATGACTCTAACCATCGTCACCTCACGATTAAAATCTTCATTTAAATGTATGCACTCAAGAACAACATCCCCTTGAACATGACAACGGATATCAATTTTCACGAGCATACACTCTGCCTGTGATTAAACTTTATTAAGAAGACATTTGATCAAATTAATTCACAATTCAGTATCATTAGTTTCAATTTATACAACACCTGTGAGTAATGGTGAATATGTTTTTTGGATTTTGGAGTTGAAAAAATAAGCTTTGAACTTCTTCTATTGGCAGGTTTCGAAGGGTCTGGACCATAAACACGTACGACAGGCCTGCAACCTTTTCCTTCATCAAATGATGGAAGATTTTTAAGAATCATACAATCCAAATACAAGGGTGTATCTGATGGGGGCCACTCGGAACCCAAATGTCTCCTGGAAATATACCGAAGATATCTTAACTGAGAAGGTTGCGGGTTCAACGGAGTTAAAAGGTGGAAAAGTTCTCTGGGGGCTTGCTTGTAGATCATTTCAAGAGTCTTCTGCTCCACAGTGTACTGTTTCCGGTATAACAGAAGACCTGCTAGCATAAACGCCAGCATGGACCAACCTCCCCTTTCACAATGCATCAAAAGCATATTTTGTTGCCCCTCCATAGACAACCGGCTTTCACTTGATCGAAGAAAGTGATGGATCACCTCCAAAGGAAGAAGTGGACAACCCTCGTATTGCCGAGGATATTCCACCACTGTCATGTCATACTGAGAAAGTATGTCCGATATTTGGCTGCGTTTGTTCCCTTCTTTGAAGTTAAATACCGTGAAAGAAACATCTGGGAAGTGATCCTGAAGCTGAGCCACAATTCCTCCCATATAAGCTCTGTACTCATCTTCATCCAATACAACATTGGAGAAGCAGCAATCAAAAACTGAACAAAAAAACAGAGAAGTCCGGAACAGTCAGTATTATGGTAAAGCAGGTGGAGTGTACATATGTTGTCTCACACTTAGTGTCACTCCATGTGTCATGACCTTGTGATTTGTTGAAAAAAATATATTTAAGTTAAAATTTAATTTTTAAGCATTTAAAGCTTATGGCACATGGAGTTGCACTGATTATGGGACAGAAGACGTGCTCCCACGAGCATGGAACTAGATAACCGGATCACAACTTCAAAATCCATGTTAGTATTAAGTTAGAACCTAAGCATAGAGAAGATGATTTTTTTTAATCTAGCAGGGCTCATCAATTCGTGAAATAACCAACCACTGTGACTCAAATACTGCTTTGTTTTTCTGTATTCAAGAGAAAATAAAAACTTATAAGTTCACATTGTTGTGGTAGGGTCAACATCTGTACCACAAGAGTCACTTCTATGTTGCACTTCCTCTCGTTAGTTGAAAAATATATATTTAAGTTTAAAATTTAATAATAAAGTATTCTATTGATCAATCCAGTGAAAGTGTCACACGAAGTGGCACACTTTTTTTTTAAAGAGAAGATGTGCTCCCTTTGTGGTACATTGTCATCGATGGAGATCACATGTCTACAACAATGTCTTATTCTCTATCCCAAGTCAATCACATATTGACATATGAATAAAAGAAAAAATTTAAAAACAAAAAGTAATAAAAAGTAGTTTGATTGGCTTGGAACAAGGAGTGACCTAAGTACGGGTGATCTCTATCCACATTTCAATAGGCATTGCCTTTAAACATTAAATGAATACCAAAATGCTCCAAAATCCACTGGCCCTTAGCTTAATATATATATATATATGTATGTAGAGTTTGAAAGTAAAAAGAAGTAAGGAAGGTGAATAAGCATACCATAAATTTTGTGAGAGATTTGAAGAAGATGATTGGGGTGCTTCCGGTAGAACAACTTTGTGAGGAGTACCATGAGATGGTGGTGATTCTAGACCAAACCAAGATCAAAACTTTATGTCTCCACCAAACACAATTTAGTAAAAGAGAATGTGGGAATTCATGGAAGAGAAAGCAAATGAGTGATGAATGATGATGATTCAATGGAAAAGTGGAGATAGAGGTACAAGAGTTGAACTTGAAAAGGTGAAAATGAAATGAAGAGAAGATATAAAAAGGGATTAAAGGAAAGAGAGTAGTGATGTAATGTAATATAACAAGAGAATAAAGTATCAAAATATTTTTAAAATTAAACAAAATAATACATATTTTATATTTTTATTGATTGAATCTTATATAATACTAGGAGATATATTATTCTCACCTAATAACCGGCACAGAAGTTTGTTCTCTCTTTTGACTCCTATTGTGTCTTAGATTTGTCTTCAGTTCAGGACTTCATGCAACCAAGTCTCCGTGATTCACCACGTGGCATACATAACGTATATTCATTCTTTGAAATTTGTTTCATATCTATACTATTAATAAAGGGAAAATACAAAATAACCACTCATCATGCTGTAATTTGTATTTTCCTATTTTGCTCTCATATCTTTTTATTTCTACCAAAAAATCATATAATATTATTTTCTTATTTTATCCTTATTATCTTCTTATTTTAAAAGTGTATTTAAAAAATTGAATATTAGACCAATTGAATAAATTCAACCGTAAATTTAGCGCAAAAAATTATATTTGAATTTATAAAATAAAAACTATACATTATAAACGATAAGAAAGCGGGTTGACAGGCACGACAATGCATGTCAACACGCTAGTAAATATAATAATAAAAGGTTATGGTTATTTCCTTATTTTTTTATGATCGATAATCTACTTGGTGATTTGGTATAGATTATATTTTAGTTTTACTTTATCAAAAAATGTAAAATTATAAACTATAGAATTATAATCTGTTTATGTTTCAGTGCCTTACTTGAAAATTGAATATAAACTAATATGTTTTGTTTGGATAAGGTATAAAGAATGTTTTTTACATAGTAAATTATAGAAAATGGTATAAGTTTATTTGTTTATGTTATGATTATTTTGATTGTGTCTACATTATTTTTTAAATATACAATTTTAATATTATCATTAATTATCATATATATTTTTATTATAATTTTTTTAATTAATATTTCATAGCAAATGCTAAAAATATATATTGAAATAAAATAGAATATAAAAACATAACACATATTTATAATATGGAGATTAGTGAAAAAATAGATGAGAAGAGAGATAACCTTAAAAGTAATGCTAAAAAAAGGAATTGACATTTCAATAGAAAAAATAAGTCAATTTTAAAACAAACAAACAACATATATTTAAAAAATACATTTATTTTTTGGTAATATATATGTGTGATGATAGATATTAAAAATGTGTTTTTAAAATTTGTTTAAATAATAATCACAATATAAAAAATTAACCTTATATCATTTTCTGCAATTTACTTTCTAGAAACTAACTTTTTTCCTTGACCAAAGAAAACATATTAACTTATATTTAGTTTTTGGTTTACATACTCAAACATAAACATATTATAATCTTAAAGTTTATAAACTAAAAATATAATTTATAACAACATATTTTTAACTAATTCCATGATATTAAGAAAATTAGTTAAAAGGTATTAATAATCTTCATTTACTAAAAAAAACATACAAATAATTATAATTATTATTGGACACAAGTAATATATAATAAAGTGTTTCGATTAAAAGCTATATTAAAAAAATATAAAGCTAATCAAGTTGACCAAAAAATAATGGTAATTTTTTTTATAATTGAGTTGACTATTTATTAGTCATAAGAAATTTATTTTTATTCCTATTTATACGAGGTTAGATTTTACTTGTATTGAAATGTTTAAAATTTACTTAAAACATGTTATGACTTATAGTAACTTCATACTTATTTTGGATATATATTTATTGGATTTAATTCAGAGATTACCTAAAGTTACTTTTAAAATATTCATAAATTAACTTAAGATGAAATTATTGTATAAATAAGATATTTGAATCCAACTTTGTCAAGTCATGAGTGAGGATATTGTAGTTAAAATCGTTTCATACCAGCAGGTTGAACTGGTAAATCAGTGAATAAGTTCTAACATCGGTACGATATAATAATTATACTGGTCATGTAATCATGTTGGTCAAAACTGGCTAAAGTCGGTCAAAACCAGTCATATCGGCCGGTTTTCAATTGAACTGTGCTGGTCATACCGGCCGATTTTTATTTAAAAATAATTTTCTAATGAGAATAGAAAAAATATTGGCTTTTTATTCATTTTTCAACATTAGTGTTAATAAATTATATATGTATATCCAATTTCACCGGTACGTAGTTTAATTAGTATACTACCACTTGAACCACTATATCACTATCCTAATTGGTTTGATAACCGATACAGTATTAATAACACTTAGTCAAACTTTAACTATAAAATAATCACCATAAGCCTCAAACTTTCCATTTCTTAATTTCTTTGGTATTACTTAGATATCTTTTCATTTTTTAGTAAGAAACTAATATTTTTTAGGTTTGTGATTGTCCCTCTTAATAAATGTCATTCTCAAGAATCAAACCCTTAACTTTAGAGATTTAGTGATACTTTATACGACTGTATCAACAAGTTTTCATTTCTTAATTAATGTTTATCATTTTTAAATATGACATATTTATTTATTGTCTTTGTTTAACATATATATTAACGAGGAGTCACATGTATTATCCAAAAAGGTGACGTGTATTATTATAAATGTCAGAAAATATTACTTCATTCATATAATTATTTAGTTTACTTTATTCAAAACAAAAGATAATTAATAAATGAGTAAACTACATTGTTATGAATTGTAGATAAATTATACAAATGACTTCTTCTTCTTTATTTACACAAGCCATTCATACTTATATGCAAACATTACAATAACTACGCATACGATAAATAAGTGTTGTTTAAAAAAATAACTATGCTAGAAAATTCATCATGGATTGAGACTCTAGAAATGAAAATAAAAGTCTATCTTCCAATCCTATATGTTGATCTTGACCACAACTCTCACTTTCTTAGTAGAAAATTCAGAGTCTGTTTTTTTATGTATATTAATTATTATATGGAAAAGTTCAGTTTGCGGAGAAATTCCACTTACTTTAATAAAAAAATGTTAAACAAAACCATTAACTTCAGTGAGAAATTATAAATCATTTTACCAAAGGATGGTTCCAATGTCATGAGCAACCTACATTAGAAATTAAATTATAGGGTCATGTTTATATTACTAACAAAATTTGCTGAAAATGTCTAATTTGAGTATTGAAAATGTCATACAAGAAGGAATCTTGAGTTATTAATGATTCTCTTAGCTAATGCATTTAGCAATTGATTTGATAAATAAACAATCATTACAGAAGTTATTATCATAATTACACAAGTTGGTGGTTGAATTGGTCATTTTTTATATTAATTTTATGAGATATTTCTGATAATAACCTTGTTTATTAATAATACACAATATGATGAATTCGATATACAAATATCCAGTGCACATGATAAACAAGGAAATTATGTAATTATCCATGATTGATAAATAGGTGAAAGTAACCATTTAAATCAAAAATAAATAGGTTAAAAAATGATCAGCGAGGTTCAAGTGGTACATGTTTAATTCATCTTAAGCAATGTCTCGGGTTCGAGTCTTGCGAATGAAAATATTCGTTGGAAGAATTAGTCTCATATACCGGTGGATGTTTCTGACTTGAATATGATTGCCTCCAGTGCAAAGATACGTGGGAACAAAAAAAAGGTTAAAAAATGGAAAATGGTAAAGCTAAAACAGGCAAACATGCTATCTTTTAGAAGCATGCACCTATATTTCCTAAACAAGTTTTATTCTACTTTATAATTCATTTGTAAGAAAAAGCATAATCATGAGTTGCCTTTCATTTCCTGCAAGGGTACACAGCAAAAAAGTTCATTCTTTTAAATGTATAAATAAATCGGAATGTTTTTTCTTTTCTCCTTTGTGTGCATTATTTATATTTAAATGCTTCACATATTTTGACAAAGTTGGCCTGATAATGATTACCAAAGTTATTAGTGCCACAATGGTATCATATTGGTTTGTTTTTCTTGAAAGAATAAATGTAATGAAATGAAGCATAAAAGGAGGTGGTTGGGGTGAGTTTAACTACTTTCCGTAATGGAGAAGCTATTGTTAGAACATGTGGTTGCGATTTTTTTAAACTTTATTATTAATTTTTATTTAAAAATAATATAAAATCATGATTGTCAGAAATATTTTTTTACCACGTATTATAACTCTATCCAGCATTGGACTCTCAAATATATGAGAGGACTACTTCCAATTTGGGTCGGTGAAAGATTGGCCACAATATATCATTCAGCTCAAGTGGGGTTTGAATACAAGCTTTTGCTTTATAACTATGGTTTACTTGGTGCATATATATATTCCCTTTTATTTCCATATTTGTCTGCAGTTTAGTTGGTTCAGAAAGCATTTATCTCCTCTCTTTTTTCACACCATTTCTTTAAAGTTAACTTAATTCACACATGTTTTATAGGGTTAATAAATAAAGTATAAAATTGAGGTTGGGTTTTAGTTAACATATTGGAGCCAGTGGGGTATAGGATTTGTGGGAATTAGTGGGATTGGGTTAATATATAAGCAACCCGATAAACATGTTCTTTTTTATCATAAAGTCCTAGATGGGTCAGGGTTTAGTTTTTTTATATTTTTTTGGTGTTGTAGTGGTTTTGTTGTGATGTTATGAGGCATGTGCCATTGGAAACAAGCAAAGCTATGTGCACTTCAAGAGCATAAGATGATTAGACGACTGACACAAAGGGCATAAAAACACATGTTGGACAATGTCTGAACTTAATGTTGGAGTCAATATATACTGAAGTCAGAAAGAAGAATTGTGCTATTATGGATGCATCAATCAAGGGGAGGATGTTATAGTGTTAGAATATATATATAGTTAGTTAAACCATCAAAACATTGGTCTAGTGGTATAAAATTTCACTAAATCTCCAAAATAACTAAAAGAATAATGTATTACTGATTCGACACTAACTAATTAGATGTAGTTTGAGTGTTAGCTAGTGCATTTTGTAGATGTATAAATATTAAAACTGCTTGTAGTTCTATTAATTCAAGGAAAAACAAAGTTCATTTTCTGCAAATTCTTTCTTCTCTCAAGCCTCAAATACTATTATTGAGATGAAATAGTCTTCTTATACCTTTTCAATTTAAAGTATATTTTCATTTTTCTTATGAAAAATTATATTTTAATTTAAGTTAACTTAAATTTAATAATATGCATTATTTATCCATATAGACTAACATTACGGTCATTACCCTTAAAATTTAGGATAATAAACTCATGTTGTAAATGTTTGTTTCATCTGTATAATAATACTGACATAATTGTTATATAAGTTCAGTACAGGTTACAAGAATAAGAATGATGCTACTATAGTCCTTATTCATACTATTATTCATCATCACATTCATGGTTTATTTGCATCTAGGTTCTTACAACAATAAATGCTTTGAAACGTGCAATCAGTGCATACCACATCATAAGATTCCAACACTGCAGTCAAAATAAAGATAACTTCTCACAAGAGAAATCCTCCTTCAGAGGGAAATCACAGGACAACAGAGTAAAGAAAAGAAGGCTTACATAAACAGCCTTGGTAAGAATAAGAGTCTGACTAGAATTTATAAGCCTGGTCTCCAACAAATAGCTATAAAGAAGGCTTACATAAATATCTTTGCTTCAAAATAGAAAAAAACAACAACAAACACTGCACCAGTTGAAACTAGTTCTTTGGACCAATATCCTTCAGAGCATTGATCTGTTCCTCACCCATAGCAGACATAACAGAAACAACAAGGTCTTTCCCCTCAGCAAATCCATCCTTTATCTGCAGAGACCAACCAATTATACATATACATATATATACCCAATTAGATAAACAACAAAGGAATAATCACAATAGAGAAATTAAGAGCATTCTGAAAGAGAAAACGCATCGAGGAACTTAAGCCGAAGCCATTAGCTTTCGACAAACCTGAGCAAGCAGAGCTTCATCAGTGGGAAGCTTGAGGTCATCCTTGGTGCTACCATTTTCAGTAAGCAAACTCAACTACAACATCATTTGAAAACAACAATCAGAACAAAAAACAAGACAAATTCATGGGTGAATGAAACAAATTGTTAAAGAAAAATAACGACTCACAAATCCATCCTCAGCAATATCAATGAGCTGGTAATCAGTACGATTGACATGAGGAACCTGAAAAAAACATAAGATAATAAATCATAAAAAGCACAATAATAATTAAAAATAAAAATCTAATAAAAATAGAGACATACATCACAATTGTGGGAAGATGGAACAATATCCTCAAGCTTCTTAGCAGTGAAAATATCAATTCCAACAAAATGACACTTAGCATGACCATGCTTACCAGTCTTGGAAGTTGAAACTTCAACAACCTAAACAAAAAAGGAACAAATTTCAAAACCATGCAATATTAAAGTATCCCTAATAAACAGATTAGGTCTACAACAATAACAATATATGCTACCAAATCTACTTATATATATATATATATATATATAAACAATGAATCAATAACCTAAACATTAAAATCAAATTAAAATTGATATGATTTGGAATTATAAAAAAATTAAAGAACCTTGCATGGACGACCCTTGATAACTATGTAACCGTTCTTACGAATAGTACCAGCTTGTTGAGGATAGGTTTTGGAGGCTCCGGCATCTCCCTTAGACTCAAAATGATGTTCTTCGTCAGACATGGTAATCTTCAATTCACTGAAGAAACTCAACAACGGCTTCGATTTTTCACTCAGATACCAAAACCACGATGCTTTTCGCGTCACGGTTTATATAACTAGGGTTTCACTTCTAACATTTTCACCATTGGGCTTCGGCCCACAAAATGTTTCCTTCAGTTTTATTTTAGATAGGGAAAAAAATGAAATTGTGGTAATTTCGTCCATCACTTTATTTTATATCTCAATTTGGTAATTGGTTCCTCAGATATGTTAAAGTCACGAATTTTTTTACAATGTTTTAAATTGTGGTTACTGCAATTATGGTTATTTATGGTTATTGTGACCGTTGCGATACGAATTGTGGCCGTTGTGGTGTGAATTATTTTGTGAGTAAAAACATAATTTTTACTTTGATGCGGTTGCATTGCGACTCGATGCGGTTGCATTGCGACTCGATGCGGTTGCAATGCGGCCTGTTGCAGTCGCATCACTGTAATTCGGTATCACACCGCAATTGCGGTATGATGCGGTTGAAACGGTCACCGCAATCACAATATTACGACCATATAATCTAATGGCTTTATTCCTGAGAACGATACTTGTTGAGATAAGCAACCACATAATCTAAAAGAGATTATTTTCTTACTTATTATAGAGTTAAAGATGCCCTTAGTAAAACAAAAATTTACTATCAATTTTACTTGAAGTCAATGTCAGTAATAGAGAGAGGAGAATTTGTCGATGGAAAATTATTTGTAATTCTGAAAGGAACTTGTAGTTTCTTCTAATTCTTTTCATTATCCTTATGTTCTATGGTTGCTTCATGAATGTATGCTGAATTTTATGGTGTAAGTATGGGTGATATTTACCATCATGGTCAATGTTTATATGGCTAGGTTGCGAAATCTTGGATCATAGGTACTTTTGTCTTTTTAACAACATGAATAAAATACTAATATAATTTGGAAAAGATACCTAATTGCTTGATTATACATAAATTTATGGAAAGATCATAATTTTGGGAGCCACCACCAAGGGAGATGAGTGAAATGAAGCTTTGAATTGGTGCACAGTTAAAGTGAGCATAGAGTTTACATCATAGCAATACAATAGTCTTGTATGATAGATCCATTAGAGTATCAGAAATGAATCATGAGAAGTTCATACGAATCAACCAAACTTATTTTCCAAGTAATCGACGGCCGCGTTGATTGGCACCTTTCACACGGGAAATCAACTCATCCATATCATTGTCGACATGACTCAAGGCTTTGTTATGCCTGCCATCAACAAATGGAAGAAATCATTGTGAGCAGAGGACACATAGAAATGAGAGAAACAATGAATAGAAGAATGCAATTGGACTAACCTTTCGATTTCAGATCCCATGTCAATAGCCATTTCTTTCAGCTCTCCCAATAGATCACTTAAACCTGACAATGCATCATCTTGCTTACCCTTTTCAACCTGTTTCAGGACGTACCACAATTCAATTCAATATTAACAATTAAAAGATGAAGAGAATCTAAGTGGTTAATGGGAGAAAGACGAAGAGACTTGCAAAATTATCGGATCATAAATAGAACTACTTTTCATAGCTAAACTATAGTAGAAGTCACCAACGCTGATTAATGACACATTTAAAGCTTGTCATGTTAGGTCTAAGTTGATACAAACCTCGACTTTTTCAAGTGCATTTGTTGGTTCTTGAGGTGGTGTCTGTGGTTTCGGCTGCCCTTTGTGCACAGAAGTCAATCCCAGCTTCTCTCTCTGCTCCAAATGGTTGCCCTTACTTCTGACCGGATCATCTGCATATCATGAAGCGCGTTATTTCTAAGCGTCCCAACATAATTAAAATTAACAAGGCCGGCAAATGCAGAGATAATATTAACCTCCAAAGATAACGGGGCCTGTAATGGCACGTGTCTTATTCGGTCTCCAAGTTTTACTGAAGAGGCCACCGAGGCTACCTAAAAGCTTTTCTCCCTGTAGACAGTAACAAGACAATCAAAATCTAGTCATTTTTAGTGTAGAATACAAATTGAATGCTCTCTTCACAGGGCTGCAGAACACAAGAATGTCATGAAGAAACACAATGTTTTCATCACAAAGGTGAAATAACATGTAGGATCGTTGAAACAGTTTTATGAATTAACTTGGGCGTAACAAGGCCGACAAAAAAAAACTAGGGCATAATAAGATTAATACCCGACTTAAATCCCGATCGATGTCAGCAGCAACATAGTGACTCCTGGTAATTTGCTCGCCTTGTTGATGAAGGGTAACTAAAGTTTGGGTGGCATCCTCTCTTATTGTCTCTGCTATCTTCAAACAATTGTTGACAGATTTTGTAGTCTCCTCAGCCTTATAAACAGCATAACCCTCCAACTTTTGCACCGATTTATTCTCTAATCCCCCAGCATAATGGAAATCATTCTTATACCTGTTTCGATCTACTGATCGAAGGGCACACGGAGACGACGAAGAGTTTGTATTGGCATCAACATCACCAAAAGAGTTCGTATTGGCATCAACATCACCAAAAGGGTTCGTATTGGCATCAACATCATCAAAAGGGTTCGTGTTGGTGTCTAGTGTAACTAGCGCGCGTTCTGACGAAGTCTTCCTCGATGAATTATAGTTTTTGTTATCCTTTGTTTCATCATCAGAATCAAATGGATTGAGCCCAGATTTAAAAGGACCACCTGAGCTAGATTTAGCAGCTTTTAGAGGAGATCTATTTGAACCAAACATTCTGTCTCTTATTGCAGAATCGAGTTACTGATACAGATGGAAACAAGAAAGATCAACAAATAAGAAACAACAGATAGTTTCTCCCTGAAAAGGCAAGCAAGTGATATCACAATCATGTACAACAAGAAGCAAAAGGAACCTAAATTTCAAATTATTGGTTCAAAAGCAATGGATTTATTAAGCCAAAAGAAACATATATTCATAACATCAAGTGCAAAGCTTAACGTGAAAAGATAAAATCAACACATAAGAAGGGAATCTCAAACTATTGGCATTAATTTTTGGAAGCATATATATAAGTTTGATCGTACCCTCTAAAAGTCGATGAAATCAAAGTAATAAGAGAAGTTAAAACCGAGTGTTTGATATATTTTGACAACAAAAATATCCATGCTAAGAAAATAAAAGAAGTTATTTTCGCATAAAAAATAAACACCGGATCTGTAAGAATAGCAGAAACATACATCAATATAGAACATTGAACTACAAATTGATCATTAGATAATCAAAACAGATACAGAAATGTGAACAAGGTTAGAAAAATACAGAAGAAACCCACATTAAGATAGAAATTTGAAGTGAAAAACGACCGTTAGATGCTTATAGCATATGCAGAAAACTGAACAAGATATGACAAATCAAGCAAGACCCAATGGGGTTTAAGGGCTGCTCTCAGTAAATGAATAATCAAAATCAAAACTTGTAGAAGAGAAGTGAAGTGGGTACCTGCAGAAATCCACGGAAAAGTGCAGAAATAGTTGTAACAAGTTGAAGTTAGAACTCTAGATTCGATGCTGAACTGTAGCAGAAGAGGGAATTTTTAAACAAGTTTGGTAATTTAGAATAGGTACAATTACAATTAAATAATTGAATCATATAATATAGATTCATAAGTTAAAATATTTTGATGACATAATGCATAAATTTAAGTGTTATTTATATAACACCATTTCAGTTGATAAATCCAATGTAAAATTTAAATGAACACCCATTTGAATAGAAGAAAAAAAAATCATAGATCCGAGAGAAAGGAAAAAAATAATGGAAAGGATCCGTTAATTTTTATAGCTATAGTCCCCTTTGAAATACACGCCTAACTAGTAACTACATAAGCCCAATTCATGTAAAAGGAGGCACAAGTGCATTGTAGAGAAAAGGATAAATACATAAAAAAATATAAGAGATTTTTACACTGTTAATACATTATCTATTATTTATATTTTATTATCAATGACTATTAAATAAAAATAATACAAAAAAATGATGGATAATGCAGTGACTATTGTATCTACCTTTTCTCTCACAAAAGTTGAGGTTTTACTAATACTCAAATAAGCTAGTTGTCTAACTTATAAACTACTTGGCATACTTACAAAATACACTCATAATATTTTATTGCTTGCAACAAAATTGTGGTTTTTCTCATAGAAAAGAATATAAAAAAAGGGTGATCTTTAGTGACTTAGCTTAATTTACAGCATGCTGCATTTTACGTCAAGTTTGTGCTGCTGCAATGTAATTTCATAGGGTGGTCCAACTTATTATGATAATTGATAATTAGTAGTGATTAGTGAGAAGGATTTATTAACACACAAACTTGTGTGCAAGTAAGAAAAAGAAACAAGGGATAAATAGGTGGTGTTTCACGAACAAAGATCACATGTCCCAAAAAATTCATGTCTCTATGTCCCAAGTCAACCACATTACAACAACTAATCGAAAAAAATTTGTTTTCTGTTTTTATGATTTTTTCTTAACTAGTTGGCATTTTTTGATAGGATTGGTACATAATACGACTCCAAATCTTGGGACAGATGATCTTCATCCGTGTTTTACATGCCATCTTTATGTGTGTTTCATAAAAATCAACCTTTCTATCCCCTCATTTGTATTGACACTATCCCATTTCTCATTCATATTCATTTTTCTTTGATGCAAAGTTAAATAATCAACCCCACAAACATGTCACTTTTGGACTTTATACAACCAAAGTGCATCTCTATATAGAAAGCAACAGACATAACTATAGAAATCTGTTACAATTCCTTGAGTTTGTTTCAAAGTGAACCAAAATGAATGAAAGTACATATAGCATCAATGGTAATAGAAATTTAAAAGAGTACATACAGAAGAAAGTTCATCTCATCTTATGAACTAGTTGAAAAATCTGAGCAAAACAGAAATACTTTCAAAGAAAGGAGACATGAAAATCCTGTAAAGAATTAATGAAATGAATGCAGAAACATTTCTATACAGTTTGAATCTTCACTCTGAAGTCTGAAATTGAATCACTGAAAGAATGAGCTATGAGGTTTAGCACTTTAGCTAGTCATGACGCCTATCGGCGCCTCCTGCTTGTGATTGTTCTCTACTAACCAACAGGTTCTGTGAGAATCAATGTAGCTAGTACTTCCCTCTTCTGTTGCAGCAGGAAGATTGAGATCAAGGAACTCCCTAATTTCTTGAACTGGTTCCTCAACTACGACTTTTTGAAAGTTTTTAGTACTCTCGGAACCGATAGCCAAATGAGATCTCTTGTGTCCACCCAAGGCTTGTCCAGATTGAAAAACCTTAAAGCAAATTGGACACTCATGCACTTTGCTCTTCTTAGACTCGGTAACTGTGTCTGCTACCTCATTATCGTAACCAGCAGCGTTCACTTCAGGTTCAACCAGATATTCATTGTCAATGTTCTTCATGAACTTGCTTTCGGTAATTGGATCAGGAGAGAGCTCATTTTCAATGCTGTTTTCACTGCTCTCTTTCCTTGTAACAAAGCAGCTTTTGCTCCTCTTGTGACTAGCTCTATGGCCTCCGAGAGCTTGGTATGAGTGAAAGATTTTGTTGCAAGTTGCACACTCAAACTTGCCTCTCTTATGAGTATTGTTGCTAAATTCAGCTGCTTCTGAAGCCTTCTCTGCCCAGTTCTGAAGAGACTTTGACTTCAATTCAGAACAAAAAAAGTCTGTCTTAATTGAATTGTACTTGTTAGTTATAGTAGACTTCGATAAAACCGATTCTGATCCATTGACTCTGTCCTTTCCAAGTTCCACTTCAGAATCCTCCAATGCAGACACATAATCAAGCTCACATTTCTTACCTTTCTCATTCTTGATGAACTCAGCAGCCAAAGGTTCAGAATTTTTCCCTTTGGAGTTGAGATTTCCAGAAGCAGAATTACCAAACTCCAACTTCTTCTCACTTTGCTTGATCATTGTTGCAATCTCATAAGAACAATTGAGCACAGGCTTCTTCATTTTCTCAATTCCAGTTTGAACAGAAGATGAAGGTTTGAAGTAAGCAGAGTTATAATCAGAGAAATGATCAGCAACAGAATTAAAACCACTCCAAGGACTCAAATCCCTGCTAAGCATGATCAAGCTCATGGCAACATCTTCTTGCTCTTGTTCAGCCTCGGAAACCGGAGATGAAAAGGAAGGATTGGCAGAACCAACTATGTACCTTGTTCTTCTTCTCTTTGATCTTCTTCTCCTACTTGGAGCAGTTGCTTCATTATCCGATTGGCTATCCGAGATCAGCTTCTGATTGTGGCTGCTGCTAGCATTGTTGTTAGTCACAGAATCCTGATCCTCCACCAAGCTATTGTTGTTGTTGTTGGAAACTCTTTCTTTGTCAGTGTGACATTTCATGTGTCCAAACAAGGCTTTCCATGATTGAAACCCTTTGCCACACTCTCTACAGAACTTTTCAGTAGTGAGAGTGAGCAAAGTGTCTTCACTTGTTGAATCTGCAATCCTCCAAGTCTTCTTCGGATTCTCCCGTAAACCGTAGCCAGTGTTAATGGTTGTTCCAGCTTCAGAACCAACAACCTTTTCTTTTTCTTTGTCTTCGGTATCTGCTGATGATGACAAATTTGTGATATGAGCCCTCACGTGACCCCCTAAGGATCTACCACAAGGGAAGCACTTGCTACAGAATTTGCACATGTATTGTTGTTTCACTGATTCTTGATCTTCTTCCATTGAATTCTCAATTCTCAACACGGATCAGAGAAGCAAAAGGGTTGTTCTATTCAATACTAAATCAGAGAATATCCAAGAATGCTGAATTCATCGATCTCATAGAGTGAAAACCAGCAAGACCCGGATCAGATTATGGAAGTGAAATTCACAATTCAGAATTCACATCACCTTTTGCACTCACTCACTGCAAAGAGAAGATAAAAGAGACACATGATCTAATGAAATAAGAACAAAATCACAAGCAAGTGCAAGATCTAAAGCAGAGTAAAAAAGGAAGAAAAAGAGAGAACGAGTAGTAAAGAAATTAAGCAAAGCTAGTACTAACTAGCTACATGGGTAGTTGAGTTTTGAAGAAAAGATTAAAACTTCAATAAGAGTTTGTGTAAGTTGTTATTACCTTCGATGGTTGATGCATGATGATGGCGATGAACAATGCAAGAGAGAAAGGAAGAGAAAAAATAGAAGCTTTTATTCATTTCTCTCTCTTTCTATGTTTTCAGAGTGCTATATTTGGAAGAGAAATCCATGCATGGAAGCAAAGATGAGAAGGATAGCAGCACGTGTACTCAACTGAGGATACTACGCCACTCTTAATCCAACGGCATTTCATCTGTCCAAGTAAGCACACATGGGATCGAGAGTTCGGTATCGGATGAGATTATAACATGTGACAAAAAAACTTTTTAACGACCATAATTTCATGTTGTTTTACAATAAAAATTAAAAAAAATTCATCCTCATATTTCAATATTGGCTTCTCTAGTGCGGGAATTGAAATCGTTTCTTCTATTAAAACTAAGTTCACTACCAACTATTCCTTCCTTTGTCTTGTTATTATGGAAAAGCAAAATGCAAAAAATGCTTCCATTCTTTGGCTGTTATTGTTCTCAACTTTCTATTACTGAATAATGGTTTTTATTTGTTTCATATCCCAATCAAAACCCCTCTTACACACTCAATAGTATTGGTGAATTTTATAAGTTATGCCCAAATTTTGGAATAATTATTAGCTCCATCTAGTAATTAGTCTCAATGTTAAACACATGAACTATGTGATAGCAACAAATCATGCAAGCTAGGGACTATGAGTATCGGAGGAGGAAATGATATCCAAAAGAAAGAAAATGTTATATATAATTACACTTGTATCCTCATATTTATTATTTATTATGATACAACAAATTTATCCGTGAAGCTACATGAAAAAAACTACATTTATCTCCATTAATTGAGAGGAGTTTGACCCATAGATGAGTAGAGAAATTAAAAGTGAGTGAGTGATGCAACCAAAAAATGGCACATTTATTTGCGTCCACGAGTTTATCACCATGAAGATAAGTTGCTTTCAACTCTGTACATATTTTATGTCTCAACCAATTAAAAAGTGACACATACATAAAATAAAAACACAATTTTATATTATTGGTCAGGAATATGGTGCATGTGTTTTTTTAGACAGAAAATCCTAGTTCTCACCATTATGCCTCTTAATATATTGTTTTCTTTTAATATATATACTTTTTGGATCAATGATATAAAGTATTGTAAATGCTAAGTTTTATTCCAAGAGTCGCTTACAATGATAGAGCTAAATTATCTTGGCATGACATGAATTATTGAAAGAGTTTAAAATCTATGTAGTGATAGTGAAAAGTTTTTTATACTGTGAGCATATTATTCACCGTTGATTTGTAATACTTTTGTTTGAAAGTTAATGATAACTAACATATGAATGGTAGAGATTTACTGACAATGTAAAAAACGCTTAGTGTGAGTATATATATTAAATCTTTATTTAAATTGGGGGCTACTCATTAGTGATTAAAGGAGGAGTGTTATTATGTTAATGCCTTCTCGTATGCTAGTTGTGTACTCAATCCTTATTTTCTTTTGCCCTCAATTTGGAAAGGGCTTAGAAAAGTAACCCAAGTGAACTTCAAATTTTACTGATTTATCTTTCTTTTCTTTTTTTAACTTAGTGGAAACAATGTTATTATTGTGATATATTTGTCTTCTTATATTTTGTAAGGGTATTTAGTCTATAATGAAAATAAGTTATTTCTTTGAAGTTTAAATTAGTGATGAAGCAACTCAAATGTGGCTTCAATAGCAATAAGTCTAAAATGCTGTTGTTGTTGGTTTATTTTTATAACTTTTGGCTTTTTTATATAAAAATATATGTAGTAGAAGAGAAAGCATGTGAATGGAGCATATGAGAAGAAATAATTTAATGAAATACCATATGGAGGTTCTAATATTTAATATTAACGTGACATATAAACTTAATTTCCAATTGAGCTACCAACTATTTAAGTCACACCTAATCATAATTGATGAAAATTATCACAAAATGGTATCCTCCATTCGTTAATCGAAAGGTCTATATTAATACACGTCATGGCAAATACACTAATGATAAGAAAACTTTACATAAATGAACTTTTTATAGTAGAACTTTTAATATTACAATGAAGATTAGCATTTCCTATAACATATTCTATCCATGTATATAAACTATATTATAAATCACATATCAACAAGTAGGTTTTATTTGGAGTTAAAATATATATCCATAAAACCTCGACCTGTCCGAATCTAAAAACGTGTGTCAGAGTCAGTGTATCTATCTACATCATGCATGTTTCTATGGATATTACATGCACGTTGTACCTATCAAAGTATGATTAAATATGTAAAAACTATGTACATCAATATTAGTTTAAGGTATCTATCTTTTTAGTACAAGTTGTTTATTTTGCAGCTGTGATTGCATTGTTATTTTAAGACAAAGGAGCATTGGATCTAAGTTCATATTCTCACTTTCCTAATTGTTGATGAGTATATATAATGAAATAACATGTTTATTATTAATAATACAGAGAAAATAAAGTATTTATCTTTTCATTAATGAAGAGGGTCCATGTTTTATTAGCAACTACTAGTATTAGCTCCATCAGTCTCGACAACTTAGTACAATTGTTAGCTATATTTTTTTGCTTTTGGATATGTTAAAGTGTGAAGTCCTATAATTAATAGAGCTAAATGTGTTAAATAGTTTATAAATAAAAAACTCTCATTATCTTCAACTTTTGGTAAAAGATATGTTGTGTTATTTATAGTTATTCTCCGATTTTCAAATAATCATGAATAGGCTACCAAGACTTAAACTCCCCCTATGTTTTAATGGATGATTATATAACATTAAATATATGGTTTCATATGTTTATATAAAAAGAATATGATTGGACCCTTTATCACCTGAATCATATAACTTAGGGAACATGTGCATGCGCATAATATGAGAAACTATGATCAGTGGAAGTAACAATGTACTAAATGCAACTTCAACAATAATCTAAATCACAAAACCCATGTGTAACATATAGAGAAGAATCATACATAAAGCAGATTTGTTTATATCTATGGTCCTGCATTAAATAGTTGTTTGAAGATATATCAGTGTGTATATGGCACCCTCATAAGCTTCACTTAAGAGGGAAGATTATTGGTTCAACAAAAAGTGACAAATATAAAAGTGGAAAAGAAGTTTGTACTTTGAACACTCACCACTCACACTACTTGTGTCTCACTCTATATATGTAAGATACCTTTCTTAAGGTTTATGCATTCTAGTTCAACCATTTCAATTCTTAACTACCCATGAATGTGATCAAGATAGAAACAGTGTCGGTGCTAATGTCACTGAGGTTTACACATGCTTTTGTGTTTAGATAGACACATATTATCCTTGCTTAGTTAACTCTTCCACTAGCTATGTTAACTTTTTAATAAATAAAATGGTAGATCTAAACTCACTTATGTACTAATTTATTTATCCACCCTAAAGTTGATTTTTTTTTGGGAAATTACCTTCATATCACATGGCTTATATTGGTTAAAGCAATATACTTAGTTGCTGTAAAGAACTTGATTAATTTTGAACCTTTCTTTACCACTATTTTTTTCACATTAAGATTCACTAGGGGTTTTAAGCTACTTTTTTTTCAGACACCCTCTTCATGTAATTATCAGAAGGACAGATTCACATAAAGAAATTAGACAATGGTTGGTTAAAGATGTAATAGATATCTTAGCCACTTTGTTAAGGTTTCAAATTTTTATTAGTTAGTTCAGATGTGGCTGTGATATCAGTAATTGAAGTTCAAAAATGATTAGAAAGTAGCCCTTTCTTTTTCTTTGAGGTAGGTGATTAGATAGAAGCAGATACTAATTTGTTATAAGCATTATGAGCTTTATTTTCTGGCAGTTGAAACCTTATAGTCTTATAGATTAACTTCCTTTTCAGAAAAGCTCAGTTATAAATAAAATAAGTGATTAGTGGAAAATGAGACCATAAACTTGTAATATGTTAACATTCACTTCATTTTCTTTTTCTTTACTATATATCAAAGGTGCATGCATGTGTTGCATCATACAAGTAATAATGGTACATGTGTTAGAGTGGAAGTTCTCACCAGAAATGCTTTGGGGATACTCAAAAGGAATTATTAAGCTATCATATAAGAAAAAAGAATTTTTTTGAGAAAATAATAATAAGTTCTATGATCAAGTGGGACCAGTTATGTAACTTTCCTTTGTATGGTAAGTGTGGTTTGGTAGAAAAGAGCACCATTATAGCATTTCAAACTTTGTATAATTATATTTTAGTGCAATTGGTTTAACTACTAAGTGATAACAAAGCAAAATGTGTCATGCCAAGTTATATTGGACTAAGCAAAGTCATATGGGCATGGGAACCAAAACTTTTAATATGAAGATATTAGGGGCTCACTGTTCTGCTATACTTGCACTATCACTAGCCTAAATTCCATAAATTCATTTATGATTTACCTAATCTTCTGCTCTGAAAATGAGTGGCTTTCAAGTTTGAAATGTTCCAGCCTAACCTTAACCCATGATTGTCACAGCCTTCACATTCAGCATCATTGTGCTATCTTTTCTTTCATCTAATGGGTTGTCTTTAGAGTTAAAGGGAAAAGTTGGAGTAATTCTTGTTGTTCAGAAAATGGTAGAATCATGCTTTAGGTGGTTTGGTTATGTGTGAAGGAGAGTAGATAAAATAGAAGATAGTCCAATTTCTAAGGGAAGAATGATGTCAAGACAAAACCATATGCAAAAATATACGAAAAGATTTAGAGATCAATATTTTGTCAGCAAACATAATTTATTATAGCAAAGCAAACTTCACCTACCGAGATTAAGACTCTATTTTTATTTTTATTTTATTGAATGTGTTGTCTTAGTCTTATACTTTCATCTGTGTGTGTAGAAATCTTATAATTGCCTAAATATGTAAGTGGCATCTTTATTAAGTGATTGATATTTCTTTAACATTACAGTCTATGTAATTGCTATCCTTGAAGTTAAAGGTGTGCTATTTCGATCCACATGATATAGAAGTAAGCATATTAATTTATGCATTGGATCTAATGCAAAATATAATCATAATCAGTAAATCAGGATAAGAGTTCCTTAGTCAATATTTCAAGATACTGAGATACCAGTCACAAATAGGATATAGCTGGTTTCAGACATCTACAAAATAAAGCACCAATAGTAAGAAGTAGCAAATCCACAATTTCATTGACTTTAAAACAATGTGATATTAACATCACATGCACTCATGTTCTCTAAAGGATTGTTAATAAACTGTTTCAAACATGGTTTCCAGAGTCTCTATCCAGCAGCAGCAATTTTATGAATATGTGAGGGGCTTTGTTAATCATTAAGCCAAAGCACAAAAAAAGGAAAGAAAGAAAGAACAGCTTATGTTTAATACCGACCAAGAAAAAATAAAAACACTCCATGGTCTTGTTTCTTATGATGCCTCTGGAATCAGAAAACTTATGATTAACAACAGAAGTATTTAAAAGGTATGGATAAAAAGACTAAGAGTCTCCTTAAGTATCACTTCAGATTCAGAGGAAAAGAACCCTAGTTGCAAGCTAAGAGAATGTTATATTGGAAAATGTGTATATATATATATATATATATATAGTGCTTCAAAAGCTAGTGGACCTGGAGTTCCAAAACAAACTTACCATTATTGCCCAAATCACAAACATGGGAGAACTGTTCACCTAAACTCTAACTAAAATGAATGAAAGGAAATATTGGACTAGCAGATTTTATTAAGGATTTACTAATGCAACATTACATCATGAAATCCAAATTGCATGTTCTTACAAGGATGATGGTTTCTACTATCTATTTTCTCCCTCCATATTCCACCACAAAGTGGAATCTCTTATAAAATTAAATAATTTTACAGTTCTAAAAGGACTTGAGAAGATAAATGGGACCTAACTCGAAACCAAATCACCTTCCAAAACACTATTATACAATGAAGGCTCCTTTTTCAGTATTATGTCTAACATACAAAGGAAAAGATGAACTTTCATTATGCTTAGTGATCAGAGATTAATTAGACATATAAGTCTCCTGTCCAGATCATTCTCTATATCACCATAATTGCAGAGTCCAATTTGAAAATTACTAGCTCAAGCTCTTCTCATTTATTTCCTTACTCCTTCTCCAAAAGCCTCTTTGATCATGCTGCATCCACTAGGTAAGAAGTCAATTTTACTTTTAGAGCAAAACAGAGCCAGAACCCCAGACTTTTGCATCACAAGGCTCCTTGCATACCCCATTATAGTTGCCATGCCAATGATCACCATTCTCAGCCTTCACCTGGGTCTCCTGTGGGGCAACTCCCACATCAGATGATTTACATAAAGCATCTCGAACATCTTCATCAAACCTCACTTGCCAAAGAGGTTGATCCTGGGGTTGTATCAGAGAAGGGGGACCAAAGGAATGAGGATTCACTGCAGGTTCATATATTGAATCATCGCTGACATTCCTATCGGTAAAATCTGCAGTTTCATTAACAACACAAGTTTCATCAGAGGCATAGTCATCATTATCTTGTAGATCATTTTCATGGCAATTAAAAAGACAGGCATCACCCTCATATACAGGGGACTCAGCTATGGAATCCTCGTCTTCCTCTTGAGTTGAAATTTCATTGCCATCATCACCTTGCCATTCATCATCATCACTGTCAATGTTCAAAAAGCTATTTCTGTTCTGCTCTGCCCGCCTTCGAAGCATGAACACATTAAAGTAGTAACAGACTATCTCCCTCTTGGTTTTTAAAGGAAAAACAATGGAAAGATAGTTCCAGAAATTCCTGCCAAGGGTTGCGGGGTTATTGAAGACAACCTCACAAAATAGCTGCTCCTCCTCGGCACTCCATTTCGCTGCCACTTGTTCTCCCATGTCAGACAACCCCAAGTCGGTGAATTTCTCATGACCAAATGTTTTCACAAGTTTCTCTCTTGCTTCTATTATATGTTGTCTGACACATCTAACAGAACCCTTGTCTTCACAGCTACAATCAGTTCTGCCTTTTCCAACTCCATCATCATGGACAGATAATTCCATTTGAGGCATAGGGATTATGCAGGTTCCCATTAGTCTTTCTTCAGCTTCATCCTGAACAGCATCAGAGGCCCTTGGCCTACTAGTGGCACTGGAATCCCAAGCTGGAATATCAGCTTGATGATTGGCTCCAACAGGGATAAGTTTATGAGGAGGGTTTTCAAGAAGTATGGAATAGATGTCCACATAGCGAACTATTGTCTTCATTGGACGCTCTGGACTGAAATACTCAGGTACAAAAGGGAGATACACAGGTGGTTCTAATTGGACATCTTCCCCATTATTGATGGTCGCCCAAGAAGGAACAGAAATGCCTTCAGGAAAGCTTTTTTCTAAGTCCACAGCTCCTTTAGGAAGTTCAACTGTTCAACAAAAATATCATCAGCTACGTTAACTACTTACCTTATCAGTATTTGTCCTCCACAGATTAGGAAGCAAGAGTATATCAAATGCCTTTTGCGGGACAAAAAAAATCATTTTGTTGAAACTACCCATCTCTTGATAATCACAATCTGATGTCGGAAAACATTACCACTCAAATGCCTATATATTTTCAGATGCAAATGTTCAAGCAGTAATGTATGAATGGTCCCAAAATTTTAACAGACAAATATTAATTAAAAAATGAAAGTGCAAGTTAACAACCTAAAACATAATATTTAATAAACCACCTCAAGAAAAAAGATGAAAACAGGAACATTCTACAAATTCATAGCAACGTCTTTTGGAAAAGCATGTTCTTTGATTTATCAAATTGCACAGTTAATTTTTAACCTTTATTATTGGGAGAGAGGGTTCCTTAAATTCACTCCCCTCAACTCAATTTCACACCTGATGTTTTGGGTATCTGGCAAGCAGCCTCAGGAAAAGCAGATTCCGAAAATGAAACAAGCTGATCACTAGGTCCCACATGTTTTGGGTGCTTGAAGGACCCATCAAGCATTTCTTCAACATCAAAAGGACGCTTCTGCACCATGATTACCTGTAAGAAAGAACAAGCCTGCCTCACATTTGAACCATCGAAGTAATTATTTGGTATTGATGCACCAGAACAACCACAAAGATGGTTAAAAGCAATTAAGAGGAAAAATATTTTTAGCAAGAGGGATGGATAACAACATTTGTTTGCCAACCTCTGCCAAAGAACTTATATACACACACACACACACATATTTATAGGTTCAGTATATCATTGAAACAGCTAAACCAAAATATGAATTTGGTTCCAACTTCCAACCCATTTAAATATGATCCTATGAAAGGCATTCTAATAATGAAAACCACTACCAATGAATCAATTGGGCGCACTAAAGAAATGTTCCATAACATGCAACATTGTTCACCCATGCAATCATTAAATTGAACATACAAACAGAATCCCAAACCAGAGAGAGTTAGAGAAATTATTCCATGACAGCCCGCATTGCAGTTATAAATGAAGATGACTATACAATATAAGAGAACCCCATGCGTTGAAAAATATCTGACCAAATGGCTAAAAATATTAAATTTATTCAACAAAAAAATAGAAAAAGAAGAAAAAAACTTCAGATTGCTGAATCGGACAGTACCTGCTCGAATTGAAAGCAGTGAATCCGAATTACTCGATTGAATTAAATTTCCCCAAAAAATAAGAAAATCCCCAATTTCAACAAGCCCAAACCTAGATTTCTGGGCATCGACCCACAAACCAAAAGGAAAGGGTCTGAACGAAATCCCTAAAACACAAAAAAAAAAATGAAAATTGCTATGAACAACACCTACCCAGAACTCAAACAAAAAAACGATCGCTTTTCTCAGATCCGTCACGGAGAAGATAAATAAAGAAAATTACGTAACCCTAACCCCCAATAACAATCACCAAAACGACCAAAATTGGGATCAATCGATAGAGAAAAATAAGAACTAACCGATTGTAGAATAAATTGAAAAGTTATGGGGAAATCGGAGATCGATTCGAGGAAAAAAGAAAAGGAGATTGAAAAACGATAATTGAGACAAAAAAGGGGAAAGGTAAGTAGGGTTACCTTAATTTTCTGTTTCGTGAGTGGTCGATCCGAGAAAGGAATTGAGTGAAAAAACGACACGTGTAATATGTTAATTACGAGAAATGCCCTTCATAATGTGAGGACAGAAACAAGTGTTAGAAAGCGCTATATTTTGTCGGTTACATACTCATATTGGTTCAAGTGGTGACTGATTGATTTTCTTTAAGTAAATTTTCAATTTGAATCTTATGGATAAAAATATGAGAATTAGCCTCATATATTTGTCTGTAGATGTTTCTGGCTCAGATAAGATTGTCTCGTGTGTAAGGCCACGTGGGAACCCAAAAAAATATTTGTGGCGGTAGATTCTGAATCAGGTAGATACCACAATATATATCGGGACACGTGGCGTAATTAGGAGTTGATTGTATTGGGTTTTCAGTTCTGTTCGTTTAACTACTTAGTCCATTTTTTGTTTCAATTTATTTTTTATTTTAAAATAATAAAATGTTAATTATTTTTTTACTTTTTAGTTCTGTTTGATGTTTTGAAAATAAATAAGTCAGATCATAAATATTATAAGCATTCTAAATAAATCATATTTGATAATAAATGTTGTTAGTGTTTTCAAATTAAAAGTCCATGCTTTTAAATAAATCCTATCATATAATAAATTAATTAATTTAAAATTTTAATAATGGATAGGTGATAGCTGAAGCAAGTGACAAAAGATTCACTCTAGATAAAGTATTGTACTAGTCAGAGTACAGATATATTAGGATCGTCCAACATTTATAAATAGTTAATACTTGTCTGAGCAGACTTAAGAGAATAAGACGGTTTGTCATGCCAATAGCATCTAATGGAAAATAATAATAACTAATAGCCTTAATAACTGTCTCCAGCAATATATAACCACAAAACAATGTGTAGGATCCAGTAACAATGTCTGTGCTTACCTGAATTATTTGATGACACTCAAAGAAACCAGATTTTCATATTTGCCTAATGAAATCATATGGTAGGATCTTGAGTCCAATTAAGACTCTACATATGATTTTGAGTGCATTAAAAATAGAGAGATGTGTGCTAAGGTTGATGTATATTGTTCATCCACTGGTGTAATGGCCTTCCAATTGAGTACACAATGAATCCAATCTTTGTCAGCTTATCAACATTCAATATGTTTCTACCATCAAATACAAATGCTGGTTTTTGCATATTCTCAAATACTCTTTGATAATCAAGTGTCTTAAACTCATCCCATTCTGTAAGAATGCAGATTCCATGAGCATCTTTTGTTGCCTCATATGCATCACTCACAATACTAACATGCTTCACTTCAGAATCCATTGACAAATCTTTATGAATCTGGTCCTTACTAACCCTTGGATCATATATGCTCAAGCATGCATTATCTCCCAAAAGACCTTTGCAAACATCAATAGCAGGAGTTTTTCTAGTGTCACTAGTGTCTTTCTTGAATGCAAATCCTAACACTGCAATCTTCTTACCCGAAACCGTGTTGAACATCGATGACACAACCCGGTTGACAAACCTGCTTTTTTGGTAATCATTCACCTTAATTACTTGTTTCCAGTAATTTGCCACTTCTATTAGGCCATTGCTCTCACAGATATACACCAAGTTGAGTATATCCTTTTGAAAACAAGAGCCACCAAAACCAACACTAGCATTTAGGAACTTAGGCCCAATTTTGGTGTTTTTGCTGAGAGCATCAGAAAGCTGTGAAATTTCTGCTCCAGTAACCTCACATAATGCTGACATAGCATTAATAGATGAAATCCTTTGAGCCAAAAAAGCATTGTCAGCTAACTTTGACAATTCTGCTGACCATAGATTTGTTGTTATAATCTTATCTTCAGGCACCCAATGATCATATATACCCTTCAACTTAAGGACAGCCTCATGCCCTTCAGGACCTTCCCTCCCTCCAATAAGAACCCTATCAGGATTTATAAGGTCCTGAATGGCAGTACCCTCAGAAAGAAACTCAGGATTTGAGAGAATCTGAAACTTGACACCCTTACTGCTATTGTGTGTTAGAATTTTCTCAATTGCCTCTGCTGTTCTCACTGGCACAGTGGATTTCTCAACAATAATTTTGTCTGACTTTGACATATCAGCAACCATCCTAGCTGCACTTTCCCAGTATGTTAAATCTGCAGCTTTTCCAGCTCCAAGGCCACTACTTTTTGTTGGAGTATTCACTGAAACAAAAATTATATCTGCCTCAAAAATGTGTTTTTCAACATCAGTGCTAAAGAGAAGATTTTTCCCTCTACACTGCTTCACAACTTCTTCTAGGCCAGGTTCATAAATAGGGAGTTTCTCACTGTTCCAAGCTGATATTCTAGAGTGAGATATGTCAACAACAGCTACTTCAATTGATGGACATTTGAGAGCAATAACTGCCATTGTAGGACCTCCTACATAACCAGCTCCAATTCCACATATCTTCACCATTTTCTTTAGTTACTTACAATCTGTAAAGGATGTGTGATAGAGTTTCAATTTGAGGTCAAACAATCTTTTGTATTATGCTTATGTGAAACAACAAAACATGTATCATGTGCATATTTTTGAGATGATAAAACATGTATATGGTTATCTTTCGTAACTCTACCTTCTTTGACTTTTGCAAATTGGTGTACTGACTCAATGTACCGTCGTATTAAATTAGCTTGTAAAAAGATCACTTCTTGATTTCTATGTACTGGGCTGGCACCCCTTGTGCTCTATTTTAATACAATTTTCTTATCGACAAAAAAAAGATGAGATCCTAGAGTTCCAAACAAGCACTATGAAATTGAGTCACATAAGTCTCAAAAAATTTCAGATTGAAGTCACAAAATGGGTCTTGAACAATATTTGACAAGATCACTTTTTTGGATTCCAAAACATAACAAATGATATAGAAAATATTGACCACATGTATATATAAGCAAACTAGGATATAGTAAACATGTCACAAGAGTTGAAAAGGTAAAAAGCCAGAAATACCTTATATTATATTTGTATACTATGTTTGTCTTCCAAGTTCAAGGTTCAAACTTGCACCACAAAGCAGAGAGACACAAGAAACAGAGAGGGATAGTGTATAAATGAAACATTGTTGATTTGTGAAGTTTTATATAGGTGAGATGAAATTTGTTTCAATTTCTTTTTTGGTTTTGATTCTCTACCTTAACTTCCTTGCTTTACTATTGAATTAATGACTTTAGATACAATTGATAAGTGATGACTACTAATAATTTATGAGTGGTCAAACTCTATACTCTATTGTTTAAAAGTGAGTTTGGAATTCTTCATTAGTTGGGCAAAGTAAATAAGATAAGTGGACTTGACATTATATTTCGACTCAAATCATATTTTTGATGAAATTATTATTAAATATTTAACTATTAATAAATTGATTTCTTGACCTCGTAAATAAGGGAAAGTTTTTATTAGCTAAAATATAAACTTTAATTTTGTACTATTTATGTCTTGACTCCACTTTAACTGAATATCTTAGAAGTTAAAAGTTATGAGCCATACTAAATTTAAAGCATTATTTAATCATTTGGGGAAGACTTTGTAGTCTTCTACTACTTATGTAAAATGTTTGTGTTAGGTGTTACTTGTTAGTGTCATTGAAGCAAGGATGGGAAAGTTTAATTGGCTTCTTTGTTGATGGAAACTGCTACTCAACTTTGCTTTTCTAGTCAAAAGTGGTAAAGGCACTTGAAAATTTTCCAAGTATGCTCGATCCATTGTACATGGTAGAAAACAAAGAGGAAAAAAAGGGAACATAGTAATGTGTGTTTGAAATATCTTGGTGGAAAAGGTTAAAGAAAAAGGCATTAATGAGAACAATATAAGAATTAGGATCCCTCGACTCTTCCTGAAACTGATTCTACAATCAGTTTCGCAATTTTCCTAACTGCCACCCTCCTAAGCCTAACTTTCTATTTATAGGCTGCTAACAACTTAACTACCAAGGATGAGGAGGAAAAATTTGTTATTTAACAACCAAACTTTCCTCATTCTCATTTTATACACATGCTTTAATTCAGGTTTGGTGTTGGCCTTATCACATTTCAAGGAAAAAGTATGGTTCATTGTGTGACAAAATCAACTTACAAATCATCATATACAATGCTAAAATAAAAAATAATATATGTTACAAAATATTACTTCAAACATTTTTAGTAGATCGATCTAAAAACTAATGTTATCATCAACTTCAAACATTTTTAATTGACATAATATACAAGTCTGCCAGCAAGCTAAAACAAAATGTGTTAAAAGCAAAGAGTAATACATTGAGTATACAGTATATATGTATGTATATAAGACAAGTGCTATAAAATCTCTAATGACTTTGTGAAAAGGAGAAAACTTCTAGGATAGCCTCAGTGCCATTTCTTGAAGAAGAGCTCGTTTCTGTGAAGCATTAATTACATTATTAGTTTCAGCATTCTCAAGCACATCAGTGATTATTGCAGCTGCATGACCAAGGGGTTCCTCAACCGCCCTTTTCAACATGAAGGCCTAAACAACCACAAAAGAAGAAAAATAAGCTTAAGTTTATGTATAATTTATCTAGTTTTTGAACAGCTAGAAAAATAAAAACCTGCAATGGTGTTAGAAAATCAGATATTAACTTTGTACAAAAACCAGACAAAATCATATTCTATAGCACTAAAATTTTCTTAACAACCTCTAGCATTTCATGATATATGGAAGTCGTGAATTTCAGAGGGAGAGGTCATTTTTCATTATGAAATCATTAAAAATGGGTAAACATATGCCTGCCAGTTTATACAGGAATGCAATACAGGTTAAGATTCAGTAATACGAACACTGTAAAAACATACAGAAATAGGTATATCGAGCTGTTATGCAGAGTAGAATAGTTCTAGAATGATAACCTGGCCATGGTGGGTTATGGAAATTGTGCAGGGTTTCTGAAACCAAGGCTCTCCATCAACTTGGACAGGAAATGAGGTAAACAATTGTATCTTAATCGATTGTCCTTGTGCAAGTCTTCGAGCTCGAGAAAGCCCGACCTGTTTTGACAATGACATTGTTAATCGATTTGAGCATGCATGACATGTCTCTGGCCTAGTCAAAGGCGTGTCCTTCTAAAATGAAGGAGAGCTTAAATTATAAAGGGATACCAAATTGAGGTAAATTGTTAAATTAACACAGACCACAGACTAGAAAGAACTGGGATGTGGTTCAGCCTCCATGCAGAAAACGATAAAAAACCACTTTTGTACGTTGGTTCTTAAATCCAGAATTTTTGCTTAGATTTAACCATTTAATTCAAACAAAA